>NC_071543.1:13086829-13723248 GCF_026979565.1 Vidua chalybeata | reverse complement strand
CTTAGTAAAAAGGTAAAGCATTAGTAACATGCTAATAAAATTAGCATTAGTAAAATGCTTTATTCAGGTCAGCACCATTGCTTAGGAAAGATGCACAGCACAGGTGTGAGAACCTGTGAATGTGAATCTCAGGTGGCTCACTGGCCTGTTTTAGGATGCTGTGAACACTCTGCCTCCTGTGGAAGGGATGCTGGGTCTTCCCCCCCCAAAGCAGTAAGGGCTGAAATCCTCAGTTCAGAAAAGAATTCCTAGAAGCATCCCCAGTTTGACTCACCTGGACTCCTGCAAACATTCCTCATTTTCTGGGAAGGACACAGAAATCATGCACACATTTAGAGCTCATGCTGAATTCACTCTGTCTTTACCCCTGTGTTCTGCTTTGAAAACAAAACCAGTGACAGACTCCAAGTCAGAAATAGAATTTATTAGGAAAAGCAAAAAAGAAAACAAAATACATGCAATAATACAAAAGGAAAACCACTGACAGAGTCAGAATACAACCTGACACCCTTTTTGGTCAGGGTGTTGGCAGCTGTCCAAATTGGAATGGCTGCAGTCCTCCCAGAAATCCGGCGGAAAAGCTGAGTCTGGTGTCCCAAAAACCCAGATTATATCCAGGTAGGAATGCTTGGCTCCTCCCTCTGGGCAGAGCATCTCACAGTGGGATGCTGTAACTTTTATCAGTCATGCAGGGACATTCAATGGCCCATTATCAGCAGATGTCTCCCCGGAGGGAGAACTGGTTGTGAAAGAGATAAGGAAAACTGCCCACTTAACAGAAGACAACTGCCATACAGATGGCAGATGGAATACATCTTGCTTTTCAATCTGGGACACCCTGTCAGGGCTGAGGAAGTGTTTTCTAACACATTTTCCAGAGGATAATGTTGTTAGCAACTCTGTGGCATTATTTAATTTGATTTTACTCTGCTAATAAGCCACAAAACAACATCAGAGGCCCTCCTGACGCTACCCTTAGCTGACCTCCTTTCTGTGGGATTTGCAAATATCCATCCATATCACTCCAAAACAACATGGCCTGCTGCTCTTGACTGCAATACCTGTCCCAGGTTACCTGGCTTCTGCTGCTTTTGGCTCTGTCTTCCTCTCCCTGTTGATCTCTGAAGCTGTTCTGGAGCATTTTTAGTTATTAAAAGACAGCTCAAGTTCCAAGAACACAAAGTAAATAAACCATTAATGGTGCCTGTATCAAATTAAAACCTTTCTAATCTTTGTACTTCTATCTTTATTTATTCTACTAATCTCATGTCTGGAACAAGTCTAAATATAAACAAAACGTTCTCCACTATCCATCCACACAGCCCAGAGTGTTGGCTCCAAGGAAATGTGCTGACACAGTGAAAGGAAACCCACAGTAGCAAAATCCAGCAGTTTTCAACCTTTCCTAAATGACCACTCAAATGCTGTGAACTGGGATGAAATCAGGAATCTTCAGCCCATTAAATAACATGGAAAATTGAGCATGTTAATCACTTTCTGACAAGTCTTCCCACCTCTGAGGGCTCTCAGAGGGCTTCTCCAGAGTCTCTCTCAGGGTAAGAACACAGGAAATCAGATCTGTTTCCTGGCCACTGTGCACTGAAATTACCCAGTGGATAGAAGATGAAATTCTTCTCTTCTAGACAAGATTGTCACGATGGAATATCTCAAAACTCTTCATAACAATGTGTTTTTAAGACAGTGTAGTTATCTCTTATTGAAAGTGGTTGACAAATCCATCCAGCAACCTTTCAAAAGTGAACACCACATTATTATGCATGCACAGGCAGATGGAGGAATGGATGATTTCATGGATTCTTTTAATTTCCAAATGCTGTAACTCTGCTGCCTTCCCTTCCCCTGTCCAACATCAGCCAGCCCACACTCTGAACACAACCACAGAGGAAATGCATCAAGACAGGAGTTCTTAATAGTTGCTGAAAAATGAGTTCTAAAAATGGATAAATGCTTGCAGTGATCTAGACAGTAATATACTGTGAAATACTTTTTTTTCTGCTTGTACCAAACAGTATTTGAGAATGACTAATACACGATTTCCACTGGCTCCAAAACATGCAGGTACAAATTATTGCTTGAGAAAAGGGAAATATCTGTTCTTCCCCAGCCTATTGCCTTAAGACTGTGAGGTTTGAAATCCCCAATTTCTAAATGTTAATGACCCATGTATGGGGTTGGTTGACCAACCATGCGTGGCCACAGAGAGGAGAGTTTCTGTTGAGAAGTTTCTTTCTTCTAACACAGCATGAAGAAATTTAAGTCACCTGGGTCATCATGGTCCTCTGAGGCTCCTCTGAGAGTCATCAAATTCAGTCTCTTTAGCAAACAGTAAAACACAAAGTAAATGTCAAATGATGGGGCTTGTGCAAAAAGCATTGTGGGAAGGAATATTTCAATATCCTGCCATTGTAATTTTCTGTGTCTGTGACACTGTAAGCTGCTTCCACACTGCCTAATTAACACAGTCATTAATACCCTGTTACAGGAACCAGAATGTGTTGGGAGTGTTCCATGGGGTTTTGCTGACTGGCTTTATTTATTCACATAGCTATGGTGAATTCATTATCACATTCCCTGAATATGCCCCATAACAGTGGTGAAAATCTGTCTGTGGTAAGAGGATGGTCCCTGACTAAACAAGCAACCCTTTGCTTCTTGCCTCTCCCACACCCCTCCTGTATCCTTCAAGGCTCAGGGAGGCCACTGCCAGGTTCTAGTTTGATCCCTGAAACACAAGCCATGGCAATTTTGCCTGGTAACACCTGCACTGAATGGTATTAGGATACAGGCTGCCTTGCTGTGCAAAGAAACTCTCTTCAAGTTTCTGATGGAAAGTAGAAATCTTTCATTAAATCTTCCAGTCCTAATTAACTTATCTGAAGTGCTGAAAAATTTACAGCCTTTCTCTTGAGAGCCCGTTGCACTGGCTGCCCACCCCACCTTTAAAAACCTGTGTTATGTTTCTTGATTGCAGTTTTGTAACTCGAGGCTTCAGCCCTGGCATTTCATTATGCCTCCACTGGGCATCAGGGATGGAACAGGCTGTCCTCCCAGGATTCTCTCTAGCAACGTAGCTCTGATAGGAGTCCTGGTTGCTTCAAGCCAAGCTGCAGCTTGGTATCAGTCCCCCTTTGCCTGCTATGGCCAATTCATCAGAAGAATTCAGTAGTCCCTCATTGTCACCTCCTTGTGCCATTGCAAAAATGTTTACCTTTTACAGCCGCAAAAACTAGCAAGAATTTTGTGGGGGAAGGGAATATCTGGGTGAATGTGGCAGGGAAAATAATAGTTCTTGCTCTCAGACAGCCTTGTGACCCTCTGAGCGTGTCAGGAAACGGAGCGCTCTGACATTCTGGATTTAATCTCTGAGTGTATTCACACCCAGAAGTGAGAGGATGTCTGTGTGTGTGCTCTCACTGACACCCGTGGCTCCCACGGGCCCTCTGCTGCTGTACCCGAGTCTCCCAGTCCCGGCACTGCCGTGCCCAGAGCTATCCTGGGACAGACGTGCCTCTGCCCAGGGCCAGTCCCCCGGGCCCATCCACTCCCCAGGTAATGTACCCTCCAGCCTCTGCTCATTCTGGGGGAAGCAATAACTGCCTGAGAACTGGAAACACAAACCCGTTTGTCTGGGGGATGGGTCAGGTGCTGTGGCAGGACAGCAGGAGCTCCCTTCCCTCTGCTGTCCCCTCCCAAACCTGCAGTGCATCTCTGCCCCTCCTCTGCCTGTGCTTTGATACCAATCTTTGGGGCAGAGCTGACAGGCTTGGTGACTGGGTACTTCCACTTCTTTTGCATTAGTTTAGTTGGGCTTTGACTCTCTGACCTCATCAGGGATCAGGTGCTGCTCCCTAAATTCCTTGTACTGCAGAAAGCATTCCCTGTTGTCAGCCAGCAAATCTCTCCTTTTATCAGGGTAGTGCAGTCTCTTCCACACACACACACAGGTTCATACCTCCACCTGCACAGTGCTCCATATTGCTTCTTTCCCTCTGTTACTTCTCCCCATATTAGAAGACAAAAATACATCCTCTCACTTCTGGGTGTGAATACACTCAGAGATTAAATCCAGAATGTCAGAGAGATCCATTTCCTGACATGCTCAGAGGGTCACAAGGCTGTCTGAGAGCAAGAACTATTATTTTCCCTGCCACATTCACCCAGATATTCCCTTCCCCCACACAATTCTTGCTAGTTTTTGCAGCTGTAAAAGGTAAACATTTTTGCAATGGCACAAGGAGGTGACCATGAGGGACTACTGAATTCTTCTGACAAGTTTGCCATAGTGATCTTATGGGGAATCCTATTTTATTGGCAAGTTTTTATTAATAAAAAGCAAAAATACAAATGAAAGCTCCCAGGACACCAGCATCACAGTCAGTTATTCATGTTTCTCTTCCTGCAGAGTGCCCACTCCCGCCCAGCAGCTACGTACTAAGTTAACTCCAGCATTATCATAGTCCTGTGGAAGTAGCTCAATTAATTTATGCCTTTTAAAAGTGAACAGCCCTTGCTCTAAGGCTTTCCAGTCTAAAATAAAAGCACAGACTGCTTCCTCAAATTCCCAGGAAGAGAAAATGCAAGAAATACCACAGTTCCTTGCAATTTCCACCAAAATTTCGTACAAGCCCGATCAAAACCATCACAGAAAAGGATTGGATTGTTTTCTCTCCTCCTTTCTATTCCTACTGGAAGAGGCACAGGGCACATTTCTGAACAAATGGGTTTCTTTCTTTCAGCCCTCAAGCCACTGAGTTTAAAGACAACTCAGATACCTCTGGCCCATGTGGCAGCCTGTACTCTGGGTATAGCTCTGTTTTCTGACCTCCCTGATGTCCCAAGATTCTTTCTCAACACCTGCTCCAGTTTGAATTATAATTCCTAAATCTACTTTGAAGATAAACATGTTGGAACCATGGCCTGAGACAGAGCTGTGACACCATTTAATGCTATTTCTAATCTTGCATCTTATACAAGTCAGTATTGCTTAACACCCACTAAATTCTCATATGGGACATACAAAAGTAAAATCTCCCAATTACAATAAAGAACCACTGTGGGGAAAATCCCCAAAAGCAGAACCCAGATAAGCCATCTACCTTTTCCTTCTTGGCCTCTAGGACTGCAAAATTATCAGCTCCCATCAGACCTCACCAAATAAACCCATCCAGTGTGAGGCTGTAACATTGCTTTCTGCTGAGACCACAGGGGCAAGCAAAAGCTTTGATCAACTAACCACTGCAAACTTTTATTTATTTTTAATTTCCTTTTTACGTAGCAGACATGGTTTGCAACAAAAGGTCATTTGAAAAAGCGATTTGGCCAGTGCACAGAGCAGCAATGTTTTCCACAGCACACTCAGCTTGGCTGTGTTGGGGCTAGGAGGGCCTGTCCTAGGGCTGCCAGGGGGTTATGGTCATTACTGTCATACAAATTTTTGGCTATGTTAATTTTTTATTCAGCTTTTGGAATGGGATGGATTGTCACAGAATAAGCCTCTGCCTGGGAAGTCTGGTAGATGCCTTTGAGATGTTTTCTTGGTGTCTCTTTCACTGGCCACACAACTACGGGGTTCATTCTGTCCCATTTCTTACGTAACTGGTAAATTTTCAATTTCAAATCCATCAGTAATCAAATGATACAAATTCCTAGGGACAGTGGAAGGCAACAGACCCAGTGGTGCAGCTATGATTGGAGGCAGGTCTGGCACAGGTTTCTATCCAAGCCAGTACCATAGCACCTGGATTAACCCCGTGGCCTGACAGAAGAACAGATGTTCTTTTCCTCTTTTTCTTTTGTTCTTCCACCTTTCAACAATGCTCTGTTATGCACCTCCATTCTTGTGCTACTGATCTGCCTCATTGGCTCCTTTGAAGGGAAAAAAGGACGTGACTTTCCTCTGTCCTGGTCAGCAAACCCAAGGGATCAGAGATTAAGGTGAGCTGTCCCTTGGTGTGCACATCCCTCAGTACTGCAACCAACTGACTGAGGCAAAACCAGTTATTTCCCCAAAAGCCGCTCTCATCTGTTGGGAATGAATATTGCATCATGATCAGGAAGAAACCTGTACAGGGTGCAGCCAGTGTGACTGCATCACACAACAGCCCCTGACAAAGTTCATGAGGGTGACCCTAAGAAATGAGTAACGACCAGGAAGATCACAGGAAGTGCTCTGCCAGCACTGCTGCACAGAGGGAGTGGCATTTAGGATGCATCAGGATTTCAAAGGAGATGAAAACCCTGACAAAGCCATTCAAGAAAATGAATAATGACATTTGCCAGCAATTGCAGACAAAGGAAAAATCACGCATGATTTTGAGGTTTCATAGAAATATCAATGGTATCCTATTTCTGTTGGGTCTGGAATACCTTACACATGACATCCTTGATGACTCCATTGGGAATTCCTCAGACTCCATTCTCAAAGAGTTTGTAAGCATGAAAATTCACCCTTGGCAGCATTTGCTACACCACAGTGGTTTGAAGAGGGAGTTCACACTCTTTGTTGAGCCTCCTGCAGCACACCAAGAGCACAGGACACAGGACTGCAGTCCTGGAAGATAAACAACAGCTTCACAGAAACCAGAAGGGACCTCAGAGAACAGGTAATCCATATTTTTACCACAAACCAAGTCTAATCAAAACCAAGCACTCCTGACCTGCTTTTAAAGACCTTCAGGAACAGACCTCACCACGTCCCCAGACAATCTATTCCAAGGCTTTCATTGTCCTTTGCCAATACTTCTTTTTATTTTATGTCCCCCTTTAATAATTCTTACTGCAGTTTACACACATTATTTCTTATCTTACCCAACATGAGCTCACAGAACAGATTATTCCCTTCTGTGCAGCAGCATTGCCTGGATTTGCAACAGTTCTCTGTCTTTGTATGTTATGAAGGCAAGTTAAAGGACCCTTGATGATTTCTGTTACTCTGCCTGCAGGCTCTCCAGCCAGTTTGTATTTCCCTTGAAGAGCAGCCCCTCTAAGAAATGGGATTTGAGCTTTACCCAAACTTAGTTGAACTATAAGGACATCACTGACAAGACTCTCATTACAGAGGCAAACAAAATAAAGTGATCCATGCAAGATGAAAATGATCAGCAAGTGGCTGAAGCCACTCAGTGACTCATTGGTAGGCTAAAATGTGATGGAGCTCTCGTTGATCTCATCCAGGTATGTGCTAGGACCAAACTGTTCAGATTTTTGAGTGCGAAATGGAATCTACAGCCTAATTCCTTTTGGCAAGAAAAAATACCTGAAACTCTAAAGGAATCAGCAAATGAACTCCTGAATTTAATTGCATGACTACTCCATGCCATCTTTCACATGATGAAACAAATGTATCATGATTGCGTTGTCCTAAACCAAGATAATGTTCTGTTTCTCTCATGTCTTTTTTTAAAAGTCTGAATCAATGCTTGGCTTGGGATCACATGCTGTTCATATTGAACAGACAAAAGTTGTCAGAAAGTTCAAAGACTTATTTGGAATTCCTGCTACTGAACTATCCAAAGTGTGTTAGGGAAACTCTTCCTTGGGTGTTATTGGGATCTCAGTTTCCAAGAAGACTTCCAGCCTTGTTTAGCTTCAGCCAAGCTAATAATCTCCCCCTGTGGCATGTGGTTCTTTTCCTTCTATTCCTTATCAGGAATTTTAAGATATATGTGAGAATAGAGAAAGCAGAAAGTCACTAAATATAGTCAGCAGCAGGCTGGACATCTCCAAAATCTTCAGCAAAGAGCTAATTTTGACTGGAGGATAATTTTCCAGTTGGGGACTTGTCTTTGGTCAGTGGCTGACTCAGGAAATCCACAGGAAAAAGAAAAAAAAAAGATCTGTTCTTTCATTTGGGATTTAACTCAAAGATGGGATAAACCTGCCATGTCCAAACTGGCCAGGGAGGATCAGTGCCACTGAATCTAATGCTGCTGTGGCTGAGCTGTAACTGTGCCTCCTACTGAGCTGTGCTGACCATCTAACTTACAAATCCTGTACACTGAGAGTTCTTCTCTAGTGCCTAAATCACTGACTCTGCCTGAGAAACAGGGGCATGTTCCTTCTAGTCTAACCAACTGGTGAATTTTCTTTGGGGAAGGTTAAAAGCAAAATAATAAGGAAAAGGAAAAAAAGGAAAAGGAATGCAGCCAGTTCCCACCCCTGCTCTCTTACTTGCTGAACTGTAGTGGACACCTTTGAGCATCTGCTTAAAAAAGAGATGGAAAAATAAATTTCAAAAAACCACAACAATTTCCACTGTTAGGAATGCTTTTAACAACTCTTCAGTGGTCCTAATTTTAGACCATTTTTCGGTTAAACTTAGCAATTTCTAAAGTTTAATTACAGAGTTATTTTGTCCAGCCTGACAGGAAATTATTTCTTTGAGATTTCATTTTGGATGTACACTGGAACATCTTTCTGGAAATGCTGCCCTTGATTTGAACATCCTTCCAAGGGAGATGTGCACAGATTGCTACAGTAGGAAAAAAATCCACATCCAGCACTCACATAAGTAGTGTGTGCCTAATTAGTAAACCAAAGCTAAAGATCAGAAATGTTGCAGATGAACATTATGGCTACACACTGTCTTGTCTTTTCCTTTTGGGGGCAATGAAGGAAGCATTTAGCTAAAGCACTTGCATAGGTAATGTTGCCATCTTGCTTTCATTCTGAGTTGACAACTGTCTGCAATTTTTGCATGAAATATGGAGCATAAATACTGCTCCACCCAGGGGAAATAGGTTATAGTGAGGTAGAATTCAAAAAAGAAGTGGGGACTAAAGGGCCATTAAGTTTTTTTATTAGCACTGCCTCACAAATATTCCGGCATGCTGATGGACTTCTCTCACCACAAACTCTCAGTGCAGACTCTATGGCTGCCCAAGGGGGATAGAGCAGGATGCCAATTGCCAATATTTGGAAAGACTAGAGAAAATTAGACAGAAAAAAAAAGTTAAACTTTAGGACTGTTTGTTCCATTCTCAACAAACTGAGGCATCTCAGGGGAGGGCACAGGCCTAACTTCAAACTGTCATGAAGGACTTGAGAATTAGTGAAGATCTGGCATATGAGAAGTTCTGGTCACTTTGCTCACTGCTTCCTCTTTCTTCCATGAGTATTCCACACAGATTACACAGGATTAACATAAAGCACTGGGTGATCACCTTAACTTGGCTCAACTTCCACCCTCCCAGTCTCTCACCCTACCATTCCCACAACTCTCACGCTCCCACACCTGTGGGCATGACAGCAAACTCTTACACTGGTTAAATGAGTTCCAGTGTGCCTGAGCTGGGGTGAAGGGGGAGGCTGGGGTGAACTTGTGGATCTGAGAACAGTTCAGCACTTCTCATCTCAAAATACCTTGCAAAAGTGCTTAAAATATCTTCAATTCTCCTTGAATTAAATCCTTCTTCATTTTTTTATTTCTTTTGCTGTTGTTTTTCCTACCTTTGCTCTTTCTGCAACAAAGCAAAGAGTAGCAGAACCCTCCAGATTTCTTCGCTTCTACTTTTTGACGACCTTCTCACAAAGCCACATCACTGATCCCGTTTCCTGCATTCCCTTCACCGTGGAGGTGCTGTGCTTTCATTATTGTGACATCCTATTTCCCTGCTTTAAATCCTCTGTGAAAGCTGAAGTGACAATCAAAGCTCGACACTACTTGAGGAAATGATGGTTTGTTTTGTGGTGCTGTCAGAAGATCGTGACTTTGGGGACCCAAACTTCCACGGGATTTCATAATCCTACACAGCATCTTTGTCACCAGTGTCTCCCTGCCCATCCTGTGCTGGAACAATTCCTTACCTTCTGTTCAATTCACACACCCTCATCCTTCCAAGCTCCTTAGGCAGTCTTACATCCTCCCATCATTTTTTCACTGCACAGATGCCTTTCTAGAACAAAAAGATGCCTTTTCCCAAAGAGGCCAGGCTGCCTTTTCCATGACACGAGTATCTGTCTGCCACTTTGCACATTCAGTCCCCCACACTTCCAAACTCTCCTCAGGGGTGATCAGGAATTCACACAATCCTCTGGGTTTGCTTTAGTTTCCTTTCTTTGGTGTCCTCTCCAAAGGCTTAGGGTTCCTTCAGGTTCCATCCTGACCCTGTCAGGATGCCTTAGCACAGTGAATGCTGCAGATTCCCCTGGCTGCTTCCCTGATGTGCCTGGCTCTGCCCATGTCCTGGCACCCTCCGAACAGAGCAGCTCAGGACTTGTTTGGCTCACCTGAGCACCCCTCTGGAGAGCCTCAGCAGGAATCTGCCTGTCTTCCAAAACCTCCTCTCTTGCCTCAGGCAGGATTTAATTGACCACTTGTAGGATTCCGCACAGAAGGCAGGAATTAGGGAAGATTGGCACTGAGCTACTCACCTCTGCTCCTTGCAGAACTCCCTCTGCCTGTGGTGGAGCTGAGTCACTTCCAGAGGAGTCAGGGGGCAGTGCAGCTGTTCTGGTTTGAAAGCAAAACCAGCAAGAGACTCCAAGTCAGAAATACAATTTATTAGGAGAAGGGAAAAAAAACCAAAATCCATGCAATAATACAAAAGGAGAACCACTGACAGAGTCAGAATACAACCTGACACCCCTTTGGCCAGCGTGCTGGTAGCAGTCCAAATTGGAGTGGCTGCAGCCCTCCTGGAGTGGCAGATGTGGTTCTGTCGGAGCAGTGACCCTCTAGATGGGTGTAGTCTTCTTCTGAAGGTCCAGTGGGAAACCCCAACTGTTCCTCTTGGGAACCAGTGGAAAAGCTGAGTCTGGTGTCCCAAAAACCCAGATTATATCCAGGTAGGAATGCTTGGCTCCTCCCTCTGGGCGGAGCATCTCACAGTGGGATGCTGTAACTTTTATCAGTCACGCAGGGACATTCAATGGCCCATTGTCAGCAGATGTCTCCCCGGAGGGAGAACTGGTTGTGAAAGAGATAAGGAAAACTGCCCACTTAACAGAAGACAACTGCCATACAGATGGCAGATGGAATACATCTTGCTTTTTAATCTGGGAGAGCAGCACATCCAGCAGCCCCCACTCCACACCAGCTCCAAGAGCTTCAGGCTTTTCCCATCCCTGCTGCAAGTTCTGAAGTGAAGCAGCAAGCCCCAGGCATAAATCCACAGTGATTTATGTGCCACTGGCAGGCTGTTGGTTTAATCTGTACAGGTTCAGGTGTATGAGATCCATATGAAGGCTCTAGCTACAAAAACATTGCATTTTTATGTTCCATGTCCCTGATTGCCTTGGCATGTGCTGGAGTTTGCTTAGAACTTTGAGAAGGAAATCAGTAGCAAGTCCTGCTGTGTCCACCTCCTCAGATCTTATTCTTCTCCTTCCCCGTGTCCATAACACAGCCCTCTGCTACCCTCTGTTACCTTCTGCCACGGACAGATGCTTGTCCTCTTTGGGTTTTAATCTCTACTGGGTTTACATTTGGGCTTTATTTTGTCCTGAATTCTGCTCTAAAGTCAGGATATATATTATCTATTACTTGTGTGCATGTTCCAACATGTAATTCACCTACAGGGCAAGGTAAAGATCCTTTTTTGGAAAAGAAGTCCTTTTCTCACTGCATGTTTCTCCAGCTGTGTAACTGTGGTGAGTGTCTCCCACCGAACAATGAACCTCTTTCATGCAGCTCCTTAGGAATGGTGGAAATCACAATATAAGTCTGGAAAAGGAGGCATGTGACCAAACAATAGTAACGATGGTTAATGAACACCCATGAGGTGCTGGGAATCAAACATCCTGCTCAGGCTAACAGGAGATGGTACCTGACCAACCAAAGGCACCTCTAAACACTCTCCTGCTACATCAGGACAAACAGAAGAGACTGTTGCCTGAGGTGAAATGTTGTTTTACAAGAACTAAACAAGAAATAACTGCCAAATCCAGATATTTTCCTAAGAAACTGGCTGCCAGTGCTTGTGGGACATTGCGGTTTTATCTGAGTTCATGGAAGAAGGCAGCTGGAAAGCCTCAAAACTCACTGGAGGAGAGAACAAAAAGGGCTTCAGGGCACAGAACTGGCTAGAGAAGTGTGTTTGAAAACTGCCAGCATAGAAACTGCTAGCTATTGCTGACCTTTCCCATGTTTACAGAAGCAGAACTTTCAACACCTGTAACTGGGAGGGAATGAGCTGAAGAAAGATTTGACTCTTATCATCATTTTCACCTCCTAAGAGAAACAATTCTGTAAGGCTTCAAACACTCACCATGCAAGCCACAAGGCAGTGTCCCTGGAGAACAAGCTGTCTCTGAGCTCTGCCACCTGATTTCATTACTGGTGTTCATTCCACATCCCTCTTCATGAGATTTGTATTCTGAACTTGTATTTCTCATTGGCCCAGCAGCATCCTGACACCACACTCGTTGTCTGTTCACTGCTGCTGCTCCATCCCCTTGCCTCCCTCCCGTGCTCCTGCCTGCCAGGCTGGCTGTAGCCAGGATAGATCCTGCCTGAGCTCACACTGGAGCTCTGCTGTCCGTGAGGGTGTTACATGAGGTCTCTCTCATCTCTCACTGACACCACTAGCTGTGCAGGGCTTGGACAGACCGGGCTCCTGTCAGACCTTTCTCGCTGCCCGGGCTCATGAGGAGCTGCTCACACACAGCTGGACAGAGCAGCACCATGGGGGTCAGGCCTCCCTCGCTCGGGATGCAGGTGAGAAAGGGACATTGTTGATGGGATGTTCTTGCAGGGAGAATAAACAGTGAAGCTGTTGCCCAGCCCATGAGTCCTCAGGGAGACACCGAAATGCTGGGAGACAGGACAGGGCTTGAGTATCGCTCTTTATTCAGATTTCTGAAAAAAGCTCAGTGGAGAAAAAACAATTCACTGGTGTTGAGCTTTTGGATCATTTTTTGGTTATCCTGTGCAACCGGGGAAGATTTAAATTTCTGCTTTACAAAGAACAAACCAATGAGACTGAGGTTTGGATGTGGTCATCCAGCACCCGTGGCTGAGACTAAAATCTGCACACTGCATGATTGGAGATGAAATTCCATGTGTTGGCCATGTCAGTGACAATCCAGCTGCAGCACAAGGCTCGTGCTGTTGTCTCCATGTGCTTCTCCTGTTTCTTGAAGGAACTCGGTATTTCATCTTCCTGCAAAGTATTTAACCAATTCCTTTCTCTGTACAAGGCAATTTGGACATGGAGTAAGGAGAAAGTTCATTGGAAATAACCTTGGGGAATTTTTATTAATATCTCACTGCTACCAGAATGTGGGTTTGGATTCTTTCCCCTTCTTTAAAGTTTATTTTATAGCAAGTTTCTACCTGTTATTGCATTATCTTTACTGCCTATAAAATATCAAGAAAATTGAACTAAAATCTGTGGAATGGCAATCATGTACTTTTTTTTTTTACTTTGAGGTAAGTTTATTTATCTCTATTAATGCTAGACAGGGATATTTTAGAGATTCATGGCTGGATCCATGTAAAGCCAGGCACAACAGGGAGAAATATGGGCACAGTATTTTTTTGTTAGTGCAGTTTTAATGAGCAAATGAAAAAGAGCAATCATTTTCCATGTTCTACTCCTGCAAGGGCAATTCCATGATTATTGATTGTTACTAGAAATAACTGTCTAATACTGAAATAGCTGTTTGAGGTACAGGATGCACAGTGTTCATGCTGCTTGAGCTTTTTATTTCAAAGTGTTATCAGTACTCATAAATCAGAGTTAAACCCAATTTCCTTCCATAAGATGAGATTTAATTACAAGATTCAATTATTTCTGTATTTGAGTCTGATTTCTGGAGAAGGAAGTGATAGAGAGAAGGGACACAGAAGGGTGATTCAGAACCAATCACAGTTACACATGCATCCCCAAGCCTACAAGCCAAGACATTCCTGTTTCATCATTCACAGCAAAAATTATCTCAGCAACGTGAATGTTGCTAATTTTTTTCCTCAGTATTTAAATGATGTTAACAAATTTTAGATCATTATCCAATCCTGTGGTGTTCTCCTCTCAGGCTTAAATCTGACTTGCCCCAACTGTTGGGGTCATGGTCCCAGTTCCCCCAGACCACAGATGTGGAGGGAATGGGACAGACCTGAGAACTGCAGCAGTGCCAAAGCTGGAAGAGGAATGTCTCATTTTCCCTCACAGCTTTACAGCATGTCCAGACAGGCTCTTTTGAATTAAATGCACATAGATAGGTATGGGAAATCTCTCTCACTGATATTTTTAATGTTTTTTTTCTTCATCATGCAGTGCCAAGGTTAACCCTTATGGTACATAGCAGCTGTGCTTAAGAAGAATAATTTCCTCAGCCAGGCTTTCTAGACAAGGCCCTTCTCTGCCCCAGTGCTGTCTTGTGGAACAAGGCTGAGGGAAGGAGCCGTGCTGAAGGTGGAGAGGCAGAGGGAGGGAGACCCAGCCCTGCAGATGTGCCAGTGCCATGGATGATGCCAGTTTCCCTCTCCTTGGGAGCATGGCCTCTCCCTCTCACTGTCTGCTCAGCACGACTTTCAGCCCAAGTTAGTTTTGCCTTTATGACCCCTGGAAGCTCTGAGAGCTCAGTGCCTTGGGGTGGGCAGGGCTGGGATCCCAGCTCCAGGGGAGTCACGGGGGCAGAGGTACAACTTTAGTCCCTTTGATCAGTGTGGCTGGCAGGAGCTCTGGCACAGGGTGTGCAATGGCATCCTGTGCTCAGTCTACTGTCAGCTCTGAGTGTGACATTCCCTGAACACCTACGAGTTACCCTCCAGCTTTGATCATCTCAGTTTATTGGGAAACAGAGATTATGTGATACCACTGTGCTGAGCTTCTTGGAATCACAGATATCCAGCAGTTAAATCTGCAAGCAAAGGTAATGCACAAGGTTTGGCCAACAGAAAGTATTTTCTGTAGGACAATAATCACCAAAGTGTCCTTTACTGCTCTCAGGAAAATACACACCTGGTTTGGTGTGCATCTTGAACAAAACAAGGAGAACCTTCTCATGCTGCTCCTTTGCACTTCTGTGCTCTGGAAGACACTCACTGCTGTGCCAGCAGCAGTGGGGAAGCTGGCAGTGTGCAATGCTGCCCTTTAAGAATGTTCCCTATTCCACTGGGACAGAGGAGCACCACAAAAAGCACAGAAATTATTTTGTAATCGGACCTGATTTACTGCACGTGTGTTTCCCTGGGTCAGCTGCCAGGATGCAGGTCTAGTGCACAAGTTCTGGCAGTGTTTGGTAATAAAGAATGGCAGGGCCATGCCCAGCCTGCTCCAGGAATACCAGTGATCCTGGAAGCAATCCTGGAAGTGATCCTACAGTCACAGTAATTAACACATTTGCACCTGGTGCTGACTGTGACAGGCTCAGCGCTGTGAGGACCTTTTGTTCACCACAGGCAGCTCTGCAGCACCTCCACATCTTCAGTGAATCATTCCTTCAGTGAGAGTTATTTGCACATTGTCTGACCCTTTGCACAGGGAGAAAAATGTCATAGAAGCATAGAAGGGTTTGGGTTGGAAGGAGCCTGAAGGATCACCTCGTTCCAACCCTCTGGCACAGGCAGGGGCAGCTTCCACCAGACCTGGTTGCTCCAAGTGCCATCCAACCTGGCCCTGGACACTTGGAGCCCAATCCTCTCACTGCACTGGTACAGTTCTGTCCCAAACACTCCTGGCTCTTGGCTGGTGAGAGCACATGTCCCAGAGTGTGTGGGCTGGGAGGATCTGTGATTTGCTTTACTGTATCTGTGCACACACACAGAGATGAAGTTTCAGGGGGAGCCAGTTCTGGGGTTTTACTGGCATCAAGTGTCTCCTCTGCTGTGGTGTTTGCTTTGCAGATTTGTGCCATCCCCACCTCACTGCCCAGTCACTTTGTCAGTGACTGCCACAGGAACTGTTGGTGCAGGTGTTAATTCATCCTGTGATGTTAATTCATCCTGTGATGGGATGAGTGAAAATCCCTGCTACTTGTCCCTCCCCTGGGCATGTTCCTTTACAGGCCCTCTTAGGCTGTTTGGATGCACAAATTCCCTTTGATAAGGAACCTCCAGGAGCCTGTTCCCAGAGGGGAGGGGGCTGTGTGTGAGCACATGCTGCTCCCAGCTGGGTCACAGATACATGCAGAAAAGCTTCCTTGCAATGGTTTGGAACTTGTATTTCTCATTGGGCCAGACATACTGAGGAGAAAAAAATGTATTTAATTATTATAATTTGTCCAAGTTCCAGTAAAGCTTGAAGTTAGGCAAAAAGGAAAACAGAGCTAGGGAACACAATCATTTTTTATCAGTAACTCAAGATAAAAGATTCAGTGAGAGGCACCCTCTGAAGTGCTAAACTGATGATGAGTTCTGAAGACACATATCTCTGTTCTGACAGGACCTAATACTACATAAAAAGATATTTTTCAAGAAGCAGTGCTTTAAGCATTTACTGGTCAGAGACAAGAATCTTAATGTGTGCATTTATGCAAAATATAAATCACAACATTAACCTTCCTGAGAGCAGATAAACATGCTGTACATTGCCTGGAAGGCATTAGAAATGTCATTTCAAGCATCCTGATTTTCTTCTTTTTTATCATAGAGTGGGAATAGTGTGCAAGATCATTCCAGGCTGTTCAAGACTGCAGCTTGCACATGCTGCCTGTGGTACTGAGGCACTCAGCTCCCATGGTTTGGCAAGGAGAGTCACAGCTCTGAGCAAGCTCAGGACACTTCAGAATTCTGCTGCTCTCGTCATCCACACAGCCCTGTGGGCATCAGGGTGCTGTTCCCAAGCTGCTGGAGCCTGGGCAGTGGGCTCACACTTCTCCTTGTGCTATGGTTCAGGAGCAGTCCCACTCCATCCTGCAGCATTCTCCTGCAGCCTGCCCTCTTGCTCCAAGCTAGGCTGGCATCTGTACCAGGAGAGAATAGGAATTGGCAACTGAGTGCTGTTCTGAGGAAGCTGAAGGCATTTTCTGGAAGCCAAGGGGTTTATCAATTGCTTTAGTTACTGAGTAAGACACATCCAGTCCAGTGAGAATCCAAGTTCCACATCCTCTCTTAGAAAGGGCCAGCAGCATGCCTCAGTGCCCTGGCCCACAGGAATTAGCCTTTGCTTTACCCGGACAATGAGAGCCTTTGTTCCATGGGAAGAAGGCACCTGACTGAAGCAGGTGACACTCATTTGATTCTGAGACTTGGGGAGGTTAAAACTCCCTGACACTTTGTCATCCAGTGCCTGTAGAGGAATGGTCCCCTCCAAGATACCCCGCTCCGGTTGGTTGGGCTGTTTGCTGATGTTGTTATCATTCTGCCATCAGTGGTGTTATCAACCCCTCTCCATGCTTGGTGAGTTTCCCTTTGTTGTCATCTGGGCCACAAGGTGATTCCTCAGCTGTGGTCCCCACGATGAGCTCCACTGAAGCCCGACTTTGTTTGCTTCCCTGGGATTTCACAAGTGCAGCCGGTCATGGAGCTCAGGCACATGTTCCTCTGAAGTGATAAAAACAAAATTCCTGATGAACCTAGAAATGTTGATCTGAAACATTTTCTGTGGAAAATCAGACAAGTTAGTGAGGGAACAGGGATGAAGAGCACAGGTCTGATGGGGAGTGGCTGAGGGGCCTGGGGGTGCCCAGCCTGGAGAAAAGGAGGCACAGGAGCTCCCTGACAGGAGGCTGTAGCCAGGTGGGGGTCAGTCTCTTTTCCCAGGTAACAGGTGTCAGGACAAGGGAAAACAGCCTCAAATTGCACCAGGGGAAGTTTAGGTGGGATATTGGGAAAATTTCTTTCCAGAAAGGACTGTCCAGCCCTGGCACAGCTGCCCAGGGCAGTGGCAGAGTCCCCATCCCTGGAGGGATTTAACAGGCTTGTGGATGTGGCACCTGGGGACATGGGACAGTGGTGGCCTTGTCAGTGCTGGGGAGCAGCTGGACTCGATCTCAGAGTGCTGCTCCAACCTCAGTGAGGTTGTGATTCTGTGTCTGAGGAGGAAGCTGAGAAGAAGAAAAAGGGATAGAAACTCATGTGGAAGTTTGCTGGCTCAGTCCAGCAGGAGTGCATTCTGTGCCAGTCATTCACATGAACATGCTGAGATATGATTAGCTTTGACTTCTCTGATTCTTATCTGCATAATTTGTTCTATGCTTTCACTTATCTCTTCTTCAATAAGGAAACATGCCAATAACTGAATGCGTGGGTCAAGTTCTATTTGTCAATTTAATTTGTTTTGGCTACAAGGTGAAGATTAAAACATGCAAGTGAGAGGGAAATAGGCTGAATATGAAAGCAGGTGATCTGAATGCACAGCCAGAAACGTGGGCTAAGACCATCCACTGCAAACCCCCTACTTTCCTGTTAAAGGGAACTGATGTAGTCAGCTTCAAACTTGCCTCTGGTGAGCCAAAAGGATCTACTCATTAAATATGAACCACAAATATCTCAGACTCCCCAGTCTACATTATCCTAAACAAGATTGATTTTTTTTTTTAATTGGCCAGTAAATGCAGCTGAAAATAATTTTTCTTTTTGTAACTGCTGGTATTGTACAGATGTCATTTTGGGAAGAGGACTTAAGAGAAGGTGCTTTCTGCTCAGCTGAAGAACAGAAATTCAAAGAGAAGCAGATCTTCCCTAGCATTCACAGCATCTTGCCCCTGAGTGGAAAGGGCAGTGGGTGTTGAACACTTCCATGGGTGTCAGAGTAAGGGACTTTTACAGAGAGAGCAGTTCATCCTGCAGACCATCCAGGTACACCCTCGGAGCAAAGAGAATTTTCCTACAAGAAAATCAGTAGTGGAATGGGAATGTAAGAAAGAGTGATATTTAATGTGATGTGTGAGAGAGAATTATTCATGGCAGATGATGGTGACAGCTGGGGAATCACAGTGTCAAACTCAACAGAGTGATGGAGAGGAGCTCCTGGTTGTACACACAGGGAATTGTTCCTTTCCCCCTGAATAAAACATATTTTGCTTTCACATGTACTCACTGGTGTGGCAGGCAGGACAGTGCAAAGGATAAAGAATACTTTCACTTAAGGCCTTCTAGGAAGGAATTCTTGTTTTGTTTGGTTTCTTATTTTGCAGAAGACCCTCGTGCTTGAATCCAACCCTCCCTGCTCTCAGCAGAAGGCAGCTGGAACTGAACCCTCACACAATCTAGGGTAGTATTGTGTGTGTGAGCACTGGGGTAATGGTTAGACTTGATGATCTTACAGGTCTTTTCCAACCTAAATGGTTCTGTGATTCAATGGAAATCCTAACTAGCTAGGGTAACAGCTAGGACAGACCCCAAAGGACTGTCTGCTTTTCCTTGACTCCAAAGGCAGACTATGATACCTGGGAATGCTTCTCCTTAGACAGGACCCTGATCAGGGCTGGCTCTTCTTGCCAGGGGGTTTTACAGAGAGGGCTGAGGAGTATCCATTGCCAGAGCAGGCATCACATGATGCCTGAGTCCCTGCTGTGACTCACTTGTTGCCCACGCTCAAACCAAGCTGGAAAATCTTGAGTTGAAGCTGAGCCAGACTCAAGGGACATTCAACAGCTGCCTGAAGGTGGGGAATGAAACCCCTGCTGGACTCTGGCGGGGTCCTGGCAGCCCAGCCCCCCTCACCCCTCTGCTGCCAGCAGTGACAGGATGAGGGATCTCTCCCCAGACCAGAGGGGGTCACCCATCAGGAGAGCAATTCTGTGTTTATTACCTGCTTCTACCTCCTCCCTGGAGCCAGGAATGTTGCAAGTGAGCGAGCAGCTACAAAAGAACCATCTAATTATAACCTGAAGTCATAAATCTGTGATAGTTTGTTTTCACTGTGGCTTTATTTGCTACTTGCCTCAAAAAGATCAAGAGAGTCAAGGGCAAAGCAGGCTGTAAGGAACGAAGCAATGGCTTTGTCCTCTGTTTCCTCCTGCACCAGCAGGGCCCAGTGTGGCACAAGCAGATGTGGACAGCCCTCCCCTCCACCCTGAGGAAACATGCCAGGCACGAGGGGCTCTGTGGGCTCATCAGACACACCTCGCACTCCTCACACTGCCCACAGGGCTCTGCTGAGCTGGGCCTCACAAGTCTCCCTGTTCTGGGGAGTCTTTGGGCTTGTGCTTGCTCATGGATGTACCTCACCCGCTGGAGAAAACAGGGGATTTGGAAAAGCTGAGGTGAGTGAAGCAAGAACACTTCTGTCCAAAGTGTTCAGATCAAAGTCAGACAGGAAAGATGGTGGAGGCAGGAGGGAAAAAAGTAATCTGATTTGCTTTTGTCTTCCAAAAGAAAATGAGCCTAGGAAGAAACATACCAAAGGGTGACATTGCTGGGATTTCTGAGCAACTTTCCTGGACACTCCAAGAGCTTGGACCAAGAAATATTTGAAGCTGTGAATGCACTGGGTCCTTCAGAGCAGACTTACACAATGATGGCTTCCTCCATGGTGTGCACCAAGAGAAATTATGGCCTGGGCCCCTCTTTAAGCAGTTTCTATCTTTAGCCCCACATCCCAAGCTGGCAGTGCTGGAGCTGCCTGCCCCACAGCACAGCAGCCTGCCCTGTACCCGTGATCACTGTGCTGTGAAAATGACCTGGAACAGGCTCATGGACAGGGCTGCTCATTTATAATACAGCAGAAAAAGTCATTGTCACTGCCAAGAAAAGACAAAAGGCCACCAAACAATAACCCAGCCGTAAATGAAGGCTATAAATATGGAGATAGGTGGGAGGTAACTACAGGCTTCCTCTCACACCAGGTTGGAAAGTGTCCTTCAGGTCAAGATTCTGTGTGTGCCATGAGCAGCCTTTTCTGATCAGAAATTTTTCAGTGGGAAAAAAAAAATCTGCAGGTCAACATTAGGATGCAAAGTCAGAGCTCAACTTTGAGTGGAAAACAGGGATAAGCAATGCCTGTGGCCCCTGGACAGCCCATGTCTCATACAGAAGGTGTTCCTGCAAGGATTTGAAAGTAAGTTTGAAAAATCAATTCAAAAATATGATCAATTGCACAGAATGAAGCTGTGGGGCCAAGTGAGAGCAAAAGGTTGCACAAAGATCATGGTACATTGGAAAATAGCACTGATTGCAGCTGCTTTCATGCTGTGACTGCCCTCCTGAAACAGTTCTCTGCAAGATTCATTGGGCAAAGGCTGAAATATTATTTAGTTGTGCAATAACACCATAACTGTGCCACAGCCATAGTTGTTGCCAGGTGGGTAAGAAGAGTTGGTTTGCATTAAATCCTGAGGACATGCTTCAGGCAGCAGTTTGCTCCTGCCATTGCTGGGTTTCAGCCCAATTCCCGATCCCAGATGTCTGGCAGAGGATGTACACACACATTTAGGGCTGGATTCTTTTCAGGTGCGGATGGACTTTGCGCTGGCCACATCACAGGAGCTACATCTCTCCTAAGAGTCAGATGGACTCAGTGGCAGCAAGTGAAACCAGAAGGTCCTCCTTTGAGGAGAGGGCGAGTGAAACTGGGTCTAACAACAGAAGGAGAGAAAAGGGCAAGGCACAACTGAACCTGTGATCTTCGCACACGAAGCTTGGGAAGCTCCCGACGTTCCTCGGCTAGGGCAGGCTCCCGGCGATCACCCACTGCCCTCTGCTGACACCAGACCGGAGCAGCCTCTGCAGAAGCCCGAGCGGTATCAACCGAATTGCTCAACAGAGATCCCGAGCTCTTAATTCCTCTGGCAGCACAAACCCACAACAATTCCCCTCTGGGAAAATGCTGGAACCGCGCTGGCCTGTCCCTTCCCGCAGCTCCTGCGGGGATGCCCCGTGTCCTGCCCGTGCCTGCCTGCCCGAGTGCGCTCATGGAAACACCCGTGATTCAGCCTTGCAGGATGCTGTGGAAAAACACTCCTAGGAGACTGACTTCTGTGTAAAGGGGATGATCCTCCTGTGCCAATGGAGGGTATTTCTACGTCCGCGTGTCCACGTGTGCGTGTGCCCGTGTGTCTGTGTGCGGGGGTGCTCACAATCTGCTTCGCCTCCCCAGTTGATTCCTGCCTGGTCTCGGTGCCCTCTAGTGTTGTGAACGCTCCAGTATGTAAAAAAAAAATGTAAAACTGATCTCTGCTTCAGAGTTCCTGGTTTGGCTAGCTCTTAATACGCAAATTCCGTTAATTATGCAGCATACATACAACTGAACGGAGACAACGTGACTCTGAGCATATCAGATGCTCACAGCACAACACCAGACACCCGAGAGCACAGGTCTGTGAGCTGAAGCTAACATCTCTAGGACCTCAGCCTGCACACCACACCCAAATCTGCTGGCTGTACAGCACTCTACCTGACACAGCCATCCCTGCATCTGGGATTATCAGTTCTCCCAGATGTTCTCCTGGCTGTGGCTGCGAGGTGCTGGTTGAGCTGGGAAATAATCCACCTGAGTACATCCAGCCCAACAGACAGGAACTGGGATGAGGCAGGACTGCCTGGTTTGGTCTCACACTCAGAGTTGGTGGGCTCAGGCTGATCAGAGCAGCATGGCTTCCCAGGACCTCAGTGAGGACTACCACTAACCACCACAAACTATCACTAGCCACCACTAACTAACCACAAACCACCACCAACCAACCACAAATCACTACAAACTACCACTAACCACCACTAACTAACCACAAACCACCACTAACCAACCACAAACCACCACTAACCAACCACAAACCACCACTAAATAGCCACAAACCACCACTAACTACCACTAACCAACCACAAACCACCACTAACCAACCACAAACCACCACTAACCACCACAAACTACCACTAACCACCACTAACTAACCACAAACCACCACGAACTACCATTAACCAACCACAAACCACCACTAACCAACCACTCACCACCACTAACCAACCACAAACCACCACTAACCAACCACAAACCACCACTAAATAGCCACAAACCACCACTAACTACCACTAACCACCCACAAACCACCACTAACTAACCGCAAACCACCAACCAGCACCGCAAACAGCCACCAGGAGCCCGGTCTGGGGCAGCCCTGCCCATGCCCACCCAGCAGCTGGGCGCTCTGCCGGAGAATCCTTCACTCTGACGCGATCGGCTTCTAGCAGAAATCATCCCTGCCGGTGACCTCTGCTGACTCAGAGGGGGCTGTGCTCAGTGGATCCGCTCTGGTGCCAGGCTCCCGCAGGGCAGCCGCGGGTGTTTCTGTCCCCCACGTCCCACCACGGGAGCCCCCCCGTCCCGCGGCGTGGGTGATGCAAGGAGGCGATTGCATCAGACGCGGCCCCGCTGAGCCGCCTGCCCGTGTGAGCGATGAAATCATCCTCACCGCCCGGAGCGGCTCCTCCGAGCTCCCCTCGCTGCGAGCTTGCGTCAGTGACCGGCTGAGAAATCCCACCAGTTAGTGGGGGAACAGGGAGACAGAGCGCAGGTCCCATGGGGAGCGGCTGGGGGGGCTCAGCCTGGAGAAAAGGAGGTTCAGGGGGGACCTTGTGGCTCTGCACAGCTCCTGACAGGAGGGGACAGCCCGGGGGAGGCTCTGCTCCAAGGGATTAGCAACAGGATGAGAGGAAACGGCCCCCAATTGCACCAGGGGAGGTTCAGCTTGGATATGAGGGAAAACTTCCCTGAAAAGTGGCCAGGCAGAGGTTGCCCAAGGCGCTGATGGAATCACCTTCCCTGGAGGTGTTCAAAAGGAGTGCGGGGTGGCACCTGGGGGCATTTGTTTAGTGGTGAACACGGTGCATGCTGGGTTAACATTTGGACTCGATGTTCTTAAAGGCCTTTTCCAACCATGATAATTTTGTGAAGTTGACTGCTCAACAGAATTTCATTAAATCCTTTCAGTTATTCCAACTTGACAGTCTGGCTTCTGTTGTAGCTGCTCCACAGTGACAGTGGACAGCTGAGGAGAGTTCTCAAAAGGCATTGGCTGGAATGAGAGCACTTGAAGTTTGAACGGAAAGAGAGAGAAATGGGGACCACTCCCCAAAATAACAGGTTTAAACCCAAACACAGTTCAGGTACTCATCCTGGTACAGCAACCAGTACGGCCCAGGGCACAGAAATGAGCAGCACTGACTGCCCATCCCGTCCCTCCAGGAGGATGGGAAGGCAGTGGGAAAGTAGCGGGAAGGCAGCAGGGTCCTGTCGTGGGCCTGGGTCAGGACTGAGGAGGGACAGCACACTGAAGGGGGAGCGCTAAGGGCTGTCACTGGGAAATTTAACTGCCCCTGCACAAGGAGGTTCAGTTCCACACACCAGTTTGGTTCACACTGTAGTGGAGTCAGTCATTGCACGGCAATCTTGGGATACCTCTGCGGCTCCCCAGAACTACCCAGAGACTGTGGGTGAGTCACGGCAAGTGCTGGGAGACGTTAATGCTGATCCTGGGAGAAGCCCTCTGCTCTGGGGCCGCTGTGTGCTACCCACACAAACCATACACACTCTGCACACGCACAGTACACAGCGTACACACACTGTGCGTGGCACTCGGAACCCGGGAGTTTATTCCTTCCTGGTGCGTGTTCACCCACGGCCGGGCCCGGGGCTCCTTCAGCCTCCAGCCCGCACCCGAGGTGCCGGACAACCCCGGCTCTTCGGGAACAAGGTCCCGCAAACCCGGGGGTTCTCTAGTGTCACACCCCGGCCGGTGACAGCGGGACGCCCTGGCATTGCTGTGCCCAGACTCCCCTCGGCGCGGAGCTCCGGTCCCAGTCCCGGTCCCGGTCCCCGCCGCCCCCGCCGGCGCCGCTCCCCGGCATCGCCCCGCCCCGGCGGCGCCGCCGCCAATGGGGCTGCGGGGCGGGGCGCGGGGCACTCCCGGTGCCCGGCACGGGACGGGTTCCGACCCGCTCCGCTCCACGCGGGGCCGCCGAGTCACTGGTGGTGCGGTGCCGGTCCGGCTCCGGGTCCGCGCCGTCTCTCCTGGTCCCGCCGCCCCGCCGGTCCCGGTCCGTGCCGTGCTGCTGGCACCGAGACAGGTAATCCGCGGGGGTCGCGCACCTGCCCGCCCGCTCGCGGCGGTCCCGGCCCTCCCCGGTGCCGGTGTCACCGCCGGGCGGAGGCGGTTGAGGGGTCGGGGGGACCGGCGGGACCTGCGGCGGGTTCCGCTCCCGGCAACGCAGCGGCAGCGATACACGTGGGCTGTAGCCGGCTTCGCGATCACCTCTGAACGCCGGCGGTACCGGGCCGGGCGGCACCGGGCCGGTGGGTGCGGGGGGCGGGAGATGCGGAGACCCGAGCCGGGGTCCCGGGGGATGCCCGGCGGGTGATGCGGGGCGGCCGTACCGCGGCGGAGCCCCCGGCCGGGACGTGCCCGGGCATATCCCGGCGCGCCGCCGCCTTCCCGGAGCGGGCGGCGGGGGGCGCCGGCGGGGCCGCGGGGTCTGCCCGGGCTGCGGGGGCGGTGGGCGAGCCGGGCCGGCGCTCGCCGGGACGCGCCCACGGCCGGCACCCGCGTGGGCGCCGCGCAGCGCGCTGCCCCCGCACCCGTCCCGCCGCCAGCCTCGCCTCGGCTGTTTGTCCAGAAACGAGCAGCTGCCAGATGCGGGGGTCGGTAGGCTTAGGTTGTATATTAGGAACAAGTTTTTCCCAAAAAAATTATTGCCCCGCCACAGGCGGTGGTGAAGTCGCCGTTTGGGGTGATTTAATGGACGCGTGGATGTGGCACTTGGGGACATGGATGATTAGCGGTGGCCTGAGCAGTGATGGGGGAACAGTTGGACTCCGCGGTCTCTGAGAGCTTTTACGGCTACAGTGGTTGTCTGATTATTGCAGTAAGATAGTGAAAGTTACTAAGAATTAGATGTGGGGCAAAAAACAGATGTAAATCCAAAGTTTTATGCAAATTGATAGGCGTTTTGGAGGTGTTACTTGAGATACCTGGTAAGGCAAAGCGTGGGTTTCCCAGGTAGGGCAGCCCTAACTTGGCAAAAATCACTGAAAGTGGGCATTGTGCCCTGGGGACTCCTGCTGTGTAGTAAAGAGGGGTGACAGCAGCCCGGAGCACTTCCTCTCCCACCCGAGCATAAAGCAAATACAAGTCCCCAGATAAAACAATTAGTGGGCAGTTGTGCGTGTACAATCTCCAGGCTGGAAAACCTGCTGATTTCCAAGCCACGTGGAAAGCCTCAGATTCCACCTTTTTTGCTTCTGTGAGAAGCCCTTTGCCCACAGGAGTCCCACTGCTGCAAAGGTTCTCCCAGCATAGTTTGTAGCACAAGGAGATGAGGAGACACTGCCTGGACCAGAGTGAGAGAATGGCTGAGCAGACTGGAGCTGACTCTGGCCAACCATGAGGCATGCACTCATATTTTCCAGATAGCATTTTTCCCCCCTGCTTTTCACTTGCAGCTCTTATTTGGGATTTCAGCTCTTTGTTCTTAGGTTCCAGTATATACAAGTGTCTCATCTTGAGGCATGGTGCTGCCTGGCTGTGCCAGTCAGTCCTGCAGCAGAGTAGAAATCTCCTGTAATGTGTGTGCTGGCTCATGTGGTGACATGGAAGAACCACTGCTGGAGTGTCTCAGCCCCTGAGCTGGGCACCTCCTGTCCCAGGCAAGCAGAGACCCATGGCTGGAGGGGACAGAGTCCATGGCTGAGATGGGAAGCAGCTCCCACCCCATCTCCTCCTGACCTGCCTGCATCCCTGCCAGTCCCCCCTGCCCCAGTACCTGCTGGGCAGATGGGGAGAATCAGCAGCACTGAAGGTTTCACTGATTGCTTTCATTTTGTACCTTTTCGCTTACTATTTTCCTCACCCTTGTTTTTCTCCCAGAATCCTTTAGCTGCACACAAAAGAAATAGACTGGATTCCAATACAGTCCATTTTTTTTTTAATTACACTTTCACAGAGAAAATACAATGGCTGAGCTGTAGTGTTGTCACAGGGTGGATGATCTGCAGCTCATGCTGTGACTCTGCTGGAACCATTTCATCTCATGCAGTGAAACTCATTCAGCAGCTCATGGCTTTGGTATCTTAAGGGCTGATGCAGTGCAGAGAGCCCATTCTGGTCTCCTGCTTAGGCAGGATGTCTCTTTAAGGCAATAAAAGAGTTCTTAAACAAATCAGAGATGTTTTTAAGTTAGATCTCATACATCTGGGGCTGGTGCCAGGAGGTTCTTCTTCCCCTCAGCCTCTGAGTACATTGATACTGTGCCCCATGTATACTCATTGTTACTGTGTTACCTTTATATTCCCCTGTGGCAGATAAAATGTGCAGCCCTGGAAGTGGCAGGGAGACTTTATGTGGTCCCCAAAGAGGTGGGAGTTGTTGGTTTTGGATTTTCCTTTAGCCTCAGTAAGAGTAGTTGTTTCAATCAAAAATTAGGTGATCCAAAGTTGCTGCCATATCAGGGCAGTGCCAGGTGGTTTAGATGTGTCCTCCATGTACAAATCAAATGTCTTGGGTCTGGTGGTGTTGAATTAAGAAGTACAAAGATCCCCCAGCTTTGAATTTCATGCCTGATATTCAACCCCATGTTGGTTCCCTGTATTGTTACACTTGAGCAGCAGCAGACCTGCCCTGTGCCCAGTATCCTGCTGGCACGTTGGGTACGGCTGTCTCCTCCAATCTTGAGTGATTCCATCCTCCTGGCAGACGTCCTTGTGCTTGGAGCAGCTCTGACACAGGATTCCTTTGGCCTGTGTAACTTTCTGTATTTGGCAAACTGCTTTAAACCGGGTTCTTGTGGGGAGGGGGCTTTGAGGGCATTGTCTCAGCTGCAGGCCCTTTGAAAGGCTGGGAAATTCTGTAAACATGAGAAAAAGTGGCAAAGTTGTGTTCACAGGACAGTTCCACCAAAAACTCTGCTGGTTTGGGTTTTTTTTGTTTTGTTGAGGTTTTTTTCACCTGTGCTTTTTTTCCTTGCATTACAGCACTTTGAAGAGTGGGTAAAAATCAGCCCTTTCCATACTCTGGTATCTGGATTCCTTTCCTGTTGCCTGCAATTCTGTTTCATTCATCTTTTGCTGATATTAGGAGCAAAAGCTTGAACCAAACTCCAGGCCCCTGGCCTGCTGGCCCTTCTGGAGCAGTTGGGTGACACCTACTCAGTGTGCCAGCCCCCCAGAGGAGTTGTGTTTCATTCATCTGGGATGATGCATTTTATTTTCCCTCCTGCGCTCAACCTGTAGCTGAACCCTGACACCAAACCCTGTGCAGCTCCTGGGACAGAGACACTTGGGATCACCACCTTCTGAGATGGTGCCAAATCTTCTTTTATTCAGTGGTGTCAGGAACCTTTATGCTAGCTCTAAGCTGTGCCCGTGCCCCTCCCAAGGTGCTTGCAAGACAGATTTAATCCCTTCAGCTCCTGCTGGCCTGTCCCCATGGACTTGGCTGCTGATCCTGTATCAGCCCATGTGCTGCGAGCAGGAGCTACGTGAGGGAGGGTGACTCATGCGCTGTGCTCGCCTGGGCAGACCTCATCTCCCATGAATCTCGGCCCTCCAGAGCCGGGGGAGCCCAGCCAAGTGTCCGCTTCCAAAAGGCACCGGCAAGGGAGTGGTGGGATTAGGCAGAGGAGGCAGAAAAAGCCTGCAGAGGAATGCTGCTGTGGGAGGGGAAGGAGTTGTGGCTGGGGGCCCTGTAGATGATCCTGTAGAGCCTTGCAGGGGCCAGACATCTGGCCAAGCTTCCCTCCCAGAGGACAGCTCTGGTTCTCCTAGGCAGTTCAGGCTGTCCTCCAAAAGGTGTTCACTATTCCTGATGGGTGTTGAGAACTTGGTCCCAAGGCAGGTTGAACAGTTTCTCTCCTGATTTTCTGCACAAGGTAATAGGAAGGGCAAAGTGGAGATTGGTCTAGTGAAAGTGGATTTTATTCCCTGTCATCATGGGAAGAACCCATCTAGAGTCTGCAGAAATAATCAGGCAGCCCCAAAACTCGAAATAAATTGCTCAGTTTTGCAGCTTCAGTCTGAATTGCTTGCTCTGATTGAGATGCTGGTCCTGTGCTGCCCTTTGAGCCACCCTTGCTGACAGTGTGGCGAGCCATTAATGCACCTCGGGAAGGCTCTGGAGGGCATTTCAGAGGGAGGTGGGAACTCGTTCTGCTGGGACACAGCAGACCACAGGTGTGTGGGTGTGTGTGTCCCTTTCTGTTGGGGGTGTAGAGCGTGTGTGGGGCAGTGTGTCCTGTTCTGCCAGGGACACATCAGCCACCAGCATTTGGTGCTGTCACACCAATGCAGCCTCGTTGGCCAGAGCTGGGCTGCTGGATCCTGAAGCTGGGGCTTTGCTGAGCCTTTGCTTGGGACCAAGCTCTCTACTGATTGTCTCTGGTATCCAGAGCCATGGCTGGAGCTGGCAGAATCCACTGGTGACCTGAAGAGTTAGTGGTCAGTACTTCAATACTGTGACTAAAATTTCATTTGCTGCATTGTGAGGCTGTGAGATGAGAACAGAATGGGGCAGCTCATCACCAGCCTTGCTGGGAAGCCTGGGACTGATGGAACCGTGTGGAAGGAGCCAGGAATTACCTCCTGCCCAGGTCCCACCCACAGTGCTCAGCAGTGTCGGCTGCTGTCCTGGCCAGGTGGAGATGTCTACCCAGAGACAGGCACTCTGCTCGTCCCAAATGTGTTAGGGCTGGCTTTGATCCCTCTGCCTTCTCTTCCTCTCGTCCCCAAGCTCCCCTCTCCTCTTCAACACAATGGCCTGCCAAGAGAGTGAGTACCTGGATGACCAGAAGAAATGTGTCCCCTGCAGAAAGTGCATGCCTGGGCAGGAGCTTTCCAAGGTAAATTGACTTCTCTGTAAGGAGCAGAAATCATCATGGGTGGCACAGCTGGGTTAATCCTCTGCCAGCCTCCCTTCAGAAAGATGATCTTAGGTCCCAGCATGTTGGGAAGAGCTGAGGCTTGGTAGGATGGGATGGTGGATTGTTTCACTTACACTGGTAGAAGGGTGAGACAACGGAAGCAGGAGGTGATGAGGGATTTAAGGCAGCACAAGGAGCAACCTGATTTCCTTTTTTGCTGGTGGAAGCCTAAATTTCCTCTGCTCTGCAGCCCTGAGCAAGGTCACACTGCATGGCAGGGCTGCACATGGGTGGGTGCCAGCAGGACACTGCTGCAGGGGGTCCCAGCCTGGCCTCAGTGGTGGGAGGCTTGGATTGGTGGGAGGCAGCAGGGTTCCCTGGTGGTGCCTCCTGGGCTGTGGTGCTGCCAGAGCTCTCCAACACCCTGAGTGTACCAGGAGCCCCAGCTGGGCAGCAGACAGGGTCCCTGAGTGTCTCCTGGGAGCTGCACTGCTGGTGGCTGCTCTCAGCTGGGTTCTGAGCACCCCACATGAACGATGGCCCTTTTCCCCCAAAGAAGGGACACTGTTTCCCTCAGTACCCTCACCACCGCCGTGTCCCCCAACCTCGTGCCTTGCAGGACTGCGGCGACGGCAGCGGCGGGGACGCGCAGTGTGTGGCCTGCCCTCCCAGGAAGTTCAAGGACCGCTGGGGACATCACGGCTGCAAGCCCTGCCTGTCCTGCGCCCTCATCAACCGCCTCCAGAAGTCCAACTGCACAGCCACGGCCGACGCGGTCTGCGGGGAGTGCCTGCCGGGGTGAGCGGGGCTGGCCGAGCACAGCCACGCCTGGGGGCAGGCAGGGAGGGGCTGGGCACAGGGGGCTTTACCTGAGGCCACCCATGGTCCCACATGGGACATAAGAGGAGACCCAGTGATGTCTCTGCGAGGACACTGCTAATGACATGGAAGTCAGACCCGTCTGGTGGGTCCTGTTGTAGCTCCAGAGAAGGAAACATGAAGACTCACATAAACGAGCTGTGAAAGAAAACTTCCCGACTCACTGTTCTGTAGACACCAGGGTGGCTGAGCCCTGGAGGATGAAGTGTTGTAGGGCACTATGATTAGTAGTCCCCAAAGGGTGGGTTTAAGGGGTTACTGAAATGAAATGTCTGCATAGAGACAGCCTGTGCCAAGCCCAGGTGCTGCAGACACCACTGTCCAGCAATAAGCTCCGGTGTATGAGTCTCTTCTCAGACAGAGTTGTAACTTGGGTGTTCCCAGCCCTGTGGGGAGCTATTAACCATTAAAATCCACTTCAGCAGATGGGGGGAGGCTGTTGGAAAGATGTTGCTTCTTAACAAATGTCTAGACACGAACAAGTAGGTGTGGTGTGGCTCCAGCCAGCGATGAGAGCCCTGTTGCCAGCCAGGCAGGAGTGCAGGGTCAGCTGTGCCCCTCTGCTACGGGATGGGTGGCACAGCTGGCTGCACAGCCAGGGTGGTGGGAGCTCGGTGGGGCCAGGCTGTGCTGAGCCTGTGTGCTCTGTTGGCAGGTTTTACCGGAAGGCACGGCTCAGCGGGCAGCTGGAGTGGGAGTGCATTCCCTGCACCAAGCAGACGCCATCCTCCGAGCCGCAGTGTAGGTGCCCCCACGCTGCTGGGGTCGGGGCAGGTGACGTGGGCACAGGGCAGCCACAGCCCTGCTGGGGGAGGCACGGTCATGGCATGCGACGAGGGATGGGCAGGGAAGGGGTGGTCCAAGCCTCGGAGTTTGGCTCCAGCGCTTTGTGGATGATGTTTGCAGGTCGGTCCAGAACAAACCTGGTGAGGGTCGCTGTCCCTACTGTACCACCACAGGACACAGCCCTTCTTGCACTGACCAGCAGTGCCCTGGTCATCATCGTCCTGGTGCTTCTGGCACTTTCCATCATCTACTGCAAGCGATTCTGGAAAAGCCAGTGCCAGAGAGGTGAGTTGGTGCTCTCCTCCCTGCTGTGCCATTCACCTGTGCCTGTGGGCCCTTCTTGCTGTGTAGAGCATTGCTGAATTCACAGCACAGTGACCCAGCTGTTCCTCAGCTCATACAGAATAGACACCTCATCCTGCTTCTCATGCCTGCAGGACCTCTTGTGTGCTTTACCTGCTCAGTGACACAGAGGAGCCTCCCTCCTTCTTAGGGCCATCAGGAGGAGGAGGCCATTTCGCAATCAGAACTGGCAATCCTCCCTTCTGAGGTTTTTCTGGTTGAGTGCCTCTTTGCTGCAGAATGAAGAGGGCTGTAGGAGTGGTGGCCAGGGTTGGGGCAGGATGGCATCCAGCAGCATGCCAGGGAGCTGCTGGGCTCCCAGCTCCTCGCTGGCAGACATACCACAGGGCTGAGGACATGCTAGGGAAGTGAGCCAAACCTTTGCTCAGGCTGTTCCTTCTCTATCCTCCAAGTTTTCCTGAGGACTCAGAACTTCTCGGGACAGCGAGCAACGTTCCCAACTGCAGCAGCACCTGGCAGGTTCCTGTGTGAGGAGCAGATGTCTGGACCCTGCTGCCTGGGTGTGAAGAATTTGAGCCCTTGCTACAGGCAGGCGGAAGGTACCTGCTCTTGCTGCCTTCCCTGGGGAAGGGAGGGTGGTGCTGGGCTCCAGCTCACATGGTCCCAGGATGAGAGGCAGGAAGGATGGAGCTGGAGGGTGAGCTTCACTGATGCCTGCCGGTTTCTGGTTCTAGGCCCCGTGGAAGCGGTGCAGTTCATTTCCGATGGGGAAGCCGTGGGTCTCCAGCTCCCCTCTCTCCAGCCAGAGATGGACTTGCCACCAGCCATTGCAGCCAGCACTGCCTCCAAGGCCCAGCTGGGCAGGAGCCTCCTGGAAAGCCAGCCCCTCATCCGGGCCTCAGGCCATGGCGACTGCCTGGACGGGGTCCTGCCGCCCCCCACCCCCAGGCAGGGCCGGCCGGGCACGGTGGAGGCCCTGGCCCCCCTCTCCTCCTGTGCCTCCGAGATGCAGCACAAGTGGCCGCATGCACCCGTGGAGTGCACTGAGCTGGACCTCCAAAAGTTCTCCACCCAGGCGGAGTTTGTGGGCGGTGAGCGGCTGGAGGACGCGGCAAGCCGGGCTGTGAAGAGGATTCCAGCAGAGAGCGGTGCTGGGGTGCAGGAGGGGGCTCATCACTTGCCCACAGCCGAAATCCCACCTGGGGAGCAGCCGGTAAGTTCCTCTTGCCTTATCACTCCTCAGAACTACTGCCAGTTGCCCAGGGCTCAGGCACAGAGGCTGGGCTCGACACAGGGGTAGGAACATGGCCTGAGTTATGTTAATATGGGGTGGTAAGGCCGGAGAAGAAGCACCATTCCCTGAGCCCCTGTGAAGGCCCTGGGAGCAGAGCCAGGCGTTGCTGTTCTCAGCAGACTGCCACCAACCTTGGGGTCTTTGTCTCACCAGGTGGATGATGCCCAGAGCCTGGTGACTCAGATCAGCAGCACAGCCAATGGTAAGTGGCCTTCCAGTCTCACCTTTGGACTCCAAGTACAGGCATATCAGAGGCAGGTTCTTGGAAGGGAGCTCCTCCAGAAGCCCACCATGTCCCCACCAGGGACTTACCTGACTTGTGGCCTTTGGTGCTGGTCCACAGGGTATATTTTCTGTGATGCTGCCTTGAGTAGCCTGTGGGCAGGTGGCCCAGCTGTCACCAGTTACCAGCTCCCCCAGGACTGAGCCAGCTCCATGTTGCTGAGCTCTAAAAGTGATGTTGGAGGAGATACCTGCCCTGGCAGGGTGGCCTTTCACCTGTTCAGCAGGGGCTGAGGCTGGAGGCTGGCTGTTCTCTTTGCCCTTTTCCTGTTTGGCTAGGATGGATACTAACCCAGCTTCGCTGTGTTGCTGCCCCCAGGTCTCCCAATAGCAGAGCTGCCCCATTCCTTGGTGCAGTCTCTTGCCTTCTTGTTGGACCCTTCCTTGAACGGTGTGAAGAACTTCAGCCACGTGGCCCTGGAGCTGGGGCTCATGCCCCAGTTGCTGGGGCGGATTTCGGGGTTTGAGCAGCTGGTGGCACACTTCACCTACGCGGGCACCGCGGTCACTGTCCCGCTGCTGGCGCAGGCGCTGCAGCGGCTCCAGCGCTTTGACGCCTTGCTCCTGCTCTGCGACCACTTCACACTCAGCCCCGCGCCGGACCGCCAGCGCTAGGGCACGGGGAGGGACGGAGGAAGCTCCATGCACTGTTACTCCTGCGAGAGAGGATCCAGTGGCCTGCAGTCACATAACCTCCCTGGTGTGCCTGGCAGGAGAACACAGAGGTGGTCTTTGCATCATGACAGGGGTGTCTGCACAGGGGTTCAGGAAGCACAGCTGTGCCTTTTCCCTGCTCCATGGGGGAGGGCTTGCTCAGGCCCCTCCGGAGGCTGTTTTTTCTCTAGCTGTGACACCCTTCCCTGTCAGTTGCTGTGCTGTGGTGCTCTGGCTCTGCAGTGAGCCCTGTCCTGCCCCACTGTTGCCATGGGGTTCCTCAGCCATGGGGCTCGATGTCCATGGGCAGTGCCCTCCTATGAGCCCAGCCATCCCCTCCCTTCCATTCCAGCTTTCCCATCCTTCCTCTGGCCCATGCTCTGCTTTCCCGGGTGCCAGTTGCCACTTTCTCTGTTTACTTTTCAGTTGCTTCTCTTCCTCTGTGCTGCGATTTCCTTGGCAGAGGACCTGGCCATGGCTGATGTGCCAGGCTCCAGCCTTTGTTCCTCTGTGCCGCCCTGGCACCTTCCTCTCGTGTCCATTTGTGGTGCAGTGTAGCATCCTGGCACGAGTTTCAGACTGACTCCCGGGATGAGCTGATTTAAGCCCTCACTGGGCTGTGGCTGTTGGCCATGGGCAGGTGCTGGCTCACCCCAGCCCCATGGCTGTTCACTGCCCATCGCCTCCAAGGCTTCACAAACTGCCTGTGGTGGCGCACAGGGTGTCAGGGGCAGGGACACTGCACCGAGGGTGGCAGCTGAGGGCTGAAGCTGTGGCTGTGGTCACGGGCAGCGGTGACGTTCCTGTGCCAGCCACAGCAGGAGCTCCTCCAGAAGCTCCTCCTCTTTTAAAATAATATTTTTCTTTTTTTTTTTTTCCTGCCTAAAAACAGCCTGATTTCTCATTCCTGGGAGTTGCTACTGGGAAGGGGGAAAAGCACCCTTCTGCTTGGTATGTCATCCAGAGGGATTTGTCATAACTTGCCATGGTCTTGCTGTCACCAGTTGCCCTGATTTCAGTGTTGTGCCTGAGCCCGGGGGCTGCAGGCAGCTGGGCTCTTCTCTGTGCCCTGGCCACCGGGGCTGTGCTGGTGGCCCTGGACAGGAGCGGGGGCTGCAGGAACACGTTCCTGAGCGGGGCACAGCGGCGCGGGGGCGGGCAGGCCCGCGGGGGTCACGGGCAGAGCAGCTGCCGGCAGTGGCTCGGCGCTGGCAGAGCGTGGTGCTGTTAACGCCGGGGCTGCGGCTTCCATCCCTCCACGGGCCATTCACTGAAGAGTTAGACTCCGTGATCTTTGTGGTCCCTTCCAACTCAGGATGTTCTGTGATGTGGTGTCACCCTAGCTGTCCCGAGACTCGCAGACAGCGTCACTGGCGCTGAGCTGGTGGCGCTTGCTTTGTCCCTCGCTGCCGTGGCTGGGTCTGCCGAGTGCTGTCCTGCCTGTCACCGGGGTCTCAGCCCAAGCCGGTGGTGTGATGGTCACCAGCAAGTGGCACTGTTACCCCACTGCCTGCTGGCCCCACCCAGGCCCCCTCGGCTGAGCCCACAGAATTCTCCTTTATCTGACCACGGGACCTCAAAGAAGCAGATGCCCTTCCAGGAAGGCAGACTTCCCCCACACCCCGGGGAGTCATAGCTGCTGGTGTTCTCTTTCCCTGTTTAAAGATGTTGGGGCTTGAACACACCCAGGATGTGCTCAGATAAACAAGGGCATGGGCAGTTTGAGCTGGACCTGGCACCTTCCCTCACTGTTTGTTTCTTCCACAGTCAAGGTCGTTTAATTGCTCTTTGCTCCCCAAGACCTACAGCATTGAACTTTGAGCCATCGTGGGCCAGGATTAGTCAGACTCTTGCTGCACTCTTGGGCTGTTAGGGAGTGTTGCTATAGCACACACAGCCTGGGGCCAGGGATTTCCTGTTTGAGGCTTTTCTGTGGCAGGGAGAGTGCTGGGTTTAATCACCTCACAAAATCCAATAAATATTTAATCCCTCTGTGGACATAGTCACTTCCAGTGGGAAGGAAAATAACTTCACCCACTGCCTCTGAGTAAGAGCCTCCCTACAGCTCAGCTTGCTGGCCCTGGCTTTGAAGTTGGAGCTGGACTGGGCAACTTGCCCTGTGTGTTCCTGTGTCACCAGTGCCACCAGTGTGTGGTCACTTGGAGTGCACAGAGCAGTGGCAGGATGGCAGAGCCAGCCCGCTCCTGTCACATGGCAGTGTCAGGAGCAAGAGATGGGCAGGAAGGGCTGTTAAATTAGAGCTGTGGATGATGGGGACATGTCCCAGGTGTGTGCTGCAAATCTCTTCTCACGCTGGGCAGCTCCATTGGTGTGCTGGGTGGGGCTCTGGGCCAAGCAAATGAAGTGAGGCTTTAGTTCATTTGTTTGGGGGTTTTTCTCACTGTTAAAATGAAATCAACCTCATTTTCTTTATAGCTTTTAAGGTAAAATTATTTATCAATTGTTTGATGTCTGAGCAATATTACTTATGGTCAAAACTCACCCCCTGCCTTGAGGGTGCAGCATATCAGGTGTGTGCTGTGCGGGGTGTGGGTACGGGCCGTGCCATACAGGGTGTGTAGGGTGGTGTGTGCCATGCCACAGCTCCTGCCCCACTGCTGCTGCCCCTCAGGCCCACGTGTGCTGCCCCAGCAGTCCCCAGGGACTGGTTTTATGTGTGTTTGAACTGTCCTGGGTTCCCCCTCCGAGCCTCACGCGTGGTGTCGGTGCAAGTCACACTGGCTGGTGCTCCAGCAGGGCTGGACACTGCACAAGAGCGTCGCAGGACGTGGCTTTTCAGCAGTGAGGCTCCCCCAGCTCCCAGCCAAAGGCTGCTCCCCACTCTCACTGTGCTCATGGCAGGCACCTTCCTTCAGCTGTGGTGACAAAACCAGCTGTGTTTACAAGGGCCAAAAGTTCAACAGGTAGCCTTTAGCCCACCCTAAGACCCCTTGGCCAGGCTGCCTCGAGCCCAGCCAGAGCCCTCAGGGAACCATGAGAGCCTTGAAAACAGGGATAATGCTGTGACTCAGATGTCAGAACAACAGTGATCCCTGAGCAGGGAACTGCTTCACTGGGGAACCAATGGACTTGATACTTGACTTTTGCTTTTTAATAGTATTTTCAACATAGTACATAGAATGTAAGGTAGGGAAATTCCTGTAGTGCTGGATCTCATGTCACAGCCCCAGGAAGCCATTTGTGCCAAGCTGGCATGGCTCACAGAGAGGTGAAAAGAAATCAAATAACTCTGAAATCTGTGCAAACTTGAGCTAGGACTGAACAGTGGAAACACTCCAGTGCAATGGGTTTTTTTTTAAACAAGTGATTGGTTTCCACACCAGTCTTGCCTGGAAGTCTGATTTGCAGAGGAATTTGTATGATAAGTTTAAATCCAGCCCTGTTCTGGGAAGCTCTTAAGCATAGACTTAAAATAGGCACATACTTCACTGTTGTTAAAGTGTTTATTCTGGTGAACAATTGGTGAACATCCCTCGGGTGCTGTTCCTGAACAGGGGGCTTGTGAGAGCTGTCCCTCCAATGTGCTTTTACAGAAATAGGCAATACTGAAGAAAACTTAGTGTTACTGATCTGGGCACACTTCTTGGAAGAGTCTGCAAGTGCTGGGGGAAGGTACCCCCCTCTGTGTTGGATTATTTAATACTTCAGACTCTGGTGCTTTAAAAAAAAAAAAAAAAAAGAATCACTACACTACATTTCTGTAGCCATGGTTTACCCAAGGGAATATATGTTGTTTTTTATGGTAGATGTTATTTTTCTTTAAGTTTACGAATAGGTTATTTATATTTTTGTAAATTCTGTGCCATTGCCATTGTAATTCTGCTGTAGCATTGTTTCTGTTGGGTTTGGGGTGTTGTCTGTGTTCAAATCAAGCAGAAGCTGAAGCTCCTGCCCCCTGTAAATGGAAGGGGGTTGGTCCCTCACATTCCTCCAGACCTGGTGCTCTTGAGTGATGTGTGTTTGTAGTTCAATAAATTTTGGAGCCAGACATGGTGACGCTTGGTGAGTTTTGATTCCCCTGGGCATTGCTGCGGGCCCCTGCCCGCCTGCCGGTGGGGGCTGATGCTGCAGGGGCCGGGGGGGCTGGAAGGCCTCGTCTGGCAGGGCAGGCAGCGCTGCTCAGAGAGATGCTGCAGCAGCCGAGGTCATCAGCCTCATCCCAGTGTGGGAACGGGCTGGAGGGGGTGGTGCTGGATGGGGTGGCCGAGGTCCTGGGCCTGTCCTCTCAGGGCCCCCCCGGGTGCCTGCCCCCACCACAGGCATCAGCTGTAGGTTTTACATGGGTTTAACATTCTCCAGAGCGGTCGAGTCTCAGGTGTGGTTCACTGCATGGCCTTGGGACAGGGGGAGGCAGGGACCCCTCAACAATGCCCAAGGAACTCCCATTCCCGGAGCTTTGCTGAGGAACAGCTGCTGTTTAAGCTCAGTAATTACAGGGCTCGTTAAGCCTATTCATGCCCTTATACTGGTATGTTTAAAATAATTATTAGCATGAGGGGTGTTTTCTGTTCTAATTAAAGCGATGATACTTGTCCAAACTCCAGCAGGCTCTATGAGTGTTTGCAGTGCTGCAGCTCATCCTGCCTGTGGGGATCCCCATGCAGTGCTGTGTCTGCAGCCCTGGCTGCCTCTGTCATACCACAGGACAGCACAGCCTCTGGAGTCAGGGCCCAGAAGAACCACTCATCCACCACCAAACACAAAGCCATGGCAGTGGTGGAGGTACTCAGCATCCAGAGTTTCCAAAGAAGCCTTTTCTGTGGAGTGTGTGGGTGCCTGGAGGCTGTTGTTGCAGGTGCTGTACATGGTGCAGCCCAGGTGTTCCCAGAGCACCCAATCTCACCACAGTCTGCAAGGGGTGATGATCCCAGTGTCCCTGCCTGCACCAGCCCAAGGCAGAGGGTGTGGGCAGGGGGCTGTGGCCCTCCCGTGGGTGACCTGAGCCCAAAGCTCTGCCTGTGCCTGTCACTTGGCTGAGGCCACTGTTACTGCAGAAGGAGAGGGCCAGAAGTGTCTGTTGGGAGAGCAGCTTCCTGCACGATTTTGGGATGAGAATTCAATGTATGCCATGCCTTACCTTTGAGTGATTCTTGGCCCTGGGGTTGTAACCATCCAGACTCTGTATTCTCAGCTGACTGGACACGCTGCAGTAGGCAAAAGGGGGGTGGGTTTGGTCACACCTCGGGTCTGTTCTTCTGGAAGAACAGGGGCGCCCCTCCCATGCAGAGCAGATGCTCCCACCCAAGGCAGGAACTCCCAGTGATCAAGAGGTTCACACCCCCTCTGCTCCTCACCTCAGACTGCTTGTGTTGTCTGGTCTTGCCTTGTTTTTGGCTGAAGCCCAAGGAGCGATGATAAATCAATCTTGTTCCCTTCAAAGCACTTGGGATTCTCGTACTTCGTGCTGGGATAAGCTCCTGTGAAGCAGAGCTGGCAGAGAAACACGTGTTCCATGTGAGCAGACAAGTGTGTGGTTGAGGACCCACTCCTTGGTGGTCAGAACAAGGCTGGCTCCCAGCCCCGGTCCCGGTGCCGCCTCAGCCACTCTTCACAGAGAGGCTGGCAGCAGGACAGGGTGCTGAGGTACCCGGTCCTCACCTCAGCTGCCTCCAGCAGGAACATCTCCAGCTGGGATGCAGAGCTGTGCAAAGGCACTCGCAGCTTGGCGAGCCTCCAGCTGCAGAGGGAATGCCAGGGAATGCTGCTTGGCCCACAGCAGGCACACGCACTGGGCCTTCTCCTGAGCTGTCTTTGGAGCAGGAAGGCAGACGTCTGTCCTGCTGCTCCCAGCAGTCACACATCACAGCCAGCAGTCCTGCTGAGACACGTGCTCCTGACCTATGGGGTTTTACTCTGAATAACCCCAGTGAAATGTGGGGGGTGTGGATACCTCACCTGCGTGCCCTGAAATGTACCTGCAGAGGTGGGGACTGTGGCCCTCTCCTTGTGTGGACAGGGACTTCTGAGCAGAGCTTATCTCAACCTGCTGAGGTGAGATTGCAGTCACGGGAGGTCTTGGCATCCTTCTCACAGGAGACCCCACTCATGTCCTCCCCCTGAGCACTGAGTGGCAAAGGGGAGCTGCTGGAAGGGGCTGGCCAGGGTGAGGAGGTGTTCCCACGGATGAAGTGTTCCAGGTGGGATCCTGCTTGAAGCCAGATTAATTAACAAGCCCTGTGTTAACAAGGACTGCATGGTCGATGGCAGTGAAGTCAGAGGAGCTTTCTAAGATCTCCCTTGTGTGTAGGTTCTGGAGGCACAGAGCAAGAGCTTTCACGGCTGCACTTTTTACTAAAGCCCTGCATTTGCTTTGGGCTGAGATGACCTGGATTAAGAACTGTGTTTTGTTAAAACACTGATTGAAATTCTGTAGTTACAGGGAGGGGATGGCTGCCCTTTTCTGTGCAGGAGAGGGTAAGCACACAGTCCTCAGGGGAGTCTGAGCTGCAGCATTTAATGAGAAAAGGGCAGGAATGAGACCGACAGCTCTGGAGTGCCTTGGTAAACATCTTCCCAGCTTTCAGCCTTCATTTCCTTGCCTAACCCTAACCAGGAGGCTCACCAGTAGAGAAACCTTAAACACCTGCCCTCCATGTGCCCCTGGCCCCTGCACAGGGGCCGGGGGGACAGGCAGATAAATTTCCATTGCTAAAATTGAAGACTGAAATCTGTTAGAGAGACATGAATTTCCATACCCAAGCTCCTTTCCTTCTGCACTTTCTTTCCCCACAGGTGGTGTTTTTACTGTTTCTTCTCTGATTTTCTCATTCTGTATTTCCCCCAGGCTTCGTCTGCACACTCAGTTCTTACCTCACCGTGTCTCTGCAGGACATGAGGGCAATCACAAGCAAAGAAAAACACACATTTCGCAGCACATTACTGAACTGGACGTGTTTGCCAGGAGGCAGAAATGTATTGTTCTTCTGTCTTTCACACTCACCTTCCCAACCTGTCAGTTCACTCACAGGGACTTTCAAAAAGCAGCTGAAAAGCTCCACAGTGCATGTTTGTGGCACAGAGCCCAGGTCTGCTGTGTGCCTGTGCAGGGAGTGCCACCATCACCCACAGCCTCGGTGGGCAAAAAGAGCCACCAAACTCTGAAGAACTGGGCAGAATGCTTGGGGGAACATTAATGAGAGCAAACCATCTCATCTAGGACCAAACTGTGAGCAACATCCACCACCACAAAAATAATAAAAATAAAAAAAATCCTTATTCTTTTTATTGGCAGCAGATGTTCATTTTTAAGGGGAAACAAATCCAGCTCCAATGCCAGAGCTGTGCTGGAGGCAAAAAAACACTGTCTTTGGGGACAACCTGATGCCAATAATTATTATTATCCTTCAAAAATACATTATTATCCCAAATGGAATTGCTATATTCCTGCCCTAAGCCCTGCTGGTAAATTAGGTTTTTGAGTGTGGCCAGGCTCTTTCTCCGTGACAGTTAATGGGATCTCATAACTTGGGTAATAGGCTGGTTTGCCTTCCAATGCAGCAGCATTAGAGATGGAATTTTAGCAAAAGAATAGTGTTTTTACAACCCCTTAAATACCTCCTCACACTCCCCCTCATTCTCCTCTGAGCTGGCCTGAAGGAATTACAGGATTACAAATAAATACCCCAATCAAGTACAATAACAACAGAGCCAATGTTCATCATTTCTTACCTCCTGCAGTTCATATTAACATGTTGGATCAAGGAGCACGCAATGCCCCAGGTCTGTGCCTTGGCCACCTCCAAAGTCAGCCAGACATGACCCCAGGCTGGGGTCCCATCCTGCCCCAGCCCCAGGACATCTCCAGCAAGAGCAGGTGGGCTGTGAGCTGCTCTTATCCTGGTCCTGTCCAGAGGGTCTTCCCAAAGATGTGCCCCACACCCTCTGCCCTGGGCACCAAGAGGGTTGTGCTCCTGCCCTGTGGCACCTGTGCCATGGAAAGGCATTAGAAATGGCAGCTTGGCATCCAGAGTGTGTGTGTGGACACAAACACATCAATACAGACAGAAATGAAATGGGGGAAAGGCTCCTGTCCCCACTTTGTACAGGGAGGGGGAGCAGAGAACGTGTTAGCAATGCTCAACACTGCAGATCAGAAAATAGAACACTCGTCCTGCCTTCCCCCTCAATCCCTCCTTCCTTCACAATGAGCAGGAGAAACAAAGGCAAAACAAACAATTTGAGAACTTGGCTTCACAAAGAAGCTGAGAATTAGTCAAGTGGTATATTCCCATTTATAGCTGAAATGCCTGAGTATATTGCTAAATATTCATGGTCTTTATTAGCTCTGTTAATCATAACAGTTCCCCTGGAGAATGAATATTCCTACATCCTGCCCTGCAAGCTGTGCAAGACAGCAAAATACTTATATTCTCCTGAATGAAAGGCAAAGTAAGGCAAGTTAGTGCAATTCTGTTAAATAGAACACAGGGTGTGTCAAATTTAATAATGGGGGATAAATTCATATCCTGCCATAGAAACATGAACATAAAGAGGAAAGGGACACTGCATTAAAGACTTTATCTGGAGCACAGCCAATGCCATCTCCATGAGGGAACAGTCGGCATCAGTCACTGTTCCTCAGCATGAGCAACTGGTGAGTTTAATTCCAGAACAAGGTGGGAAATGGAGACAAACAGTTAAATAACTGAGCTGTGAAGAGGAGTTCAGGAACGACAATGTACTGTGAAAAAAAAACTGTAATGGTAAAAACTAAAACTCAATTCCTTTCCAGCCTTTAGGAGAGACTTGGTTTAATAACCTGCATGTGAAAGATCCGAGCAGTGTATCACACAGTTCAGAAGCAAATTAAACTGTCCAAAACAGCCCAGAGCCACGCAGCCTACTGCAGCTCCCCACTGATGGGTGGTAAATCCATCATGGAAGTGATCCAGGCACTCCTTGTATTCTGAATGCTGCCATGTTTGGCATGTATCACCAGCAAAAGGTCAAAATAAGCTGTGGAAAGAGAAGGAAGCTGCGAAATGTTAAGGCCATTGATTAATTGATTGCTTAATTCCTATGGAAAACTGCCTGAGGCAGGATGTGGCTGCAAAAAAACACTGTCTGTCTCAAAAATAGGAACAAAATCCACTGCTCTGAAACTTACTGCCATCATTTTTGTTAGGTATCATAAATTATCTCCTAACAGTACACACAGTCTGGGCACCCGGAATCACACTGATGGTGGTGTTCAGCTTGGCTCCAAGTGTGGGTTTGAAATGGAAATGACTTCTGCAGTGCTGCAGGAACAGCAAGAAATGGTCAAAATGAGGCTTTGAAAATCCCTGTTGTTGCTGTCAGCTACACCAACTGCAGGTCCCTGCAGAGTGGAAATCCTGGAGACAGGAGACCACCAAGGTCCCACAGCCTGTAGGACACAGCATGGATGGGATGCAGATGTATGCAATGAAAGCATGTGGGAAGGATATAGAGGATATAAACCTTTATGCTCTGAAGTGCCATTAATTGTGGAGTAATAAGCAGGAATTCCATTAATGGGGACACTCCTTGTACTTGCCCCTTACAGTGTCCCATAAAGCAATTGGGTTTGTCTCTAGCAGATGCATTAGATGGTCCATTCATCTGATTTTATAAAGCCTTTTTATTAGTCTGTTCTCATCTGCCAAGGAGACTTTTATGGGCCTGTCATGGAGAAGTCTCTTCAAGTGACAGACTATTGTGTTGTACAACCAGACCTGGTTCCTGCAGAGCTCAGCCTGTGGCTTTTGGGGGGGTTTATTATTATTTTTGCCCTCTCATGTCTGGTTAAGTGACAGCTGCTCTCCACTTCTACAGTTTGGCACTATTGAACTGAGCAGCATCAGCCAGTGTGGGCTGCTGGGGGAGTGAAACATCAGTCAAGGACCAAGTGCATTAATTCAGCCCTTATGACCAGGGCAAATAACAAAACACCAGGGGTGGGGAGCAAGGCAAGAGGTGCTTTTGATCTGCTGCCTGTGGAGGCTCCATGTGACCTCCCGAGGGAGGGTTAGCTCCAGCACACCCCCAGGCACAGCACCCAACCTCTGCCTGCTCTGGCCAGTCCCTCACGGCTCTCCCAGCACTGCTCAGAGCAGCCTTTGGTACCTGCTGCTGTCCCCCTGCCCCATCCTGTCAGGGATCCCAAAGAACATTAGTCCTGCTGCAGTGCAGAAACCCGACATCTGCAGCACATCTGGGCAAGGAGACGCCTCCAAGGTACCTGCTCGGCTCAGACTGGGAAGAGCCAAGCACGGGGAGTGCTCTGGTATCACCTCAGGGGAGCAGCTTGGGAACAGACCCTGGAACTGGGGTGGGGATCTCTGCTGAGCACTGGTGGGACAGGGCAGCTTGGGAAATGCCATTAGTCTTCAAACCAAGCGCTGAGTGCACCCCGTGCCTGGTGCTAAACCTGTCCTCACTTGCCGGTATTCCTGCCTGGGCTCCATCCAAAGTCTGGGAGATCAGACGCGTTCCTTTGCCCACCGCAGTGCAGGAGTGGTGGCGGGAGGAGGCAGCAGGGGAGAGCAGGCGGGGTCTGTGGGGACAGGTGAGATCTTTGGGGGGGCAGGTGGGGTCTGTGGGGACAGGTGAGTTCTTTGGGGGGCAGGCGGGGTCTGTGGGGGCAGGTGAGTTCTTTGGGGGGCAGGCGGGGTCTGTGGGGGCAGGTGAGTTCTTTGGGGGGCAGGCGGGGTCTGTGGGGGCAGGTGAGTTCTTTGGGGGGGCAGGCAGGTTGTCTCCACAGTCAGTGAAAGAGCAGAGCTGTGCCCCCCGGCTCCAGGGAGAGACTTTGCTGCTGCCTGGGGCACAGGGCAGCTGCACATCATCTCCCACGCGGGAATTCGGGGTGTGCCTTTCACATCCAGTCTCCCAGGTAAGGGCCAGGCTCCTTCCTCTCTCTTCCTCCCCTGGTCTGTGATTGACCTAAGATGCTGAGTTATTTCTCAGTGCAAGATGATGGTTTGACACTGGCCCACCTACACCCCCACATCGAGGGCTTAAGCTGGTTTTAACCAAGGACATTCCCCCTTATCCCTGCAGCGTGCTTTGGCCAGCCCCACCGTACTGTTTTCCACTTGAAGAGCTAAGTGATGATAATTGTATTCTGTTTCTCCTTCCTGAGCTAATTTTCTGACTCATTGTGGGGGTTTTTCTGCTAGCTTTTTGTTAATCTAGTTGGCATGTTGTGGTTTCTTTGTTCATTATGTGGTGGGGCTATATAAGAGGATTGGTCTCTGTAATTCAGGTATCCCCTGCACTGCGTTCCCTGTTATCGTCTTCATCAGCAACTCTGCTGAAGGCACTCTGCTGCATTTGGCATGAGCTAACCTTAATAAATTCGGGCTGTTAATCACTCAGACATGTCTCGCTGGATCTTTGCACACTGATTTGTGTGTGCTCAAATAGTTTCCCGGGTGTAGACTTGTGGTGACTCAGTGTTTCAATAATTTGCCCTCCAAACTCTCCCTCGCGGTTCTGCCTGCCGGGGGGCTTTGCCTGCCGAGAGAGCCGCGCTGCAGCCACCGAGGGCACCGGGTGAGCGCTCGGTCCACACACAGGAACAAGGAGGGGTCTCCTCATGGCAGAGGCTTCCCGGCGTGTTCTCCTCCCACCCCTCACTCCTGTCGGGTCCCAGCCTCGTGTCTGAGGGAGCAAACCGCGCTGCTGCTGCCGCACCAGCCCTGTCCGGCCGGGAGCGGAGCGCAGCCTTGCTCCTGTCTCTGGGAGCTCTCCCTCGGATCCTGGCGCTGCCCAGGAAGCCATTTCCACAGGTGGCCGGCGGGACTGGAGACAGATTAAGGAATGTTTATAAGGAATCTAAGCATCTATTTACGTGCTGAGTTGACTCAGACCCAGCAGAAGCCGAATTTCACAGATTCCCTTTTGCAGAGCCTGGCTTGGAGTCCAGCAGAGATGCAGCCTCCTGCCCCCCAGGCACTGTCCATGCCCTGGTCAAACGATGCTCAGTTATACTTTTTTATATATATATATTGTGCATTCTGTGTTTGCCTGAGAGCTGCTGGGAGTTAGGGCATCCTCAAGTGATACAGGAGCCTTGAGGCTCTGAATCTCACTCAGGCATTGATAATTATCAGTCCAGATAGCTGAGCCATTACGGAGATTCGATACAGTCAGCTCTTACATCCTGCCCATTTAGGGGAGAAAAATTCAGCAACAAGGAGATGCTGCAATTGACAGATCCAAGGAAAACCAGCCAGGTTATTCCTGACAGCAAGAGATAGCTAACTACAGGGATTAGCAGAAGATCAAGGGAGTGTGGAGAGACCCCTTCTTTGGAGTAAGGGCTTGGACTCCTCCAGAAAAAGGTTATTCAGCCATTTTAAAAAAAGAAAGGAAGGAAAACAAACCTAATAAGTATCAAAGACAATACATTTGGTGAGAGCTGCTCACCAAAAGCTAGTGAGGAGCGAGGAACAGTAAAAAAACAAATGATAGCTTCTTTTACTATTTAAATGAGGTGATGCTTATTAATTAGAGATTATTTTAACATTTTGAGAAACTCACAGTGATGCTTTTTCACTGAAAACAAACCCTTCTGTACAATGAGGGAGGACAGTACTGGCAACCAGCATAGAGAGCTTTGAATTCCCATGTTCAATAACTGTGAGCTCCAAGCAAAGTGCCTCAGGGACGAAGTGTTCACCCATTCCTGCTGCCACTCCTCGTGTTCTGCTGTTTTCTTCTGGTGCAGGCACTGCAGTGCACACCCAAGGTCAAGTGGCCTGAAGCAAGGACCCCCCTCCTTTCTGTCCTTTTCCTTCCCACTGCACAAATAGAAAATTAAAGAAAAAAAAAAAATCAGTCCTTAGTTTCCTTTCTTTGGTCTGGCTTATTGTCCCCTGGGAAGGTGGTGGGAATATGTCCTTATTCCCTCAGGCCACCCAGCCCTGCCACTGCCTCTCTGGGCAGAAGATCTGTCTGGCCTATGACCAGGGCAGACCAGGAGCCCCCCAGCTGACACAGCTGTCCTTGGGCTGCTGAAATCCATCACCTGGTTTGCACCAACTAGCCCCAGAGTCCTTGGCTGCTCCTCACAGGACCTTCCTTCCAGCCCTTTCTTGCCCTCCTGTTGTTTGAGTGAGACTCTTACAGCAACTAGTAACAATGCAGAATGATTCTATTCTTCAGTGAGTGAATGCTACAGCCCTGATGAAATATTCTCTGGCCTTTTATAAAGTGCCAGTGTAGCTCTCTTTACTGAATTAATATATTTATAATAAAAAGAACTTCTCAGTGGACTACATTAATCTGTCATTGTGCCATCTGAGCCTACAGCCATGGCTCCTGGGGTGCATCCCTGCCCCCCCTGTCTGGGGCTGGCTTCCAGCTGCTGTGGGTGGGACAGAGACAGGGCAGGAGCAGCGGCCGAATCTGAGAGCAAAATCACTATCAACAATCCTTACCTCTGTTGGAGGCTTTGCTGTACACTAACTGGTGAGGCTCCCTGTGGATGGAGTTCATCTGCATGTCCAAGTCTCTCCTTCAAACACCTGTCATCACAGATCTGTTTCTGCTGCTGTGCAGAGCCCCACGTGTTACAGGCCAGGGACAGAAACCTGGGTCCGCTCCCTCTGATAGCAACAAATGAGAAAACCTGAAAGCAGATCACGATGTCTGAGAAGCTCCATGTCCCCTGTACATACGCCTGCCCCCTGGGCCAGCTGCAGCATGGGTTTTACTGGTAGGGTGCTGGAGAAGCTGTGTGCCCACTATGCCAAGCAGAGGAGGGGCTATAGTAAGACATGCCAAAAATCAGCAGTAAAACAACAGAGCAGCAATGCTGGCTCCTGAGAGACTGGGAGATGCCCTTTGATGCCTCCCACAGGCAGGTAACTCCCACAACCAGGTCACTCCCCTTAGTCCCGTGGCTCACAGGTCCGTGTTGGCTGTTGGGAGGTTCCTGGTGGAGCAGCTGGCCTGGGAGGGAGGTCCCTTCCTGCACCTGGCCGGCTCCAGCCACGCCTCGCGGCAGGACATGGCCCTGGGTGGCAGTGCCTGGTCCCGAGGCTGTGGCACCTTGTGGCAGATGCAGAGCAGGGAGCGGAGCCCCGCGCGGAAGCTCTCGTTCAGCCAGCAGTAGATGAAGGGGTTGTAGCAGGTGCTGCTCATGGCAAACCAGTGCAGGGCGAAATAGAGCGAGTTCTTTGTCTTGATGCCCAGACTGGAGATGAGCACCACGTAGCAGTTCAGGGGGAACCAGCAGACTGCAAAGACCACCACCACCAGCATCAGCATCTTGATGCTCTTCTTCTTGTTCCTGTGGTGGGTGACATACTGCTGCGTGGTGACGTCCCCGATGGCATTGCGGAGCCACAGCTTCTTGGCCAGACGCGTGTAGGTGACGGTGATGATCAGCAGAGGCAGGAGGTAAAGAAGGAGAAAGGTAGACAGGTCCAGATACTTCCAGACCAGCTCTGCGGGCTCGGGGAAGTCAGGGAGGCACAGACTCCGGACAGTGGCTTCCCTTGAAAACAGGAAATACAGATATGGCATGTGGCCGTTGCTGTCCCATGGGTGCTGCTGGCTCAGCAAACCACAGTGGGGGTCTCACGCTGCCCACAGCCACCTGCTCAGAGGTGTAGTGTGGGCAGAGGGAGGACACAGAGCCACAGCTCTGGCATGTCTCTCTCAGGCTGGACCTGTAGCCCCTGCCCTCCATGGGAGCAGCCATCCTGCTGTGTCCCCCAGCAGCAAGGACCCCTTGCCCTGCCATAGCCCCCAGAACAGGTTCCCTCAGCCAGAGCCACTGCAGCAGCTCTAAGCCAAAGCTGTTCTGGAGGGGAGGGCTGGAGGCTTTTAGAAAGCCTTATAGGCATGACTGACCAACCCACCTCCCCTCCCTAGCCACCATTCCCTTGCCATCAGCTCCTACAACCTTCCTGCTACCTCTTAAAACTGGTGTGATGATTATTCACTTGGCTCCAGTTGAACCAATGACAATTAGCTAACAAAAGAACTGAGTGTAACCATACACAACAGCTCATTTTAACACCTGTCCCATCCCATCCAGCCCCAGGATCCGGGTGTGTTCCCACTGCCTGGCCAGCAGTGGCTCTCACTCCCTCACTGCATCACATATCCCCTCCACACCCTGCAGCTGGTGTAATGGAATTTATTTACAGTGGATGTTTTCTCCTTTTCTTTCCTTTCCCCTCTCTCTTTCTTTCTCTTATTCCATTTTACTCTTCTCTCGTCATCCCTTGTCCTCGCTTCTTCTCTATTCAGCACAGATTTTAGCTCCCATCAAGCTGTACTATTCACTGCAGTATTGATTAGTATCTTTAATATCCTGTTTTCAACTGCTGGAGCTGCCTTTTGTGCCACAAATAGGAGATTGCTGAGAACAGGCAGCTGGAGCAGGGGATGAGGTCAGAGGAGTGACAATGGATCCACCGAGTGCGGAGGACCCGGAGATGCCACTCGAGACGGGAACTGACGCAGAAGGGAGAATCATCTTTTTTGAACTGCAGTCTTGACTTTGCCTCCCCTGGATCTGGGGGACCTCACCACCGGCACAGGAAACCTGACAGGACAGTGTTTGGTGAATTCTGATATGACCAGGGACTCAGATGGCTGCTGTGTAGTGCAGCCAGAGATGGATGTTGGTGGAGTCCCTGTTTCCCATCCCAGAACCCTAACCACTCCCTGGTAGCAATCTCAGGAGCCGTGGCCCTGCAGGAGCTATTACAAGCAATATTACAACTGTGATTTTTTTTTTTTTCAATGGAAAGCTGGGACAGGAATAGCATGTCCTGGAAGTCCTTATATTGCTGAGCTGCCTCGTGCCAACACAGGGCTCGGTTTCCTCTGGCCATGCCAAAGGATGAGCAGAGACAGGTGCCCCGAAACAGATCGTAGGGTTCGTTCATTCATGAGCAATTTGTTCCCTAATCCCCAAGCACAGCTGCGGAGCAACACAAGCACGGAGTAACCCTGCCCTGTGTTTACAGTCTGCACAGTTAGAGGTATGATATCCCCTGGCTATGTCAGGCACATCAGGCACAAGCACAGGCAGGGGAGGGCTGTGAAGCCCCCATCCCACTTCCAGCTCTTGCAGCCCCTTTGGCACCAAAAGCAGTGACAGCCTATGCAGGCACTCACGCTCTCCTGCCTCATCAACAGGAGGGATCTGGCTGGGCTGCAGGAAATTAGATTTGTCCTCTATACAGAAGGTCAATGTCTACAATAGAAATCTCATTCCTGCTGCCTGTCAGTGTCTCCTTGCCCCACTCCCTGGGATGCTGATCTCAGCCTGGAAATACAGGTCATGGTAAGATTATCCCCTTGGCCTCAAGGCTGGCATTCCTGCGAAGGGCAGCACCAGCAGCGTGACACCTGCCACAAAAATCCCACTTGGGTACTGTTACAGACTGTTTTCTAGACAAGAGAGGTCACAGCAATGCCACGGGCTGGTGGGGACACGGGGGACAGAACAGGCTGGGTACCACAGAGGAAAGGACTGTAAAGATAAAAGAAACACAGAGTTTGGGTTTTGTATTTCTCCCTCGCAGAGGGAGAAAAGCAGAGACAAGTGCTATTGTTGGGCCTTTCGTGGGGAGATAAGGTTCTGCTTTTAATCTTTTTTTCTTTTTCTTTCTTTCCCTCTGCATTAGAACCTTCTTTTTTTCCTGGTATTTCAGTCATTACACTGATGTGAAATTTCACTTCATCTGCTGTCATTATGTTCAGCCAAGCAAAGAGTTAGTTCCCTTTCCTGAAGACAGGCACCATGGCACACCAGGAGAGCTCCAGCTCCTGCCAAAGCACTGGTCCCTCACCTGCCCCACACTGGTCCCCCACAGCCCTGCTTCATGAAGAACGTATGTTCTCTATGTTTTTCTCATTAGTGTAACGTTGGACAGAGGAACTTCAAGCTTCAGGGAAGGTTAGTCCTGCTTTGTAAATCCACATGAAATACAGGGATGCCAAAACCTGAGACTCAAAGTATGAAATCCTGGGGAAGAGAGATCAGTAGCCCTGCTGACAAACCAGGGTGGTCCCCTGCTCCTGCTCCCTGCAGAGCCTTGGTGATGTCAGCACAGGTATTCCCAACAGGAAGTTTATTTTCTTTCTTTTTGAAACTGCAGTTTGACTCTCTCCTCCCTGCCTGGGCGAGTTGGATGGGCTTGGTCTTGCTGGGTCTGGGGAGCTGAGCAGGCAAAAGGAGGGAAGAGGAAAGTCCCTCAGGAGAAAATTACTTTCTTGGGACAGAGCCTCTCCTGGCAAGGCTGTGGCACTGGAGGAGGTGTGTGTTGCCAACAGCTGTGCCCCAGCCAGGCTGTGCCTGGGACTGAGAGCCAGAGCCTCGTCTGGGCACGCAGGAGGTGGTGAGAGCAAACCCTGGACAGCAGGCCAGGCAGAGCACAGGCCAGGCAGCTCTTCCACAGCCTCAGCCTCTGCTGGGTACCCATGCACCAACTCCCTCTCATCCCACATCACCCATCCCGTGCCTGGGACACTCAGGTGCCCTCCCTGCTGAGCAAGTGGCACTGCACAAGGGCTGCCAGAGCTCCACACACTCACTGGGAAGGGGAGATCACTCACCTGTAGTTGTACTGGAAAAGCTTTTGATAGACAGCATGGGGCAGGGAGAAACAGGTTGCCATCAGCCAGATAACGGAGATGCTCAGAGCTCCCTTTGTCAGGGACATCCTCTGCTTCAGCGGGTTCAGGATGACCTGCAATAGAGATTCCATCATGACTCTTCTCCCATAGGAAGCAAAAGCCCTCACAGCCCACAACAGGAGTGGGCAGTTTGTGACATAACCTAACACAGCTAATGATAGGAAAATGACAGCCGTGATTAGGGAAATGTCCCGTTCATTAGAGTGACCTGGAAAATGGGAAATATTGAACTTCTCAGTCTGCTCAGAAGAGCTTTCAAACTTTATCCTCAATCTTGTTATGTGAGAACCATTTTCCTTAAGATGGAGGTTACATTAGGTAAAACAAAAAAAAAAACAAAACAAACAAGCAAACAAAAAAAGAAAAAGTCTTCTGATAGAAGATATCTTCTGATATGTACCCAAGTGTCTTCCCTCAAGGGTATGTTTTTTATTCTATATGAACTATGTAAGAAATGTCTCTTGTTCTAGCTGGGCCTGTGAAGCTGAGCTTTCCTCCCCTCTGCTGAGGCAGAAATTCACCTTTCATGAAATTTTCTTTGTTAGATCTTTAAGCTGATAAAAATCTGATAGTCTGGAACTTGCTATTTGACAATAGCACATGAAAGGGGAGTGATTGCTAGGGACAAGTACATGGCCTGGGCTCTCCTTGCTGCCCTGCACTGGACACAGAGCCAGCATTTGTCATGGCCATGGACAAACACGGGTGAAAACTCCTCATAGCTCAAGTCTCCTCGCAGAGCCTTGGAAGGAAGAGGGGCAGGCATTGTCACCTGGTGCCTGTCGAGAGCGATGGCCGTGAGGGTCAGCGTGGAGACGTGGAGGGAGCAGTACTGCACAAAGCGGCTGATGTGGCACATGGCCTTTCCAAAAATCCACGTGCTGTTCACAAACCGCACCTGAGGGGAAACAACAGCTCGTCAGCCAGAAAATGTGCTGAAAACAAATCCATAGGGATTTGGTTTGTTTTCCAACAAGTCCCGTGGCTGGAACCTGAGCTGGCTCAGGGGTTCTGGCTGGTTGGGCAGCTTCACCTGAAAAAGATCACCTAGAAAGATCAGCTATCCTGGTCTCTGAAACACCTTTACAGAAGAGTTTATAGGGTCAAAGCCCACTGATTATAAAGTGGTGATGCCACAGCCCTCCTGGCCTGTTCTGCAGACACTGTGAACAGTGGTAAAAACTTTTTATTATGTTAACAACTATATTTGGAAAAAGTGGACCAAGGTTTGATATCAACCCCACTGTCAGATTTGGAGAGTTTTCATTGAAGCCTTTATCCAGCTGTCATCTCCGAAAAGTTTGACAACTTTCTTCCAGTCACCCAGAATGACTGGCATTCAGACTGTCCTGACCCACTAAGGGACTCTCTAGTGCTCTCCTGCGTGAACATTAAAAACACAGGAACTTGTTCTCATTCCTCAAGAAGCTCTTGGTGGGGTTTGGTAGCACACATTGTGATAGACTTTGGAGTTTCTAGGAGTTACAGAGTCTAACAGAGTAACAGAGAGCCCACAGGTTGCTGAACAGTGTTTTACTTGCCTGGTAGAGTTATCAGTTAGACTTGGTGGTGTTGGGTTCCCACCTCAGCCCTAGGAGAGAGTGCACAGAAAGCCTATGACCACCAGGCAGAGTTCTGGTGGGTGGGAGACTCCTCTCCTGGTTGTGGGGACAGCACGACCAGCTACTTACCAAGGTGAAAGGTGTGTTGAGCAGTGTGATCATGATGTCTGACACTGCCAGGTTGACGATGAAGAGGCTGGTGGCTGAGTGCATCCTCTTGTTCTTCAGCACCACATGGCACACCAGCATGTTCCCAAAGAGAGACATGACGATAATGACTGAGTACGCCACGATTAGGAGCACTTTCACTGTTGGTTTCTGGGATTCTGGCTCATATTTAGCCAGCTCAGCAAATTTCTCCCACTCAACAATGCGGCTCTCTGTCCAGTTGAAGATGCTCCTGTTAGTTGCGTGGTAGATGGACATGAGTTTGGCCAGGGAAGAGTAGTGGTCAAACTCAAGAAACCCTGTCACCTGTGACCTGTATGGCTGAAGCAGCGAGCGAGGCATGGTGGGTCGACCCCAGTCTTCCCTGCTGGGGAGCAGCAGCAGTGGTGTGTCGGAAAGAGGCTGGTTTGGGACCACACACTCACATAGCAAGAAGAGCAAGAACTTCACAGGTGAGCTCTGGGCTCAAGCAGGCTGCCTGGCCATCCCGTGCTGCTGTCGCAGGAATTTCTTCCCAATGCAGAAACATTCACCTTCCTCTCTAAACAAATCCAAAGATGTCTTTCCAACAACGATCTGAATTCTGAACAGCAACCAACGCTTCACTTCCTGGATCAGATAGGTCTGTATGTGACACTGAATACATTGCAGCATGATTACACCCCAGAGAAACCAAACTCCCCACCCTTACCCCTCTCCCTAACTCCTACCCTTACCCCCTCTCACTTACCTCGCACTGCCCGGCCGTTTTTGTTCCTGACGGCGCCCGGTCCCAAGGGGCAGCAGCAGCTCCTCCGGCTCCTGCGCTGGACACCCCGCACCGCACACCCGCCACTCTCAACACACCCCGCACCGCACACTGCCCGCACCGCACGCTCTGCACTCACCGCCGCACGCCGCACACCTTCTGCACCGCACCCCTGCACCGCACACACCCCGCGCAACTTGCACACCGCTCTCACCCCGCACCCCCTCACCGCGCACCCCGCACCCTCTCACCGCGCACCCCGCACCCTCTCACAGCGCACCTCGCACCCTCTCACCCCGCACCCTCTCACCCCGCACCCTCTCACCCCGCACCCTCTAACCCCGCACTCCGCACCGCTCTCACCCCGCACCCTCTCACCCCGCACCCTCTCACCGTGCATCCCGTACCCTCTCACCCCGCACCCTCTCACCCCGCACCCTCTCACCACGCACCCCGTACCCTCTCACCCCGCACCGCTCTCACCCCGTACCCTCTCACCCCGCACCCCGCACCGCTCTCACCCCGCACCCTCTCACCGCGCACCCCGTACCCTCTCACCCCGCACCGCTCTCACCCCGCACCCTCTCACCGCGCACCCCGTACCCTCTCACCCCGCACCGCTCTCACCCCGCACCCTCTCACCGCGCACCCCCGGCCCGCCCGCACGTGCGGCCGGCGGGGCCGGGGCCGGGGCCGCCGCTCAGGGCGGGGCTCGGGGGGCGGGGCTGCTCCATTCATAAATCGGCGCGGGCGGGGCCCCGGCAGTCGTTACCGGCGTTAATCAGTGCCGCGGTTCCCTGCGCGCACACGCACCCGCCGGTGCCGGTGCCACGGTACCCAGGTACCCAGAGGGGCCGCGGGGCCGGGGCGGAGGGCAGCGCCCACCACAGTGGCGAGCGGGCACGGAGCATCCGTGCTTGCAGAGTCCCCGGCACTGCCTTAACGGGAAAGAGGGAAAACCATCCTCACAAACCTATCCCGGCCCGAATCTTTGCGGAAAGGCTCCTGGTGGAGTTTCCGCGCTTGTTTTTTGATAAGTGTTTTTCTCATGGCTGGGTTCCTCTTGACAGATGCTGACACAGAAGAAAATTTAGATTTCAAAGACTTTAGGCAACATATTTTTAAACCAGATAGTATAATCTTTCTCATTTTGCATTCCATGTGTCACTTATTCCTTACATATACATATACATATACATATACATATACATATACATATACATATACATATACATATACATATACACATACACATATATACATATATATATATATATATACATATATATATATATATATATATATATATATATATATATATATATATATATAAAGGGTGGGGTTTTGTTTCCAGTCACCTGCATGATCTCCTTCCCCTGTCCATGGCTCTGCTCTCCCTGTCCACGTCCATGCTGTGGCCAGGCCATGCAAGCACTAAGGCAGGGGAGCAGCTACAGGATGGGGAACACATGGGAGGGACGTGGGACATAGAGAATGTGCCTCTTGCCAGACTCCAAATTCTGCTTCTGAGTAAAAAGGTCCCAGGCTGACATGAGGAGCCATGAACTCACTTTTATTGTCAGTCTGGGGTTTAACAGCCTGGTGCAGTTCAATAAATACCTGCGGTCATCCTGTGTGTTCCAATGATAAGAACACTTACATTTTCCAAATTATCTATTTTTTCCTAATTCAAATTAATAATCCATTTTAAAATGTTGTTCTTAAGTGCCCTGGTGTCTGTCCTGGTACGTGGCATTTGTAACCTCTATCAGGGCACAGAAACCATGATAACAACTAAAACATTAGATTTTTCCTAGTTTGGGGCTATTTGCCATGGAGTAAACTGGGTATCCCAGCTTGCACTGTGTCAGCCATAGGCTCTTGGAGAGACTAATGAAGATCTACCTGGTAAATGGCAGAAAAAGAGTCCAGACGAAGACAGGAGGAAAGATTTGTATATTTGGTGTGTACCCAAGGAACTGGTTCATTGCTCAGAATCTTGTATTTATGGATTCACAGGTCTAAGAGATGCACCAGTTCCTGACTGGCAGAACTCCGTTCGCTTTCAGCAGAAGCAGAATGAGTTTTGCATTTGCTCTCTGGAGTTTCTTGCCTGAGGGCTGAAAAGACACACTGGATGTTTATTACTGCTATAGCAAGATGATCTGGGAGGTTTCTGCTATGTTTTAGCCCCCCTGAAGCCATTCTCACTGTGGCTGTGAGATTCTTGTGCATCCAAAGAGCTGTTTCATATCCTCCCATGCTGTTCTTGCTGGCACACATTATCACTGGCTTAGATCTGCAAGCTCAGAAGAGGAGAAAATGATTAGTTTAATCTAATCATTTTTCCAGCAAAATCCCAGACATGTTAGCTTTCTCCAGGTGCAAATTATTGAACTATGGTACGTGCTAGAGCCTCCTGAAACACTCAGGCCCTCACTGGCTAAGGAGTTAAGACTTGATCCATTACACAGCAATAATCCCAACCAGCCTCTCCTGCCCTCGGACCCCTGATGGAGCTGCCAGCCCCATGTGTTCCATGTCATTAGACAAGTCTCTGATTGATGCTCATCTGGTTTTTATCTGTCAGAAACACTTCAGAAGCAGGAATGGTTGTGTTGTGGAATAAAATTGTCAGAGTTTTCTCTCTGTCCTTGAGCAAAATTCCAGTTACCTGCCTGTCTCTGAGGAGACTGCATGCTGGAGGGTGTCACCCTGTTATTTTAAAAGTTTTAAAGTTCTTTAAAATGTTTTCTATACCTTCTAATGTTTACATATTTCTACTAGAGTTCTCACTCACTGTTCATGTAAATAATGATTGTTTTACATTCTTCTTTGTAAGAGGAGAAAATTGATAGACTATTAGTTTATCCAGTGTAGTTAGAGAGGTAGCAATTTTGTCCTCCAATCCACTGTCACTTCTAGAATTCTATATATTGCAAGGTCAGAAATAAAAGTTACTTCCTTTTACTCTTTTGATCTTAGCATGAGTGCGTAGTGCAAGGAGGGATTAAAGGAATTCAGTGTCTTTCTTTCTTGTGTCTTACTCTTAAATGTCAGAAGGAGAAGGTCCTTTTGTTTCCTGGAGGGCTGGCTTCCCTCTGGACAGAAGAATTAATAAAAGTGCAGATACACAGGCACCAGAGGTTTTGGAACTGAGGAGCTGCAGAACTCCTCCTTTGCCCCTAGACGTTGGTGTCTGTTAGATTTTAGGGCACAGAAATTATAGCTGAGCCCTTGAATTATTAATTACCAAGATTTACATTGCATGTGCTACCGATGTGCACAGCCCAGACGTGGGTGGCAACCCAGCCTGGGTTTGCCTGAGGTGGCAGCAGGGTGAGAGCTTTGGCACCAGGCACTTCCACCTGAGCCTGACTCTCTGAGTGCTTCTGGAACCTTCCTCCCTCCCGAGCTTTCAGCAGCCCCACGGAGGCTTTCAGGCTCCTCTCACCTGGCATGGACACACCAGATTGCTAAACAATGGGCATTGCACATCTAAAACAGAAACTACAATTTTAAACTCATCTTCCAACTTCAATGAAATTCGGGGCGCAGGAACTGGGAAGTGCAAATAGTGGTCCATGATAATCAAAGCTCAGTTTCCCCGGGACAGAGTATGATCTGGCATCAGTTGCCACTGATATGGGAACAGTGCTTTCACGTGCTTTAGGTCCGGCCAGAGCCTGCCTTTATCATATGCTCTGACTGGCTCTGAGATTCAGCACAGGCGAGTGGGTGGAGGGGCACCTTGTACAAAATGGGCTTCAAAAGGAGAAATAAGAAAAGAGCAAGAATACCACAGCAATTGAAATTGATGTCCTGTGAACAGTTACAATTTAGACTTCATAATTCAAAATACAAATGGCAATTACATAATAGCTACTAATAATGCAGCTTCAGGGTAGTTGGAAAAGAAAAGCTTTATAATGGATTTGATAGTTCTTAAAGTTCAGCTGTAAGGTTTGGGTGACAGAACAAAGAGAACTACCATTGTATCTATGTATTACAATCTACCATTGTAACTGTGCCCTCTCCCCACTCTCGTGGGCTTTGTCTAATGACCCACTGGGGCTGGATGTTCAGACTGCTTTTTTTTTTCTTCTCCTTGGAAAAAAGTCATACAGAATGACTGACAGCACACCCAATTCCTGTCTGATTGCTGGCCCCCTGATTTTCAGTGGGATGTGAAAACCTAGCAAGTAACAGTAACAGCCAGCTCCTACCTATGGTGTCCTACCAGCTCTGAGTGCTGCAGCCTGGCCATGGCTTGGGCCATCAAAGTCTGCCCTTTGGTTTGGTGCAGCCCATCCGTGTGGGAATTCAACCCATCAATGTGCATTGTCCTTTGCTGGGGTGAACTCCCAGCTTCAGAAGCCTCTGAGCCTTGAACACTCCTTATGGTGTGGGTTTTTTTTTTCAGAGGCTCTTCTCCCCCCTCTGTGTGGTAGTCAAGACAGAAAAACAAACAAACAAACAAGTAAAACCCAAAAAATCCTGTTTTCCTCTTTGCTAATGAAAGGGTCTTGACAAAAAGTGGAAAGGGTAAGTCACTTTCTGTGTGTGCTGTGCATGGGGGCTGTTATAGGGGATATTAATTTCCTCATCCCTGCCTGCAGCTCACTCTGCAGGGGCACCAGCCAGAGCTTCTTTGAGTCCTCCTGCACAGGTACAGGCACAGTGAGCAGGGACAAGCCCACATCCAGGTGGGACCACGTGCCACCCACACTCACACCCCCACTGCACTGAGCTCACAAGGAGCCTTCTCACCTTTGTTGAACAGTTCAAAGCTCAAACACCTCTCCCAGCGTCTGAACTCAGCCCCCGTGCGAGCGCATCGCTGGTTTGAGGCCAGAGAGCTGCAGCTCTGCAAGCAGCACTTTGTCAGAGGAGCTTCCCTTCAGAGGTGTCTGGAGTGGAGGCCAGCAGCTGTCAGACACTGCACAGACCCTGTCACAAGCTCAGGAAAGAGCTGGATATGCTTGACAAGGTGAGGAAGACTCAGGCAGCACCCTCCCCTGTGCTGTACATTCCCTGGCTTTTAAGAAATGCCATCCTGAAATGGCTCATTATCTCTCCTCCCTTCCAAGACCCAATTAATTTAAAGCATGATAGGTTTGCTAGGATGACTCACACACCAAGGGAAGGGAGGAATGAAGACAGGACTTGAAAAGTATTGGTACAATATACATTTACTTCACACCTCTGTCCTTTGGGCAGCTCTGACCAAAGGAAGAGATGTGACCAAGGCTGAAGTTGGCTCAGCTGCAAGGGACAGTCGTGCAGAGGCTGATGGCAGCTGTAGCATCCTGCTGAGTTCTATGTGGGGACAAGTGACCCACCAGGGCCCTGACTCAGATCTCACTGTGTGGCAAATAGCTGTGTGTAGCTGTTGAGGGATATGCCAGCTCAGAAATCCCCTGAGCTCTGGAGCTCTGGTGAAAGCTCGCTCCCTCAGCTGGAAGGATTCCTCATGCATCCCGGGAAGGATCCCCCAGGATTTGTGTGTTTGCCCAGTTCCTGGGTTTGGGAGGCATGGTTCAGCCACCAGCAGCATTGGTGACAGGTACCTCCCTGTGTCACCCCTGGCAGTGACCCCTGGGCCTGGGTGCCCCAGCCAGGGGTGCAGCCCTGCCGCACAGCCCAGGGCAGCCAGGACTCGGGAGCAGCTCGGCCAGAGGATGGAGGGTGCTGAGGCTCTGCCAGATTCCTGATCAGCACAATAACCACAGGCACCAGCAGCTGATGGTGAGGAGCACTGGGGGCAGGAGCCCCTGCAAAGCTGAGCTGCAGCAAGTGCTGCAGGGTGCCAAAGTCCATCATTCTGGGTTTGCAAACGCGTGGAAGCAGGAGCACAAACAGCCAGGAAAGGAGGGGCAGTTCTGACAGACACTTGTGCTGAAGCATTTAAAACTTAATTTTCAGCTCATTCAGTCAAAAGAAGTTGTGAAATTACAGCAATAAAATCTGAAGAGCATAATGCAATTGGCACTTTCCTGGGAGGTCTAAAGAGCTCAAACACAAAAGTACTGATTATCTTGCTCTTAAATTATAAGTTAAACTACTTTATCACCAAGGGAGCAAAAGACGGCCAGTAGGGGATCCTTTCTGAAAGGGGCTCCAGGGGCAATCCTGGTTATTGTACATCCAAATTCCCTTCCAAGCAGCCTGAAAAAAAGGATTAATACATACTGGAGAAATGTGATTTATTGGAGCATGCAGACACATGCGTGTCAGAGAAATGACCCCCTTTGCTGGAAGGAGGCACCATGGATAAGGAGGAGCTCTCCCTTTGGATCCCTAGGAGGATTTCCACTGGTTTCCCCTGCAAAAGCTCTTGAAGAGGCTGATCTGGGTGGGATGGTGGGCACAGGGCAGCTTTGAGGATGGACAGACATGGCACAGAGTGACTGGCTGCCCCTCTGCCTGCTGGGGACACACGGATGGCCACGGGGAGACTTCAGGGAACTGAAACAAAGAGGAATGGCTGGACTGGTTTAGAATGAAAGGGGCATTTCTCACTGCTGTGCAAAACTGGAGAATGCTGGGATTGCTCAGGCATGTCCCTATGCAGCCCCACGCTGCCCCTCTGCCCCTGGAGCAGCCAGACAGCACTGGGGGGACTCACCAAAATCTAGTACTGGAGGTAACTGGAGCCTCAAAACCTCAGGGTTGGGAGCTAAACAAGAGCACTGAGGAGTGAGCTCTGGCCCTTGAATCAAGCAGCACAAAGATTTCCAGGGCCTCTTGGAGACTTAGATTTCTGTAACAACGGTAGACAAGGCAGTAATTTTCCATTTCTTTACTTACTGGTGCAGAATTCTAAACAACCCAGGCAAGAAATCAACACACAAACCACCCAGCCAGCATATGGCTGCAGAACACTGCCAGCCAGCATCCTCTGCTCCCAGCTGCAATTATCTGGCAAAACACGTTACCTGTGCCAGCTCTGGCTGGTTTATCTGCAGAATTTTGATTAACTTAAATGGAAACAGGCCCACAGGGTGAAGTCAAGGCCCATCAATGTACATTTCACTGCTGGGCAAAGTCGAGGCGGGTTTTTTTCTCTTCACAATAGTAATACACTGTTTCTATCAAAAACTTTTGTACTTAAATCCTCTGAACTGTGACTGCGGAACAAGTTCAGGAATCAGCAAAAGCAGAAAGGAAATACCTGAAGGTATGTGTCTTCCTCTTACCAGTTCCTTTGGTCTCCAGCCACCAGCATCACTTGGCCCTTAGGCACTGGAACCTCTCCTGCAGCAGAGACCAGGCAAGCAGTGACGGGTGGGCATCTGCAGGGAGCCAGCTCAGCTCAGAGGAAAAACATGCCATTTTATTAAACCAGAAGATCAGGTTTTCACAGAAACAAACCACAAACAAACAAGCAAACACAAAAATAACTAACTTACTATCAAAGAGCTCAGCTAACAAAGCCTCCCAGGCTGTCGCACCCGCAGCGAGGTCACATCTCAGCCCCTCAGCCGGTGCTGGGCAGGAGCTGCTTGCTGCAGCCCAGTTACTGCCCCTTGGATTTGGGTTCTGCAGGGGCTGGGCCCCTCCCCAGCCATGGCAGGAAATAGTCTCCTTGTCAAAATAAAGCTTGGCCATATTTTGAAATTCCTGTGTTTCTCCTGGATTCAGGGAGCTCTGCTCAGGGTTCAGTACATCTGCTCAGCTAAGGTACCTCAGGTACCTCAGGTACCAGGAGAGGTTTCAGAAATGCTGATTTCTTGCTTCTGCTCAGCTTTCTTGCTCCAGGGACTGATCTGAATCACAGTCTTGTGGGGCTCCTCCCTTTCCAGGTGCAAGAGGAAAAATTACAAAACCTCTTCTTGCTTTTGAGATGTTCAGCAAGGATAGGAGGCCCAAACCCCTCTGGGCTGCTGCTGGGGCAGGGACCACTGCTCCAGGGCTGGAAGGAGCAGGGATGGGGAGAGAATGCTGGCAGGGGCTGCCCATGCTTCCTGCCTGCCCTCCCCAACACCTGCACAGTGCCCAGCATGTCTCCAAATCCCTGAAACCCTGACCACGAGGCTGCAGAGTCTTTGGTAGCACAAAGAGACCCACACATGGCAGGGGGCTCCTGCTGGGCAAAAGTGTGGAGACCAAGGGCAATGTTGCTGCTGCTGCTGCTGCTGAGGCTTTTCCCAGGAGGAAACACTGAGAAGGATTTCACAGCCTTTGTTTGGTTCAATGCCATCTCCCTTGGTGCTGGGACCTCCAGCAAGCCTGCCCAGATCCTCCCTGGATTTCTCCAGCTCACAGTGCTTAATTACACTGGGTGATTGATTAATTTCTGTATTTGGGGCTTATCCAATCTGGGACTCGGGTCCTCTCATTTTCTTCCAGTTTTTTCCTGCCCTAGATGATAACTCATTCAGGAAACTTCACCTCAGAGAAGCCCCTTCTGTTAGATTTTACCAACCGAGGCCCTTGAGGCCGTGGGCATCAGGTGGATGTATCTGCCAAATATTTTTTCTATTTTCTTGAGACTTTAGAGTGCCTGTGATTTAAATGCACTAATGTTCTGTGTTTTCTGTTTCCTTGACTAGCCTGGCAAGCACAGAAGCTAAACCTTTCCCAGAGGCACATGAATGGCTGCAAAGAAGGAGAACCAGGAGCCTGTCTTTGTTCACTTAAGAATTTGTGAACAAAAAACTGAAAAGAAACTCAGGAGACAGGCATTTCCTTTTTGTATAGAGAATTCAATGCCGAGTGCTGGGCTCAAAGAGGCATTTTCCACTTTCTATTCAGCTCATTTGTGCTAATCAACAGGGGTATAATCTAAGTGAAACAAGTAAGTGCAGGTCACTGGCCCTGATGTGGCTTGCTGGGATGGAGGGCTGGCTTAGACCAGCCTAAACTGATTTGTGGAGCTGAACCCTAAAACACTCCTGTGAAAAAAACAACCTGTTGTCAGCACTGAAGACCTCATTTGAGAGCAGAGGTACTCCACAGGTCTTGGGCTGGCTCTTTATCTTGTCCGTCTATGTCCTCCCATTCTGATTCAGCAGAAAATTCTGAATTCCCTGGGAAGAGGGAAAGAACAGAACTCAGTGTTGCAGTTGTGTGGCAGCTGTGAACAAAGACCAAGCTGATACAATTCTGCTTTGCTTGCAGTCAGGTGATAATAAAAATGACACATTCCCCATGTACCAGAAGCTCATTGAGGTGGTAAAACTCAGTGTGGCTTTGCAGGCAGCTACAATCCCACATCCCTGACCACCAGCCTGTGTTTTGTACTCCAGTCAATCAGCACTGACACGGAGCACTGGAAGGTCCCACTGCCTCTGTTGCTGTGACAAGGAGGGACCTTCAGCAGTGAGGTTCTTTGCCAGGCTGCTCAGCAAGCAATCTTCTCTCTTCCCTCCTTAGCATGTGATTGGGCTCAAGCACACCAACAGCTTAAAGAAAGGCTTAAAACAGAAAACTCTGTTGTGTGTATGTGTGGGGAAATAAGAACAGCAAAATAATTGTACCCTGTAACACAATCCATGCCCTAGGTCTGGGGGTTCCAGCTGTAGGTGTTGCAGGAGCAGGGGCAGCTCAGGCTCCTGCAGCACAGCAGACAGGTACCACAGGTTCAGAGCATCCTTTCCCAGCCCACGATTGTTCCAGACTCACCTTCAATTGCAGCCATGGGCAGGTGCCTCAGCAGAGCCCTCACTAAGGCTCAGAGCCAGAGCAGCACTAATGGATATGACCAGAGTGAAGATCTCTTGAGCAACATGAACCCTGATTGATCACATGTCTGTTTGATGACAGTCTGCTTTTGTAGTTCTCCTTCAGGGCTTCTGTTTCTTCTCCAGAGCTGAATAATTCTTATTCAAAGAGCATTTCATCAATATGCAGCTACATTCTGAAGATGAGCTGCAAGGACATGACAGGCACTTTCTTCTGGATGATATTCAAATTTCTTACATAGGCATTTTGATTCAAATGGATCTAATTCTCTAATAAAAGCATTGAATCAACCTGTAGCTCTCATACTTGAAACACTGGAGTGGTCTGGAGATGAACAATGAATATTCAGAACTCCAAATCTAGATACAACAATGGTTTTTTTCTCCACGTTTGCTCACACCTCCTTTCTAGGGGTCAGTACATTAAAGGAAAGATGTGAAGTGTAATTGTTCTCCTAGTGTCTCCCTCGGTGCTGTCCATCACCTGCTGGGGCTGCCAGGGGTCACCAGTCAAGCAGGTTCATGTTTCCCAGTAGTATGATGGCCTTCAGCAATCTGCTCCCTCTCTCAAAAGCTACCCTTTACTCCAGGAGAGCACAACGCGGCCTTTGATGCTGTTATCTGCCTTTGCTCCCCTGTTTATCAAACACTTTGAAATATGTGACACTCCTTTTGCAGGCTCTTCAAACCATCCAAGCACTCCCTTTCCACAGGGCTCAGCAATTAACACCAGTCTCTGGCAATAACAACATAAGAGGAACCAGAAGACAAGGGGCAGCTCTTCACGGGCTGGGAACGTGCCTTTAGAGATGCTGCAAGAAAACTCTTCCAGGATACTCAGGCAGTTTATCCCTGGGTGAGGACAGAGATTTCCTAGGACCTCTTCAGATAGCTTGTAGGATTTGCTTCATTAAGATGCCAGGAAACAGCATCCCCACTCCTATGCCCTTTTGCACTGGGTTTCTTCCCCAGCCAGGAAAGACAGAGAAAGCTTTTCTTGAGAAATTTATAAAGATGCACAAGTTTGCAAGGGTGGCCAGAGGGGACAGCTGCTGGTGCCGACCTCCTGAGCAGAGTGACACAGGGAGGGAGGAGGCACCTTTCTAGGGATGGCTGTGCTGCCCCTTCTATCCCCTCTGCCCAGCACAGCCTCATTCTCCTTGTGATCTTTAACACCCCCTGGCCTCCGTGGGTTTGTTTGTCCATATCTGAGCACATGCTTGGCTTAATGCTCCCCCAGCATGAAAAACTGTACACAGACAGGGATGACCATGAGCAGAAACAAAAAGTGAAGGTAACTGCAGCTGAGCTAATCCTTCATCAAGATGCTGTTCAAAGTGCAAAAGGACTGGGGGGCAAACCCTGAGGAGTTCTGAACTGGCATTTCCAAGCATCACAAAATAGTGTCTTTCCTGCATCTTTCCTGCAGATCATTTGGACTATGAGAGGCAAAATGGGCAGAATAATCTGATGCCACTGAACCCTCACAGGACTGCAGTGACACTCAGGGAAGGGAGAGCTGTGGAACAGCCTGACCAGCAACAGAGGAGAGAGGGATAGAAGGACTCCCTGGAGGGAGAAACCACTTCACAACTCTGAAAAGCAGGCAAGAATAGGCAATTATACTGCTATGGCAGCAAATCAGGCTTTTAGGTGCAAAGTGAAGCCTAAACTTCTCTAAAATACATAAGTACTTCAAGATCTGGGAACTGGAATTTCAACCACATCCCTGTGAGGAGCAGAGCCCCTGCCCAGTGTGGGTACCAAGCTGGAGGAGGCCAGAAACACAGAGCAGACACAACCAGACCCCCTGTGCCCCCCAGCTCCACACAGGCCAGAGGAATCAGCCCTGCACACAGACCCACCAGACCCCTCCACTCACAGAGCCAGGACCTTCCCAAACCTCCTGGGCCTCAGCCCTTCACAAACCTACTGGGCTTGGGTGCCAAAACCACCACTCCAAGGGCAGTTCTGCAGGTTTATTAAATACCCATCAGTTCGTGCACAAACCCCAGCACAGCCAGCGCAGCCAGGAGCACACAAGGATTCGCTGCCCCTCAGATACCCTTTTCCAGTGGTATAAATAAGACCCACTGAGCTCCAGGCTTTTTCATTTATGCTCCTCCTGAAGCTGTGAAGATGTGGATGTATCTCTAGTCTACACCATATCATGCAGCACAAACCTGCTCACAGATTCTAAGGTGGCAAGGAATTATCTGACCCTCAAAAAATGCTGCACAATCTGTCCTATCCTGATTTTCTTGCTCCTCCAGCAAATCACTCTGCAATTTCCTGCTGTACAGTGCTAAAATAGAAGGGAAATTGTTTCCTTATGAATCAGCACAACCAGCATTTTTTTGCTTGTTTTATCTGGCTGAGTAATTTTCTCTTAGGAGAGAGAAAATAGTGCCCACGATCCTGTGAAACATCCATGGTCAAACACCTGTATATCCAAGGGAAAGTGAGTGACTCTGGACATGGGTGCCAAATATTAAGAGGCTATTTTTTTTTTTTTTCATCTGCCATTGAGGGGATCCTGTGGACTCTGCTGAGGTGCACAGGCAGCATCTCCCTGGTCCCAGGGGAGCGAAGCAGAGAGCATCACTGAGGCAGCACAGTGCCAGTTTGCCACCCACACTGTGCTTCATGCTCCCACTCTGGAAGGGGGCCAGTGGGTGACACAGCCAGGACAGCCCGAGAGTTCATGCACTGCAGACAGACCATCACTGCTCTGCTCCGTGTTTGGGAAGTTTGGAGTTGCTGTGGAGACACAGAACAGGATGTGACATGACAACTCCTCTGCCTACGACCTTAAAAAAGACTTATTTTTATTAACAAGGAATGCACGCAGACAAATATTCCTCTGCTGCCGGCAGTCTGTGTGGCTTGGCAGGAGTCACATCCCAGGGATGGACAGGCCTCAGCTGGGTCACAGCTCCCCCCGGATATGGGGCACAGACACCCTTGTTCCCTGTGCCAGCTGGAGGTCGGTGGCGCTGCCAGGGAGGGAGCCCCGAGGGGACGCTCCTTTGTGGGGCTGGGTGCCCTCCTGGTGTCAGAGCCAGGTTCTCCCCCTGCAGCAGCTTCCCCAAAAGAGTCCTCAGACAGAGCGTGATGGAGGATCCCATGGATCCCTGCCTGGGATAAAGCCTTTCCTCTCATCCTCTGCCCGGCAGCTCGGTGTTATAAACCCCTGGCACGGAGCATCCTCAGCCCTGACGAGGTCCCACCTGCATCTGTCCCTTCAGAGCCAGGTTTGGAGTTCTGTGGCCAGTCTCACAACGGGCCCTTGGCCTCTGAAATCGAGTCTCTTGCAGTTGCAGCAATCCACAAGGAATCATGAGTTCCATAAGAATGATTGATAACTCCTCTTTCTGAGCAAACACGACTTGACACAAGCTTAAAGGGCTTTTAAACAGCTGATCAAGAAGAAGCTGTAATTCATTACTGGAAGCTGGAATTAATTACTGTTGATAATCACATTAACCAGAGAATGCACATTCTTTGCAGGGAGTGATCAGGAGTGCTGACAGGTAAAACAGTTAAGCTCAAGAGCTTGGAATTACCCTTTTCTTCAGGAAGACCAGAGACAGAGAAGGAGAAACAGATTTATCTGAAGCTCTTTGTCCCCTTCAGTTTTCTGTTCCCCCTCCAGGACATCCCCAGTTTCTTCCCTCTCTCCAAAGCTGGCCATGCTGAACCATCCTGTCACTCTCACCTGGACCCCTGGGATCCCATCCAAATGAGCTCAGGCTTTCTGCAGTGCTATTTGAAAGGTCAGGGTCTGAGTCATGACTCCAGTATGGTGATATTTTTGGCACTGCTTTAATCATTTTCTCCTGTATGTCTCATGCACCGCCTGCCAGAACCCCTTGTCCTCCCAAATATGGTGAAAATAGATAATTAGTAATAGCCTAATTCAGGAACTACTTGGAATTATTGACGAACAGACTCTAGTCCAACAATATGAATTCTTCATTTATCTTTTCCACTTCAGTGCTGGCACAGGGATAAATGCTGGACCAGGCTTTCCAAGGGAAACGCTTGTCAGCTGCTGGGAATGTTTATGTTAGAATCCTGACGTGTAATGCTAACATGCTGGTGCAAAAGGCGAGATGAAACCCGTCATTAGGATCCCTGTTGTTCCCTTGGGGTCTCCTCTCAACTCCCAGTGACAGAATTCTTTTCTGTGCTCTGCAGAAAACCCGTACCCTGCTCCCCAAACCTTGTGCTCTCACCACACCAGCCACAGGCATTCCAGATCACATGAACTCACAAATATTTCTGACATTAATTTGTGCTCCTCAGTCTAGACTCATCATGTCCAGCTATTTCATTCCTGAGATCCCAAAAATTTCAAAACTGCATTTCCTCTGCTGAAGTTTCATTCCACACAAATATTGTTTTTAATGTCTCATATTATTTGACAAATATTAATTCAAACTCAGCCCTCCTGTGAAGCAGAGAAATTGCTATCATTAACCTCACTTTATGGAAAGGAAAGAGAAGAGAAATGATTTGCTGAGGGCAAAGAGGGAAAACTGGTATTAATGTGGGAGTGAGAGTTCAAAGGCTCCATCTCTGAGCCACCCCTCTCCTCAGCAGAGCAGTGCCAGGCATCCTTTTTTTGGGTGGCCAGCAGAGGCGTACGTGGCACTTCACTCACATCTGCTCTTCTGTTTCATTCCACACAAGCTGTGCAATAAACACCAGGGCTGCCCAGGCACTGGAACAAGGAAAGCCAGCCTGCCTCCCCTCCCTTGCCTGCCCTGCAGCAGCATCCCTTCAGAGTCCCTGCACCCAGTGCCCCTTTTCCTCAGCCTCAAGATGACACCAGGGCTCTGCAGAGGGAGAACACCCCTGGCCCTCACCTGGGGCCGGTCACTGGCCTTGGTCCTCATGCTGGCTGCCACTGCAGGGGCAGCTGGGGCAGATTCGACACCACACACCCCTGGTGGACACCACTGCTGTGTGCCCTGGGCACTCCTGCACACCCCATGGGCACCACAGGGGCTCTGCCACGTCTCTGGGAACACACTGGCACAAATCCTGCACATCACACCCGGGTGAAACTCTAATGCTGCTCCCCACAGGATCCTGGCTGGGACAGGGGAACAGACCTTGCTGTGCCCTGAAGGCAGGGCTTTCTCAGCTGCTTTTATTTTTACCAAGGGACGTGTCTGACCCGCAGAGGGGTGACCTAGTCCCAGCTGTTGCATGGCTGAGCCACAGCAAACATGCCAACAGCACTTGACACTGGCACAAAGCAGCTTTCCCCCTTTTTAATGGTACACGTACTGGAAACCCCTATCTCAGCTAGCAGAACCCCAGACTTCCCAACACTCCATCTCAGCATGGGGAGGTGTTAGGAAAGATATTTTTGAAGTTCTGGACAAGCTCAGTCAGTGAAGTGCAATTGCTATGAAAAGCTCTTTGTGTAGAAGATAAATTTTGCTGTGTCCACAGGATCCTGCACTCCTCAGACAGAACCAAGATATAAAGGAGAGCACACATTCAGGGGACACGCTTTCCTGATATTAATACCTCAGATATTTACTGAGGCTTGGGAGAAGGGACAGTTATCTGACTGACACTGTATTTTCCTTTTCTCTTTCTCTCCCATGTAAAATGAATGTGGGTTTTATGGAAGAACAGGAAACTGGCATTGTTAGAAGTCACCATAGAGGCACCTTTGATGGTTGGAGATTTTTATTTTGGAAGAGACTATTTCTCTACTGCAGCTTTCCTGGTCCTCTGAATATGTGTTGAATGTTCCAATAAATGTGTCCATTAAAAGAATTATTTTGTCTGTAGCCCAAAGTATGACTTTATCACCAAAAATTCCTCTGCCAAAAGCCCTTGTCAGCTGCTTGACTGATTGCTGAAGGCTAAGCACAGTTAATGAGACCGCCAATATTCAGGATTCCTGCATGACCAGGGCAAGAGGAAGTATTCAAGACATAAAATGCTTTTTCCACCCAAGAGGTGAAAGTTAAAACAGCATTAATAATAGCAGAATGGGGTTGCAGCAGCCTTCCATTCCCGGGCTACCAAGAAACCCAAACATATAATTCATAGCAGTTTGGGGATCATTTTAAAACACTTTAATTTGTGTGGAGCAATTTGCAGAAAACTGGGTAAGAGTCCAAGAAAGACAGGCTTTCCTGATCATTCTTTGATTGCTCTTTGATTTTTCCATGTTTGAACAGCAGCACACAGAAGCACTCAGGCTGTTGGTGGTCCTGGGGACACCTGGCTGGAGCACAGTGAGGGGACACAGGACGGGGTGCCAGCAGGGGCTGAGGAGCATTGCCCTGCATGGGAACCCTGCCCCTCCACCTGTTTTCCCTGCAGGTGGCTCTGCCTGGAGACAGCAAAGGCTGAACACTGGATGCAGGGCAGAGTCCAGGCTCCCATTTTACCAAACACAAATGCTTATCACTGCCAAACCTGCCAGATGTCCCTCTCCCTGGATAAGTGCCCATGAAGCTGGGACAAGCAGGAGAGGAGCTCTGGAGCTGGGCTTAGAAAAGCAAGTTTTGATCCTTGCCGAGGTCTCAGACACGTGGCACCATGTACCTTCCTGTGAAAGACTGCATTTCTCAGTGCTTCCTGTGCCCCTCAGTGCCTCCTGTGGGGTTGTGAGTGCCTGCTCAGCCCCACTTGCAGCTGATGCATCTCCCCCTACTTTGGTGATGGTGGTGAAGAGAGCTGAGCAGCTCCCTACTGAACTACAGAGGAACTACTTCTTGGTTTAGATTATTTTTAACTTACACTGAAGTAGAACAGCTTCTGCAGGAAGGCCTGTGCTTCAAACAGTCTTTCCATGTGGAGGCAAGGGTGTTCTTGGAGGAGGGAGGTACCCTGGCCAAAGCCCCCTGGCTCAGGAGGAGCTTTTCCCACCAAGGAGGAAGCCTTCCACTTGCTGGGCAAGGATTTAATTGCATGGTTTCAAGACATGCATAGCTGTGAGGATCATTCCAGTTCTGAGTCTGGCATTGCCTCTGAGAGTCTGCCTGACCAAATCCCTCAAACACACTGGTGGGAGAATCTATTTTCTGTTTCCTATCCAGTTACTGGCTTCCCAAGCACACTGCCTCTTTCCAAAGCACATGGCTCTTATGTGAAAGCAGAGAGGGTTATTGGGAGCAATTGGAGAGGCAGCTTTTGATGGCTGGAGCTTTTAGAGATTGCTCTTGTGGTTGTAATGTTCCCTCAAACTGGATGGTGACACATACCTAAGGGTGTCAGCCAGCCCCGCTCCTGGCCCTTTAAGCCCTGGTCTGAAATGCAACACTTTAGAAAATGATGGTTTAGACAACTTTAGTCAGTGAGTCAGTTCTGGATTATCAGCCCACAGAGGGAGGATACTGACTATCCTTCAAAAATCAGCAACCAGCAAGCTCTTTCCTTTGATGAATGTTATTTTAAAGAGTCAGCTCACTTCTTTACTCCAAGAACACTTCCCATTAATCACCGCACAGGAACATTGTGACCTCCTCCCCCAATGGCTTTATGCCCAGGATGACTAGTTCAGCATCATCAGAAAAGAAGAAAGAGGGAGAGGAGCTGGAGAAGATTTGGTCCCACCAAAGATATGGGGAAGTAGATGCCACTATAGGAAAGTCACTTCAAGGGATGGGATAGATAGGAAGCAAGTGCTCACAAGACTTCCAGACTTAAAAGTATTAGAAAAAAACTAAACCCTTGCCTGCTTCAGGGGGGAAAAATAGAGAGTGGGGAAGGTCCTGTGCCAAGACATGAGCTGTTCAGAGCCTGGGCTGAGCAGGCTCCTGTTGCCTCATCTGACAGATCTCCCTGACTGCCACACACCCTCCAATTCCCAATGTGCTTATGGCTATGACCACTGCTGTCTCACCAGTACCTAACCCCTGCAGTGCTGCAGAGAGTGCCTCAGCTCAGGGCCTCTGCTGTTCTCCACCAGCTGGGATTTACCCAGGATGAGCACCAGTAAAGCAATTCATGACAGTAGATGCTGAGGAACCAGTTCTTTCATATGGCTTGGACTTCACATCTCTGCTTCTAGAAACTGGGAGAATCTGTGATTACTCTTAACATGAAGCTAGTGATACCAGAGAAAAGCCTCTGGGTATGTCTGAGCAGGGGAAAATGCCCAGGAGCATCAATTCAGTGAATATTTACTCTAATTTGCAAGGCCCCATGAAAGGGTGGTACCTGCAAGCCCTGATCAGCCCAGAGCTGATTGCAATTTGCTCCAACAGACTTCAAAACCACAGAACATAGAATCAAGTAGTAAAAGGCTGTGGGGACCCTCCCATTGAACTTCCAGGCCTATCAAACCCCCCCCACTAGTTTTAAAATTCTTTCTTCCCATTGTATATATGGGGAGAAAGAACTGATGAAAGAAAGAAAATGTGAAAATATATTTCACATTCCAGACCTTTCTGTGGCTTACACTGTATTACCAAGAGCTCCGTGAGGAATTAGGAGTACTCACACTCTTACAGGTTGTCAGGATCATTAGTGAAGGCATTAAAACCAAGCTTGAATGTCTTCAAACTACTAAAGCCCCGTTGTGGTACATCCAACACCTTTAACACTGTCCAGGCTATGGGAAGAGGATGGGGCAAGCCCCAGCCAGGGTGCTCAGGCACTCCTGGGGGAAGCAGCTTCCCAGGGGACAGCTCTGTTGACCAGGAACGTGGTCTGGTCAGCAGCAGGCACAGGGAAGGGTCTTTCTTCAGGGACTCATCAACTTAATGAGGAAACCTTTGTACCAAGGTCAGTGGGGTTGGTGCTGTGAGCCTGCAGGTGGGTCCAAACCACAGAGCAGCATCCTGAACACACACAGTTGGAATGGAAACAAGAAAGAAAATACTGGCTCATTTTTGTTCCCCTGCTTTGGTGTCCATGTCCCAGTGACAGAAACGCACCAGCCAGCCCTGTGCCAGCATCAGGAGGAGATTTCCATACAAAAACACGCAAACACAAAGTTGTCTGCCATAGGAAAATATTGCAAAAGGTATACTTCTTAATTTGCTACTGCAAAATATTTTTCACTCCACGATTTTTCCAATTTCAGATTGATAGTGCTAGCTTGTACTTTAAGCTAAAACATTTTTATATTCCAATGGCAATTGGCAAATCCTTTTGCTCCCTAGATCTCCTGTGAAACTGGCTTTTTCCATAAAACACTTTGGAAATCTTGTGTGACTGACAGCTGTCATACTGGCATCACAGACTCTTTTCTTTTATCCTTGTCATCTCCTTCCTTTGTCTGAATTATCTCATGGATTTTGGGAAACTGGTTAAAAGCTCGCAGCAGAGGAGCAGCAGAACCCCTGGGATCCCTTCCTTCACCTCACATGGCGTTTTTAGATAATGATCATCTCCAGCAGACAGTGCTGAAATAACAGTCTGCTGAAGGGAGCACGTTCTCCTTTTCAGCCAGGGCCTCTGAGGGCTCTTCTCTGTGGTGTGTTTGCTTGGGTTTCAGGCAGGTGAAGAGTTCACAAAAAATTTACAGTTGGAGTCTTTCTTTATCCAGAGGCAGAAGTTTATGTTTTCCACTTAATGTTTCTGGAAATAACAGGAACAGCTGCTAAAGAACACTGCCTGTTTTCAGAAAAAGAGAGGAACTCTTAATTTCAGATTTGAAGTGATTTTTGCTTTGTTTAAACACACCTTCCAAGTTCTAGCTTTCCTTTCTTTTAACTTCATTTAAAAAATTGTCATACAGGGAACAAAAAACAGAGCTCTTTCCATTTTGTATGCCAGACTTTTGAAGTCTCCAGCAGTTCAGCGTGAAAATTGCCAAGGAAAAGAGGGCAAAAAATGTTTTAACAGACAGACACTTGCTATCGCAGGAAAGAATGTGGTAATTTAGCTCATCTATAACACCTAGATCACCAAGAAAAGTGAGCTGACATCTATACACACACACTAATTACCAGAGACATGAGCACACCAGAGGAGTTCCCTAGGCTGAAGATGTCACAAACTGTGTGTCCCGGGTACCTGACTTAGGGCGCTGCTGCCCAAGAGATCCACTAAAGAAAAGCTGTGTTTCAGCATAAGGGTGACTGAGGGCTCAGCCAGGACTCAAACAGCAAAGGCTAAAACAGACTCAAAATAACTCCCAGGAAATAACAAACATTCTGGGGCAAGACTGAAGGGGGATTCTGCTCAAAAGCAGCATGACAATTTGACAATTGAAGCAAAATTATCAGGTTACCATCCCACCAGCAGGCCCTGGGATGGCAGCCAGCTCTCCTCAGCTGGAAGCAAAACACCAAAGCACATCCCTAATCCCAGGAAGAGGCTCCCAGAACATGGCCAAGCCTGGTTCTTGAGGACATGGGGAAAGGCAAATGGTCCTTGTATTTCACTTAGCCAGTTGTTGCTGGACTCACACTTCGCAGTGTCTGTGTAACATGCTGTAGGCAGTAACACAGCCAATAAATAACCCTTAGTTCACGCCCGGGGGTACTCAGTGGGTGGTGCTCTGCAGGATTAGGTTAAAACTGCTCAGATTGAGTGACACCTGTGGGTCTGTCAGGTCCTCACGTGCCTGATCCCAGGCTGACCTCCTGTGCGAGGCTCTGGGGCATCTCCAGAAAACCTGTGCTTGGCTGCAGTACCACTGGCTCGATGAACTCAGTTGCACGGCCAAGGAAAGGTTTTATTGCTTCCCTGAACGCCATGGGAGCAAGTAATGATTTATAGTGGTTTATTGATGGTCTGATTCTGCTGCCTCAGGAGACTCAGGAGAAGAGTGAACAAAAGACAGGATGCTGACTCATGAGCAGAAATGGAGAAAAGAGATGACATGTTGCTCAAACTAGCCTTCAGAGCAGTGATGATATTCTGAGAGACATTAATGACTGGGAGAAGTATTGCTGGGATCCATCTGCTTGTTTTAACTTTCCCAGGGCAAGTGTTTTTTAGCTGTGGCCTTTCATGTATATTAGGTGCAATATTATTACTTACAAATCATCAGCTGGAAAGGAGAGACATTATGTCAGAGGAGGAAAACTGACACCCCCAACATTTGGTTCAGCTTCACTGGAAATCTGTCACCTCCCTGGTCTTTTTGGGAAGAGTCTGAAGATTTAAATTGAATGTACCAGACATATTTGGCTACTCTGCTCTGGCTGACCACTGCAAGCCGTCAAGACCTATTTTTAGACACATGAATAACGAAGGATTTTGGAGTGGATCCTGAAATGTCCTGAGCCTCAACAGGAATGTGGCAGTGGCACTCAAAGGGGCTTGTTTGCAAGAGTTGGATTTGTTCATTAGCTCTGAGCTCTCCATCCCAGTGTGAGCTGTGAGTCACATCTCCTCTGCCCAAGCCTCCCCGTGGAAGTGGTTCCAGCTGGGGGGGGGGTCTGTGCTTACTTGGGGCTCAGCCAGGGTCCGGGCAGTTCCACCTTCTGCTGATGTGGCTGTGAGAGTCACAGCCATGGCACAGTCCCCCTGCAGCCCCCCCAGCCCCCTGCCAGGCTGGCAGCTTGGGTCTGTCAGGGAGGCGTTGGGGACACAACTGCTGCCCTTCCTTGGCTGGTCTGTGCCGCCACCTCGGCAGCCCAGGGCTCGGGACAGTGACTGGAGCTTCAGCTCAGGCTGACTTGTCTTGTTTGTTTGTGGTCTGTCAGCTGAGACACCAAACTCCATTGCTGTGTCCGAGGCTCAAGGATCCCTGCCAAGGCACCAGCACAGCTCCAGACCACCAGCACTGGCACGAGCAGTGTCACTGCCACATCCCAAACGAGCAGTGCCACTGTGGCACATCCTGCAGTGTCACTGTGCCACATCCCAAACGAGCAGGGTGCAGTGCCACTGTGGCACATCCTGCAGTGTCACTGTGCCACATCCCAAACGAGCAGGGTGCAGTCACTGTGGCACATCCTGCAGTGTCACTGTGCCACATCCCAAACGAGCAGGGTGCCCGGTTTATCGGTACCTGGAGCCTCTGGAGTAGCAGGTGAACCCCCAGGGACAGGCAGGCACATGCACACACTTTTTATCACATATCACATTCTTCTCTCCTGCAGCAGATGAGTGAGAGGCTCAGACCGGTGCCCAAGTCTGGACGGTGTTTCTCAAACCCTAATTACATTTTGATACGATTTTTTTAATTCTCCGAGAACCCCCCGTTCACTCGGAGCACGCCGGCACTGCCGAGCTCGGCAGTCAGTGAGGCGTGGGTGCTCACCGGGTGAGCGGCTGAGGACGAACCCGGCGGCCCACCCCGGGTCACGGGCACCCTCGCGGGCCCTCCCCGCCGCGGTCCCGGCGGTCCCGGCGGTCCCGGCGGTCCCGGCGGTCCCGGTCTCGGGGTCTTTTCCCCCTCGGGGCCCGCGGGGCACCGGGGCCGGGCAGGGCGGGAACCGCGGGCCGCCAGGGGGCGCTGCGGCACCGGGTGCGCCGTGACGGCGGGCGGTGACACAGCGCCCCCTGCTGGCTCCCGCCGCCGTTCCCGCTCTCCCGGTGCCCTCTCCCGGCTCCCGCCGCCGTTCCCGATCTCCCGGTGCCCTCTCCCGGCTCCCGCATCGGTTCCCACTCCCCCCGTGCCCTCTCCCGGCTCCCGCCGCCGTTCCCGATCTCCCGGTGCCCTCTCCCGGCTCCCGCATCGGTTCCCACTCCCCCCGTGCCCTCTCTCGGCTCCCGCCGTTCCCGATCTCCCGGTGCCCTTTCCCGGCTCCCGCCGCCCTTCCCGATCTCCCGGTGCCCTCTCCCGGCTCTCGCCGTTCCCGATCTCCTGGTGCCCTCTCCCGGCTCCCGCCGTTCCCGCTCCCCCCGTGCCTTCTCCCGGCTCTCGCATCGGTTTCCGCTCCCCCCGTGCCCTCTCCCGGCTCCCGCCGCCGTTCCCGATCTCCCGGGGCCCTCTCCCGGGTCATTTTCTCCATTTAACGACGCTACTGTGGCCCTTCCCGGTGGCTCTCGGTCGGCACCGGTCATTGGATCGCGGCACCTCAGCCCTGGGCTCCCCGGACCGCCTGTGGCCATGAGACCCGTGCGTGTTCTCCTGCTCGTTGCGCTCAAAACTTCCTTTGGCACAGGAGCAGCCGAGCGAGCTGGGCTCTGCAGGGGAAAACCCAGGATACATCCCGGTTACGGCGTTTGAGTGGGCAGAGGTGAGGGCACTTTCTCCTGTGAGAATTCGGCTCCACACCTCACATTCTGGAACCTCCAGGAATAAAGAAACCACTGGTGACATCGATCCCTGCATTTTTAGACAGGCAGAGGTGAAACAGCTGAGCCAGCGCAGGTGTGTAATGTACCTGTATAAAGCCCTGTTGGCAATGTAGATCTTACAAAGAATCGTGAGACCTTCAGCAATGACAGGGCCTCAGTGTGACACATTCCAGCTGAAAAATACTCTGCTCTTCCTGGCCTTTGGATTCAGTGGGTGAGAGATGGGACAGAACACAACCTGTGTCCTGTGCCACCCTCCAGGTCCTCAGCCTTCCCAAAAGCTGCCAGCAGCTCAGTGCCCTCCGGGCTCCATCCTGCTCCGGCAGTGTCCCTGTGCTTGAAGGCTCTCTCCCATCTCTTTGTGGCAGCCAGTCATGCCCAGCCCCTTGCCCACACACATCCTGGGAGACACTTTACGCCAGGTTTCTGTGAGCTGAATATCCAGACAAACCCCCCCTTACTCTTGTCTGCATAGTGACAGAGGAATATTAAAAATGAAAATGAATTCAGGATCATTTACGGGTCCGTGCAGATGCCACAGAAGAGAATTTTCCACCTGAGAAAGCTGAATTTCGTCCTCTTGTGAAAAAAAGAGTCACATCTCCTTTTGATGTGTAGGAGACCAGGCCCATTGTTCTTCACCTGAGGTACCAGTCTCTGTGCAAACAATTGCACTGTGTGAGTTAACACTTCTCTGGTATGGAAAAATCATCAAGAAGAAGCAATTCTTGTACCTGAGTCAGGGATATTTTTTTTTTTAATGATCAAAGTCCACAGTAGCAGTAAAGTATCAGACCAAGTAACTTGGTTTTACCAGCTTAATAGTTATTCAGTTAGCTAATAATTACTTCAGTGGCAAGCTTAACTCCTGTGCAATGAGCACTGGGCTCTTTGACAATAGCAGCAATTCCAAGCTGAGTATGAGTTCAGGTGACCCCTCTGGTGTGTTCAACACTGTGTGTTGGAGGGCAGAGCACCCTATGAGCAAACCCTCAGGTGTCTTCTTACCACAGTTAAAGCCAAAACAAGAGGAACCCTCCATGGAGGGATGTCTTTCCCATTCCTCTGACTTACACATTCCTATTCCTACATCTCCCCATTTTTCAAACTAAAGCCATTTGGTCTGGGTTTGGAGGGTGCCACAGTGCTCTGGGCAATGTTGAAGTGAATCCAGTTAACATCTTCCATTTTAATCACTCAGAAGTGACTCAAAAAGCCTTTGAGCCCTCTGCACAAAGGAGCTGCACAAAGCTCATCAGGGCTGGTTAAATGATTCACAGCTGCAGGTTCATTATTCTGCTTGGAAAGTTTCTTCAAAAGGAGAGATAAGAAACAGCTCTTCAGAGAGGGCAATAAAATATTCTCTTCCTTTGGTGCAGCCACCTGATTTTAACACTTTTAATGCTCAAGGGTTATTTTAATGTAGCTGCAGGGCTCTGTATTTGGCATATTGCTGGTTTTCAGCAGATTTGTAGCTGGAAATTGATGTATCATCCTCAATGACCAGTTACCTGCCTGAGCTCTTGCTGCCCTACTTGCAGCTTTGCCCAGCAAGTCTGGGTCTGGCACAGTCATAGCACACGTCTTGTTACTGAGCAGCCCTTTCCAAACAAATCTGGCTTTGATGACCAGTTTTCATGTGTGGCAGAGCTGTAGCAGACTTGCTGTGCACAGCTCCTGCCCTCTTTGCTTGCAGCCAGGTGAGGAAGAGCACAAGTTCCCCAGCAAGGGGAAGGGAGCCAGGGCCTGGCTGAGCATTCCAGCAGGAGCACCAGGGAAAAATGCACAAGGAATCGATCAGGCTGTGCTTCTCTTCATGGAAGTGTTTATTGGAGAATAGCAATTAAATTCAAGGAGACCTCAAAGTATCCCATGCTCCTGCCTGGGCCGAGGTGCCAGGCAAAAAGTGCTGCTGGGACCAGCCATTGACTGCATGAGCCGCAGGGAAGCACATGGCAATGAAACAGCATTTGCAGTCGGGGCACATCCATGGCTGGCTCCTCACCTGGGTAACCACAGCACTTCTTTGTGCAAAGGGCTTTTCATGCTGAAAGAAGTCAAGACACACAGAGACAAAAGTTTTGGTTTATGTCTGCCACGAGCAGCAGTCTATGCTTTTTTGCTAATCCTCTTGTAAGAGGGAATATCATCTCCTTTTCATAACTCAAAAGTTACACAAAACCCAGAGGAGAGAGAGGGTGCTGAACCAGTATTTTATTTGACTGTTAGACCCCAAAGAACATAGGTGGATCAAATCTTACTGTATTACAACCACACAGATATTTTAACAGAGCGCATATTAAAGCAAGAGCATCCGCTGGGAGGTTGTGTGTAATCAGGAGGAAGTTTGCCAGACTCTTACAAAAACAATCACCTCGATGAAACAATGTTTTTTAAGGCAGCTCAACATTGCCAGACTGCACACTCCTACTGAGGAAAGCGCTGCTGTGCAAGAATCAGCATGGGATGTGCTCTGAGGAAACAATGTCAGCTTTTCACCTGGGAGCAAAGAGTCCCTTGGAGAGCTGTTGCCAGGTGAGGGATGATGTCTGCCTACTGCCATGGTCAGATGGCAGCCTGTGGGTTTGACCTTGGCCTGCACCATCCTTCCATCCACACAAGACTGAGGGATGCTGAGCCAGCATGCTGTCCTGCTGAAGGATGAGGGGCAAGAACAAACTCTGATTTATTTAGCCCAGAGTAAGGAGTTTGACAGTTCTCTGGGAGTGGGTTGGGATACACATGCAAATTGCATTATTTATTCTCATTGATTTTTTCCAATGTAAAGAGAAGAGCATTTGAGTAAGTTTTACTAAATTACAGTAAAAATGTTTATTTGCATTTGCGATTGGTTTGTTTTTTTAAGAAGAGACATCTTGTTTATGGAAACCTCCAGATAGTAACAGCAGGGAAATGCCATTTGTAGTCATGGATTCCCAGTTTTCCAGGCAGTAAAATACCCAGCTTAGGAGTAATGTCTAGTTAATGTTGTATTTTACTTGTAACACAGAATTAAAGGTTTTGGTACTGCTTCTGTGGTGCCAGCTCCAGGCAGGGCTCCACTCCAGTGGAACCAAATCAAAGGTTCACCTGGTCAGAGCCGATACCTGAGCCTTGGGTATTTGCTCTCTGAGGAGATGTTTCTAATCCCATTTCCTCCCCATAGCATATCCTCTGCAAAGTAATTCCTGCAGATGTGAAGGAAAAGAGATCACTGTGCCTCAGATGGGAGCACAGACCTGAAGCCTTAGTGCTGTCAATGCCACTGGGATTTGCAGTGTCCCAGGCCATGCCAGGTCCCTGTCCAGCTGTAGTTGTCTTCCTCCTTCCCACAATAACTTAGGAAAAAGCAAGATTAGTGTTACTCTTACTTTTTCCTTCCCTTCACAGTTTCTTTTTGAAATACAAGTGCATTCTCAGGTCGCATATTTTTGTACCCATCCAAGCATCTTGATTTTCAAATTGAAGCAGCCTTTCACGCAGGTCTGCAGCTGTGACATGCTGCCAGTCTGGGTGGAAATGCTCCATCTGTAGAGGTGGAATTTAGAGTATTTTGCATGGGAAGACTGAAGCTCATTTCCTTTTCACTGTCTTTTGAAGCTCAACCCTTTACCAACACAAGGGCTGAGCCAGTGCAGAATGGACACAAAGAAACTGGTTATTCTTTCTGAGAAAGAGGAGAACACAACTTTGGTGGCTTTTCATAGCCATAGGCTGAAGTTGGCCATGTGCTCCCACTGGGTATCTCTCTCTAGTGACCCAAACCCAGCTCTGAAAAGTGGTGGCTGGCTCCCCTGTGAGCCCCCAGAGCAGCAGCTGCTGGTGCCAGCTGTCAGGCACACACATCCCCAGGAATCCCAGCTATCTCTTGAATTCCAGAGGCATCATTTGGACCAGGACCAGCACTGCTGGTGTGCCCTGCCACCAGCGATGTAGCTGGAAAACAAGGATCTCTGCTTGAGGCAAATGCTGTGGCACATTGTCAGATGCTCAGTTTAACTGAGCAGGAAATACATGACCATTTACATGTTACAGGTTAAACTTCTTCCATCTCCTGCCTTTTGGGTTGAAAACCTGCAGGTCTGGTTTGTCCCACTGCAATGAAACCAACACAATGCTGGTTCCAGCTCAGACAAGAGCGGAACCCCCAGTTCCATAGCTGATTAAAGGTTGCTGCTGCTGCCGCCCATGGGATAACTACAGGACAGGGAGACAGGCCGACCCAATGGGGAAGGGCTGCCAGCCTGGCAGGGAAGCCACAAAGAACACAGTTCTTGAGGACTGGTAAAAAATAAAATGTTATTGAAAGTGAAAATAATTTTGATTTTATGCCTAAGAAATGTCAATTCATGAAGTTAAAGCCCTAAGAGTTTTTTACATCAAGACACGGTGGGCAGCTGGTGTGTGTATAACCAGTGTAGCTTCCCCATGGTTGCTTAGATCATGAAAGGCTTTGTGTGCTGTTAAATAATTCTTTTCATTTTTGCTGACTGTTCCAATGAAAAATTTACTCAACACCCCCCATTCTGGATCCCACAAGCAGGCAATTCATCCCTAGAGAATTTTGATACCTGAGAGAACAAGGTCCTGAATGACCCAGTCAAAGGCTGAAGTTCGCGTGCTGTGGGCAGAAGGTTGACTTGATGGCCTCCAGAGGCCTTTCCAAACCCATTTTGCCCACGATTTTGCAATCCCTACGTGAAGCTGCCCAGCTGTCAGATGCAAGGTTCAGCTTTCTGCCACAATCGGCTGCACGCTGGATATGTCCGTCCTTGCAGAGTTCCTCTGGGAGGGTGTCTGTGCCTTCTGGCACGCGCTGCTTCTTTTGCAGCGGCAGCTCTCAGCCTTGGCATGCCGGAACAGGGGGGAGACGGGCTGCAGAGCGTGGCCCTGAGCCGTGCTCGTGCGCCGGCACACGCACAGCAGGGACCGCAGCTCCGCGCGGAAGCTCTCGTTCAGCCAGCAGTAGATGAAGGGGTTGTAGCAGGTGCTGCTCATGGCGAACCAGTGAAAAGCAAAGTACAGAGCGTTGCTGCTGTGGATGGCCCTGCAGGAGATGAGCACCACGTAGCAGTTCAGGGGAAACCAGCACACGGCAAACACAACCACCACCACCATCAGCATCTTCAGCGTCATCTTCTTCTTCCGCTGATGGGCGTAGTATTGCTCCATGGTGAGGTCCCCAATGGCGTTCCTCAGCCAGAGCTTTTTGGCCACTATGGCATACGTGATGGAGATCACAAGCAAGGGCAGAACATACAAGAGAGCAAATGTAGTCAGGTCCAAGTACTTCCAGAAAAGATCAGCAGGAGGAGGGAAGCTGGGGAGGCAGACCATTCGGATGGTTCTGTTTCTGAAGATCAAAGAGAAAGAGCTCTCAATTCCACTAGCAGCTGCACACGTCTGAGGACAAACAGCTCAGACATTCAGACAAGTTTCAGTACAGGTACAGGTAGCAGAATTCATTTGGTGTCATGGGCAGGTGCCACTTTCAGTGGAAAATTTTACTCTAGATTTGACCTTTGGCTCCAAGGAAGGTTATCTTAAACACATCCCCAGGAAAAGAAAGAAATCATCTATACTGGCATCTGTGTCCTCTGCTGATGAGGAGGCCCTCTCCCCTGTGCCTGCCCCAAATTACATGGTTGAACCTCTGAGCCCAAAACAACTAATGAACCATCCTGGAAGCAATTCCATCAATTGTCATGGTCCCTTTGTGACAGACACAGCACCCATGCAAAGGGAACTAAAACTTCTCTGTTTCACCACCCTTTCTGCTCAAATAACATGGATGGAGGAATGTGGCCTTGGCTTCCATGGGGCTTTGCAAATGTCATACGACAAAAAATATGCAAATGTCTTACCCAATATAAAACCTTGTCAGAGTCTGATAAATGGCGTGCGGCAATGAGAAGCAGCTGGCCATAACCCAGATGATGATGATGCAAATCCCTCCTTTCACCATGGACATGCGTGGCTTGAGAGGGTGCATGATCACCTGCAGAGAAGAACCACTCCTGAGGATTTACAGTGTCTTGGTCACTCTTTAAAGCCCCATGTTGCATGCGACATGCAGCAGCAGCCCCACATCTCTTCAGTGTGAAAAGGCAGAGAGACTCGCTTTACAGGACTTCAGGGAGCAGAAGGGCTGGGAAATGCACGGAGTTGTGCACGTTTTGGATGTTACTGCTGGCCCAGAGCCTGAGCAGAGAAACACATTCTGTGTGACCCATCAGCAGGACTCCAGAGACCACAGTAGTGAGATCTCTGTTGAGCTATAGGCACTGTGGAGGATTACCTTAGGCAATGAAACAATAATTAAAAATAGACCTATCATGTCATCCAGATGATCTCTTGGCTGACGAAATCTTCGGTATTTTATGCACGTCGTTTCTAGTCCCATTATAAATACCTACTTAATCAAGTTGTACAGCTCCCCCAGAGTATCTGCCTGCTGTGGTATTTCTCAGCAATATTTATAGAGGAAAATGTTGGTTTCTCTTTTGTCCAGGACATCTCCTCACTTTATCTCCTCGGGCCATACTAGTTCATTAAAGCCCTGAGGAACCCACTCCACTGAATTTAAGAGCGTGTATTGTTTGCCCTTAATTAAACAAACACTTCTTGATACCTAGCCATGCCTTGCAATCAACCCAGAATATACTGATTAAAATGAATCACTGTCAAAGTGCTTTGATTTCAGGAGCTGTAATATTGCACATGAAATGGGCAGACTGTCAAACTCTTTGTGGTGAAAAGGACAGAAGTGGCAGTCCCCGTGATTCTCTGACACCAGGTGGAGCCAGTTCTTGTTTTGAAGTACATCCAGCCGCGGCATTTATCACGTGAAGTTGCTTTTCTCTAGCAACTGTTTCAGGGACTCCAGCACTGCAAGAAATGCAGTCTGCCTGAGAGCTCACCTTGCTGGATCTGGCCTCCCAGCACTCAGCACTGATCAGCTAAAGAACAAATTACAAACTCTGTTTCACTTAAGGAAACCCTTCAGTCTGTACTGACTGCTTGACTTGAAAGGTTTTCCCGGCTGGTAAGTATCTGGGCTGGAGGAGGAGAGAATTTCTTACCTTGGACTGGATGAGTTAATATAGTTCTTAATGTTTCCAGCCTTAGGCAAGGAACGGGGCAAGTGTCAGAACAGAAAGACTCATAAATCTGTGTGGAGAGATCGTGTGGGCTGGCTGGTGTTTGAATTCAGCACTCATCCCACCCTGCTGGTGGGGCTGTGCTCTGAGGCAGGGCTGAGGAGGGCAGGGAGCCCACGAGCCCAATGGCCCAGGCAGAGCAGGGCTGGATCAGGCTCTCTGGCACTGATCTGAGGTTTTCAGTATCTCCAAGGACAGAGATTCCCACTAACCACAACCTCTCTGGACAGCCTGTTGCAGTATTTCATCACCCTCACTGTAAAAAACATGGGTGTTTTGTCCGCTGCCATGAAAGCTGGAGTTCTCCCCTCTGTTCCCTGAGTCTCAAGACAGTGCAGGTTTCCAGGCACTGGGATTTGAGGAGGAAACAACTGTGTGGTTAGCACATTATTTTCTAGCAAACATAGGGACGGTGTCTTCAACATACCTGGTGCCGGTCCAGTGCAATGGCAGCGAGGGTCAGCACAGACACGTGGACAGAGCAGTACTGAACAAAGCGGCTGATGTGACACATCAGCTTTCCAAAAACCCAGGTGCTGCTCACAAACCTCACCTGAAGAACAGACAACATCGGATTAAGAGGAGCAGTACCTGAAAAGAGGCAAATTGGCTTCCCAGGTGCCCAGTGTGGAACAAATGCTTTAACACAGCTTCCTGAGGCTTTGGAGGTGCTTTATCCTCAGTTTTTCCTAGGGAAACAGTGACTGTGCAAGAGGGTCTCAAAGTGAGGTGAGATTTACTGCACTGTGCAAACCAATGGCTTGAGCAGTGCTCTGTATATGTTGTGTACATGTGTACACTTGTACATTTACCCTTCTGGAACACATAAAGAAATCTTAGCTCTGCTCCTCAACAAGGCTCTGCAGGGCACACTAGGTGCCTCCCAGAAAACATTATACCTTTGGACATGTGCATGCTGAAAGCTGCATGGTCTCCAGACTTAGTGAGAGAAATCCATTGAATCCATCTCACCTGTTCCCAGAGAGGTCTTAATGATGATGGCTTTTCTGCAGAGGAGAATGTGCCAAATTGCCTCATTCCCTTGTTATTCCTGACTGTGTAATATTAATTACAATTTAATGTCACTCATTTTGCTGCAGATTAAGCTAATTTGAGGTAAAGTACATTTACTACAAAGCATCTGTCCACAGAAAATTAGTCAAGACTAGCTAATCTGTTTTCAATTAGTCTAATTAATTTCCCTGTAGGGGTGACTCTTGCAGCACTGACTGTCACTGAACTAGAGCAGTGTGCTGGATCTCTGGAGCTGGTGTAAAGCTCGTTCCTGAGAGAGCTGATAGAAATTTAATTACACGTGCCTAGTGTGTGGTTGTTTGTGTGTGAGCACACACGGGGGCACCAGGCTCTCCCTGAACAGATTACAGGATGCAAATCCCATCAGAGCAAGGCAGGGAAGTCCCACTAAAAAAACAGTATCAGTTTAAGAAAGAGTGAATTCCAATAGCTAATTCAAGACCTGCTTTTGGAAGGCTGAAGAGCGCTCTGGACAGGGATGAAGCAGGACTGAACAGGAGTGCTGGGTCAAATCCAGGAGCAGAGTCCTGTGTACACGGCATGTATAGTCTGTGACAGTGGGGCAAGAAATTAATCTTTAATTTTCCCCACGTCATTCATTTAATATTCTTTTATATAATATATTTTTTAGTCACTGAAAATAAAAAAAAAGGACTACTAGCCCCAGGAAGCATCATCTGTAGTGGCTGAGGGAGGGACATGCCACCAACACTCTTCAGTGCAGCCTGAGCACTTCCCTGAGATGTTGCACAGACTGACCTGGTTCATGTTGTTTCCATAGGAAACCAGCCATTAGTTGGATTTTCTCGTGTCAAACTTGTCCCCACTTCCTTCCCCATCTACAGGCAAAAAGGGCTCCCAGATCTGTGCCCTGCCCAGGCAGAGGGGGAAAGCTGCAGCAGAGTGATCCCTGCAGAGACTGTGGGGTGGGGGCGTGAGCCCCCAGCTCCACTTGCTCAGGGGGTGTTTATGAGGGGGCCATGACTGCACCCTCTCCAGAAGGCAAAAGGGGAAGGGGGGCAAAAGTAAGTCTGGATACCAGCATGGTCCCAGCCCTTCAATCCTAGTGCACACAGCTGACAGGCACACACAGACACCGGCAGGCAGGGCTGCACGGGGCTCACCAGTGTGAAGGGGGTGTTCAGGGTGGTGATCATCACATCAGCAACGGCCAGATTTACGATGAACAGGTTGGTGGCAGAGTGCATCCTCTTGTTCTTGATGACCACGTGGCACACCAGGATGTTGCCGAAGAGAGAGATGCAGATGATCACAGAGTAGGCGACAATCAGCAGCGCCTTCACCGTCCGGCTCTGGGACTCGCCCTCATACTTGGCTCCGCTATCAAAGTCCCCCAGGTCCTCCAGGTTCAAGTCACTGTGGAAGAAGGACTGGTTAGAGAAGCCGTAGAGTGCAGAGAAGAAGCTGGTCGTGTTGTGGTTCTCAGCTCTCCAGAAGGGCTTGGGCATGTACTGCAAGGGGAACCAGGTGTGCTGTCTCATGGCTGGGGCAGCAGAGCCCTGGTCCAGCCACACTCGTCAGCGCCTTCTGCCAGCTCAGCTGCTAAAGCCAGTGGTTGCAGGAGGGAACACACACATTTGTCTTTTAAAAATCTGCCCCATGGTTGCAAACTAGAGAAAAGAGTTGATAAATGGGTCCTTCTGCCTGTGCTGGGGACACATCAGCTTCACCTCAGAGGCTCCCTGACAGCTGTCCTTCTTAAAGTCACATATATCCCCCACAGAGAAGCTGATTCAGAGACTGAAATATCAGAGATCCCCAAACACTTTCTCTGCACCAAGGAAGAAATCTTAGTGAATAATTCCTTTTGGGCACTGTTCTTCTTCAATCTGCAATTTATCCTTGGAAATCTGCTTTACTGGTTCTCCACACAGTCCTTAATCCATCAGGTTTTTGTTTCCCAAGAGTTTTCAGAGCTTGAAAGAAAAAAAAAACAAAAAAACAAAAAAAACCAAGAGCTGTCTTTCGCTTTGCTTTCCCCCCTCCAAGTATCTCTGACTACTCAGTGAAGCAGCTTTGCTCAGCAGCAGAATGGTCCCTGTGTTCCCTGTGATATACACAGCTGCCAGATGACACACTGCACAGGAAGGAGCCAATGGCAGATCTCTTCCCAGTTTTTCCTGAGGTGTATCACAACCCACACGTGGGCAACAGCACAGCCTGACATGTGCAGATCCAGAGAGCAGCAAAACACAGATGGAGGGTGGATGTGATATGATCTCCCCCATCTGCTCTCTGCTCTTCTCTGGACACCCAGCACGACAGCTACATGGGGGTGAAGCATCTTCACTACTTTGTGGCACCTCTCTTCATCCCAGAGTTTTAGCAGAGAACATCTGAGGGCCTTGTGCTTGGCCCCAGCCCCTTCCTGCTCTCATGTGGTGCAGAGGGTAGAGTGAAAAGTGAAATGCAATCTGACAATAAGAGCAGCAGCCCAGCATGCACGGGGGGCACCCAGCATGGCCAGCTGCACTCTCTGCATCCCGGCTGGGCTGGGGTCTGCGCTGAGCCCCGGGGCATTCAGGCACCTGCTGGCATCTGTGCAGCAGCCTGGCAGGGGCTGCAGGAGCACACAGGGCTCCATCCCTGGGCTCCTTTGCTGCAAGGCCCCTTTGCCATGGTCCCTGCCATTTCCCTGCTGTGCATCAGGAGGGTGAGGGGGCAGAGCAGCCCTGGCTGTACATGCACGAACCCAACAGCAGTGAGATGTCCCAGCTGCCAGAGGTGGGTGGCTCTCATCCCATATTCCTGCAGAATAGATTTATCCTCTTGCAGGTGCAAACACTTCAGCAATCCCATGCTGGTTTGCTGCAGTTATTATTCACTTGCAAACATTCTGAGCTGCTCAAAGCAGGCTGTGGGGTTCATCATGCATTGGTGCTAGCTCCTCTCAGTCAGACAGATAAAGCAAGGGAGAAATGTACTTTTACCAAGCAGTCCAGGTGAATTGTGCCACCCTTTGTTTCTGTAGATTTTTGTCTTTCACATGTTGACACTACTTGAGACACAAATTATTGGAAATTTTCATTTTTGTGAGATTATTTAGCATTCTACTTGTTAGTGCTCTTTTGAAAATAAATGCCAGATTGCTGAAATGTCAGTTGAGATGCATATCCATCTTCTGAACAGACCTAATGTGATCTAATGTAATCTCATCAGCAGATCAATGTTGATGAGGGCCAGAGAAATCAGAGCTATACTATAAAAATTCAGATCCCTGGGAATATGAAAACACCAGATTTCAAGCATTTTCACAGGTCATTACCATGTTTCATTGCCTTTGCTCATGGAGGCCAAGGGGGCTGTTGGGAACAAGTCCCTGTGCTTGGGGGGGTTCATGGAATCTTTCCTGTACTTCCCTCCAGGGACTTTTTCCGCCTGACAGAGAGAAGTGAGATAATTCAGCAGTCACGTCCACTGTACAGCATGTGAAAGCATCCAGGGTCGAGGCTGCTTGCACTTGCACCTGAATTTAAGCTAATTTTAAGGAAATGAGTTCTAAAGACATGATTCATCTCCACTACTGGACAAAATTTAATGATGAGGCAAATCATAATAGCAATGGAGATTTTCTCCGCAGGCTCTTACTATAGGCTCAGTGGAAACACGCATTCAAATGCTTGTCCCTGTCTGCTCCCACAAAGATGTACAGAAAATGCATTTATGACTGGAGTATTGAGCTCAAAAACTGAATAAAATTGTCCCCACAGGTCCCTGCAGATTGTTATATTTCATATTTATGAGGTATGTAAAGACTTCACAAGAGGGCAGATGAGAAATCCTGCAAACCCGAGACCACTGCGTTAAAACATTTCCTAATGCAGGTATTCCCATCGTGCTCCAACTGTGGATTTTTTGGTTCCTTGCCTTGGTCTTCTTCATCCATCCTTCCCCGAGCTCCACTCCTGATGCTGAGTGTGGGCTTCCCATGTCAGCAGGAAAGGAGGTGAGAGCTGCTGGAGATGAAGTGCTGCTCCACTTTGGGTCTGCTCTCAGGACACACAGAGCTGATGCCCAGAGCACCCACCAGGAGTGTCCAGCCTCTGAGAAAATCCCCTCTCCTACCAGCTGGGAGCTGGGCCACAGGAAGCAGGGAGCAGGGATCCTGGCAAAGCCTAAACCAAGGTCTGCTGCTGCAATAATCAGATTTCTGTATTGAAAAAGAAAATGTCTCTGCTTTGCCATTCAGAGCTGAAGGCAGCTGGAAGCAGACAGGATGTTTCAGTGCCTGAGCCTTGTCCAAAGGGAGAAAATTCAACAGCTGAAATTGTCAAGTCCAAATGAGAAAAATTCAATTCAACGTGTTTGTTGCACCATGCAGCTTCTTGCAAGATTTCTCTGCCCTAGAGAGTTTCATAGTTTACTCTTTTCTACATTAAATAAAAGTTTGATAAATAACAGAAACAACAAGAGCTATAGAACAACCCCTGAAGTTTTATTTCACTCAAAAGGTGTGTTAGAAATAAGGGTCTGGACATTCCTCAAATGTCATGAATCTGCAACATTTTCTTTTTTCATATTTGCTTTAATGCACTTGGGACACTGTATTCTTCTTCATTTGCAATGATTAGTCCTGCTTTTGTGACTCGGAAAATGTGGGACGAACAGGCACAGGAGTTTTCCAGGACACCTCATGGACTTGATCATAATAAATAACCCACATTCAGCGATAACAGAGTGAACAGCCCAGTAATACATTCAATAAAGCAGTTCTGTAATTCAGACAGGTGTTAACCATTCAAAACCACACTATACACGATGCCTTTCTGTGCAGGTGAGCCAAGGTTTGGCTCCTGGGGAGGGAAAGATCTGCTCAGCTCACAGCAACACAAGGATCACCTGTGTGCTCCTCCATCCCACTCACATCATGACATATGAGAGCCATTGCAGCTATAATCCAGCTTTTACTAAATATTTTCACTTACTGTGGGCAGACTTTTGGGCAGAATCATAACATTTAACACTCTTAATGTGGTACATTTACCAGTTTCAATGGTTTTTGTTTTTTCCCTGAGAAAAATCCCTCTTTGTGGGGAAAAATGCAGAAGGAAGGCACTAGGCACAAACTGTCTCTGCCAGATACTGAATTACATCCCCTTGAAAGAGTATTTGAGCTTTTCTTCTCAGAGCTTCCTTGGAGGCATCCTTGGATTCTCATGCTGCAGACAGAAGGAACAAACAATGGAGGACACGTGTGGGGTACCAGGGTGCTGATGCTTGACTTAGGAGCTGGAAAGAACTTCTTCAAATATGCAAGACCAGCCTTTCTGCAGTGAAGCCTGACATCTAAATTATTCACAGTGAACTGGAACACTGGGGAGGAGCTGCACGGCCTTGGAGCCAACTGCTGAACTGTAATGGAGCACATCCTTTCCTAGAGAGCAGCCTGGGTTAGCTGAGAGTCCCTCAGCTGGTGAGGAAGAACTCCCCAGAGCCAGCTCTTGCTCAATGCAAGGTACCTGACAGGCTTACCATGACTTCTCTACTGTAGCTGCAATTATTTCTAATTCCATGTGCCAGAGACACGGAGAGGACCAGCTGTAGCACACACAGCAGAGGGTAGAGGATGTTGCTCTCAGCTGAAAGGCCAAAGTTCTATTCTAAAACTTCAAGCTATTCCCTGTGACTATCAAATGGCTGGGAAGTAAAGCCAAGGGAGTCTCTGTCAGCTCAGGACATGGAATTTGACATGCATTAATGCAGAAGATTGGCTCTTGGCAAAGAAGGCTCAGCAGATACAGAGACAGGTCATGCAGGGGAGCTGGCATGGCAGCTGTCACTTGTGGTCCCTCAGGAGACAGAAGTGAGCGCTGCCAGGTTCAGGCAATGCTGGGGGTTTTTCACTTTCTAGAGGATTCAATACCAGGAGAAAAAGCCAGATGAGTTGTTCCAGAGCCAGCTGACACTGGCAAAGGGTGGGGAGTTGCTCTGGAAGCCTCTCTCAAGCCTTTTTTCCTTAATTTGAAGGGAACTCCTCTGGAAGGAAAACTACTTCGAAGCTTCAAAAAATAACTAAAAAAAAAAAAAAAAAAAAAAAAAAAAAAAAAAGCCCAAGTCTGACTTTGCTAGCAGCTACAAATGTTCAGACAAGAATCAAGAGCCAGGGCCCTTGAAAAAGTGATGCAGGAGATTAAGTATGATTTGAAAAGAAACATTTCTGAAGACAGGGATGCCAAGAGCCCTGAACATACAGTCCCAAAACCCACCCATGAGCAGCAGCTTTCTTTTTCAGAGAGTGACTGGAGAATAGGTTGTATTCTGAAAATGCTGTTTTTTCACTGAAAATCTGAATGAAAGCCAGGACATAAATGCCATCACCAACAATTTGAATTTTTAGCTGTGGACATTCAATTAAAAATAAAAATACTTTGCTATACTTCAGAAGCAAACACTTCTCTAAAATACTGAAATTTCCAAGTTCAGTCTCTCAACCCAGAGTTCAGGTGCTGAGTTTGGGGTCTTGGTACAGAGCTGGAGGAGGCAAATGCCTCCAGGGGACGTGGCCCTGTGCAGGGATCCCTCAGGGAGGGCAGTGGTGGTCGATTGACAGTGAGAAGCAGAAAATGGCCTCGTCTCAGGTGTGGGGAGGTTGGCTCTGGAAGCAGCTCAGCCAAAAGATCACTCCTCACCCCCACCTGCCAGCACCCGTCTACTCCACAGTGCCCTTCACATCCTTGACAGTCTGGGCATCTCCCACTGGGATTCTTTTGCTCTTAAAGCATTCACAGCCTTTTTCAGTGCCTCTTATTCATTCTTGGATTTTGTTTTTTTTTTTTCATTTTTTCAGATATTTCAGGGGCTAAGTTTTGGAAACACTGATGATGATTCCAGCTTGGGTTAGTTTGCATTCCTAGTATGAAAAACATATTTTGCATTCATTCCCTTCTCTCTTTTCAACTGCCCTTTATCTGACTGCTCCAGGAAAAGCAGAATTAGCCACTGCTTTGTTTTCTCTCCTCACAGCCCCAGCTGCACTCACTACAATTCCTGGCTTGCAAGGGAAAAAAAAAATGACATGTACTTTTTCCTTTAGATTCCAGATGCCACGTTCCAGATGATCTGTGGATGCCCAAATCTCCTTTGAACATTTGAAATTTCAGAGACAAATGCACCACACACCCCAAAGACAAACCTCTCCCTGGCACACCGACACATTGGCATCCCTCCTGAGAGCCCTCCTGACTCTCTGGGCTCCAAAAGGCTCCTTGGCAAGCTGCAGGAGTGATGTCAGCGCTCAGAAGTGAGTTCCAAACAAGGGCTGTAGCTGGGGGAAAGCTTGGCAGGATGTCAGCTAAGTGCAGCAGGGGCAGAGCTGGTGTTAGAGGAGTTTTGACCATTTCCCAGCTAAACCCCACCACCCCGTGCCTCAGCGCCTCTGCACGGAGATGGAAACCAACTGCAGGACTCAAAGTGAAATGCACAGCTCCACTGCTGCCCCGAGGGAAGGGTGATGGCCCTACCAGCTCCTTCCTCTCACTGGCCCATGTCTGAGCACAGACCAACTGCAGCTCCATCAGGCACAAAACCAGCTGCTATTATGGTACAATTAGCTGAAACCTCCCAAAATTGTGCTGTTATGTAAAATTACACAGCTGCTACCCTCTCTCCATAACATCCCAGCCCTTCTTCTCTTTACCTGTTTCCTGGAGCTGGGGGAAGCCAGGTGGGTGGTACCAGCAGTGAGTCCAGGGAAACAGCCTTGGGAGGAGCAAAAATCAGAGCCCAGACTGCTGCTCCTTGGGTTTGGCTTTGGGTAATGTAGCAGGAGGTGGTCTCAGAGCAGTTCCTCCCAGCTGAAAGCAGAAGCTGGGGACAGGTGCCAGAAACCACCCACCACACTCCCTCTGTGGCACCAGGTGGTCCCACAGCTCCCACCAGGCAGCTCCATCCCAGAGTGAGTGGGACCCACAGTGCAGGTGGCAGCAGCTTGGTCTCGAGGGACTCCATGTAACACTTGGATCTGAAAGAAAGCTGGGAAGAAAAGAAGCTGAACGTGTGTCCAGGAAGAGATGTTTGTTTGAGCTGGTCTTAAAGATGAAGAGATATTAGAAAAAACACAAAATCCTTTGAAAGTATCCGTTTTTCTTTTCAGTCTGAGGCTTCTAGCCTCAGTGTGTCTTCTACTGTAGAGGTCTGATGCTGGCACCAGGATTCAGGGCTGTGGCACTATCCCCTGGCCTGGTGCAGCCCCCTGTCGGGGGGGACTGCACTTTTTTCAAAGTACCACCAGTAATTTGATGAGGTGACTTGGCAAAGGTGTGGGGGATTACAGGAGGTGTTTATAAAAATTACTGTGGAGTAGTATTTTTAAGACAGTATTTTAAGACAGGTTGAACCCTGCTCTCTGCCCATCACCTGCCCAGGGCAGCCAGGGGAGTGTGGGACACCACAGCCTGAACTCCCACTCCCCACCTGGGCATCTGGGAGCTGTGGCCACCAGGATACTTTCAAGGAATGGGGTGCACTGACCCCTCCTGCAGCTCAGCCTGAGCACATGGCCAGCACCTGTCCTCCCTGCTGCTGCCCCCAGCATGGACCCCAGCACTGCTCTGCTGACCCTCCTGTCTGTGACAGCACCAGGCACCTCTGCAGTCCCAACACCATCACCCCATCAGTCTCAAATTCTTCTCCAGTAAATCACTTTCTCCTTTAAAACCTTTCCTGAACCTTTTTAAACTCCAAGTTACTGGTATTTTAATGTTCTTGTCCATATTGTAAAGTGCCAGTGATCAGCAGAATAGAAATTATTTGGTCTTGTTTTCTCCCCAGCACACAACAGTCCATATTGCAGAAACACAAACACATTCCTGAAGAATAACTTGGAAGTGAAAGTGTAATAAGACAGCCTTTGTTCTTCTTTATTTCTCTGCAACATGAGTGACAGGAGTGAGTGTGGGAAAAAAAAAAAAAAAAGGTCAACCTCACCCAGCTAAAATAAGCAAGAGACAAGAACATCTTAATGTGTTCCCTGTTGAGCAGAAGGAACACAGCTCAGCCAGACCCACTGCAAGTGCTGAACCATTCACTGTCCTGGAAGTAACAATAAAGGAAAAATAGAAAAAAATGTTCTGAAGGACAGATAAAGCCATTCCAAAGCACTGAATCACCAAGAACAGGAGTTCTTTGGTGTAGGGAAGTATGTGCTAGGGAAAGAAAAAAGTGTCTGAGTCAAACTACCCTAAAGGCTTTGCTTGATGAATCAGCCTGATGAGACCTCACCTGCTTCCAGAACGTATTTTTTAAGGTAATGTCATTCATTTCTTTAATACTGCCGAATCTCAAGGAGGAACAATGCCACCAGGGCTGCAGTCATCATCTATTTTCCTTCAGAGAATACCATTGTATCTGGGCTCTCAGCTTGGAAGAAATGCCTGAAAGGAGGTAACTGAAAAAGAGAAAGAAATAAAGTTTGAGACTGTATTACCTCTTTTCTAACAGTCAGCATTTGAAAAGAAATACAAAAGTCTGTGAGAGGTTTCCTGTGTGAGAGGTTTTCAACACAGACTACAAATTCCTACATTTTTTTAATTTTCTGCTGCTGTTTACTTAAATTAAGGTCCTTCTCCTTAGGCTGGACAGACTTGGGCATTAATCAAACACAGGCAGCTGCTCTGAGGGCTTACATCTCCTCTGGTCAGCAATAGGTCATGGCTGCAATTGCATCTGTCCTGAAATCAGTTGTGGGGGAAGAGGGGGAAGATGTAATTTGGGAGCCAAATAATCTAACTTAGAAGTGTTTCTCTCCAATCACTTCTTAATGATTTGGTTTGGGTGATTACACATCACTCTGGAATGGGTACACTGCGTAACAAAGCAGAAATACAGGACGAAAAAAAAGAAACAAGGGAGAAAAAAACCCTGACATCCCAGCAGCTCCAAAGGTGCTGAGGACTGACCCAAAACTCAGAGAAATGCACTTAATTTTATAAAAGTAGCTTAGAAGTTTACACAGCTATTCCCGTCTTTAACTCTAATCCTGATCCCTTAGAAATGAATGGTATTCTTATTGTTTGTGTTTTCCTAAAATTTCCCAGAACTTAGCCACATGAAAGTTCAAAAATAATAACCTGTTTAGGAACAGGCAGTCTCTTTTCAGCACCTCTAACACTGGCCAAAAAGGTTTTATGAATCTGTGTACCTGATTTGCACAGAAATCTCACCTCCAGAAGGCATTATGAAATTTTAATTATAGTCCATCTGAAGCAAAGTGGCCCTGAATTCTATCCAAACTTTTCCCATGCTGAGCAGAGGATTTTGTGCCTGGCAGTCTTACAAACCACTTCTGCTGCCAACTTAACAGGATAACACTCAAAAACCTTGAGAGCCCTGAGTGGAAGTGGCTATTAATTACAAAGGTTCAATTATCAACAACAGCACCTGAATTGCCGAACCTCAGACCCAGCACAGCACGTCTCCATAACCAAATATCGTCTCTTTCTGAATCACTGGAACATTTGCATGAGTCAACCTGAAGCAAAACAACCAGCCCTGCACACAAAGGATGCCTTTCTGTCCCCTGATCCACAGTGCTGCTTTGACCCACGCTGGGCAGGGACTTGTGGAGCCACTGCTGAGCAGCTGGAGGGTGAAGCAGTTGTAAGCATTAAGCAGCCAGCCAAATTTGCAAGAACACTGAAAACATCCCCATGTGTGTGAAACAAAAATCAAAGAAACTACTTCTGCATAAGCATCTGGTTTAGGATGTTTTGTTTGTTGTAGTCTCCTTTTGCCACAGAAAAGCAGGCAAAGCAGCCCTGAATCTCTGGCCACCACCTTGCTCCATCTGTTACTAATCAGCATTTAGGACAATATGACTTTTTTCCTGTTTTCTCTGCAGCCAGATTCCCAGAGCTTACACACAGGAGTGTGAGAGTGCATTGGCAAGGGCTGGGGGTGGTGACCCAGGCCTGGAATCCACAGGGCTGGGCTGGGGCAACCGGCCACAAACCCCAGATAAACAGAGGAGGTTGATGCTGCCAGGGCAGCAGCCACGCACACAAACTGCAATTCACGTTTCTTACTGAGGTCCTTCGGGTCCCTCCTTCCCTGCAAAGCCCTGATTTCCCTCAATCAATTCTCACATTCCCTCGCTGTGCTGTGCCCCACAGTCTGGGCTGATCACGTTTGCCACAGCCAATATCACTGTGACACACACCCAGGAGCCAGCGAGGGGCTCACTCAGCAGGAACAGAACAAATTACTTCTGTCTTCACAGAGGTTTGGCATAGAAATGTCAAATGGAACAGGTAGACAACCTGCTGAAAAGATTCTTTCTTATCACACAAAACAAACCAGAATCTCAGAGAAGCCCAGCTGAGTTCTGTCATGTGTGGGATTGTGCCCTGCAGTCTGGAATTTGTTGTGCTAGGTATGAATCTAATTAAGATTTGTTGCCCTTCCAGTCCACACTGTGACATTTATTTGCCATCACCTTAAGAAATCCAGGGGTTCACTGACACTCCTCCATTTGGTTTAGTAATTTATGTATCTTTAGCCTACAGAAAGCTGTGTCATGACTGTCAGCTGGCAGGACAAGGACAGACCCAGAAAGGTGCAGGACATGTTCAGAATGTGCTTTACAACTCATTGCCCTGTTCCATCAAAATCATCACCTGCTCTCTGACCCCAGCCTCTCGGTTACAGGACGTACCTGTACACGTCCAGGTACAAACAGGCACAAGATCCAGATGTGGCATTGCCATGGCAACACGCTTGTAAAACGAATTTGCTGTTTTTTCTGAGATTCACCATTTAGAGAGAAGCAGCAGTAAGGCTGCAGGTGACTCAAAGAACTGTTCAATGGAGCGTGTAGAGCAGCACCAGGAGAGACTGGGAGAGGTGGTCAGTGGGACAAATCCTGGTGGGTAGGCAGGGATGGAACCCATAAAGCAGCTGCTGTCATGAAGCACTACTGAGGCAGTGAGGTTGTAGAAGGGCAGATAAATAAAGCAGCACAAAGCAGCCTGGGAAAAAGGATCCACAGGAAAGCCCTAACAGCATGACTGTGCAGCTAAATGTTGCTGTTGAGGCAGGGACAGGAATGAAGATCTATCTTTAGAAGGTAAAGAATCTGTCTAAGGTAAGGAAGGTAAAGGATCTATCTTTAGAAGGTAAAGAATGATCTTTATTCAAAGGCACCTCTCTCTTTTATAGAGAACATCGTGAACATTAATTCCATTGGTCTTAAAGTAAAAACATTTCACCTGATTGGTACACTGGACTTAGGTCAGTGTGGTAGAACATATCTATAAACAATTTGAATGGAAAACAAGATAATAGATTGTTTACATTCCTCCCAGACTTTTTCCCAGGCTTAGCCTGGCAGAAATATTTCTCTTTTTCTCTCTGACTGAACTGAGAATATCCACAGCTAAAAAGCTGTCAGAAGTCACAGATCAAGTGCAGGAGCCACGTGGGCTCAGGATACAAGAATTTGATGATATTGATTAAAAATGGGCAAAGTCTGAGGAGGTGTTTGGCTTGATTGGGCAATATTTGGGCAAACTGAAATGAGAAGAATTTTAAATCTTGGTTCCATTTCACTTGACTATTCAAAATCCCCCAAATTAGGATATAGTTTATGTTTCAGCAATACTCATATCCCCCTAGGTAAGAATGAAATTGCTGTCTGAAGCGTGGGGTGAAATACCAGCATCACTTATTGCTATTTAAACTCTTAGAAAAATTAAGAAGCAGCAGCAATTTACTCCCAAAGCCTTTTGAGATGCCAGCTGCTTCCTAACAGAGCCTGAGGTCACAACATGTAGGCATCAACCATTATGCTAAGTGATGCCCCTGGGCACTTCAAGCGCTTGTTACTGTGGCTCAGCTTGATGATTCCAGACCCTTCCCCACAGCCTCTTCACTTTTAATCAGTCTTCATTCAGGCTCTCAACTTGACTGAAGACGATAACATACCCTGACAGTGATTTATCTGCATTTCTCAAAGCATTAAAGGCTGTGGCCTAGTCTCCCGTCCTGTATCACTGCAGACAGTAATTTGATGCTCTGCTGGATTATCAGCCTTTTGGGAATTTGCTGGCTAATGAAACACTGCCGTCAGTTTTATGAAATCTTTGTAGAGCTTCACCCAAGGGAAATCACATAACTCAGCCACAGCACCAGCAATCAATTTCCCAGGAGGGTCCTCATAAAGCAACTGTGAAACCTGGTATTTTTACACCTAAAATCTGCAGTTCTGCTGTAAGTCTGCGGGTTCCACTCACTGAGGATCACAACAGGACCCAAGAGGATCCATTTCTGAGCTGTGCATCTGGAATATTAACAAAGGCATAAAAGCCATGGTTCCTCACCCACTGGGCTTCTCAGACTGGCAATTAGCAATGCCAAGGAATGCTGGTCAGTTCTTCCAGGCTAACTCACAAAACACCCCCAAGTTAAAAATCCTGTAGAGAGGAAACCATGAGCCACAGACCATTCTGACACAAGACTTGCAGCCAGACCTTCAGAGGGAGCAAGGATGGGAAGGGAGGAGCTCCCAATGAAAGGGCAGCTTGGACTTTAGTGTCAACTTCACTTAAGGACCATCTTTGTGTCTTCCCAGGCAGCTGCCTTGGGTCTGTGCCAATGACTGGAGAAAGGGACAAAGGGACAAACTCAAACTTCAGTTACTGTAGGCTCTAGTCCCAGCCTAAAAGGTTGATATATATTTTTTTAATAGTTTCAGTCATACCTCATGAAAATCAAACTAATCATTCTGGTCACATCAAAACAGCTTTGTGAACTGAAAGGATAATTTCCATTTTCCATTGTGAAGACTTTTCTAAAGAAAGGGGTAGTTTTGACATAAATCTCCCTCAGATATTCAGAAAGTAGAGCTGGAATGCGTGTTCCAGCTTTATTGAAGCAAAATTTTTCAGTCAGGAAATGTGGATTGATTGTTTTTACAAAACAAGAGATTACAACTTAAGGGCATGACATGCCTTCAGCAGTGAGAAATGGTTTTAAATGCTCAGCTTTGCAAAGAGCTATGTGTTTAAGAGTGTGGCCAGACCTTGGTACAGGACAGGAGCCAGCCACTGGCTCCAGGGCTGGCAGTGGGCAACAGGGCCCCTCCTGTGCAGCTGCACAACCTATGAGGCCCCTCCCTTGTGGTTGTACAGCCCTTGGAATAAGGTATTGTACACTGGGCTGGTGCAAAAATCTGCATGTATCAGGAACATCTGTAGGCAGGTTTACAGCAGCGTGATCTTTCTTGAACATCTGGGCCATTGAGCAGATAGATCAAACAGCAGCTCTTCCCGAGAAACATTATTTCTTTGTATTGAGAAAATGAAGCAGAAAGGAAGTTTTCTGGGGTCACACGCCAGCTGTATCCTGCTGAGTTGTATATTCACAGAGTATTGATGAAAGGAGGTTGAAGATTGTCTCAGCTCAATGCAGCACTAACAAGCTCTTCTGGCCCTGCTGGAGCAGTGCAGTGCTCACCAGCTGACCAGCCACCTCCTCATACCCATGCTGCTCTCACTCCTTGGCTTTTTTTGATGTTTAACACTGAGAGTCTGCAAATTGGACTAGTCACAATTCTCATGTTCAGCCTTGTACAAGAGGCTCAGTTTTGATAAGCCCATCCAAATCTGGCTGTACATCCCTTACCCCACTGGCTCCAAAGCGCAACGACCTGGAAGTTTCCAAAAGGATGGGAGGAAACACCAAACCTGGAGGGACTGACACTACAAAATCACCCACACCAGTGGCCTCTCCCACATGTTATGTTTTGCTCAAGACCTTCCTGCATTTGGCAGTGACATGGGGAATAGAACTGTCTCACTGCTAACCCCATTCCTGCACACAGCCACTGCTGTCCCAGCACAGCCTCCAGCAGCAGGAGCCCACGGGCAGGCAGGGACACACTGAGCTCACTGCCATCCTCAGCTTTGCTTTGGGCTTGACCTGATAAAGCAGGTTAGCCTGACCCAAAGAAGATGGCTGCTCTTCACTTGCCTCTAAAAAAGAAAGCATTCCTTGGAAGAAAACCCCCTAAATATGAAAAAATAAGGATCCACTAGGAAGGTCCTACAGGCTGAATTTTCTGTCAGCTCCTTACAGTGACAGACTGCAAAACATCCCATATTGACATAAGTCAATATGTTAAGTAAGACATAACTTCTTTGTTAAACTTGATGACACTGAATAAGAGAGTATTTCTCTCTCCTGTGCCTACCAGACATGCACAGCACACATTGAACTGTCTCTTACGCAGCAAGTTCCTTGCCCACACCTTCTCCCAACAGCCTGAACTCCTTCTTTACTGTTTCCTTGTGTCTCTTCAGGGATAGGTGACTGTTTCATCTCGCCCACCCTTCCCACTGTTACAGAATGCAGAATGAAGCCTGTCTCTCAAGAACACCAAAGGACATTAGGTTTATAAAGCACCTGGTGAGCAACATATTTACTTCCCCAAAATAAGAGCAAATTAACAAACAAATTGATTTCCAAGACAGGCTGTCTTTGATTTTTAACACCATAAATGCTAATTTCAGCAACAGCTGTTTGATCAATCACATGCCCAGTCCTGCTCTTCTCACATCCCAGAACAGTCTGTGACTGAATTTATTGATTGTTTCCAAGACGAGTGCTGCAGCAGGTCTGATACCTCGTGTGTGCACACCGTCTTATTCCTACATCCCATATCCCAGACTCTAAACACAAATACACCAGATGCAGCCTTCTCTTCTGCTCAGATCCATCCTCTGATTTTACCTTGCAGATCCTCTTGTTTTGGCAGCTGTTGTGCCAAAATTCCTCTCCCAAGGCAGTCTGTGAGCACATCACTCCAGACTTGCTATCACTCCTATAATTTGCTATGCCAACAAAATTGCAAACAGGCTGCATGGCCAGTCTGGATCGCCAAGCAATTTAGTTCAGAATTACAGGCTGCACAACAGCTGAGAGCCCAGCAAACCCTTTCACTGACAATCACCAGTCTCAGTTGTTTCATGGAGTGCCACGGGTTAATTCCACATTAACATTTGTGTTTTGAGAGAAAAGTACAAAGACAGCACTTTGTATTTCCACGTGCACAACCAAAAGACTTTTGACTCACACGTGTCCCACGCACAGTTGGAGGGGGAGTCAGCAGGAGGCTGAGCCACACGGCCATGGCTGCCTGCCGATCACTGAGCAGGGTGACAGCACAGGGATGCCACCCCAGCCCTGCTGCAAACAGCCAGCTGCTGCAATGCAACAAGTAACTAACTCTGCTTTGCAGTCACCTGAGATAGCCTGCAAGGCTTCAAAGAGGTGGGCGACCGTCTGGGTCAACTTTTGAAAATGTCATGGCAGCTAATGGGGGCCTAGGAAGGACAGTGTTAAAACTGCAGACAGAAAGCACTACCTAAAGCAACTACAGCAAGCAGTATTAACTGCCCCTTGCATTTTATCCCTTACAAAAGCTGCAACACCCATTCTTCCATGGCAGTAAACCTGTTCTGAACTCCTACTGGCACTATGGGTTAAAGTGGGGTGGGTTTATGGTGGAGGTTTATTGGACTAGCTCAGATGGTTAAAGCATGGTGCTAATAATGCCAGGGTTGAGGCTTCAATCCCTGTATGGGCCATTCACCTAAGGACCAGACTCTATGATCCTTGTAGGTCCCTTCCAACTCAGAATATTCTGTGATCTCTCCTCCTCCTCACATGCACACTGGCTGGGAGAGCTGACTCCCACTTAGAAGCAGTTGTGACCTTGCTGATAAATTGTGCTTGTCAGTTTGCTGCAACAGAAGGTGCTAGAAAAATGATCTGTTTCTGTTTTGTCCAAAGCTTTCCCTTGAGTTTTCTCAGGTTGAGGGGGAATTGGTGCTTACAGGACACAGCCCTCACATCACAGGCTTCTCCAGAGCCTACCCTCAGTGTTCCTCACAACCCTTGCTGGAGAGGAGACCTCTGCCACTGATGCTCCACTTGGCCCAAAAAACACTACACTGGAGGAATTTTGGCAGCCTGTTGTTTATGGAATGTGCGAAATCCAGCTCCTAACCCTCTGCTGCCCTGCTTGGGGCCAGCACCCAAAGCCCAGTCTGAGACCAGGCTGCAGAGCTGCAGGAAGGACAGTTTCTCTGTTCTGCTTCCATGTTCTGCTTCCCTGAAGCAAGGGAATACATTTAAACACACTCCTTTGTCTCAGTGCAGGCCCAAAACATTTTTGATCTATTTTTTAACAAGTCAAGGGGGAAAAAAAGAAAGACTTCTTTCTTCATTCTTATTTCTCATGCCATAGCTTCTAAAATTCCCTGCAACTGATGGGTTTAGAAACCTCTGGTTTGCAGCAGCAACTGAACCAGCCTTGAATCTGAGCAAAGTTCATCCATATTCAGAGTATTCAACAGCCCTCCAGCCCCTCACCAGGCTTAATGAAGTGTAATGAAAGAAAAAGAATGAGCTTTGTCCTCACTGCCAAAGGAAAAGGCAGCTGGAATTATGCAGGGGCTTGATATGAATTGAACATGATTATGTATGTGATAACCACTGTTCTGAAGAAAATGGTGCTGTTATACCTAAGGAGCCCTCAGCAGGCTCTTGTAATTAGAGCCACTTAGCTGCTTTAATTGCCTCTGAAAGCCACCCAGAGCAGATTGCTTTTATGCTCTTTCCATTTTAAAACCAGGCACAGAAATATGGAAGCACTAACCTGCATCCATTTGGGTAATGGGCTTCAGGGGAGGGAGCTGGACAGATGTTTCACTGGGAAGGGCTCAGTACTTGACCCACAGGGCAAGAGGACTGTGGGATGTGTGGGCACAGACTAGATGATGTTATGGTGATATGTGTGGGCACAGTGATGCTGGAAGATGGCTACCACAGCCCACAGGTGAGCTACAGAACTCTGGTTCCATCACCCACCCCCAGCAAAGAGCAAAGGAATTTGTCACAGCAAGGCTGACAGTGAGGCACAGCTCGTCATGGTCCCTGATCAGGTTCTCACAGTGGTATGCAGTGCCCTGAATTTGTGTCTGCCCACTTACTCATCAAAAACAGCAATCCAACTCTAAATTAACCATCTTTTTTCTGTATTCTTCATTGATTGACAAAACTGAAAATATTATTTTTCTCTCCTTCAAATTAATTACATTAATGGTTCACAGTTTCTTGGGAGACAGTTCCCAACTCGGTTCTGGCAATGGAGCAAGACTGGAATCTGGCCTAAGCTATTCTGCTAGGAAAGACCAATTGGAGCTGTTCTGGACAGAAGAAAATGTCCCCTCTCTTCCCTGGGGAAGGAGAGTATTCCAGAAGGACCTTTTTTAATCATTATTTGTCTTTAGTCAGTTCATAGGGTCCTTGGATCTCTCCTGGATTTTCTTTACAGAGGGCTGAGGAGAATATATGAAGAGGTCAGTGCTCCAGCTTTTCCCTCCTCAGCTTCTAGAAGTACAGTGCACAGTTGAAATGATGCCCCAAAATCTTTGCTGTGGACAAGGATCCAGCCCCTGCTCCAAGCACACAGCCCAATGTTTGTACATGGCTTTCAGAGACCAGAATTCTTTTGAGACACGAGTTTGAATCCGTCATCCAGGATGGATCTCCGATTGCGTCGTAACCTCCTTTGCCTCTCGAGATGGATGACTGCTCCCAGGAAGACACCAGCAGCCAGGAGCAGCAGGACTCCTACAACAGCCAGAGAGATGACTGTGGCCTCTATCTGCTCTTGGGTCACCTTAGATCCAAAAAGTATCACCTTCTGGGACTCATCCTCACCCTCAAGCAGCAACCCTGAGAGACAAACAGAAAGGTATTTTCAACAACAGCCAGCAATACTAGAACTGAAAGGTTGCAAGAAATGCAACAAAGGAGCATTAAGAAAAACATGATGCAAAGTAGTGGAATCACCAACCCTGGAAATGTTCAAAAGAGACATGTTTCAGTGGTAGACATGACAGTGCTGAGTTCATGGTTGTGCTCAATGATCTTAGAGGTCTTTTCCAATCTTAATGATTCAATGATTCAAAGGAGGCCCCAGTGCCATCCATCTGTCAGACCCTCATCCCTGAGCCCACACAGAGATTTGAGATGGATGGTTCCTATCCTAAGCTGCTCCACCCCAGAACCTGACAGTGTCTCACAGGTGTCCAGGCCCAGTCAGCCACTGCTGTGTCCAGCCCAGAGATGAGAACATGTGTCCAGGCTGGGGCTGCTGCAAGTTGGCCCAGTGCACACTCCCTGTGCCCATGGCTGCTGTCCTACACACCACTGAGTGCACTCACTCTGCCATGCCCATGGTGAGTCACCAAGATCCTGAGCTTGCTTGTGCCTCCACACAGAGGCAGCAGCCACCTCCTGAGAAAAGGGGCTGTCTGCTCAGGCAACAGCTGTTGGCCAAAGTTTCTGCCTGGTGAGCACACACAAGCTGATATCTGCAAATGGTACGAAACCAAATTATTTAATATTGACACTACTGCTCTCACGTATTTCCCACTCCTCTCCCGGTTTGTCCATTTTGAGTGAGGAAAATGTCGGGGAGAAAATGACTGAAATAACAGTGGAGAAAGCCTGCTGAGTTGTAGGTAGGTGGCTGCATTTGTAGCTGGCCTGAACTGGCTCTCAAATCAGCTCAGCCGAATTTTCTCACAGAAGCTGGAAAATGGAGTTGTGAAGAAAGATGAAAAATCAGGAAAATGAACCACCAGTGTACACTACTCAGACTTCTACCACAGAAAATTTCAAAAGGATCATATCTACTACTGCCCTTCTCCCTGTGCTGCTCAACCAAATGCCTTCTCACATCTGTTCTTTACAACACCCAAAAAACTCCAGGCACGTGCTTGGGCTCTTTTCTTGGGGGAATATCAAAGCAGAAGGCAGATGTGCATGTTTGCATGCTGACTCCATCCCTTCAGCTTGTAGAGATGATTGTGAAACTTCCCTAAACCACAGCCACTGACAATCCTAAGAGGGAAGATAACTCATCCCAGGCAACCTCCTCCAAATCTCTGCCAGTACCTAAGCTCATACTCTGAATCTGAATCCATACATAGCAGGCACAACAGGGTGTGAGGCCACTAACCTTTTCCACCCAACACAGGCAAACAAACCTAACCAGCCCAACTTCCTTATTTCTATCACCAGAGGACAGACTGGTGCCCTCCCTGTTATCTACTGAAGCAAGGCCTTGCACCAAGGAACTGCCAGGCTGTGGGTAGAGGCTGTGGGTGCTGTGTGTGTTCCTCCCTCCCCTTACACAGATCCAAACTTCTGTGTTGCTCAGGGATCTGCCCTCTCCCCTTCCCACAGACAGGGTTTGGCAGTGCTGTACACACCATACCTGGGGTGGCAGTCAAGTCTTCCAGCTCTGACTCTGAAAGGAAACAAAAGGAGGGTGAGAAGGTGTTGGGTTAAGCAGGCAAAGCCCAGAACAAGGCACATCTGGCAAGGATCAGATCCAGAGGCAGCATGGTTTTCCAGGACTAGCAGGCTGTCCTTTGTCCTGTCCATGTTTTCCCTCTCTACATGACATAAGAATTTTTTTATCACCTGCTTCAGAGGCAGCCCCAGTTCCAGTGCACAACTCTTCCCATCCTGAAGAAGGAAAAGTGCTGAGGGAGAAACAGAGATAGCCCTGACACTGGGCAGGCACTGGTCACCCACAGCTGAAACACTGAGGCATTCACTGTTTTGGTAATACATCTAAAAGCACATCACCATGTGGGCTCCATTGCAGCCAAGCCCAGTACTGAGCGTCACTCACCTCTGAGCACTTCCAGTTCTCAGTAAGAGCAATTACTGGCTGAGAGCTGAACATACCAGTTCAGACACAAGCTAAAAATCAAACTCAGAATAACAACAAAGGTAATGTAAAGTCCAGAAAACAATTTGTTTTTAACTCCAGCTCCAGGCATTACCATATTTAAAGGGAACATCATAATTTAATAACACTTCAGTAATTATCTGCTCCATTAACTGGCTTTTTATAGTATGTGAGAGAGTTGAGATACAAACACTCAGAATTTCACAGCAGTAGCAGGAAGTGCTGCAGGATGTTTTACAGTGACAGCTCCCTACCTCCTCTAGGCAGGACAGTGAAGAGGATCTCCATCCCAGCATGGATATGGTCAGACACATGACAGTGAAGCAGCCATGTCCCAGGGTTCCCAACCAGCATCTCCACCATTTCAAAGGTCCCAGGGAACAGATCCACAACATCTGCTCTGTAGCTTTTGCCGTTCTGTCAGAAAAGGGAGGCCATTAGCTGCAGTGCTCAATGCATCTTCTCAGGAAGAAAGGTCTGCCAGTGTTGCTGGGGACCACTTCACCTTTTTAATGCTCAAAAAACCCCAAAGCTTTCAAAAAGCAGCTTGGAAAGCAAATTATCTGGTAATGCCTAACCCTAACAAGGATTAAGCTGGACATCTCAGCACAACACAGGCTCAAGGAGTCAGACTGGGATGTGGAAAACTACATCCTTTTCCTAGCTGGGTGAAGCTTCTGCAGAGTGATTAAAAATCATTCAAACACTGAGTCAAGTAAAAGTGCTGATATCAGTGGTCAGTATCTGCTTTGCCATCAGAATATATTCTTACCTTGTATATGAAGGTCTCAGCATGGAAATGGACCGTGTGGACATCAACCTCGTGACCCATTCCCAGCAGATACCAGTTCACCCTCTCTCCCTGGTACATGGTCAGCCCAGGCAAGGTGGCATAGAGCCTGCCATTGATTGCTGTGCAGGGAATAACACAGAGGGGAAAAGGCTGTCAGCAAAACTGTATGGGTGCTGCACCTCCACAGAGAAAGGCAGTAAATTAGAAGCTAATTTACAGCACCCAGTGTATCAGCAGTTAGTGTCCCTCAGCTCAGCTAATTATCCACTCTGCTCACAGCCAGGACAACTGACTTGCACTCAAGGCCATGCTGTAGCTCAGCTCAAATAAATCTCAAGAACTACCTTTGCTGAAAACCTGCAGTCAGCCAGCAGAAGTGGATGCTTCTAGAAGTCAAAATGCATAAAAATGGCATTTCCAGCCCAATGATGGACAAACGTGTATATACCTACACACATATAAATGTCTGAGCAATTTCCTTGATGAACATTGAGAAGGGGTAAATCCTGCCAGTGGGCAGCCCTGGGTTGCTCTGCCTTCACACATCACATTCCAACCATTTGTAAAATTCCTGCATGGCAAGGCTTTACCTCTCAAGTAGCACAGATGGAAGGAATCCTGCTGTGACTGCACATACAGGAAAGGGACCAAAACAGTGAGTGAGCTGACTGCTACGGGACAGACATGGAGACTTTTGTGCTCAGATGACAACAGAGGGAATAAAATGGGAAGAGGCAGGATCTGAGGGCAGAGCACCAGGTTTTTACTCCCAGCTCTGCCCTGGGCACGTTGTGTAGCCTAAAACATGTATCCAACTTCAGCATGGTGGCTTTGCTAGCTGTAATACAGGGTTAACAATTACACTTTCATGGACATGTATTTGGAGAGTCTTTTATCTCACCCATACAAAACCAGTAGTAATGACAGCACAAAATGCAACTCCTCAGTATTCTTATCTCCACAACTGTCAAGGGACCTGTTTTGCTGAGGTTATCTTAGATATAATATGGAGATAAACTAACATAAACAACATGCTAATTTAAAAAAAATGTGTTCATCCTTCTATGGTAGAAGTAACCTAAAACAGCTAAAACAACTGAGCCACATCTTGCAGCCACACAGCTTAGAAAATTAATTTGAAGCCTAACATACTCTGATGGTCCCTGAGACAAACAGAATTAAATTCGTCTGACAAGTTAATTTCATGTTTGATTTTATTTCCTTTTCTGAGTCACTCAGACACATCCGAGATTAACCTCTCTGGCTTGGATGTTGCTATTCCTCCTTACAGGGACAGCCACAACGATCAGCCCTCACTGCAGATCAAAGATTTGGGCTGTAGGTGTGCTGCAATATTGAGAACAGACAGTTTAGTTCTGTCTGTGCCATTGATAATGGGAAAGGATGAGGACATTTCACCACAAGTCAGGCTCCCTACTTAGAGAGGTTGCAGTATCACACCAACATTACCGTGCATTTTGTTGCTTTCCACAAATTTCTCATCCAGCAGGTTGATCTCCTTGTGATTTCCCTTACTGAAACGTTCCACATTCTCCTCCAAGTACCAGGACTGATTTTCATCAAAAACCAGGAAGAGCAGAGCAAACTCCCTCTTTACATCCTTCCTGGTCCCACTGGACTGCAGGGCTCCTCTCTGGCAGACCTTCAGGGGCCCAATCAGCCCACTGTACATATCCTGATCAGAAGGAAGGAGAGCTCTGAGGCAAGGACCTCTTTTATGCACAGTTCTTTGCCTTTCAGCAATCATTTTCCATTCCCCCATCAACCCACTTAACCAGTGCTGCTGTACAAGTATTCTTGTTGGAGAGCATCAGCCACTGAAGGAACAGGAACTGTACGTGCTCTTATAAATGCAAATCCAAAAGTCATAAATATGGATGGTATCAAAGTATTTTCCACTCGGTGACTGCAAAAACATCTGCAACTTGAGATAAAAAGGCCATTATTTCCGGGTTGAATGCAATGGTTTATTGCAGGATTCTCCAGGTGGTTGCCCTGTGAAATTAGTGCTATGACACTTCTAGCAATGGTCAAATCTGCCTGCTTTATTCATGAGGTTTATTTTGGACAATTTCTGCCTTTGGTAGATTAGCTCTACGGCTCTCACCAGTACAAACCATGACCAACTGGGAGATGCTCTAAAAGCCTACAAATAACTGGAGGGAGGTTAGTATCAAGGAGAGACAGTGGAATTGTCTTACAAATGTTTGTTAGGAAAAAATAAGGACAAACATCAGGAAAATGCAGATGATTTCCTCTCCACAGAGAAGGCTGGATATGTTACCAGATGATTCTTCCACCTCTTGGCTGGGCCAATCTCTAAATTGTACCCAGCTCACATTGTTTTCTAAATGGAGTAAAAAATTGGTCTAATTAGGCTTTTCTGGTTATAACTTTAATTTTACCTTTACTGGGTCCACTGCAGAGTAGTAGATCCAAGGAACACAGGCTGAATCATTTGGCCCCGGACCAGATCTCTCAGGAACTTCCCACCGGTATGTCACAATGTCACCTGAGGGACAGAACAGCACCATACACCAGGTGGCACACTCACTCACTAAGCAGCAACAAAACCAAATGGAAAAAGAAAATCCTGTCTCCAAACCCCAAATTCAATTCTGTATTTGCCAGATATTGCATCTTCCTTACCCAAACACAAAGCAGGGTGGAAGCTCCCCTCTCAGTGCAACACGGAGGGGTCACAGGGTGTAAACTCTGTCTGGTACCAGTACAATGCAGATTTATCTGCTGCTTTTGAGACTGGACCTGACCATGGAAATGACCATGGAAGCTCATTCAGATGGAACTTAAGATAATCTTTCTTCTTTTTGAAGTGAATTTATGATGCTGATTTGAATTGGGGTTTAAAATCACCTTTTTTTCATATTAGTAGCCCATTTCACAAAGACAGGATCTGGCTGACAGCCTGACTGTGGCTTGGACAGTCTGGGTGAGGGGACCAAAAATTAAATACACTAGTATCTGGATCATGAGACAAAAATCGCAATTTCAGTCAGATCCCTGCAAGCAATTGTGCATTTCTCCCATTTCACACTATTTTCATACTTCTGTGCTCATGCATCCCAAAGAAGAGACTCTCCCATCCCAGGACTGGCTGAGCTGTCACCTGCCCTCACCTTCCCCTTCCCACAAAGAGACCACACTCAGTGTGGGGGGAAGAAGGCTGCACACAGAAGAATGTCCTACACATGCCCATACAAATGGTATCACTGAAACTGTGCTGGACCTGAAAGACCAGTTACTGTCCAGTTCCAGCACTCTACTGTAGCAAAACCAGGGCATCTGAGGCTGCTTAAGGAAACCAGTCTGGCTCTGGGATAAAATCAGCTGTGTGAGTGAGCCCACACAGGAATGCAGCTAGAGACAGGGACCTACCAGGGTTTGCCACCTGGGGCTGTCCAGCCTGCTGCTCCAGCACCCCGTGTGCATGGACGGAGTAGGGTCGCGAGGCGTTGTTCTTGAACACGATGTTGAGAATATCACCCACTTCCGCCCACAGAAAAGGGCCTTGAGACAGGAAGAGTGTACTCTGAGACCAGCAAAATCCATCAGCACATCTCCTGGCATATTCCCACCCTTCTCTCAACATCTTCTCCCCAGAAATACTACCTTATAATATTTATGATGTTCCCCTTCCTCTTCTCTACCTCCCAAAAAGAGAATTGGATGTCAGTCCTAATCCAAGTCTTAGGAAACTACTTTTTTCACAATGAGGACAATGAAGGTGGTTACACATCTTAACTGGGCCCAGCATAGCTAAGGCTTGATTTCTGAATACTCCTATGCTAAATATCACATGTTGATCATCCCTTGCTACTGGTTTCAAAAAATGTGGTAATATTCAACTGAGCCTGACAGTGTCACAAATCAGAGCTACAGCCTATTTTGAGCAGCAGATGCTGCCTCAGCCTGGCTGCCCTGACACCACTTACAGCCTTGGGTTCATAACACAGAGTTCTGCCTCCAGAGACCTCCACTAATCAGTTCAAAATGCTCCTCCATGTCCCCAAGGCTGCCTGCTCTTGCCCCAGTAGCATTTCTCACAGCTACAGATTTTCCCCTCTACTTCTCAGACCCTTCTCCAGAAGTCAGTGGTTGTTTCTGTCCCATAGTCAGAGAAATGCAGCTGTGAAACATGCTTTGCCCAAGCCATGACAGAACACTGGTGCAAAGGCAAGTGGAAAAGCCCAGGCAAGTGCAAAGGCAAGTGGAAAAGACAGGACTCTTCTAACTGCTGTCTCCAAGGTGGCAGATGTGAGTAGAAGACAGTCCCAATTTCTCTGCACTGACACAGCAGATGCCTAAATATCCAGTGAGATGGCAGGTTAAATATCCTGTGAGCTACTGCAGCTTTAGAACCCCAGTGCCATTTCTGTGTGAGAGGAAGGTGAACCCAATGCACACATCCTTACCCAGTATCCCTAGGTGCTCGTCACCACTTATCCTGGCCTTGGGGGTTTGGAAAGTGCCATCCGTGTACTCCCTGTAAACTGCTTTCTTGTACCTGGAGCCGAGCAGTCCATCCTCATTGCTCAGAAACACGTCAGCATAGCTGAGAAATGCAGAACGAGTGCTGAGATAAACCAAATCCTCACGGGGAACAAACAACTAACTTTTGTCAGGGGGTTCACAAGCTGAAGGGGCTTCCCAAGCCAGCTTGGGCTGCAAAGGAGAGCAGAATGACGCGGAGGGCTGCGCTCCCACCAGCAGCACCACCAGCATATGCACCAGGTCACAGGGTGGCCAAGACACCCAACAGGCTGCACCAGGGTCTGCTGGGACACTGCCACAGGCTTCCCCAGAAGGTGGGCTCTACCTCTCTGCAGAGTGGTTGTGCCGCTCCCTCTCCCAGCTGCGGTCGGGTGCGTAGTCCCACAGCACCTCCTCCGCCGCGATGTAGAACGTCCGCACTCCCCTGTAGCGATGGGCAGAGGCACTGCCCGTCCTTCCACACTTGGAAACGTTGTACTGTTGCCTCATCCCAGACTGGTAGTGATTGCTCGTCTGGCAGTAGATCTCAAAAGTCCCTGAGGGAGGCAGGATGAACAAGGAAATCAGTTGCTTTTGAAGATTCCAGGAGACCGATGTCAGTATGTGCTTGGTGTATCTCTGCAGTGCTTAGGGAGCTTGGTTGCCACAGGCCAAGGTTAAAAGAAGTCATTGGAGAAATCAAGCAGGAATGGCACAATAAAGTCCTACACATAAATCATCTCAGGAAGCTTTCTTACACAACAAGCACCTGTAGCACAGCTCACCCTGTAAGAGATCATACCACGCTAGGGAATCTACCACATGAGCAAATACCACAATGGGAGACTCTTCCGACTGCCCAGTCAGCTGTGTAGGCACTCACCACTGTTATCAGGCTGCATGAAAGCAGTGGCAAACGTGTGGGGGAACAGACTGGCTGAATCTCTCCGCATCCCGTTCATCTGCATGGTGTTTCCCTGAAACACAGCTCTGTGTACATCTGCTTCGCTGCCCAAGCCCAGGAGGTGCCAGGACACTTTGTCTCCTTCACACACGTCCAGTCCAGGCAAGTTACCAAACATAAGTCCATTGATGGCTGGAAAGGAGAAAGCAATTAACTCTGCAGGCAGGTGTCAGCCAGGAGATTTTGAGCATACACCTTGTAGGACAGGCCTGCCAGACAGAAGAAGGGTAACTTGTTTGTGATTCACCCCTAGATACACTGAGAGCACACTTCTCCAGACAGCTGTGCTGCTTGTCCATGTCTCACCTGGTGCCTCCAGCCTGGTTTGATTCCAGGCTAACACCACACAGCCCTTCCAGCCCCCAGCTCAGCCTTTAGGTGAACATCAGCCCGTGCTTGGCAGGTTCATCCCTGCTGTCACAGAGCAGCATCCAACCATACCATGCATCCTGTTGGATTCCTCAAAACCATCATCCTTTTTCACAGATGTCTCTTCCATCCTCAAGTAGTACTTTATGTTGGCATTCAAATACCAGCTGAGGTTCTCGTCAAACACGTTGAAGAGAAGATAAAATTCTTTGTCGATCCCTTTCTATAATTACAATGATGGTTGTTAACTTTTAAAATGCAACAATTAAGTATACTTAGAGTTAAAGCTCTTTTGCTGGGTTCTTGTATTCCCCTTTATTTTAAAACATGGCTCATTGAGGGACAGGACTCCATCCTTTTACTCATGTTGAACATTCCTCTTTTATTTCATTAAAGGCACCATTTGTGCATTTTCCATGATATTTCACATGGATAAAATGAACAAAACTCAGCCAAGGCCATGAAGTCAGTGCCTCCTTCCTCCCCCACACCTAAGGTGTCTGTCCAAACCAGATCCAAGACCAGAGCCCAGATACAAGGCAGGCTCATGACCACACCACAGCCCTCCTGCCTCCTATCACAGGCCTGGATTTGGGATTTTTAAATTACCCAAAATCCTTCAGAGAGTTAATTCTCCTAAGAAATGCACTCCAAAGCATGGTGTTTCCCCACTAAAAGAACATTGTGATGGTGTCCAGGCTCTCCCGCTGGTGTCACTGTCCCCAGCAGCACACATGCAGCCAGCCTGCTGAGAAGGTGAGCAATTCCCAGTCTGCAGCACATGGGTACAGCAGAGTGACCATGCACCTTCCACAATTAAGCATTCATTAAATGTTTGCCTGAGATTGTGGAGCCAGAATTGCCATCCCAGGTGATTTTTCCCTATCTTAAATTTCCAAAGGTCTGTCTCTTTTGCTTACACACTTCCAATACCTGCCCATGTTTATCATTATCACAGCTTCTTCACCTCGAGGGCTGTATGTATTCCCAATCCTCTTTGCTCAGCAGATCCACATTTCCACCCTGGCTGCACATTGATTTCTTCTGCACTCCCAATTTAGTTACATGGTGCCCCCACTGACTGTCAGCTCCCCCAGGAAGGCTCTGAGGACAGCAATCTCCAGATCTGTCACTGCTCCCCGAGCCACGCTGCACGACACCAGTTAGGGCTTGATTTGCAATCTGCTGTCTTTCACAACAAGGCTCTGCTCCTCTGCCTGGTACCTCCTCAGGGATATCAATTTACTGTCTTCCCTAGATGTACTGGCAGGAATAGACTACTTCTGAGTGAAATTCCAAGAGGAAGTTCTGGCTGCCCTTCAGGTTTCACCTCTCCATCAAAAGCATAAGACTGACATGGATTTTCACATGCTTTTTTGTAGCCAGCTCTGCTTGAAAATTAACTTCTCTGGCAGAATAAATGAGGCTCAGCCAAACCTCAAAGCATTCTATCACCCAAGCAGAACACCTGTAAGCAAAAATGTCTTTTCAATGTTTCTGGGACTGCAAGGACTATTCCACATGCCTCTGAAAGCAGCCTGCTTGCTACACAAGCCTCAGGACAAGAGTTACCTACAAGGTAAGTATTCCAAGGTACACTTGTTCAGCCAAGTTTGTCTGTGAATTAAAAGCAGAGCTCAGGAGCTGTTTTGAGGGCAGCTCTTGAGAGCCCAGAACACTACTGGCCTTTCCCAGGCAAGACCTGGGTATCAGCTGTACCAGCATTAACTTGGCCAACAACAAGGCTTTGATTTGACTCTTCTGGACTCACGCTACTGCACATTTGCTCCCTAATGTTTTGCTGATGCTTCCTTTCTCTACATGAAAGCAAAAACCTTTAGGAACGGGGCAGGAAAACTCCTTTACCTGCTTGTTGTTGTTATCCAAAGTGCCTGACTTGCAGATGAGCAGAGGCCCCACTAAGCCTGAGCTGGAGTCTTTGACAGGATTTGCAGCCGAGCTGTACAGCCAGGTGAGGCAGGGAGGGTCGCTGGACGTGGGCCCCACGTGCCTTGGCACAGTCCAGCGGTACGTGAAGTTGTGCAGTGGTGCCACAGAAACCCCACTCTGGGACAGGCCTTTAAAACAGGGATTACAGGGTTATTCCTGAGTCCCTGCATGAACTCTGTTACACCTTCTCACCAGCTACTTTCAGAGCAGGCTTTACTTCATTCGTGTCAACCAAACAGCCAGCATCTCTGAAGGGTGATGGGGGTGTACTCAAGAAAAGGGATCCACCAACCATCATGGTACCACATCCCTTCTGATGCCTTCCCATAGGACACTCCATGTGGCTGGATGCTGAAGGGCCAGGAGGCTTTGTTAAAAAATGTCACCAGGATGGTGTCTCCGACTTCAGCTTTGATCACTGGACCTAGAATATAGCAGGGAGAGCACGTCAGCAACAGAGCATTTCCCCAGGCCATCAGGCAAACCAAAGCAGAGGGGGCACCTTCCTCTAAGCTGCGGGGCCAAAGATAAGAGGCAACAGATGGTCTGGCCTTGTTGCTGCTGAAGGGAGCTCAATGGGAGCAGGGGCTGGCAAGGATTGTGTGAAAGCAGTTTGGGTGCACAGGAGAACTCAGAGAGGCATCACACCTTCATACAGGGAAGTAATAGAACAGTCAAATGTGCTGGAATGCCCTCAGAATAGGTCCATGTCTCTCCCCCACCTATGTAAAGCCCCTTCAGCCACCCAAAACACGTGCCTCAGAGGTGTGAGATGCTCCAAGCCCACCAGAGTCTGTAAGCCCACAACCCAGCCAGCCAGAGAGGAGCTATGAGCCTTTACCATGCCTGTCCCCAGGCACCCATTCAGGAGAGAAAGCTCTCTGTGAGAACACGGGGTTTGCAGCATGCCTTGAAGAGGCTCAGTCAAAAACACAAAACCAGGAGCTATTGCTGTGACCTGTTTAGCTCTAGTCACATATACTATACTGTATCCCTCAGCTCTTACCTCTAGAACACCTTCAGGATGACCCCTGAAGTGATTCTGTCCATTCTACCACCCTGCACCTCGGCCTGTTCAGATGTGACTGTTGTGAAGCACCTCTTGTGCCCCTCCCTGCCCCTCAGAATGAGCAGGCAGGTACAGCCACCTGGCAACTCCCACCATCAGCTTCCTTCTCACAGACACTGACAGAGGATTTGTGTTCCTGGATGATTCTCACCAAGTATTCCAAGGTGTTTCTCTTCTTCTGATTGCTGCTTTTCCTCACGAAAGCTCTCATCAGTATATTCCACATACTTTGCCTTCCAATAGACACCCCCAATGCGGTAGAGGCTACGCTTGAAATACTGCTCAGCAGGACTAAATGCAAAAAGCAAATGTCAGGTCATGTCATAGAAAAATGAGCCCTGTTCCCCTGCTCCCGCTGGCAAGGCCATCAGCATCTCCAAATTAAGCAGTATTTCAGACAAGGACAGCACCTCTAGTTTGGAACAAGCACAGCTTTGACTCTGCAAAGCTTTTTTGCCCTTACAGAGTCATCCACTTGTGTGTTCAGGGAGCACCTGTAGCACACAGCCCTATACCAGGTGAACCTGCCAGGTGTGATCACCATCACTACACAAGATGTGTGAAGGAATGAACAAAACTGCAGTGCAGTCAGTGGGAAGGCAGTGCTAGAACTCCAAACTCTTCAGAAGCTGGGGACAACCCCATTCCCAACTAAAATAAACAGCTGTAAAGGTATTTATTTCCTCCACTACCACCCTCACCAAATATAAGTAACAAGCCTTGCAGGAGAGGCAGTGCAGTTACAAGGCCAGCTCACAGGTCTAAGGTCTGCAAGGCTTGCTGCATGGCATTGGGTAAATAATTAACCACTCTACATTTCCTCTTTTCCATCTGAGTAAGATATATCCTCTCCAACAGATTACTAGGGAAGGGATAGAATCTCTGTGGAAGGAGAAGAATCTCTCTTTCAGCTAGCCAAAGACTGAACAGGAAGTCTCTAAACTGCTATCTCAGTCACCTGACCATGGGATGGAGGGCTGCTACCCAAGCGCTGGCATCTGATTTCCTAGAAATTGCATCCTGCAGCAACACCAGCCTGAGACCAATCTGCAGGCCAGCAATGCCACCCTGTGTCTGCTGCACTAGGGGCTTTTTAATTATTTCCTATATAGATCAATCTCCTCCTAGGTTAGACACAGCAAGCAGAAATGAAGCCCAGAGACAAATGTGGCAGCTCACTTTGTACATCTGCTGGGACTTCTGCTGCTTGTGAGTACAGCTGTGCCACACAGCACTCTCATGGGAAGGCCCCAAGGTACAGTCCAGTGCAGTCCAGCTACAGCAGCCTCCTTTTGTAGATGAGCTGATTGGCCTTCCCAGGAAATGCACCCCATGTGAGCAGCAGGCATGTATTTTGAAAAGAAAAAGAAATTCCATGCCTGAGCAGCGTTTCTGATACAGGCCAGACTCCCCAAACACTGCCCAAGCCCAGCAGCCTCTCACTCACCTGCCAGTGTCAGTGAGCTGTTTCCCAACACTGCCCAAGCCCAGCAGCCTCTCACTCACCTGCCAGTGTCAGTGAGCTGTTTCCCAACACTGCCCAAGCCCAGCAGCCTCTCACTCACCTGCCAGTGTCAGTGAGCTGTTTCCCACTGAGCCGGTCGAGCGCCGAGGGTCCGTAGTCCCACTGCACCTCCTTGGCAGCTATGAAGTATTTCCGAACTCTCCCTTCCAGGCTGGGTGCCGCAGCTTGTCGAGAGCAGGGCCGGACTTCATAGAGTGCCCCCATCCCAGCTGCCCAAGACATGAAGGTGGACACTCAGTTACCCCTCCAGCCAGCCTAATGGGCAGTCCCACCTTCCCTCTGCTGTCCCAAAAGGCACATGGATGGGAGAAGGTGAGTATCTCCACACCAAGGAGTTCTGTGAGCAGAACCTCCAACCTTAGATATTGGATGCTATGGAAGTATGGACTCAGAGTGACTAAAGTCTTCTGCTGTCCTCAGATCTATGATGCAAGCGCCTCTCACAGGGACCAGAGCTCTTAAGGCACTGCCTCAGCTGTACCAAACATGAAACATCACACCATGGTACAATTCACCCCCACCAAAGCTGCCCTACATTAGTAACCAGCCACTCTAACTATTCAAGACAAGGCATCACCCACTCATCTAGGGACATTTTTCCATGCCCAAGACACTGTTCCCTACCACACTGTACATCATGTACATGAGTCCATGACATATTCCACCCTCTGCCTTACCTTGTATGTGATCATTGACCTGGCAGCTCAACAGCCATCTCCCAGGGTTCCTGGGGATCATATCTGCTGTAACAAAAGTGGCTGGGAATAGGCTGGCCACGTCTGTCCTGTGGCCCCGGATTTTGAGTGTCTCTCCATGGAAGTAGGCTGTGTGAACATCAATTTCATTGCCCATCCCGAAGAGGTACCATGAAACAGAATCTCCAGCACACATCTTCAGCTCAGGGAGGTTGCCAAACACATAACCATTAATAGCTGCAAAACCAAGCAAGCCAAAATTAGAGAGCAGAAAAGGGGCCTCCAGAGCTCCTGCCAGCAGGTGACAGCACAGACACAAGAGGAGGATGGACCTAATCAGAACTCCCCCTCCTCTTCTGCTTTGGAGAGCCCAGCTCCACAGCTCACTCCTAAAATAACGAGTATAAAAGCTCACTCAAGCCAAAGATAAAACCAAAACAATACTTCAATTTTCTGGAGTTGTTGCCCTGTCCCTGAGATATTATTTGCTAAGCACATGATCTCAGAGCAGACCCCGGAGCACTGACACTCCTGAGTGTCTCAGCAGACACAGTGGCCTCACAGAGGTGACACTGACCGTGCATTTTGTTGCTCTCCTGGAATTCTTCATCTTCTTTGTCCACAGAGCCAGGATCTGTGCAGAATGATGCAATGTTCTCATCCAGGTACCAGCTTAGGTTCTCATCCACCACACTGAACATCAGAAAAAAATCAACATCCACATCCCAGCGTCTTTGAGAGCTGCCAGTCAGTGTTCCTGAGGTGAGAGAGGAATGAATACAGAAAATTGCTCATGCAGAAAATCACACATCAGACAAGAGATTAGAACCATAGTAGCAGAGAAAGTCTTGTCACATGAGTTGCAGACAGATGCTTTCCCACTATCCTCACAGCTCACCACAGAGCAGTGAGATCACCCTTTTCCAATAGATCCCTGGCAATACAGCTCTCTCTCCCAAGCAGCTCTGCCACCACACGCCTCAACTACAACACCTTCAGTCTTCTCAGTCCTGCTGAAGCCAACAAGTCACCAAGATTTTCATACACAAACTTGGACAAGAGCCTTGCTCTTTACATGGATTCAAGCAGCTTGGATCAAGAGGCCTGCAAGCTCACTTGCCCAACCAGTAGGGGATAATGACAATGCAATGACCAGAATCCAGCTAGAGCCCAGCTACTGTCCTCTCTAACCAAGCTGCATTTCCCCCTGAAGCTGGGAGCTGCACACCAGAGTATCTTCACATCCTATCTCTCTATTCATGTCACCACAAGACCTTTCCATTATAGAACTGCAGGCCTCAGCTGCTTTCTCTTGGTGTTTTTACCTGTCTTACATGTAAGTAAAGGCCCAATTAACCCAGATGCAATGTCCCTTGGTGCATCAATATGAGAGTGGTAGATCCAGGTCAAGCAGTTTGGGTCATCATCAGTTGGACTGTGATCTTCAGGGACAGTCCAAGTATAGGTGTAATTCTTTCCTGGGAAAACAGCATCATCCTTCTTCTGATCCTGGGGGGACATATCAGGATACAGGGATCCTAGAACAATTGAGCAATCACAACATCCATTCAAGAAGAGCCAAGATGCCCACACATGTAACCTTATACTGAGCTGAGACTCACCATCCCAAGGCTGAAATAGTGTTTAATCATCACTTCCTTAAAGAGGCACTGAGGCACAGAGCCACTGTAAGGCAACTTGCCCAGTAAACAGGTCAGCACAGAGTCAGCAGGACTATTTCCATTCTGCCTGGTGCTGCTTTGCATTCAATTCTGCACTGTGCCCCCACAGTCAGTCTCTCTACAATCTCTAGAGTTGATCAGTGTTTTGGAGGTTCTAAAATCAAGAAACCTAGGCCCAGGTCAGGACTCCAGCCCCATGATCCTACTAACCCAACAGCTGGTGTCTTCACCAAACACCCAAATGTAGTTGCTTTCCAACTGGGGCCTTATGGACTGTTCTCCTCCATGCACATTCTTAAATTCCCAGTGAGAAAAATCTGTCTCCATGATGACAGTAGCTCATTTACCTTCAGAGTCCTTTTTGTAGAAAACACCATGAGGATGGATTGTATATGGTCGAGTAGCAAAATTTTTTAGGTGTACTTGAATGGTATCCCCCACTTCTGCTCGGATGACAGGCCCGAGGAACCCCAGCCAGACAGGTTTGGGGATCTCAGTGGTGTATGTGGAGTCCGTGTATTGCTTATAGACAGATTTCTTGTAGGTGCTTCCCACCCTGTCTTTCCCAGACTGCAGGAATGCTGAGGCCTGGCTGTTGAATTCAAAGGGAAAGGCACTATGAGTCATCATTATACACAACAGCTTGTCAGTGCTGCAGCAGAGTGATGGTCACACTCCACTTTCCAGGGTACAGCAGAAAGCTTTGGCATTAGAGGACCCTGGGATGCTCTAAGCCACTCATGCATGGCCACAACTTCAACCCCAGCTCTTCACCAACAGACACAAAGTGCACCCTGAACTGTGCCCAAACAAGAAATGGGAAGGACAGTGCTTCCCAGACAATCCCATGTGGGTGTCACAGGAAGAACCCTTTTTATGCCTCCTTTAGCCTTCACTGGGCTATTCAAAACTCACTTTGATTCCTCTGTGGCATTTCCAGCTAAATCACAAGGCGGGCAGAGTGGAGTCCTGAGCTCTCTGGCCAAAATTTGAAGTCTGAAAGATGATTTTCTACTTAAGTTTCCAAATTCCTTCCAGAGGGGCAGACGAGTCAGGCAGGTACATACCCAGCACACAACCAGCTTCCAGAGTTAAAACCTCATACAGGTACTAAAGTTTAACTCAAAAGCATATGTGCTCATTATGGGTAATTCTTAATAGATAAGAGATGAATCACAGTCCAGGAATTACTGGAACTAGCCTAAATGAGAGACAAGGTCACTCCCCTCACTTCCCCCTTCAGATTGATCACCCACATCAACAGAGCAGCCCTGGAAGGGAGGTAAACCCTAATGTGCATCTCAGAGAATGAACAGTGGAGACCCAAATATTAAGCATTGGCTTCATCATTCAAAAACAGGCAGGGCCTGGCTCTGGCTGTACAATCCAGAGTTCAGCCCTTTGCCAAGTCATCCCTGCAGCCATGATTAGCAAAGAGTTTAAGATCATTCACACTTCATTTTACAGATGTGCCTCTTTCTCCACACAGTCCATTTCTTCCCAAAAAAAAAATCCTTGAAATAATTTGCTACTTCTATCAATCATATCAACATTTCATCCCTTTCTAATTGCCAGTTTCATGTCTGCAATCCTTGTACAAATAAGTCACATAAACTAATTGTTTGCAGTGACAACAGTTTTTTAATTGCTTTTAAGTCCAATGACCCTGAATTTCATTTCCTTCTCTTCGTGTAGAGAGAAACCAAATAAAATCCACTGCATTCATTACCACTTCAGGAGTCAGTGACAGCATTCTTATTAAGACTGAATTTTGGGGTGTTTCCTGTGGACTTATTTACATCTACACAGCATCTCCAGAGAACAGAGACTTTTCCATGCTAAACTGACAGACCTTGATGTTTCTGCACACCCTTCCTGTTCCTGCTGTGCTGTTTCTGAAGGAGGTGTCTGAACCTGAGTGCTAGCTATTTTGGAGGGGTTAAAGGACTGAGAGCAGATCAAAAAATACCAGCTATTTCCCACAGAAAATGAGAGCAAGGAAAAAAGTACAAATGCCTTTAAAATACTATGGAAACTTTTAAAAAACAAAACAAACCACGCACACAAAAAAACACCAACCAAAGAAAAAGGCTTGATGTTTTGAAAGCTAAACCCAAAACACTGTTTGTAGTAGCAGCTCAAACCAATTATTGCAGTTTCCAGACTTACTTTCACAAGAAAAACAAAAATGTTTTTCAAACAGCTCCTAAAATCCCATGCAGGAAGTCCTATTAAGTCTAAGGCTCAAAATTCCACTGAAACAAAAACAAGCTGGCTTTGTGAAGTCATTTATATAAAGATGAAAAGTCATCATGCTTCAGGATAAACAAGCTGATCACCAGCTGGAACTAAGCAAAATGAAACTCCAGGGTAGAGCATTGCAAAATCGGGGCAATTTTAGAACAATCTGTTCTGTGTCTGCTCTATTTTCTGTTCCTTGTTTGTTTTCCATACACTTCTCCCTAGTGTACGGGCTCTGGACTCTCCAGACTAACCATCCCTTTTCCCACTGACACAGGTTTTATCACAGGAGCATAAAACAAGTTAAACATTAAGCTCATAAAGATCAGAATCTACGGGAGTGTGTCTCTTGCTTGCTCAGATTCCCCACAATACTTGCATTAAATTACACATCACAGGACAGCTCCAAGACTAAATTCTGCTCGAAGGGAACGTACCGGTTACGTGCAATACTCTGGTTAGCGAGCACATTCCTCCCCGTTGGAGCATAGTTCCAGTCCACCTCGTGGATCCCCAGGTAATAAACTCGGATCACACCCCCAGCAAATGTGGGTGACAGCATGGGGATGCAGAGAAGCAGCCACCAGACAGATCCCATCTCAGCCTGAAGGGAAGGCGTTTTTGGAAGCTACACCTATTTGGGAAACACAAAAAGAAGGAAACAGAATATGACAATTTGGTTTGAAGGTGCTGGACATTTTGAGAGGGGATGAAGAGATCAAGTGTAAGTATTATTTGGATCATCACTCAAATATTGAAGAAGGAAATCACTCTGTAACAAAATTGACAGACAAGGTGGATGGAGATCATGTCTTGGTAATGAGTCTCCAATATCAAATGTGCTGCTCTCATAATAGTTTAGTTAACCCTTTTTTTCACTACTGTTCAGATTCCAAATCATCTTACAGGTCCACATACAAAGCTCAAGGAAATAGTCCTGAGCAAGTATATGTATATTTTAAACTGTCACCAAGATCTCTCTAAGTCACCTGAGGAAGTACAGTTTAGTCACTATGAAGTCACTTCTAATTTTAACTTCTTTAAAGATAGCTCTTAGGGAGCAGCCATCTGTAATCCAGGAGTATATCTCAAACAGGCTGCACAAGGTTTTTCCTTTCTGTTCCATTATTTTCCCCATGATTTTGATCAATAAGTAGCTTATTCATAAAACTTCCAGTTGACACCAAGCTTGCTGGCAATAAGCATCAGAAATACTCTAAAGAGAGTTGGGAAAAAGTTGGAGAAACTGTCTGAAATCATCAAAAGACAGTTGTGTGACTACAGGCTCAAAGAACCACCTGTATGAAAGGAGAACCTGATGCAATATGGGGCAGTAGAATTACACCAAAAGATAAGGAAGGATTAAACTGCATTTAAAAATCACATGAAAATGACTACAAAAGTTCTCACACAATGATACCCTTAACAAAGCTGGATGTAGCCAGCAAACAAACCGCACCTAAACGAGCTGTTGAGATACAGCTCTTGAGACATGCAACAGCAACTCAGAATAGCAGAGAGAAACAGAAAGCAAGAGAATGAGACACATGACCTAGCAAGGAAACTCAGAAGAATCAGTTTTCCTTTTCATACAGAAGGGTATGGCGACACAGCACCATGGCAAAGGTTTTTCATAAAGAGAATGTCATTACTTATTCTTACTGTCTTTGTAACAGCAACATGAATGTAATAAGGTTTGTCTGCAGCAAAGCTGGATATTCTGTAACCTTTCGGTCAGCACAGAGCCACACAGAGCTGCTTTGAAACATCTTCTAAAATCTGATACCCAACAGACACGAATCAATATCCCAGCACATAGCAATGGACTAAACACCTTCAAAGCTTCACTGCTTGATTTTCAAACATGCTGTGCTATTCCCAGAAGCTAATGATAATCAAATATTGCTGCTTCCAAATAGTCAATAAATTAGACAAAGTTTGGAGACACCTTCTTTGCCTCCTTTCTCAGAAGGGAGCTGTAGGGATCTCTAAATCTGAGATGCTTTGGATCCATCAACACAGTATAGCTCTGCTCCAGTGGCTCCACCAGCCGGACCCCTTCAGAAGCTCCTGGTCATACATCTGATAAAACTCAGATACAGAACAGCCCTTTCAAAGTGGCTTCAGTAGTGTGAGAACAACAGCAGCACGCTGGCTCATGCCCACCCCTACAGAGCACTCAGTCACTGACTTATTCCCTGCTGCTGTTCACAGGGAGGTAAAATACCGTTTTTGACTCACTGTGCCAACACAAACTCCAAGGAAGGAGTCTGGAAAGCCATACCTGTGCTGTTTCACACAGCAGACCACCAAAAGGCAACGGTGACAGCAACGTGGAAAGAAACAGCAGCAGCAGTCCTCAGCCTGAAGCCTGCCACCCTGCCAGCACCCACCCCGAGGGAAGGGCAGCGGGATGCTCCTGACTCAGCCCAAGCTGTGGCCTTCGTGTCAACTCAGGGCAAAGTTCGCGGGAGCTTCCGGCACACACAGGGAGGCCTCCTCAAGGCCCAGGCTGCTCTTTGTGCGCTCTCGTCCCGATGGCTTGTGCAGGCAGTACCACAGCACGGGAGAACAGCGGCTCTCGAGGCTGGGTGGGAAAAGCGCCCGTGGAGACAAACCCGCCGTGCCAGAGCCCGGCTCACGGCCCCGAGCCTCCGCACGGCGCCCATCGGGGCGTCCCGCACAGCCACCAGCCTGTGCGGGCTGCTCCGCGCTGCGCTCTGCGCGGGTGAGTCAAGGACGAGCCTTCGGCACAGCCCTCCCAAGGCTTTACGAGAGTCCCACCTGGACTCTGCTGGGCGTTCGACCACAACATCACGCACACCTCTGGGGTAATTCTAGGCAACAGCAAAAAAATATCCCTGAATGGAGATGTAGCAGATGTCACAAAGTATTTGCTCACGTACCCTTCACGGTAACTAATCACCATTTATTTACTCAACTAGTGCAAGGTGAAAGTAGCTAAATTCGTTTCAAAAGGTTTTGGTTTTAATTTTTCATTGATATTAATATTTGCCTTGATTAAGGAAAGAAAAAGAAAGAAAACCAAAACCCAAGTTTTATATCACAACCATCCGTGAATCTTACACTTTACAGCAGAATCCTCCCCCAGGACTGCCCTTTACCGGGTCCCCGACAGCACAGGAATCCCGAATGAACGGAAATCAGATTTCAGGCATGTTGGTGGGATCCAACTCCTATCTGACCCAAGCGGACGATGCAGGGATATTCCCCGACACCTGACCGCAGGGAAAGCACAGCCCGAGAGCGAGGGGAAAGCACAGAAGGAAGGCAGGAGGGCGGACGGCTCATCCCTTACGTGCGGAGCGGGAGGCGGCGCGGCGGGGCTGCAGAGCGGGACGCGGGAGCGCCGGCGGGGACCAGCCCGGGAGGGACAAAGGGGCTCTGCCTCCGCGGGCTGACCGAGCCCAAGCCCGAGCCCGGCCCCGCAGCGCCGACCGCGCCCGCTCCCGCCCACAGGGCGGGCCGGGCTGCTCCGCCCCGCACCTGCGGGAGCGCCGCCGCCCGGGAGCGCCTCAGCCGGGCCGCGCCCCGGAGCCCGGTCCGCGGCGTGCACCTGCTCGCCCCGCCCAGGGCTCGGCCCCCGGTGCGAGGCGCCCCGGGAAGGCGGGCGGAGGCAGAGCTGCGGCCAGCGGCACCCACCTGCCGGGCGGCACCGGCGGCGGCACCGGGCGAGCGCTCCCCGGGGACCTCCCGGGGGCGGCGGCCGCGGCCCCTTTAAATGCCTGCGGTGACGTCACGCGGCCGCGCGCTCCCCCGGGAGCACAACAAGAGTCACGCTCGCGGCCGCCGGGGCGAGGGGCGGGGCCGGCGCGCGGAGCAGCCGCTGATTGGCGGGAGCCGCCGGGCCCCGCCCCTCGCTGCGTCGCGCGGCGCCGCGCGGCCCGTCCCCGCTCGCGCGGCCCGTCGCGGTCCGAGGATGCGGGAGGCGCCCGCGCTGCCCCGCGGCCCCGCCGCCCCCGGCGCGCCCGGGCCCGGGGCCGTGCCCGGCTTCCTCGCCAAGCTCTGGGCCTTGCTGGAGGATCCGGACAGCGACGACGTCATCTGCTGGAGCAGGGTGAGGCGGCCGCTCGGGCCCGGCCCGGGGAGGCCCGCGCGAAGGACTCGAGGGTGATGGGGACGCCGGGCCGGGGCTGCGGACGGCTGCCGAGGGTCCCCGGCTGCCCGGAGCGTGCCGAGCCCGCTTCCCCGCCCCGCTTGCGGTGGTGCGGGCGGACCGGCGTGCTCGGGGCCGTGCCCGGGCCCTCCCCGCGTGCGGCCCGCGGCGGCGGTGCTGGCGCAGCGGGACATCCCCGGGGGCACTCCCGAATTCCCGCTCAGCAGCTCCCAGTGGTGAAATGCCGCTGGCAGGAGCCATTAAGTGTCCATTTTCCTTCCGTAGCGGGGCGGATGTGCCCCGCGGGCACAGGGCACGGGCACTCTGACCAGACACGCGCTGTGTTTACTTTCGTTCCCTGTCATTTTTAAATCTGTAGGATTTTTCTCCATTTTTTTTTTTCCAGCCGTTTGCCCTTTACAAAGGCAAAGATTAAAAGAAGCACAGTATTTTGTTCTCTTCGTGAACAACGTAAAAGTGATGCAAAAAGCTCTTCCTGTTTCCAGGAAGTTTGGTCTTGAGCATATGATAAATCTGGCACTGCTGGTGCCACACTTACCCCTGGTCACCGCTGGGTTGTGTTGTCTGAACTTCGGTAACTGAGCAACGTTACGTGGTTATTTTTAGTGATGACATAGCACATACAATGGAAGAATCTTGTCAGGAGCTGGGCAGGCTGATGAAGGGAGATGAAATCTCTTTAGTGGCATGAATTCCATTTGGCTTGTGCAATGCTTGTGTTTTCTGGGGACAAAGGGAGCGGGTTTTTAGAACAATTTTGCTTTGGATTAAGATCGGTCAGGGCTTTAAGAAAATTCCCTGTTCAGTAGAAGCGTTCTGTGTAATTATGTCTCTGAATTCAAACTTTTTAGTCCAGTCCCAGGTGTTCCCACAGACAGTTCACGTGGTGAAGTCTTTTGCCTTTTTCTGCTGTCAGAACGGCCTCTGCTGATTTATGATCTTCACTTAAGAGCAACACCTTAGAAAAGCTGTGCTTATTCACTAACTGTTACTTCTGCTTGTTTCCTAGAATGGCGAGAATTTCTGCATTCTGGATGAGCAGAGGTTTGCCAAGGAGCTGCTCCCCAAGTACTTCAAACACAACAATATCTCCAGCTTCATACGGCAGCTCAACATGTGTAAGCATCAGCGTTTCCTACGTACTCTGTCTGCCAAGTTCATAGCTACTTGGCTTTGGTTTGGATTTCTTTAAACAAGCAAATGGACTTGGCAAGTTTTTCGTCCTTAAAAACCTGAGCCCTGGCCTTAAGTTTGCTTTGCAAAAGAAAAGACTGATGTTAGAACATGGTTTAGTGTTTGGTTTTTGTGTTTTAGCTCCAAGTCCTTTTGAGTAACAGCTGTAAGAATATGTGCTGGTGCCTAGAGGTAGCATGAGGTTCCCTGAGCTCTACTTTTGCTCTTGCAGCAAGCAGGTGTGTACCCAGGGGAGTAGAGAGCACCTAGAATGTGAAGAAAAATTGCCTGGATTTTGGGGCTACCACTGCTCTTGCCTGCTTTGCTGTGTTGGACCCAGATCAGTCCCACTGATGGGCCAAGCTGCACGACATTTCTCACTGTGTTTTCTCTGCTCAACTTGTGAGCATCATGTGGCAGTGTTGCATAGCACACGTGCAGTGTGGCCAGGCAGAGGGGTGCAGTGAGGGTGGCTCAAGGGCACAGTGCAGCATGCAGGGCTGCAGCAACCAACAGGAATAACTGCAGAAGTTTCTGGAACCAGTGGAGGGACAAACAGCACAGGAGATGCTGCCTTATTTAGGATTTCAGACTCACAGGGAGAAGCTCTCTGTCCTTGCCCAGCATGTTTGCCTGATCTCTCTAGCTGATGCCTGTATAGGTTTTGTAACCTATAGCACATCTGTTTAGTCTCTGGACAGAGGGTAGATGCTTCTGTTCGTGTCATGTGCTTGTTTTTGTAAGATCCATCACTTGAGTGACAGAGGATAATCCAAATAAACAGTCGTCTCTTCCCTTGTAGGATACATTAAAAAAAAAAACCAAAAACAAATATTTCTGTGTAGCTATGCAATGTAGTGGCAGCTTCCTTTTCCTGCTGGATCTATCCTGGCTTTCTAATAATAGTTGGAGTGCATTAATTGTGTTAAAATCTTGACTGAGGAGAGACATGGATTGGCCTGTCAGCTGAATCATGCATCTACCCTGTAGTGTTTGAGCAGTGATGGAAATAGAACTGGCAATATCTTACTTTGTGCAGGCAGTCTAGTATGTAGAGGGTGCTCTGCTGCAGGTGTTTGCACAGGCAGGCAAGGAATTAACTTCTCTGCCTTGCTTTATTCTGTAGACCATGATGATATGTGACAGCATTTGTTTTGATTTGTACTTGTCAGGGATAAAAGGGAAAGTATACCATTCCTCTGCATCCACTGGGACATGATTCTATTCAAGATATCGTAATAAATCTAATTTCTAACTAACTGTTGTGAAGGTTTGTACGTGGCTGTGATGATTTGGTCATGGCTGCCTTGCCCACGGACACACACTGGCCTCTGCTGTGCAGTTGCATGTGCAGCCTGCCAAGGACAGGCAGTGCTATTGTGGACATGTCCTCTAGCTGTGAAGATCAGAGCAATGGAATCATTGAGCACCAAGAAGGGCTACCTTGGCTGTTTTTCATAGTTTCTGCTCCCAGTAACTGTAGTGCAGTGGGTGTTTTGGTCGCACTGGACTTTGCTTAAGCTGTATTTCAACTGGAAGAAATGGCTTTGTTGATTTCCTCTCCACAGATGGTTTCAGGAAGGTGATTGCTCTGGAGAATGGTATCATTACAGCAGAGAAAAGCTCAGTCATTGAGTTCCAGCACCCTTTCTTCAAGCAAGGGAAGGCACATTTACTGGAAAACATCAAGCGCAAGGTATAGTCTAAGCGCATATTTACTTCACTTAGTTACGAAAAGTGGCTTATCAGGAGTTCATATGGGTGTTTCAAACACAGACAGAAAATACCATGGGAACCAAGGTAGCTCCCTCATGATGCCAGGCCAGTGCTTAGACAAAACCTGCTCTGCTCTTAGTTGTGAATTGGGGTAGGACCGTGTTCTGCATGGTCATCAAACCACAGCCCTTCTCCAGAGTTCATATCCCTGATTGCAGCTTAGCATGGTCTGCAGTTCTGTCAGCATCTCTAAGAAAGGCACAAAGTAAAAGAAACAAAGGAAAATACATTCCCATTTGGCACTCATTAAAAATTAGCAAGAGCATCAGTAGTAACCTGTTGATTTGGATGAGTTTGCTTAAAGTATATTGCTCCTCCAAAACTGTGTTGCCACTAAGCTACATCCTTATGATCACTTTCTGCTTTTCTTTTGTACGTTCAGGCCTTGTCTGACCTGTATCTGCACAGATATTTATCCTCTATTGGCACATTACAGCCCATAATATCCTGAGGAAGAGAGTATCATGATACATCACGTTGACATTTGAACAGCAGAATCTTTTCTTTAGGCTGTCGTCAGGTGTGGCTGCATTGCCCAGGGTAATAAAAGCCCAGCGTAGGCTGGAGATCCACAATTATGTTTGGATTGATTCTTCACTGAGCTGCCCCTGCTTGAAGCCAGGATCGATGGAGTGGCGCTGGCTCGGGCCTGTGCCCCCCCGCTGCCGTGACCGGCGTGTCCCAGCCTGCACGCCTGGCAGGGCAGGTGCACGGTGACGTCAGGTGTGGCACCATGTGTCCCAGGGGTGGTGCACTGGGTGGAGTGTTCTAGATGGAAAGACAAAAGCTCTGCTCAGTGCTAAGGACATTGATGTGAACTGTTGAATTGGTTGGTGAAAGATATTCTTTGTTGCACAGGAAATGTTAAGTGATTTTTTTTTTTTTTTTTTTGTAAAGCATTAATTTTCTTGCTCTTCTACTGCCTGGAATGGGGCCATATTCCAGTATTGGCTATAAATGTATTTCAAGCCTCTCTCTGGAATGCAGGTTTGAATGCAGGACTTGCTTTACTTACTGCCTTTCACTTTTAGCTCTGCTGGTGTGCAGATACCCTGTGTGCTGTCCTAGAATACCAGAACGGTTTGAGTTGGAAGGCACCTTAGAGTTCATCTCATTCCAACCACTGCCATGGGCCAGGACACCTCTCACTAGACCAGGTTGCTCCAAGCCCCATCCAGCCAGGGACAGGAATGGGACAGCCAAGTTTCCCTGGGCAGCCTGTGCCAGTGCCTCAGCACCCAAGGACTGGACACCCTGATTAGCCAGCTGGGGACTCTGAAGAGCGCTTCCTTGTACTTGGGCAGAATTTATATTGGCCCTTGGTTTTTTGGAGGCTAGCTGGCTGCATTTGGAATTTCCACCCACTTCCTACAACTTTTGGTTGTCATCCCACAGAGGGATGGTGTGCTGAAGAGAAATCAGACATCCTTGAATTCCATTTGGGATGCATCCTCTGTACATCAGCATAATTTATTAACTGCAGCAAACAGCAAAGCATCTAGACTGCAGACAGGGAGAACTGTCAGACCCTTCAGTGCATCCTTTGCACCATGGGACTGTGTCAAGAAAGTAGCTAGTCATGTCTGAGAAGTGATTGCACAACAGCTGTGTTCTGTTCCAGCACAAAGGGATGGATGTTGGTTTATAACACCGTTGGTTCGTTTCTGACCATTCCACTGCCCTTTGGAAGAAAAGATGTGTGAGCCAACCTGCACAGAAGTTACCTCACACCTCAGCAGGCCAATACCACGTTGGTGCTTTCGCCTGCCCCATGGAATCCACATGAGATGCTTTCCCATCCTCCTTGGAGTTTAGAAGAGTAACAGGAAAACTCCCAGCAGGCTCTAGGTTGGGAGGGACACCTGGTGTGACTCCGTGTGGCTGAATTATAGTCAGTATTTGGCAAAATGATATTCAAAATTATGGCCACAAAAGCTGAATGTGTCATTCAGACATGTGCATGTGATGCACTATAGACCTGTCTTTTTCAAAGTCCTGAATTGTGTTGCAGCCAACAATGCTTCTGCTGCAGAGACAGTTACTGAAGGACTGGAAAATGTTTAATATAGAAGTGCAGGAAGGAGATGGTGAACCTTTTGCTCTGTGGTGGCTTTTCCACCATTGTTTGAAGCAGCAGCATTCACGATTGTGCTGTGAGCAGATGAGCGGTTTGGACTCTTCCTTCTGCAGACAAGATAACTTTGGAATGTCACTGAGCAGAGAGGTAGCAGAGGAAACACCAATAGGAGAATCTGCAGTTCAACTGGTGTGGGATAAATTTTCAGATTGAGTAGGATGCATCTAACTAGACACCTTCATCTCCCAGTAACTTACTGGAAATTTGTTACTCCTTTGCTGGCAGATTTACCCACGCCTAGAAGGAACATGATCATCTTGTTCTTCCACTATCAGCTGTGGGGTTTTTTTGGCTGGTGTTCACTCTGTGACACTAGAGGGCAAAATGTCACCAGGCCTGGCAGGGAACCCCCAGGGAAAGCCCTTTGCAGTCTGTGGTTTTTATTGTGAATTACAGTCATGAATCTACTGTCTCCATGTACAAAGTGCTAATCTCCTGTTTTCATTGGCATCCTGTTTTGTTCATACAGTGGAGCCTGTCCTAAGGATTGTCACCTGTAGCAGTTGTGGTGCAGTTTTGTGCCATGTAAGAATTGCAGTCTTACCTGGTCTTTTAATGGGGCTTGGTCCTGCCCTGCAGTCTGGCTGCACTCTCCCTGCAGTAAGGAGCATGCACCGTGTGTAGTAAAGTGTGTGTACCTATTCCAGGTGTCTGCAGTGAGAACTGAGGATCTCAAGGTCTGCACAGAGGATTTGCACAAAGTCCTGTCTGAGGTGCAGGAGATGAGAGAGCAGCAGAACAACATGGATGTCAGGCTGGCTAACATGAAGAGGTAGACTCGGCTGTTTCGGGGTGCTCATGCATTGAATGTTGCTTGTATCTGATGGAGATTGGCTAAATATGGGTTTCATTTGAACTGGAAACAGGTGAAGCTATATTTTTTCCTAAGAATGCCCATTCCACCCCACACAACATTCTGAATCTTGTTTGGTTTTGTAATTCAGTTACAGACTGGAGATTTAGACTGGGTGTTTGTTGGCTGCCTTGAGATTTCACTCTGGTTGCCAGCACCTGTAGTAGTTTTTAGGTCAATAAAAGCATTTCATTTTTTGAATACAGACAGGGTTAGATGCAGTGAGAGACAATTGGTGTTTTGTTTTCTTTCTAACTGAAAGTAGACCTTGCACATCCTCATCTCTGTTCTCTCAGATGCCCTTCATATAGGTATTGGTAATTCGTTCAGGTCATTGGTATGCCAGCAGATATCAACCAGAGTCCAGGAGATACCTTTCTCTCTCTGTTCCTTAAGAAAAAAAAAAAAAACAGCCAAGCCCCTTGAACACCACCTTTAGATCTGTCCCAAGGCTGTCAGTGTTTGGAAACAGGCTGAGTGTAACACAAAGTCCTTATTCAACAGCTTTGAGGCTTTGAAGGAATACCTCAGATCAAGATTATTGATGGAGCAGCAGAGGATGAGGGTGTCCTTTTTGAGTGAGTGTTTCATGCTGCTGATGGAAAATGGAGTTAAGTTAACCCAGAGTTAATGTTAGTGGATCGAGTTAACTGAGGGTTAGTTATCCACAGAGGGAATGTTGCCATTGGTTCTGCAAGGTACTCTAAAAGTTTGAAAGCTGTAAAACTAGAGCATATAAAGTAAACTCTGTTCATCCTCTGTCTTCTGATTTATTCTGCATTGCAGAGAAAATAAGGCCCTGTGGAAAGAAGTGGCAGTTCTAAGGCAGAAGCACAGTCAACAACAGAAGCTGCTGTCTAAGGTACCATTGCAGCATCTTCAGTGCTACCATCCTTATTCCTGCCTCTGTGATACTTCATGGCATTCTTTGCTTATGTAGAATGACAAATGACACAGAGCTGAACAGGCTGTATTAATACAGCATAAAGAAAATGTTCACAGTTCCTGAGTGTCCCAGAAGTAGCACAGTAAAGAACCACGAGCAAAGCACTAAGGAAAAGTCATAGTAGGATGTCAGTGTGTGGAGACAGTGCATGGTAACAGGAGCCCAGAACTTGAGAGATTGCAGGCACATGGAATGGAGTCTGTGAAAGATCTTGGACCAGGATACACTTAGACCACTTGAGAAGTTGAACTTGGAACGCAGAAACTGTAGGAGTTTGCACGCTGGAAAAAAATTTTCTCTGGTTTATTCCTCAGCTGTTTCTGGTCTGGAATCCTCTAGTGATTTGTGCTGCTATATTGCATTTCAAAAAAAAAAGCAACTGTGCAAGTGGGCTAATTTTTCTATGCAGTTTGTAACTCTTGCTTTGTTCTTTAAAATACAATTGCAAATGGTTTTTTAAAATACCTGTTAATTTCTGTCATGTAACTATATCATTTTATAGTAAAATCTGAATTAAGAATTTAATATTAGGATTGCTATGCTGACCATTTGGTTTTGGCTTTCTTTTGTCTTTCCTTTTAGATTCTTCAATTTATACTAAGTTTGATGCGAGGAAATTATATTGTTGGGGTCAAAAGAAAAAGGTAATTACTTGATAGGTCCCAGACCAATGTCAGATGTGAATTGTAGGGATAAATCAGTTTCTATTGTGTGACAGGTAATTTTATCACTTGTATATTCAAACTTGAAAAAGTTGATGGAAGTTCAGTCAAGCACAAAATAAGTATTTCCTCCTTATCGTTAAAACAGGTGGAAAGGGAATATTCTATAAAGTTTCAATTCCAAAGGGCACAGTTATCAGAAATGGTGAATCTCAAAATGTGCACGTGTGACTGACTTCCTCCAGACCACAGTGTGTGTGTAGGACAGGCTGCCTGCAGTACCCTTCCTGACACACAATTTTTTTCCCAAAAGCCAGGCTTCTTAGGAGGGCAAGAATGATCACCATTACTGCCTGTCTTTGGCACTGCTGCAGCTCTTCCCTCTGGCAGGCAGGATGAACTAAAGCTGTGCTTTGTCTCAGGTCTCTCACGGATGCTGCAGGTGCTTCACCCTCCAAGTACAGTCGTCAGTATGTCCGCATCCCTGTGGAGAGTGGCCAAGCTGTAAGTCTGCCCAGGGACAGAGGCAGTGGGTTGGACAGGATGATACACAGTGATATCAGTCTTCCTTATAGCTAAAAATACCCTAACCTGGTAATCAAATGCTCTCCCTTCTGTAATGGGCAGCTTTAGAGCGACACGCTGGCTGTAGAATCATGCAGATCAGTGCAACTGGTCACAGATGAAATGTGAACAGGAAAGAGAAGCTGCAAGGAGAATGGGGCTTCAGTATGAGAAAAGGTCCAAGCCTGTGGTTTACTCATTCTGTGCTATATCTGCAGATGGCTTTTTCTGAACATAGTGCAGCTGAAGAGGATGGAAATGGTACAGGTCTGATAATCCGAGATATCACTGACACCCTGGAAAATGCTACCAATGGCCTCCTTGCTGTGGCACACACAAGTGACAGAGCCAGGTATGTCCAAAGTATATGAAGTATTTATGCCTGGGTTAATAACTGGGTAGTTATGTTAATGTTGGCAATCCATCTGGATTCTGGGAAACAGAATGTCTCTGAATGTGCATTTGTGCATGACAGGCCTGTTGTAGGCTTTCCCTTTGCAGCATGTAGCCTTGACACAGACATTGTCAGAGCTCATGTCTCTTCAGGAGTCCCTGGAGGCCTGACAGCCTGATGGGTCTTGCAGGTTTAATTTGCTGAGGCTTTTCTGTCTGTTCAGCAAATGAACACATACTTGACTTTTCAACTGAACAGGGATCTGAATGCATACATAGGTTTCTAATAATCCAAAATTTATATAGATTGCTAACAAATCAAGGTGTATAGTTGTAGCTCCAGTTTCAATACTGCTCTCACTAAGCATATCCTAGGGAAGGCATTCTCCGTGTGGCAACAGATTTACTGGAAACCCATTTAATTGTTAATGCCCAGAGTAAAATATGGACTGATTTGGAATATTCTTCTTTCCAGAGTCTGTCTGTTAGGAGTTTCCCTCCTGCCTAATTCCTATATACTATATTGCTGCTTTTTGCCTGGGAAAAAAGAGGTGTTTGCTCTGATATATGGTGTCTGTATAAGCTGTAGTAAGAGATTCTTCATCTGCCACTTTGGTGCTTTTTCTAAAGACCAGTTTGTTACTTGAATCCTTGACTGGCCTAATCTTATTAAGATTTGAGATACTAAACCTGAAATGAATAGTAATGCAGTTGATAAATTCTCCTATGTGTTGTTTCTGTTTGGGTCACATTTTAGAGAGCCACAGGCAGCTCTAGATCCTGGCTTACCTCTTTGTCAAGTATCACAGCCAAGTGAGTTAAGTTGTGCAGAGCCTGTCTCATCAGTTCCTGTAAATGATGTCACCAAATCCGGCGAAATAGGCACGGCTGCTGTGGAGCTCCACACTGCACAGCCAAATACTCCAGAGGACCCTGTGTCAGTAATTGACTCCATCTTGAATGAGAACAACTCTGGAAACCAAAATGATCCTTTGCTGGACAGGTATTAACTTGTTTCTGAAAAGTGTTATGCTGTTGTCACCTCATGGGATGCTGTCAAGAGTTCTGGAGGGTGTGTTGTTTGGCAGAACATAGGGAATTAGGTTTTGAATTGTCATTGACCAAGTGAATTCTCTGCACCTTTGTTACCAGGGCTTGAAAAAGCCAAGTGTTGGCATCACACCTTGAAAAAGGGCAAGTGTCTCTGTCACCTTCATGGTAACGTGTGCCTGACTGCTGGTGCATCCATCAGTGTGTCCCATCAGCCCACTGCTGTCACTGCCAGGTGCTGCCAAGCAGCAGGTGCAAGGCACTGATCTCAGGCTGGCATTGTGGGCACTTTGTTCCTGGGACCTGGATGTGGATTATCCTGGTGGTCATCTCACTGTTCCTTTTCCTTCTCTGCCCCTCATTTGTACAAAGCTGCTTCCTGTGTGCCCTGTCAGATCACACAGGCCTGGATCAGGGGTGCAGGCTGTGAGTTCCTGCCCCACTGTGGCTGCACAGGAGAGCTGTATCAAGGACAAAGCTTTAACCCTTGCTCCTACAGCTCTTCTGCTGTGGTCAGCAGCAGGTAGGAGGGTCTGGGGTGGTGTCCCAGCACTCATGGTCTGAAGGCCCTGCTGTATCTTCCCTCCTGCACTGCAGGATGTGGGCCAGTGCCTTGGAACTGCCTGTTCCTCAGTGCTGAGAATTTAGTACAGGAGCACCTCATGGCATAGCAAGACATGCATTGTGGGCACTGTGCCTGCAGCTGCCTTCTCAGGTTCTTCACTGTCCCTCATGTCCTTCCCACTCTCCCTGGAAACATGTCCAGTTTGGCAACAAGCCAATGTTTCAAAGTAGGTAGAGTTCCTTCAGGCCCAGATTATTTCCAGCCCTTTGCTTATCATTTATTGTCCCAGGGCAAAGCCAGCAGACCTTTGTGTAAACAGATACTGGTGTACAGGCTGGGATCTGAGAACATTCACCAGATACTCAAATGAGGGAGGAAGTAGATATGGAAGGAGGAATTGCTTTTTGACCTGGTAGCTGTAGTTGAGCTTGCTGTTCAGGTAGTCTTCCCTTGTACCTGTACCTCAAAGAACTCGAGTGAAAGGTGATACAGGAATGCAATTTCATCCATTTGGCTATTCTGGATTGTAGGCAACCTGCCCTGTGGGGCAAGAGAAGGCCCTGCCTGCCAGCTGTGCCTTACAGTGCTATGTCTTTTTAGAGAGGAAATCCAGGATTTTCTGAACTGCATTGATGCCAGCCTTGAAGAGCTCCAAGCAATGCTGTCAGGGAAGCAGTACAACTTTGGCGCCGAAGCGTTCAGCGACGTGAGTGTCTTCTCACTATTTCTGAGAAATACTGCTCAGGCCGTGTCATGAAATGCTGCTAGCTTATTTCATGTTGTAATGGGTAAGAGTCAGGAGCATCTTGAAAAGCAAATAGTTACAAATAGAATGATTCGTAGATATTCATAGTGTACAAGGTAGTACTGGGAGTCTTTCCAGGTCATGCAGGATTCCTGTTGTACAGAGCTGAAGGGGGCGGAAAAAGGGAAACATTTGCCTCACTTCTCTTTCTCAAGCCTAATTACATACCATCACATCCTGACATACATCCTTGTATTTGATTTAACTGGATGATATGGAGTGAAACTTAGCTGTATTCCTAGAATCACTGGGAAATAGGGTAGCCTTTTCTCCTTCTGTGACCTCAGTTTACTGCCGCAGCCTGAAGCTCCCAGCTGAAGGCCCATGGAGGTGCCACTGTCCCCATGCTTCAGTGGAAGGAGCAGCTCACTGGGTCCTGCAGTCCTTTCAGGAGTTCTCTGCAGTTTTATTTCAAGAACTTTATTGCTTGACATATGATCTGGTTTTATTTTCAGACATTTAATCCGGAGCTGCCAGCCCTGGATATGAACTTGATGGAAACTCCCCCTGGTATTGAAAATGTAAGAGTAAGATTTACTTATGTGGTGGGGAGGGCAAATGTGGTGCTGGGAGTTGAATCTTGCTTGATGGAGCTCAAGGGTGGGAACAGGGTTGATGGCACAGGGTGACACTGCTGGTTCATCTCATCCAGCTGACTCCAGGGCTTCAATTATCAGTGCTGGCATGTCAGAATCTAGGAGGGATCTCAAGATAATTTCCAGTCCTACATTCCTAGTGCAGTCATACACTTGGAATGCCTGTCTGAAGACTGAAGAAAAAGTACTAAATGAAAATTGTAGTGCAATATACTGTAGTTGTTGTGAACATGGCTCTATGGGATTTCCTCAGAAGATACACAGAAGTCCAGCACAAACTTACTTCTCTTGGTCCAGTTCCTAAAACTTATTCATACTATTAAAAAAAATACCCTTACAAGTGTTATTTTTGTTGTAGTCCTGAAATAATATTTAAACTAGGATTTCCCAGTAAGAAGAGCTTTGACTACAACTGATGTAAAATGCAGCTGTGTTTAAGCAGTGCCTGCAGAATTCAATTACATGATGAAATCATGTTTAACTCCTATTCCATCAAGACCTATTATAATAAAGCTTCTGGTTTGGACAGTAGAACAAATATTTGCTAATCAGAAGCTTGTTTTGTTTAGTAAGTTAAGTTTGTCTGTATTTCACTGGGCCTCCTTCTGAAAGCTCCTTTGTGCAGGCCTTCATGTACAATGACAGGCTCACTGCTCAGTTGCTCCGTCTCTCTTTTCTCCTCCTTTCACATCTAATTCTGTTAACCAGTCAGTAGAGATTTCCATTTTGTTGTTGTTAAACATTCTGTATTAACTCTGTCTGCTTTGTTTCAGATGGCAAACTTGGCAGAGAGCACTGAAGGTCTGGGAGCAAGTGAGAGGGAAACAGCAGGAAGCAAAGGTGGGCAGGAAGGAACACTGAGCTCTGTGGCAGCTCCACTCTCTTTGAAAACTGTGTATTGAAATGGAATTGTTGTAGCCTATAGGTAACTCTCCTTGTTTGGTCTGGGCTTAAGCTTTTTGTGAAGACTGTGATGTTTCACTGATTGTGAAGCTGTGCCTCAGTCTTAAAAGGCCTATCCTGTGCCCTGAGGTTTTTCACACAGAAAACATGGGTCCCATCCTGTGTCCCTTTTCACATGGAAACGTGACATGAGTGCCACAGTGGGGAGCAGAACTGCAAATGCCCTTGTGGCAGTATCTCCTACACAGGCTGTGATCCCCCCAGAGCTGCTCAGGTTTCCACTGCAGAGCTGCCACTGCATGCTGTGAGAGTCAGGGGCATGGAGTGGGCTTCAGGCACTGATGTTTCCAGGCACAGGGGCATTGGCTTCACTCTGACAGCCGTGGGGTGCAGGGTTTGTCCCAGCCCACCTTGGGCTTTCCTGTAGTGCACCAACTTTTAAGCAACATCTCCAGGTGTCTTTGCCTTGAGTAAGAGCCTTCAGTCAGTGAAACAGTTTGAACTCTTTGTTTTTCCCTCAGATATGCAGCTGATCCAGTACAGGGCCAACCCTCTGCTTTCCTTATTTGAAGAGCTGCCTTCAGGTGAAGCTGCAGGGAAGGCAGACGATCCAAAAGACTTTCTGCTGCCTCCCCTGGAGGAGAAGCCTGCTCTCCAGCCTCCATCAGCCAGTGGAACTGTTGTGCCACTTGCAGCTCCAGCAAGCCAGGCCGAGCCTCTGGACACTCTGGGAATGGGTGATCCACCTCTCCTCCCAGAAGATGGGAATGGAGAGTATAAACTGTTTCCACTCCTGCTTCTCAGTCCTGTTGCTAACTTCATAGATGAGGCCTCTGAGATAGAAATTTCTTGAACTCATAGAACATCTGTAACCAGCTTAGTGCTATGGAATAACCGCCAAAGGAGTGGAGCAGCAAAAAGTGTGAGCTTGGTCCTCACCTGCTTCCTGGGACCCTGCTCTGCACAGACAAATGGAAATTCTCTTGCTGCAAGCAGGGAGCACATCTGGGAGAACTGAACACAAGCTCAACAACAACAAGAGCTGGTGGAGTGAAGGCACCAGACAGAGGGGAAGAACAGCAACCCTGTAAACATACCACAGTATATTCCATAACTTTTTATCCAATATTCTTATTGCAAGAGGAAATCTGTTTGTATCCTGTTTGTAAAGTTTGGCTGGGTTTTTTTGTTGGGGGGTGGTGTTTGTTTTTATTAGCTGGATAGTAATGTGGTGTGTGATATTTTAAACCTGGGTTTTACTCTTTGGAGAGCCTGCTTCAATAGGTGGCTTGCCTACTGTTTGAAATTAAGTTGTTTTTTAATTTTGTTTTTAATTTGAGATTTCTTTTTTGATAGTTACCGGCTACGATTGTTTGCATCTGCTTAGATTACTTTCATACTCCTAGATTTGCTCCTAGGTTTAGGGAACATTTTTCCTATGGAAAATGACATTTAACTGTGGAGTATTATTTTTTAACATGCTAGCACACATCCATTGCCCTGGATTGTAGGAGTTATGGTAGGAAGTGCTTGCCCTCCTGTGTAGTGCTGATTTCTCATGCACATTGCATGGCAGTTCTGGGGTAACCTGCCCCCAGTTCACAGGTCGTGTGTCCTTGGAGAGTGTCAGTAGGATTGATTTATGTTTAGCAAAGGCCAGCAGCTGTCCCTAAAATGAGAAGGGGAGCCCTGGAGTGCCTTGCACTGACTCACATTAAGGTGTCTCTGTGCTGGTAGCAGCTATTGTTCCCTTCCCCTCTATGGACACCAGGTTTCACGCTGCAGTTTCTGCCCGTGGAATCTTAAAGCCAAATCAACCAGATGCATCTGAGTCTCTTGACAATGAATTACATAAACTAGTGTCTACTTCACCAAAAAGTCGTTCCCCAAAGTTTCTTTTGGCACTGTTTCCCAAGTTCTCTGAGCAGTTGCACTGTGGAGCCCAGCCCCAGTGTCAGTGGAGCAGCAAATTGTGTGCTGGTACCAAGCATGTCACAGCTTCACCAGCCCACACAAACCTGCTGTGTGCTGAAGTGACAGCAAACTGCTGGGGCTGCAAAAGGCCTGGATGCAGGTAGAAACCCCCTTGGATTATATCACCTGATATTTCCTGCCAGCACAGTTACTTCAAATTTTTTCCACTTTTAGGAATTCAGGCTACCTGCAGGCTTTGTTCTCTCTAATGTTCCTGAACCAATAAGTGCTGAGCTCTTTTATGTTCGAGCACCCAAGGCAGATATTCTGAAGCCTGCTAGATAATGCATGTTACCTGTGCTGGCCCAACCTCATTGGATTTGTGCTTCACTGTCCAATCTCTGAGTTGCAGAGGAAGGTCCTGCTCCTGAATGTGTAACACCTTCAGTGTCATTTTATTTCTGTGCTTCTGTACCTGTTCTCATGACCCTCATCATTTCCATCTTTTGAATTGCCTTTTGTCAAGTTTGTCTTATTCAAGCCTTCAGTCTTTCTTTCACTGACTTGTTGAGGTCAAGGGCTGAATAGTCTCAAGTTTTCATGAGCTGAAGGGAGAGGGAGAGGTGAGCGTGTTGCATCTGTCCCAGGTCAGGTTTGGTTTGTTAATTCCTTCCCAAAGGCTACCGTTTTGCCAAGAGTGAATCAGTGAAAACCAGGCTTTTCTGGTGTGCTGTTTGACAGCACCATGCAGACAACAGAGTTCTTTGGGAGGTTGAGCTGTGCCTCTGACTCCCCACGCTGGTTGGACTGTAATTTCTGTGATGGATTAGTGTCATGTTCCTCTCTCTGAGTCATCTCCCCTCAGCGCAGCTCACAGTCAGGTATTGGGTCTGAGTGCATCATGGGTTTTTAATACACTTTCTCTCTTAAGAAGATAAGAAACCAAGGCTTAGAAAAATTGCAAAAAGAAAAAAAAGTTTGTAAATCTGTGTGTCTGGTTTATGTACAGGTCCGGGAAAAGTATTTGTGCAACTTTCCTAAGAAAGATTGCAATGGAAAGGGGAAGACTGAATAACAAAAAAACCCACATGCTGAAGTAATTAAACTCAAGAATTGCAAAAAGATTACTGTGTTTCTTGTACATTCTTTGTGTGTGTTCCTGTCTGTGCCAATGTTTCCCAAACCTGTTTACTGATTTTTTTTCCAGAATTAAGACCTTTCATGCACCTGGGGCATGGTCTCATGATGCAGCTGCTGCTGGTTCAGGACTAACTAGGGTGATGAGGAAAGTCTAGTGTCTGTTTCCAGAGCGTGGGAGAACAGCACCTGGGACTGGTTTTTCAAAAGAGTTGATGTGAAAGCTCAAAATATCATATATGCTGAAAAATACACCAGATGTAGTGCACGTGTGCACATGTTCTCCATAGACCCCAGTAGGAAAGGCCCTCAGCTCCATAAGGTATGGATTAAAATATTCACTGGAAATAACAGAAGGAAATGGAACAGCCCAGATCATCTGTAGCATCAGGCAGACCCCAGAGCTGGCACCCCTGTGCAGACTCTGCCCAGGGTAACTGGCACCACAAGCATTACAGTTTTTGTGGGATTTTCCTTGAAGTAAGGAACTGTTGATCATTTCCACTGCCAAGAAAAAGGATCTTTATACAGAACATGCTGCTCTTCAGGGTAAGGATAAGGACACGGCAGTGGAGTTGGTATGTGGAGCTATGGACAGACTCCTCTGCTATGACAAGCTGGCTGAATCTGCAGCCCAGTGCACCTCCTGCCCAGCCTGTGCCCAAGGGCCAGTGGCCAGGCACTGAGTCAGCAGCCCCCATGTGCCAGCCTGGGTGGGGGCACTGCCCCACTGCAGCCTGAGGCGTCACCAGTTTGTTACCCATGACCACAGGGGCCCTGCTGTAGCAGCAGCTTCCTTCCTTCTCCAGCATCAGTGCACACGGCTGCTGCCTGGCTCCTTGGCTTTATCACTCTGTGTCTGGGGAGGAAAGATTGCTCTCCCTTATCATTCACGTGCTGGGAATCCACAGAACGCTCCCAGGCGTGGCGAGTGCAGACTGAGAAAGTGCCAAGTTCTTGCATGCTCCTTTCAGATCTACTTTTGCACTGTTCCAGCCCAGCCCTCCCAACACCAAACGTGGGAGCCTTGCCATCAGTTCATATCTCCTGTGTGCTTGCTAACAGCTTTCCAGAATACAAGAAAAAGTGATTTTGCTCTGTTTCTTCTGGGCTGTGTGATGCCACCTCATCCATCCATGCTCAGAATGTTTTGCTGTCTCCTAAAACAAGATTCTTGTTTTGAAAAGCAGTGTCATGCTATCACAGATGCCTAAAGCAGAAGCAAGGGGTTGCTGCCACAGTCCTCTTAGCTACAGGTGCCTGGCACTGCGTTTTATAAAGAATAAAGATTATCCTGCCACTGTTCCCCACAGCCAACAGGGTAAATGTAAATACATGAAAAAATACCTACACACCATTTTTAGTCACACAGTTTGAGTTCCAATTCTTGAGGTCCAGATCCTGCTAGTGATACATTCCTGTTGTGTTTTCACACGCAGCCACTTGCTTACTCTCCCACCAGTGCGATTGTGGAGAGAATTGGAAAGGTAAAAGCTGGAAAACACTTGGGTTGAGATAAAGACACATTAATAGTGAAAGCAAAAGCTGGCACACAAGCAAGGAAAAACAAAGGATTCATTCAGTGCTTCCCAGGGGCAGGCAGGTGTTCAGCCACCTCCAGGAGAGCAGAGTCCATCACGTGTAATGGTGACTTGGGAAGACGAACACCATCACTCCAAATCTCCCTCCTCCTTCTTCCTCCCAGCTTTCTATACTGAGTGTAATGTCATGTGGCAGGGTCAGTTGGGATCACCTGTCCTGGCTGTGTCCCCTCCCCATCTCCCCTGTACCTCCAGCCCCCTCACCAACATGGTGGTACAAAAAGCAGAAAAGGCCCTGGCTCCATGTAAACACTACAGCAATAACAAAAACATCTCTATATTGTCAACTTTGTGCTCAGCACAAATGCAAAACATTACCCCATATTGTGAAGACAATTAATTCTACCCCAGCCAAACCCCTGTCTTTGACTTAGTTCAAGACAGTGCAGGCTTCCACCCTCCTCCAGCAAGCTCTGTTCCCTGCAAAGGAGTTCCAATGATTTGACCTTAACGTGGCCTTTTCCTTCCTAAAACCAAGAAGTACATGAACATTGCAGCACACAACAGCTTTTCCTGCTTCTCCCTGTCCCAGTGGCTGCAGGCTGGAGTGGTTTGGGAAATTTCTGATGGAGGAATACAGGGCCACAAGGGAGGACCCCTCTGTGCCACTGCAGACCCAAACCATGTCTCACTAGCACTACAGGAGAGTTGTGTCCACACCAGGGACTGGGATTTGGTTGGCTGCACTGAATTAGTCTGATTACTTGTATTTGAGGACAGGATGTTGAATTTGGGTGTAACAACAGCAAAGGCTCATTTCAGTTCAGCTGGATGCAAGGAAGCAGAAGAGATTCTTTTACTGGAGCAGAAGAAAAATTGAGAGCTGAAGAAAACAGCAAAAGGCAGTAAAATCCCTTGAAAGGGATATTTCAGTAGAAAACAGATACTTCTCTTAGACAGGGCTAGTGGCTAATTACTGAATTAACTAATTAATTAATGTGATTAGCTATCACATTAAATGAATAGTAATATATCATTATGGTAAAGAAACCATGATTTCATGGTCTCAAAGGTTTTCTACTGTGACAAGTTCCTCTTTTTCTCTCTGGGCATCTCCATGTTCACCTGCTTCCCAAGTAGTCTGAAGGCACCTGAGGAATGTATGGCCCCAATTAGGGTTTGTAATTGAAAACAATTAATCAATTAAGCCAAGCAGCTAAATTGCTGTGTGAGAAGGGAGGATCCATCTGTGAGATAGAGGAGGGTTGTAGGTGTCTGTAACTCTTGGGAAATTTTTTACTTTAGTTTGTATACCTGAATTCATCCTCTCTTAGATGTGGTAGAGTGATATAGACTATTTCAGTTGGAAGAGGCCTACAACAATAATCTGTCTTGCACTGGTAATGTAAAGATTTAAGGGGTTTAATGAACCTTAACTTAAAGCATAGTGGTGGGTGTCACAGAAGCTGGTGAGAAAGTGAATTGTGAGGACCTAGATGGTTCAGCTCCTTATGAGTTCTCTCTCGGACCTGTATGTGTAATTCCACATTAAAGCTTATTTGTCAGCAAGCAACACAAGGAGGAAAAGAGGAAGAAATGGTTGCCTAGGAATCAAAAGAAATAAAGGAAAAAATTTAAAAAACAGAAGGGGGAAAAACATATTCAGCAGAAAACACCAAATAACGTAGAAGTAATTTTTAAACTTTCCTCTTTGCACCCTTCCTTAGGGTTTCCGCTCTGCCCACGCCTGTGCCAGTGGTCGCTGAGACACTTGTTTTCTGATAAAGAGGAAGGAAAAACCACCAGCCGTTGTCCCGGATGCTCGGTGACAGAGTAAACCCAGGCAGGGAAGTGTTCCTGATTTACCCCAGCTTGGGAAAAGCGGGTCAGTCTGGCTGGAGAGGGAGCAGCCGTGAAGGAAGGATGGGAATGGTGCTGCGAGCAGCCGTGCTCCTGGGTTCCCTTCTCCACTGCAGCGGTGAGTCTGGGCTGGGCACGGGCCCCTGCCCGGGGCAGCCCCTGCCCTGCAGTGTCTGCGTGTGCTTGGCAGGGGTGGTTCTGTTTTGGGAAGTGTTTAGATTCAGTCCTCAGAATGAGAGAAATGTACTGGGACAAAGGCAGTTTTTACAGGAAAAATAGTTTTTGGTTTCTTTACCCAGTGGTTTAAGTTTCTCATGTTTGGCTGAGAGAATGGTGTGTTTCAGAAAAACAAAATAGGTAGTGGAGGAGGGAAGTCTTTGCTGTTCCTCAGAAGTCCCAAGGGTGATGTCTGGAGTAGACACTGGCTGAGACCAGGGAGCTGCAACTTGGACTTTAGACCAACTCCTTCCCTCAAGCCTAAGTTATCCAATAACTCTGACCCTGTGCTCTACTCAGTGCTGGTGGTGGCAGGAAAGCACCAGGCTGCACCCATGGCTGCAACCCAGCCATCAGCCACCTCCCATCCTCATGCCACACTGATTTTTGGTTAACCCATCCCTGAGCAGCCCAACCCTCACACTCCCCACAGCTGTGTTTCTCACCTGGTGGGTTCTCTTTGCCAGTGCTCTTGCCATGGCTTCACCACCTGGGAGCTGCCTTCACCCTGGCTGCTCTGTGGCTTAATTTTCATCTTCCTTTCTTCCTGCAGCTTTTCTGGACCTGAGTGGCCCCAGTGAGATCAAAGGGGTCTGGAAGGAGTCTATCACTCTGCCTTGTGCCTATGTGCCTGTGGAGGACCTTGTGCAGCAAACCCTCACCTGGACTGTGGTACATAACGAGGGTTCAGGCACCATCTTTCGGAGGGATGACTCCGGGGACCACGTTCTCCTGTCTGAGTACAGGAACAGAGTCAGCATCCCAAAGGATGCCCCAGGAAATGTGTCTCTCCTCATCCTGAGCCTGGAGATCTCTGACAGAGGGACCTACACTTGCCAGGTCACCTGGAGAGACAGCAACAACAGCCTGATAGCAAAGGAGATCACCACCAGTTTGGAGGTTGTTAAAGGTAAATCAAAGAAGGAGGCTGTTCAGGAGGGAAAGGCTTTTGGGAATTAGACAGAGCAGGTAGGCAGTGACTGTGTGTTTGCATGCAGAAGCATTTTGCTGATCAGTGTCAGCCTCCAGCAAGAAACAGCAAATAGGTCAGAGAGAAATTCTGCCCAGGACACAGCACCCTGCAGCTTGGGGAGGACCTGTGTCTCCTCAAGGACCAGTTCACCCCTGGCTCCATGTGTAGCCAATGGCTCAATGTTCCCAGTGGCATGCAGCAGTGGGGAAGTCCCAGGGATAATGTATTGCTGTTCTTTGACTAAATTTCACCAGCATGTGCTTGCCCTGTGTCTCCCCAGTGTGGGGGGGTTATAGAGGCACAGAGGCTGCCGGACACCCTGTGCGGCACAGCTGAGATCAACCTGTGCAGGGAGGTGATGCCAGAGCCGAGCTGCTTCCTCCTGGGAAGGCACCGACAGCAAGAGCGAGAACTGCTGTGCCAGGGGGACCGTCCCCACCACAGCCAGGCCTCCGTCACCTGCTTTAGCCACCTCTGCTTTGTCTTCCAGTGGCAGCCACCAAGCCCATCATCAGAGCTGGAGAGCCGGGGCTGACGCTGCCGGCCGGAGCCAGCACCAGCCTGACCTGCGAGGCCGGCGGCTCCCCTCCCATCAGCTACCGCTGGTTCCGGAGCGGCCCGGCGGGCAAAGCCGAGCTCCTGAGCACCGCGGCTGAGCTGGCGTGGCCCAGCCTGCGGCCCTCGGACAGCGGCACGTACTTCTGCGAGGCACAGAACAGGGCTGGGGCCGGGGCCGTGCAGCGCAGCGATGCTGTGCAGCTGAGCGTGACAGGTGAGTGCCGCGGCACGGCTGCCAGGAGAAATCCATCCGTCTGCAGGGCAAGGAACAGCATCCTCCTTCCCTGCCCGGGAAGAAGGAACTGCCAAACGCCCTCAGCACTCTGACACAGCCCTCCCCGCTGGCTCCACTCTGTGTCCTTCTTTGTTTCCTCTATTCAATTTCCTCCTCTTTGAGAAACTGCTTTTTTTCTGATGCAAAAGAGGATTTCTACTTCAAGCATTCATTTATTTATTCCTCTGTGGGTTTTTTGAAGTTCTCCCTGGCTCTGTAATGCTGCCCACTGCAGTTCAGCAAGTTTAGACAAGGAGTCGGGGCTTTATTTTGACAACAAGGAACAAGTGAGTGGTAATTCAGTGGCAGAACAAACCAGACTGGCCTTTGCTCCCCACCACCAGCTGCGTGTCTCAGGGAGACACACTGCACCTCACACACGCCAGGCTCTGACACCTCCAGGCTCTGCAGCACGGAGTGTGACAGGTTGGACTCATTGCCCTCGGAGGAATTTTTCAACCTAAACCATTCCATGATGGGTGCCTGGTGGAAAACCTGCAGCTCTCCTTGGCCGGTCGCTGGATCAGCACACCCGTGATGCCCCTGAGGGCAGAGCCAAGCACAGGCACCACACCGTGGCCTGTGAAAGAGGCAGAGCCTGCTGAGCACCGAGGCTCAAAGCTCTGGCTGAAGCCCCGTGGTGCTTCTCCCAGCAGTCACCCACTGGAGGGAGCAGCAGGGGACCAGGGCTCAGTGCTGCAGGTGCCGCCTAACGCTGCTGGCACAGCATTGCCCTCCTGTCAGCTGGGAGGGGGCTGCTTCCTCCCGCTCCCACCTGCGGGGAATTCTGTACCACAGCAGCATCACCATGGTGGTCACACCCCTGTGTAAGCCTCTCCCTCCCCCTCACCTTGCAGATCTGCCCACAACAACAGCGGCCTTGCAGAGGAGTGGGGGAACCACGGGGGGACACCACTCAACCACCGGCCAGTGTGCGAGCTGTGACAGCTGATGGCAAGGATGGGGTGTTGGGGCAGCGTGATGCCAATGCTTGGAAGTGGTTTTATTGCTGGGAAACAGAGTTTTGAAATTACGGAACTTCAGACCATATGCCTCAGTTTTTAACTCAGGTGTTTCTGAAAGTAGATCTTCCTTCCCTTAGTTTCCAATCCTCAGAGGGTTTATATGTTGTCTTTGTAGGAGAGATTGGACGTGTCTTAGGACTGCTGAAAATGCCATTTCCTAAGTTGCAGAGCATAGGGGATGGGATGTTCTGGGTTTGGTTCTTCTCTAAAGAGTTTTTTTGTTTGTTATCTGATCCTGATTGGAGCTGCTTAGGGGAGGCAGATCTGGTGTCTCCAGTAGCAGACACAAGGGATGCAAAAGCTTCCTCAGACCCAACTGAAAACATGTACTTGACCAGGGACAGCAGTTTTGAGGGAGGGCTCGTGGTTTCCCATTTGTTTTTGTGGGATGTGGGAATTTTTGCCTGTTCTAGAGCAGGTCTGCTTGTGGAAACTTTCTATGGTTGGATTATACTTCATTTGGATTGATGGTGCCCCAGCAATCACGTGGGGATTGTGGAAGCTGGAGTCAGTCACCGGAAGCTGAGGGAAGATGTTGGCAGGTGTTGATTGTTCTTGCAGAAAAACCTCAGACAGATCTGGTGTCTGGAGGTACCTCAGGAATCTCCTGGACTCCATGGGGCCCCACCACTACTGCAGGTGTGTGTGTGTACAGACATACAAATGCACACAGGTACCTGGTGTGTGTCTATAGAGTTTGGTTATACATATATATGTACATGTACTATATATAGTATCCAGCCAGTGGCTATATGGTACTACATGGACTCTCTATAATATAATGTATATATAGTGCTCATTTCTGCAGTTTGCCTATTTTCACTGCCTTGTAAAGGGGCTGGAGGCATTCTCTTCTGATCCTACAGCTCGAATCCCAGATCTCCTAGTGCTAAAATGAGGGCTGGAAATGCACTGTCAGACTTTAACTCATGTTTGTTTTGCAGATCTGCCCATAACAGCAACGACTCCTGAGAGTGGTGTGGGATATCCAGGGAAGAATGAAACAGTTCATGGTAAGTAAGAGCAAAAGCAAGCTGAGAAGAATGATTAAGGACCCAAACCAGATGATATGTATTCAAAATTAGTATTCTGCCTTTTTAGCTGCAAATTGCATTAAGATCTGTTCTCAAAGAACCCAGATAATTCCTGGTGACAGTTCAAAAGGGTCAGGATGTTTTTATGGAAGAATGACCAAAAAAAAGTTGATATATGGGGCACACATATATGTGTTGCTGTGTTCCTGAGCAGTCGGTCCATTTTTATCTTGGACTGTCAAAGCTGAAACAGCAGAAAAACCTCAATGTGTGCCTCGAGCAGATCTACACATTCTCCAGCTTTGCAGCATTGTGACAGGTTTAGACACTTTCCAAACAGAACTGAGCAGCATCCCTGAATGGAAAGCTTTATGCCCTGATATGCAGTGCAATTATCCTGCCCAGCTCACATCCCTAGTCACCTCAGCATGAGATGGACACTGTCTGTACAGCTGTGGTCCCTTGGTGAGGTGTACACAGTGTTGGGTCACACAACACCCACGCAGAGCCACAGGACCAAGGCTCTGTGGGGACACAGCCCCATATGCTCGGGCAGGGCTGGCTGTTGCTACCCTCAGGGACATGGTAAATGTCATGTTCCTGCTGCTGCTGTCACCCAGGAGGGCTCCTCTGTCTGAAAATCCTCTGTTGTATTGTTTTAGATTTCCAGAGGACTGGCTTGTCCCTGTACTTGGTCATCCTGATTGCTGTGGTGTGTGGTGCTGTGGTTTTCCTTGTCATCTCTCTTATCATTTGCATTAGAAAGCCCAAAGATGGTGAGTAGAATGTTCTGGGAAACCTGAACGTTTTACACATGACCAGCATGGCTTTTCCTTTGATGGGTTTTGGGGCCTGGAGCAGAGCTTGCAGCCACCAGCTGCTGCTCTGGCACCTGCATTGTGCAGGCAGTAGATGACACAGATGGTGGGAGATCCAGAGAGGCAGAGAAGTCCTTGCAGTCAGGAGGGTCTTCCAGGTACCAGCCATGGGGTTGGGGCAGCAGTGGCCCTGCTGGTCCTCAGCTGCCCCCTCTCGTCCCTGCACTGGCTCTGGGGCAGCTCAGCCCCTGCCCTGCAGCCCATCCCAAGGTGTGTGGCTCACTCTGCCACAGAGCTTTGGGATGGTTGTTTCTCACTGCTCCTCACAGACATCCCAGACTCTCCTGCTTGGCCAGGCTCATTGTTTTAAACCTTTAAAGTCTCTGGCAGAGGGTTCATCCTGTCCTGCTGCTGGGAAGTGTCTTTGGCACCAGTTGCAGCTCAGTAGTTCCTGTAGTTGGCACGCAGAAGGGAAGAGGTCATTGTCAATTCTCCCTATTCCATATGAATTTGTTTCCTCTCTGGTCTTTGGTCACAGGATCTATTCACTGAATGCCTCTGTCTCTCCTGCACTGCCACCAGAAATCCCCTTGACCAAGTGTTCCTTGGAGGCCCCTCCTCACTGGCAGTGCAGGGAGCACACAGATGTGCTGTGGGGTTTGACATCCCACAGACTTCATTTTCTCCTTTGTTTCACTAATGATCTTCCTATGACTCCATGCTACCAATTAATAATAAAATTGTCAGATAGTTCTTTTGCCATTTTTCTTATTTTTATCTTTATTTTTTAAAGGAATCCAAACTAGCCACTTTCAAAACTGTTCTTTATTGAACTTCTAATGAATAGGGAAACTGGGGAGTTCTAGTTTCTAACCTCAACTTTATCTTTGACATTGGGTCAAAATAACCCAGTTGTGTGATAGCTGGGTTGTTTTTTTTTCTTGGACTGAATCCTGGGAAACTGAGTCATCACCCACCTGACACGATATCCAGGCTGTTATTTTTGTTCTATATTCAGAGGTCATTTTCTTAAACCAAGAAGATAAACAAAGAATTTTTTTTAAATAATTTAAATGCAACTTATTGATACGAATTCTGATTTTTCTTTTCCAGCTCAAGTCTATGATGTAAAATTGTGAGTATAATCCTTTATCTGACACATTGATGAGTCCTGAGTGGGGATGTATCAGAGCAGAAATAAAAGACACTGCTATTAGCTGTCATAATGAAAACCCTCTTAAGCAGTCTGGGTGAAGAGGTTCACAGTTAGCTCAACAGCACGTTGTAGGATGGCTTGTGGGCTTTCCACAGCAACATAGAATGTGGGAAGAAAGATCTTTTTCATGGCAATATCAAAACTGTAGAAGTGAGCAAGAGCTGCTTATTGACTCCTAAGTCCAGGGAGGGCTACTGAAGATGATTGCCAAGGCTAAATTCTCTGTGTTTTTTCAAGGCTAAATTCCCAGTGTTTTTTCAAATGCCAAGGGAAGGAACTCCCCTTCTAGAGACCATTAATTATACTCTGATTTATCCTCAAAACATCCCTGGCTGAATTTGCTTCTTCTAACCTAGCTAGGAAGGAAGTTATAGCTATTTCTAAACTCAGGTTTCACATCCTGATCTAATTGTAACCTGTGGAAGTTTTACTGGAAAGCCTGATAATCTGGTCAAAACATACAAGGAGAACCACTTCTCTAGGTACAAAGTGTGCTGACTTGAGTATTACAGTGGGATGTGCCAGCACCCCAGTGCTGGGCTTCCCCAGCACTGTGTAAGGCAGCAGTTTAAGTAACATTTGAACCCTAAGCAAGGGAACAAATGCTGTGATGACATTTCTCCTCAGAGGACCTATCTTCCTTTAAAAAATATTAGGTACCATAAGCCAGACGGTGGATGTGGGCTGCTTTCAGTTCTCAGTTTACCCTTCCTCCAATACTTTTTATAAATATTTATTTCTCTTCAGCAATTATCTCACTGTGCCAGTGCAAGAAATTGTGGTAATCTTTTCATTGCTTGTACACCCTTTGCTGCCTCTCCCTGGAAAATTTCTCAGGGTTGGAAGTGATGCTGCTACAATGCCCGAGGTTTTTCTGCCACCAGAAAGGAAACGACAAAATTCTCTCCTTCAGAATATTGCCATAGCCCAGTGGCCCAAGTTTACATGGGTTTGAGTCAGACCATAATACTGTCAAAATCCTGATGGTTGGAGATGCTTTGTTTACTCTGGTTGGTTTTTTTTTTTTTTCCCCTTTTTTATTTCAGCCATAACTTGAAAGCAGCAGCTTCTTCAAGCACAGGTCATTATGAGGAACCCATCTCTGCCACTGAAAACAGCTACGTGATGGAGCTTGGGGAAAACAAAGTCTCTGAAGAAGTAAATAATGTGTCTGACTCTGTTGCAAACCCCCAGGAATCTGAGTATGAAGTAGGGGACACTTCCTGAAAACCAACAACGCTCTGCAGATACCAGTCCTGAGAAGCACCTTCACCCAGACAAAATACATATTTATTTTCCCTTTTGCCCCTGACAAATAGGTTGGACAAGCAGTGGTTGCTCTCCCTGGACAGTCCCTGCAGTGAAAAGGCAGGAACTTCAGTTACAGACTGCTGTATAGAATTTCTGATTTTGTTTTCCTTGATTCCCTTTCACCACCTCTATCCAAGAAAGCCCTTTGAATGCTGCAGCAGGCAGGTCCCAGGCTAGGAGCACTGTACTGAACTTAACTGCTTTATCTGGCCAAAAGGACCAGTGTTTCCAGCCTCTGTGTGGTGGGAGGAGAGCCAGCACTGAGGGCTGCTCAGCATCCCCATCCCTGTGGGTGAGCGGGGCAGGATGTGGCTGGCTTGGGAATCGATGGCTCTTCTCCTGCCCACCTGATGCTGCACAGATTTAATATGAGAGAGATTTTATAGAAACACTGAAAGGCACATTAAAGCCAAGAGAAACTCAGGGTCCTGCCACACTAGAGGAAGCAGGAATGTCCCCTGCTGTCCTTGTGCTGCCCTTGGTCCCCCTCCACAGCACTGCAGTGAGGTCTAGGCACACTGGCCACAGCTCTGGCTGGTTCTGGTACTGCAAACAGCTCTTTCTGAGCTCATGTTCTCTCTTTAAATGCATGATGGATATTTGAAAAGAATTAGGTACTTTTCCATAAATTTGGGGTAGGATTGCTTACACATGCCTCACATATTTTGCTGTGTGCATTTCTGCACAACTGGCTCATTTTGGAATTCCAGCAAGCCACTCACAGCCCCTCACTAGATACTCAACAAGTACTTTCCTCCCAGCTTAAAGGCCTGAAGAGTAAGTTATGAATATTTTCTACTGGCCTGAGTAAATCCATTATGCAGCATTATGGAGGGACCTTTTTACAATGAAGAGGGCAATCCTCTGAGTCCCATTAAAGGCCATGAGGCAGATGTAAAGCAGAGGGAGTGACCCAAGGGATGAGCAAGACATTGGTAACACTGGCACAGGATTAATGGGCCCCCAGCTGTGCTGCTCACACTCGGGACAGCTCTGCATCTACAGATCTCTGAACACCAGTTCAAAACTCACCAGAATTCAAAGGGAGTGTGAGGTGCTAATGGAATGGTATTCCAGTCAAAAAACATGATTGTGGCACTGTAAAGCCCATGGAATGTTGCTACCTTACGTGTGCACGTTGGCCTCGTCTTGGGTTTAGCAGAGCAAGAAAAGTTAGTGAGAAAGATTGTAAAGAGTAATTATTGGTATAAAACCACATCTGTGCAAACCATCTCTTGGAAAAAAGAGAAGAAACAAATGAGCAAAGAGTACCCATGGGGGTCAGGGCTGAGAAGGTGAAGGGGCTATTTGTTTCAGCTTCTCTGAAAAGGATGCAGAAATTAGTGATAATTATCTGGTAGCACTTTCAAAGGGCAAGGAAAAGTACTTCTTTGTATGCAACACAGAAATAAATGTGGAACCCAGTGCTGCTCACCCAGGGCTGAGAGACAGAGGTCTAATGGGAAATTAGAGGAATTAATGACTAAAAAGTTCATCATAATGCACAAACTACCAGGCACACTGCCCAGGCACTTATCAATGACCTTATACTTTCTCCTGTGCTACAAGTTTTATTTCTATTCATTAAGAATGTAATTAAAAATCAAAGGCTGGGACATCTTGATTTCTGAATGAAAAGGGAATACATGGCAACTACTGGTGCTGTCATGGAGAAAACTGCCAACATGTACATGCAGCTTATTGCAGATGTGGAGAAAATAGGTGTGAGTGTGTGTTCTGCATGTGTGAGGTCAGAGGAGACAGGAAGGAAATGTGGCAGGTGCTGGAGCACAGCCCATCCATCTGAGCTCAGCCTAACTGCTGTGGCCACGGAAAGGGGAATATGGCCACCTGGAATGACCTGCAGTGCTCTTCATCTGAGGAGTCTGATGTGGCCAGAGCTCCAGCCAGGGGAGGAGGGAGCACTGAGGGAAGGCAGAGATACAGAGACAAAGGGTGTTCCACTGAGGGACAGGGTGGTCAGTCACACTGGGGTCTGAGCTCTCACTGCTGAAACCCCATGGGCAAGGCCTGCAAGGAATCCCACAGCTTGCTCCAAAATCACTCAATTCCAGCTGCACTGCAAAGCCATGGGCAATGCAGCCCTCCCAATGTGGTTAAACAGCAGTGTTATCCTGGCTGGACAGCCAGCACCAGGAGCTGATGATATTAAATACAGCTGTTGTAAGGCAAGCTCATGAAACTCAAAATAAATCTGTGAATACGGTCTCCGTGTGTTTTGTGTCTGCATGCACTGTGGGACAGCTGGACAAGGTCCAGGTCCTGATTTGGTCTGGGGTGTACCTGGGCAGAAGAGCAGCTGCTGTGCACCCTGTGCAGTGGCAGAGGATGAGCTGAAGTCACGGTAGATCATCCCAGACCAGCAGTTTTGTTTACCAAACCCAGAGCTCAGCCAGCTTCTGCAGAGCACTGAGAGGAGGAACTGGGCAGTCTGAAAAAAGCCAGCATCAGATGGTGCTGAGACTCCAGAGAGCACCAGCAGTGACGTGTGTGGTGACTGCAGGTAAGGGACATCTGTACTGCTCTGATGGCTGGGGGTGTGCAGCCCACCTGCAGCACCAGGAAAGAAACAGGAACTCAGAAGACATCATACACATGGGTCACTTTCTTGGAATCAGGAGCTGTTTACAAGGATTTGGCCAGGCTAATAGCAACCCAGAACTAATGTCATTGACCTGGGAATTCCTGGGAAGGGAAGTGAATTTTTCAGAGAGAGCACTTGTACATCGTGTTTCTGTCACAGAAGCTTTAAGGGGAAATGCTAATTTACACTAATTTCTGTTTCTTTAAGTGGAACAAGGTTATGTTTTGATGAGTGACTATATGATTATCTGATGTGACAGAACTGTGGTGTGAATGGCTGGGGGGAGATCACACAATCAGCTTCTGAGGGACATCCAAAAAGTACTTAGTAAAATACACTCTTTTGAGTCAGATCCATGAGTTAGCTATGGCTGGAATAAACAAGAAAGTTTCAAGTAAAAATTGGTTCTTTTTTGAGTGCATATGGTTGAAAAAGAGCACTTTAAGACCTTTCTTCTTAGGTTATCTACTTTTTGGTCATTTGCTCATAGCTGGACACTGAATTTCATCTCCTTGAACGCTAAGGATATTATTTATCACCAGAAAAAATGGTGGCAAACTTCTCTGGCCACTGGCAAACTTTGTCAGAAGATGAATGTAAGATGTAGGCTCAGCAGAGCTGGTCCCTATGAACAGGGTCTGAGTGACCATCTGTGCTCAGGTTTGGGGACATGGGGATTTTACTGTGGCACCTGTAGTTAGCCCGAGATGAGTAGCAGAAATGGCAGAACAAAGAGTGCCTGAGCTGTGGCACTTGAAAAAATGACACTTGAGAGAGTGTCCTCTCCTCTTTGTGGGAGGAAGGTGGGTACCTGGGGGAACAGGCTGCAGCGTGCCTCACCTGCAGCACTGCGTGGGAGAGAGTAGCAAGTTCAATCCAGAGCAGAGACACTGGAATGAAATACTGCATTTCAATAAACCAGGTAGCTAGCCAACATGTCTGAGACTTTGAAGGCTTTTTCTTCTTGTGTTCAGATACAAAATTATGAGGAGTCCTTTCAGTAAGGAAGAAATGGGCTGACTGTGTGACTCAGGGAGCTATGTCTGTGTCCAGGGAGAGAAAGACGTCATGTACATCACATTTGGGGAACTACAGTTATTCATATCTACTTTAGTTAAATAGTTTTTGGGTTTTTGTTTGTTTTTTTTTTTTAATCCCGCATAATTAGAGCCTCAGGAAGTCTTGCATGTCCAGTTCAAAAAATAATCCTATCAGCAGTTTTAGCTTGGGTTTTCAACATCTTTCAGGGTGTGTTCCCCAAAACCCAGCTTCTCTTAAATTGTTTTGTGTAGGAGACTGTTTGGGACAAGGCTTCACTGCCAGTCACGGATCAGGGTGTAGAAAGGGTTGGATTTGAATCAACTCTATGAATGTGGACACATTTCCCTCTTTGAGGGACACAGCTAGCAACTTTAACAAGTGCTTTTTTGTTTGTTTGCTTGCTTTTAGGCAGGACTCAAACATTGCTAAAATCTTCTCAGGGGCAGCATGGGCAGATGGATGCAGGCCATATGCACTGGTACCCCACTGGCAGCTGCAGCAAAGATGTCAAGAAGAAAAGTCAGCAAAAATCAAGTTTCAATGTCTTACATAGATATGCTTTGCAAGAATGGGTGTGGCTGTCTCCATCATCTTCCTCAGCAGGATGGCAGCTGGTGGCAGGGCTCTCAGAGCCCTGGATGAATTTGTTGCACCAGGTCTTGAAGCACAGCATTTAGTTTTTTGCTCCAGACAAGTTCCACCACAGCGGTCAGCAGGGTGGAACTTGGAATCACAGTCAGCAAGGGCCCCATGGATGAGCATGCCTCTACCTGGGACTGAAATGAGATCCATGCAGTTCTCATTAGTTTACTGACTCTGGGAAAATGAAGATAATTTCCAGCTCTCATTACCCTAGCAGAGAGGGAATAAGCTGTCACTGGCATGGAGCAGCACTTCCAGAGATGGGTTCAGCTGCAAGGTGGATGTTTCAGCCCAAGAAGACAGGTATTTGTTGTGATGGGACGAGGCTGTGGCAAAACCATCCCATTTACCTTTCTCTTACAGTTCCAGTAGAAAACAGCTCCCTGTCCCACAGACACATCTGCCTCCTGCTCAGAGATATTGTTTTCCTGGTGCAGCTGTTAGAACCATATGCTAAGGCATGGCTATTGAATAAGTCCCCAAAAGCTGCTCTACTATTAAACCCCTGTAATAGAATTCACTAGGTCAGTAGATTTGCTTTTATACATGTTTCTTATCTTTCTGTAAGTTTTTCTCCTTCTGGTAATAATTAGCAAGCACTAATCAATCCTGTGTATCACACCTAGATAATTCTTGGAAGTACTTTTAAAGATACCCTATGGAGCACACTCAGAATGTCCCTTGGCTGCCAGTCAGAAGTCACCTCCTTGGCAAACACAGCGTGTGCTTTCAGAACATGACTTTTGCCCATGAACTGGATTTTTGCAGCAGAAATGTGAGCTGAGAGAGTCTGTGATGCTCAACATGACCTGGCAATGGACACTTGCAGTTCAGAAAGGCAGCTGAGTCCTGGGCTGCATCAAGAGAAGTGGATGGGGATGGGGAATGGGACTGGAAAGATCCATACAGCCTTTCTCTTTCCTTCACCCTTCACCTAACTCAGCAGTGAAATGGACTCGTGATGTTTCAGAAAGAGGATCCTAGATGACAAAGGACAGAATAAAAGGAAGTGTTCTTCACTTGCTGTCTGGTCCCAGGACGGTGGGAGTCTCTTGGGGAAAGGACAGACCTGCACTTTTGGGAGAATGGGAGAAGTTGGGCGGATAGTGGTGTTTGTGATGATTTTCATCAGCTGCAACGGTGAGTAAATGCTTCAATGTATAAGAAGAAATTAGAGTACTAAGAGGATAGCAAAAATCTTTCGAATTATAGCATCTATTTTTTTTTAATTGACAAGTCAATTTGGAAGTCTTTAGCTTATTGTATTAACCACAGAGCCTGAGAATTCATGAGAGTCTCCTTTGGCATCGGATACAATGAGGTGGTTTCAAGAGTGCAGCAAATGGGGCAGTATTGGGAACGTCAGCTTCCCTGCCCCAAGGCAAGAGCAGAATACAGTTTTTTGGGACCCTTGGCGAGGATCCACTGTGGTGTCCAGCTCTCAAAACAGTCTTGGTGAAGATGGAATATGCATTCTAAATTTAATAACTCATCCTCATTGTTCTGTTATCATGGCCCTGGGAAGAAGAAGAGCTGTGAGACCAAGCGCCAGCACATTTGATTCCCCTTGGTCTCTCCTACCTAGTGACTCTCTGGTTGCATCAGGAAAGCTGGGACTGGAACCTTGGCTTCAGTTCCTATTCCCCTGGTTGAATATACCCTTTCTCAGAGCATGTATGACACTGGCAGCAGCAGAGGATAGCTTTGGCAAATAAGAGAAAAGTGCTCTTACAAGTTGTATACAAAAGCACAGGATTGTTCCTGACATTTAGAAAATTGTGTTGAAATATATTCCCCATTTTGTCATTAAAAAACCCAGCTTTGCAGATTACTGGGATCTGCCTTTCAACCAACTTCTTGCAAGCTAAAGCTGCTGAATATAACCAGTGTCTTTACAGGGAGGAAAAGGGGAGAAGAATAAGGATTATTGGGAGAGATGAGCCAAGTCAAATGAAATTCAGGTGATTTGCTACTTACAAGAGGCACTTCCCAGAGAAGATGTGGGAACCATGGGCAGGCAGCTGGAGAAATTGGGAGAATGTGTGGAGAAAATCTGCCCACTCTTCTCCTTTGCCTACTTGAACGCTGGCAGGATGCTGATCTGGGTCAGGTCTGAAGTTTTCCAAGGCTAAAGCAAAAGGATAGGCTCTGGTCCACCATTCCTATTCCAGGTTCAGTACTGCAGGGAATATCCCTAAACGTTCCTGCTCACAAGGAGACTCTCTGTACTGAGAAAGAATTAAGAATTGGCAAGTGCCCAGAGAGAAACACAATAAAAATAGACATGAGGTCAAGGCAGCTGTTCACTTCCCCATGCCTGATGATGTGGGCTGGCTTAGTGCTGTGGTGTACAGCACATCTGGGACCTGGCCACATGCTGGCACCTACTGCCTGGTGAGTCCTGTCTATCCAGAGGACATTTCCCTCCCCTGCTGCATTCTGATTTCTTCCCTTCCACTGCTGTTCCCCACAGCCCTCCTGGATCTGTCTAGTGTCCACCAGGTCACGGGCACATGGATGGGATCCACCACTGTTCCATGTACCTATGTGCCTTCAGAAGGTTTCACGCAGCAAACGCTCAGGTGGAGCGTGGAGAGGGACTCCAGCACCTCTACCATCTTCCTGAGGGACGGCTCTGGTGACCACATCTTGCTGTCTAAATTCCGAGGCCGAGTCAGTGTCCCAAAGTACAGCCCAGGGGATGCCTCACTCCTCATTCAGAACCTTGAAATGCCCGACAGTGGACACTACACTTGTCAAGTCGTCTGGAGGTCTACAGATAACAGCTTGATAACAAAAGAGGTGACCACTACAGTTAAAGTTGTCAAAGGTAAATCCAGCAGTAAAGTCCTGCTCTTGTGCAGCCAGGTTAAACCAAAAGAAGGTAGGGGGGACCAGTGTTGGTGCAAATAGTCTTTCACACCACACTAGGTTGGGGGCTGAAGCATTTGCCTCCCTTGCTGTGTTCATTAACCTTCTCAACACGTGAAGGTGTAAGAGTGAACTGGGGAAGGGAGCCAGTTAATGTACAGCTCAAGCTGGATCTATTGATGGGCCAGTTGAACCCATGATGCTTGAGATAATATCCAGGTCTGGTTCTGTGCAGGCAACCAATATCTCTGTGGTTCAGCAAGTGGGTGTTGTGTGAGCCAAGTATGCCTTCTCCCCTTCCTGAGCATCCTCACTGTGTGCTAGAAAAAACTCCTTCTGCAAGGAGACACCCACCCCAGAGAGCAGGACTTTGTGAAAGGGCAGCAGCAATGGTGGCACAGCTGGTGTAACCTCGATTAACACGCAGGTTACCTGAACTCAACCTGTGCAGGGAGGTGATGCCAGAGCCGAGCTGCTTCCTCCTGGGAAGGCACCGACAGCAAGAGCGAGAACTGCTGTGCCAGGGGGACCGTCCCCACCACAGCCAGGCCTCCGTCACCTGCTTTAGCCACCTCTGCTTTGTCTTCCAGTGGCAGCCACCAAGCCCATCATCAGAGCTGGAGAGCCGGGGCTGACGCTGCCGGCCGGAGCCAGCACCAGCCTGACCTGCGAGGCCGGCGGCTCCCCTCCCATCAGCTACCGCTGGTTCCGGAGCGGCCCGGCGGGCAAAGCCGAGCTCCTGAGCACCGCGGCTGAGCTGGCGTGGCCCAGCCTGCGGCCCTCGGACAGCGGCACGTACTTCTGCGAGGCACAGAACAGGGCTGGGGCCGGGGCCGTGCAGCGCAGCGATGCTGTGCAGCTGAGCGTGACAGGTGAGTGCCGCGGCACGGCTGCCAGGAGAAATCCATCCGTCTGCAGGGCAAGGAACAGCATCCTCCTTCCCTGCCCGGGAAGAAGGAACTGCCAAACGCCCTCAGCACTCTGACACAGCCCTCCCCGCTGGCTCCACTCTGTGTCCTTCTTTGTTTCCTCTATTCAATTTCCTCCTCTTTGAGGAACTGCTCTTTTCTGATGCAAAAGAGGATTTCTACTTCAAGCATTCATTTATTTATTCCTCTGTGGGTTTTTTGAAGTTCTCCCTGGCTCTGTAATGCTGCCCACTGCAGTTCAGCAAGTTTAGACAAGGAGTCGGGGCTTTATTTTGACAACAAGGAACAAGTGAGTGGTAATTCAGTGGCAGAACAAACCAGACTGGCCTTTGCTCCCCACCACCAGCTGCGTGTCTCAGGGAGACACTCTGCACCTCACACACGCCAGGCTCTGACACCTCCAGGCTCTGCAGCACGGAGTGTGACAGGTTGGACTCATTGCCCTCGGAGGAATTTTTCAACCTAAACCATTCCATGATGGGTGCCTGGTGGAAAACCTGCAGCTCTCCTTGGCCGGTCGCTGGATCAGCACACCCGTGATGCCCCTGAGGGCAGAGCCAAGCACAGGCACCACACCGTGGCCTGTGAAAGAGGCAGAGCCTGCTGAGCACCGAGGCTCAAAGCTCTGGCTGAAGCCCCGTGGTGCTTCTCCCAGCAGTCACCCATTGGAGGGAGCAGCAGGGGACCAGGGCTCAGTGCTGCAGGTGCCGCCTAACGCTGCTGGCACAGCATTGCCCTCCTGTCAGCTGGGAGGGGGCTGCTTCCTCCCGCTCCCACCTGCGGGGAATTCTGTACCACAGCAGCATCACCATGGTGGTCACACCCCTGTGTAAGCCTCTCCCTCCCCCTCACCTTGCAGATCTGCCCACAACAACAGCGGCCTTGCAGAGGAGTGGGGGAACCACGGGGGGACACCACTCAACCACCGGTCAGGAAGGCAGTAGTGACACGGAGCACACAGTGACAGGTGAGTCTCCAAGCCAGGGTTATTCACCTCTGTGGCAGGAGGAGACCGAGGCAGGGAGTTTGCTTTTCCACAGCTAGATCAGACACCTAAGCTGAGTATGAATTGTGTCTGGGTTGTTACCCAGAGAGGCAACACCAGTGGCTGCCACCTCCCCTGCTTGAGAACGTGCCTCATGATAGGAGAGGACAAGAAAATGTTGTCTGTGTCCCTCTGGGACCAGAACTGTTGAGGCTGCAGAGCTTCAGAGGGAGGTCGTCTGGGGCAAGAGACCTGGCACAGGCCTCCACACCTCAGGAAGTTTATGGTGCAGCTGATGGCAAAGCCCCCAGGCCAGCCAGAGAGTCACCATAGGAGAGTGAAGGTGTCATCTGGAAATCTAGGGAAGTGCCAGCAGGGCAAAGCCAAAAAATTCCCAGGCCGTGCTGGGAATGATGCATTGTATCAGCCAGGGCTGCCAGGAACCTGTGGGGTGAAGGTCAGGGAGGGGAGCATGAATGCCAAATGCTGCCCCTGGCCTGATGGCAAGACACACACAGGATAACAGCTGAGTCTAGGCTGGCAGAGCAGACCCCATTTTCCCGATGCCCAGTGGGGCTGCAACGCATCCACCATTCTCCACTGACAGATCCAGTCCCAATGACACGGGTCTCCAGGAGGGATACTGCTCCAGTGGGGCCTTTCACAGACACAGGTGAGTGGAGTCTCATGCTGGAAAACACCAGATTTGCACTGGCAAGGGCAGGGTGGCAAACATCAACCCAGACCAGCTCCATATCTGGCTGCTGTGCTTGTGGCAGATACGGCGGCAGGGATCAAAGCCTGGCATGCCAAATACCAGGCATTATCCAGGCAGGAGCTGCGCTCCTGACTCCCGCCCACACGCCTGTTTGTGGGGGTGTTTGCAGCCTGAAGTTTGCTGTTTGTTTTCATGCAGGGATGCCCCATCCCTGGAAGTGTCCAAGGCCAGGTTAGACGGCACTTGGAGCAACCTGGTTGGTGGAAGGTGTCCCTGCCCACGGCAGGGCGTGGAACGAGATGGGCTTTACGATCTCTTCCAAACGAAACCATCTCGGCATTCTGTGACTGCCGGGAAGTGGCTGAACTCTCAGGTGGCCTCGGCCCCTTCTCGGTTAGGACTTAAAGGCCGTCCGAAGCAGCGGGGGACTGGCGGCTCCCGGCGGCCGTGTCCCCCGGCCGCAGTGACAGCTGTCCCCCCGCTGTCCCCCCGCAGGTTCCCCGCGGCTCGCACCGTCCCCGCTGCTGTACGGGCTGCCGGCCGCGCTGGGCGGCGTCGCGCTGGGCGCGCTGCTGGCGGCGGGGCTGGGCTGGTGGCGGCGGCGGCGGAGGAAGGAGGGTGAGCAGCGACAAACCCAGGGGCAGCCCCAGGAGGAGGGGACGGGACCGTGCGGGCGGGCGGTGGAGGGCCCGGTCCGAGGTGACGGGCGGGGGAGAGTCCCATCCCCGTCACTCCCGTCTCCATCACTCCCATCCCCGTCACTCCATCCCCGGCTGATCCCTTCCAGAGAGAAGCCTGTGGGAGGGTTATTCCCTAAACGTGGGAACACCTGGAAGCTGGGTTTTGTTCTGTGACACATAAAACGAGTCGATGCATATCTTAGATTCTTTTTCTTTTTTCTTTTCAGAACCTCTCTATGAAGTTGCTTTGTGAGTACAATTTTCTACTTGGAGCATTAAGACTGAGGGCACCGTACTGGTATCTGCTCCTAAAAAGCCTCTTTGCACAGTGAAAAGCAAAGACTTATTTGCCTTACAGGGGGAGGATCTGAACACCTTAGCAGTTTAGTTAGCAACATGAGGACTTAACATGTGGTCACAGGAGATAGCCAGACTGTTCTTTAATATGGTAGAAAAACAGATAGATACTCTGGGTATTTTGCTGTGCCTGTCACATGCCATGGGAAACCTGTTCTCTGTGGGAAATTCTTGCCATTATTTAGCAAAGCAAAAGACAGAAATTTTCAGCTCTTCCTTTAAGTTCCCTCTACACTTGCCTTTCTCTATAAGAAACATGTCTTACTGCTTGGCCAAGTATTACTTTGCAAAGTAATCATATTAGCATATTATTATACAAACACATCTGCCCTGAACTCATCTCAGTCTTCAACACCTTCATACTGCTTTCCTACTCAGATACACACCATAGCCATCTGTAGCAATTTGTCCCAGTTATTCCTGGTATTTACTTTCCAAAGGCTGGACTGTCTGCTGGTAGTTTTAGAGTGTAACATAATAATGCCATGAGAGTTTATAGTACCAGTATTAACCAGTGCTTCTTTTTATGTAATTCTTTTAACATTACTTTCTAGTGTCTTTCAGAGCCCCCCAGGCTCTCACTAGAATAGTATGAATTTTGCTGTTCCACAGATTATGTGGTAGATCTTGTGTCTAAGATGTAAATGAAGTGCCATCTGCTTTAGTCGTCCCTCTCACTCGTGTCTCTCTTGTCCCAGCCGCAGCACTGCAGAAGTCGCCCTGCTGCACCCTGAGGTGGAAGTCCCTGTTAAGTGCCTACAGGAGGAAACGTGCTCTAGCACTGAAAAGATCACCGTGAAGGACAGGAAAAGCCCTGAGTATGAGAACCTTGTGACTGCAATGGAATCTCAATATGAAACAGAAGGAATTTAGTAGAGTACCAGCTTTTCCACATAAGCAGCCATGCAGGGCTGCAGGTACCAAATAGTGAACTTAGCAGAAGGAAACTCCTCCTCCTGTTGTCCCTCTGTTCTGCTCTCACTGCTTGCTTTAACCCAGAGGAGTTGCAAAACCTTTTGGTCTTTGGCAGACCAGGCCCTGCCTGCGGGAGCAGAAGCCCCAGCCAACAGTTTGTCTACCCACTTCTACAGAGCAAGTTGTTTCTGAGCAACCTGAAGGACCCAGGGCAGGAAGAGAGGATCTGAAGGAGTGATAACATGAAGTTCTTTAGCCTGTAAATCCAGGAGTAGTTGGTGCAATGTTGCCAGTCAGTAACACTAGCAAGGGATACTCTCCCATGTGTTCCTGTTAAGACATCCCAGGCTGCAAGGAACCAGGATTGTGCTGGAAATGGAGATCCTCTGGCTTTTGCAGCTCAGCAAATACTGGTTGTACATCCTGCCTGTGCTTGAATCTTTCTCCTTTTTTTTGTTACAGCATGGTAAAGGGACCACAGAGGGGAGGTTGATGTCCCAGGAATGCCATTTTTGCTATCAGACTGGAGCTCAGTGCTCAGAGAGAGAGGGAATGAGTCTCTGAACTGCTACCCAATAGTTTTCTCCTGGAAAACAAGAACTGATGTTGAAGGAAATGCTGGCATTTAATTTTTACAGTATGGGGGCCAGAGGCATGATAAAATAGAGAGAAATTTGAAGCATTTGGATAATTGTTGAGCAAGGAACCTCTCTGAATACAACAGACTGACACCAATTTACTCTGGGGGATGTAAGTCAATCTGTGTGATTACTAATGCTGGCCATGCAACATGGATGCAATTCCTGCCTTCAGCTGCAGGGCATTCCCTACAGTACACTGTCACTCAGTAGCCTGATTTGCCTCATCATCGTTAATTGTTTGTATCTTGCCTATACTGCAGTGCTGCTGTCAGTTCTGACCTCTCTGTCTGTGCCTCCAGCCAGCATCCCTTTGTCCTCCAGGCTTGGCAGGGAGGAGGAATGCCTCCTGGCTTTAGCAAACCAAATTTGTAAGAATTACTGGCTTTTTTCTATCAGTGGGTGCAGCAAGGAAAGCATGGGGAAGCAGCTGAGCTCAAGTCACACACACCCTCCTGCTTGGCCCTGACTTCACCCACAAGGCTCATCTCTGCTGCCATGGATCATCTCTTTTTGGGTCAGCAGCCTAACAGCAGGGTCACTTTGCTGTTTGCGGCCTGAGTGCTGTGTAGAGCCACACTTTTACCTTTACAGCTCTGAATTGCAGGATGTGAGGTGGGAAAGATCAGAGAAAAAAAGTCTCCTGCCTATATTGTGAGGGCTTCACAAGCACAGTGACAGCCATGCAGGGAGGGCTGTGCTGGGTGTCAGGCTGCCCTCCAGGGAGGCAAAGTCTGGATCCAGTCTGTGGGACTCATGGCAGCCAGCCCTGAAGACCCCATGCTGCAGAAGTGCTGGCATCAGCAGTTCCAGGGGTGGTGCAGAACAAAGGAGTTGAGGGGAATGGAGAGCTGCAGCCATGCTCACGCAGGGCAGTAGCATATGGTGCAAGGTCAGTGCTGGGTAGGAAAGGAACTGAAAATTTCTCAGCTTCCCCATCCTTACCTCAGCAAATCTAGGCCCAAAACACATGACATGGCACTCTCCTTTCCCCCCCAAATATAATTCTCATTCATTTTCAATTAGCTTTGTTTTTTCTGCAAATTTTCCTGCTGTTAAAAGCTCTGAGCTCCAGGTCCACTCATTGACTATGTAACACCACAGTTTTTCCATCTTGTGATTCCTCTCAGCACTGATCTGCTCTGACAAGGTCTGGACACCTTCCTCGGAAGACATGAAGCCTGGGAGAAGCTACAGAGGAAAAAGGCAACAGGAGTTAAGAAAGGGGGAGCAGATGGACCCAGATGGACCAGCCCCCATGTACTCCATGTTGTCAATCCTCTGGTTAGGGCAGCAACAGGACTTTGGTCACAAGTAGCAGAACAGTGGAAATATTAGAAGCCTGTCTCCAATGCTGAGGTGTTTTTCCCTGGGTAACAAGTGTGTGATTATTTCTTTATTTTACTTTTAGCACGTTTTCCATGTTTCTAGTAAAACCTCTTGGCAGCAGAACGTCTTTCTTCTGAAAGCCACAGAGGGTTCTGCTGTGTTGCATCACCATCAAACCAGAAAACTTCTCCTTTGCTTGCACTGTGCTCATCTGCTGAGCTCTGCTCCAGAACGGAAGGAAAAGCTCAGCTTCTGCCCTGAAAGGACACTGCCTCCCAAAAACACACCATCTTGAGTGGCCAGCAGAGTGTCATGAGACTCACAGTTCCCCTTGCAGTGCCTGTTCCATGGAGGGGACCTGTTGGCTTTTACACCTGCTGGGTTTGTACCATACTTTAGAGCAGGAAGGTGGGAGATGAAGTCCCAGAGAAATTTGTCCCATTGTAATTTGATGCTTGTTCTTGTAAGAGAGGAAAGGGTTTACTTTCTTCCCCTTCACCCTAGTCATCTGGAAGGATCTGGGAGCTGAAGGGGAGAGTTATCTATAAAGCAGAGGGCAAACTACTGGAAGCAAAAATTGGAAATGCATGAGAAAACATGAATGAAGGGCATAAAGAAACCCTTGGCCAGCTGTGGTGCAAAGGAGGTTGGGTCTGTTGAAACCTCAAGGTTTGAGTGACAGCAAGGCTCGGGGCTGACATGGCTGTGTGCTTCATGGAGGATCCACTGGGGACAAAGCAAAGCCTGAAATGATAGACCTTGCTCTCTTTTGAAGCTAACCTCCATGATAAAGATCAGGGTGTTGTCTGTGAGTCATGAGGAGGTGCTTGAGGGAGACTATGGGAGTTTGAGTCATAAGGAGTAGGGCCATTTCTGGACCACTTGTGGACCATGTTGGTCCAGAAGTGTGCAAGCTAGTCAAAAAGCAGAACACAATTTGCTTAGGCAATGATACACATTCACGGGTTCCAGCTTTGTACAAACTCCAGCTTCTTCAAAATATTTACTAAAAAAATAGTTGCAACAAAAAGCCCAAAAGCTCAGTATTCCAGTTTATTAGTACTCTCAAATATTGCAAAATTTGCTGATGGTACTGTCCTAAAACTAGTCAGTAGAGTCTTGGGATTTTTTTTTAATTTTTGAGTTTTCCATGTCAAATGCTTTCAGAGTTTGATTTGTCAAATTGGGCTGGATGCTGCCCCTCTCATTCCCCTACCCTGACATATCTGAAATGCTACAAGTCAGTTACTGAAAACACTTAGCAATCATTATGTTTTCAAGTGGGATGATTTAGAGGGAATAACTTTAATTAAATAGCAGAATAGGCAACCTTGCTGTAAGTGCTGACTAGGAATAACCATGCAAAGACAAGAAGTCTTCTCCAAACAGCAAGGCTCCCAGGAGGGGCAATGGACTCCATGGCCTAATTTAAAACATATTGAGCAAACATGCATTTTTCACAGGCTAATGGGCCAGAGGGAAGTTAATGAGCATCCTCATTAGTTTGTACTCCATATAAAAAAAAGATTACTACATGTGCAAAGGCAAGATTCTTTATTATGGATAATGCTGCCTTTACCCATGATGATGTGATTATAGTTGTCAGGATCCTTGTTAACTGAGCTTAAATTACAGCTGGCTAGTTAATGCTGTGTAAGAGAACAGCATTGTATTTGGATGCAAATAATAAGGAGCCAGGGCACAATTCCCTGTCTTCACAGGATAGAGAAGTTGCACCAGCACCACTTCTGCTCTGATTTAATGTTGGGAGGATACCCTGACAAATACTTCCAAAACCAAGGTGGAAGGGAAACCCGGCAGCACAGCATCAGTCAGGTGTTCTGGAACAATGGGATGGGCTGCTCAGTACCTCGGTGGGTTTCTGGAGAAGTGCCGAGCCTGGAGAGGAAGGCTCCTGCCGGAGCAGGAGGAAAGGGCTGCACCCTCGAGGTCGCGTTGCTCAGCAGTGCCTCACTTGGGGTATTTGACAAACTGACACTCTGCGCACTGAGTGTCGGACTCAGCTTGTCAAATACACGCAGTGCCACACTGCAGCTCCCGGGGTCACGGTGTCCTCGCTGGACGCCAGCCTGGGCACACAGAGGGAAAAGAAGCACAGCAGCTGTTGTTAACTTCAGAGGCTTTTCCCAGATAGCAAAAAGCATAATTTATCCTCCCATATTTCCCCCTCCTGCACCCTTTTTGGGATGAGAGAGAACCACACCAGCAGACACTGCCTTCTGCTGAGGAAAATATCCACTCTATTAATTCCAAAGTCAGAAAAAGAAGTACAACTCTGCCCCTGGGCATACACATAGGGGTTCATCACCGACTCTGTTGGAGGCTCCTCCATTTGGCAGAATACTGTAGAGATTATGATGCTGAAAGAAAACCAAGCTCCACATAGGGAAACAATGAACTTCTTCAGAAGTGAAGTGAAACTTTCTCTTCTGTTGACAAATGAACCCCCTTCTGCTTCATTTCTAGCAAACAGAGAAAACCTTTCCTGCAATAAGTGGAACTTTCCACCTCCAAACGCTGGCATAATCCAGCATTTAAGGGTGAACATCATATTCACACACACACACACACTTCTTGCACAAATACAAAATATAGTGTTATTCCCTTGTTCTTTTAACAAGAGTGTGCAGGGAATGCAGAAATGCACCTAAAGAAAAGTAAATAACAAAACATACACAAGTGAAGATGTTGTACAGTATTACTCTGTTCTGTGTCCTTCTCAGATGCTGACTGTTTAGAAATTCAGTCTAAAAACAGATTTGAAATTCTGATACTGTACAACCCTCCCAGAAAAATCCATCCTGGCTCCTAAGTTACATACCCATTCTGCACAACACTGCTTATGTCATTCATACTCTTTGTGGACATGTCCAGATATAGCTGAGTTTTTAGCATGGGGTTTTAGCTTCCTTACCAGTCCACGGATTTTAATTTCACATGACCAACATCACCAGTTAGTGAGAAAGTAGTCTTGCTATTTTTAGTATCAAAATAAAGACTGAAATGTTTTTAATTATATTTTTAAGGTAGACCATTAAAGACACTAAAGTAGTATTAAATTAAGTATATTAACAGTATCATACAGTGGGCAATTCATCAACCATTTCTACCTCTAACTTCTGTGGTTCTATTTTACACAGATGATCATAGGATTACATCTAATATCACATACAGCAACATACCTGGAAAGGAAAAGGTTTTTTCAGGTGAAAGCACAGCAAATACATGTTCTCTGAACCCAGAAGAGAGTGGAGTAAGACTTAAGAGCAAGATAACAGCTACAGCTTTAAAGGTAAAATCTGTTTCTAGACTGAGTCACTACGTAGGCTTTGCAATTCTGGCATTCCCCTGTCTCCACCTTCGCCTTGGGTGCAATGTAGATAGTGACCAGTTCTGTGTTCTGCCTGCTCATTCCAAATGCAGTTCAGCCGTAGCAGATAAAACTATGTGGCAATGGATAAAATCAGCATATGTACTTCATGAAGATAAGAAAACTATGTTAATAAGCTGATTTAAGATCAGCCTGCTGGAGTACGTGTGAACCTGTGATCCCCCAAAGGACTCTAAGCCATACCAAAATGTGGGGAAGCCACTAGAGAAAGACTAAGCAGGCTCTTCAATAGGTATCAGTGACCAGATTGCCTTCAGCTTCAGTGCTGATGTCTAACAGATTTGGCCTTGTAGGGGGAAGAAGAAAACAAGGCAGCACTGCTTCTGCAATTGAAGCTTAAAATAATCCCCCGTTGTGGCTTTCTGAGCGGAAAAACAGCCACTTAAAATGTTGCTGTGAGGGACAGATAAGGGGTGGAGACACAATGGAGATAATTCTATCAGCAGAGGGGAATGGAACTTGCAACTCTACCCGTAGAGATCATATCTGATGTGAATGGATTTTTCATTGTCAGATCTTCTGGTTTCAAGCTAAAGTGGTATTCCCAAGTAAAAGCTCAGTGTCATAAAACTGAGCAATCTACTGCATACTCTGAAGGCCAAAAAAAAAGAATTTTTCTTGCTGCATTCTTAAGTCCGTCCCTTACCAAATTCACAAAACGTCCCCTCCAGGCTGCACATCATCGCTCAGGCATTTTTACAGGGCTGTCAGACTGTTCTGCAACTTGTAATGAAAATAAATGAAAATCAATATTATTGGATAGATTCAACTCCAGACCTAATAACAGCATGCATAGAAGTGTGACTGTGTGGTTTTCACATGATGAGCAGCAGAGCCCTAGAATGCAGGCTGCAGCCATTTCAAGGCATGCGTTTATTATGTAGGATTTGAACTGAAATCAATGTCATCTCTGTTCTCCCCTTGGTGAAACACAAATCACAGCCTGAATTGAAAGCAAGAGTCCCCATAGATCTGTGGCAACAGTGTCTGCTGAACCCCTGGCCAGCTGAAACCTTGGGTCATGCTTCTCCTAGGAGCTGGAAGCCTTTGCAATAACAGAGACAAATAAAGCTTTGCTCATGGCAGGCTTCCACTGGATGCTGTCCTGCTCCATATATGACCTTCCTATGCCCCCAGCCCTGCAGTGGACACTGCAAGGAGCTTTGCTAGACAAATGCTGATTCACTTCAAAGCCCCCAGGAAGCCCCCATTATCTTCAGGTCACCGTCACATGCTCCCACAACCCCTGCACTCCCCTTAGCCCCGCAGCCCCCGTCCCTGCACACTGGACTCTGTCCCCATGCCCAGACACACAAAGAGGGGAAGAGGGTAAATGCAGTAGACTTTCATCTGCTCTACTGAAACCATAGGGACAGTGAGAAATGGAGCTGACGAGCACACTCGCACACCACTGGGACAGGGTCTCTCCCTGGTTACACCCTCCTCCAACCCACACCCTCCCCTGTTCATTGTGAGCTGCCTCATCTATGACTAATTTAGATCAAAATCTCCCACTGCCAGCAGCTCACAGGCAGCATGTGTGTGTCGGTGAGCTGAGGGAGCACGCACACATGTACCCTGCTGCTGAGTAGGGCCACATATCACTGTTAATCATAATTCATCTTCATCAAGGAGCCATGGTCCAGAGTGCTGTGCTCCCTGGCTGGGACCAGTGACATTCCATCCCTGAGCCTGCCCTCCCCAAGCACACCCAGCCAAATGCCACCTCATCCCTGAAAGAAGGCACCAAAAAGCCCCTCTGGCTTAGGCAGACACAGCCCCAGGATGGAAGGGAGGCAGCCCAAACCCAAGCAGGATTAAGACCCCTCAGAGTTCAAGGTGTAACATGGGGTGGGAGGACAGCTTTCTTCATTGCCAGGAATTGTCCCACACCTTTCGGTGTCCCAATACCCACAGGCCTTTGGGACCTCCTGAGGGAGAAACAGGAGATGAACCCCAAAGGACACATCCTCCCCTGTCCCCAGCCCCCTTTCCGCGGGCAGGACCTGGCACCTACCATCGTGGGGCCATCCAGACCTGCGGCAGGCCGGGCCGGGGCCGCGGCGGGGGTCGTGCAGGAGCGCTGTGGGGGCTCAGCCCGGGCACACAGCTCGGTTTTGAAGGGGCTGCTCCTCCTTCAAGAGGAAGCTGCGAATGGGGAAGATAAGGCTGAGGTTAGATAACAGGAAATGTCTGGATGTGAGTGACAACACGTCCAGGTTGTGAAAGCAGCTCTCCCCATCCTGCCGCGCGGCACGAGGCTCGCGAGCGGGGTGAGGGCGAGTGCCTCGGCCTTTGCCCAGAGTGGCCACGACCCCTCAGGGGCCGGGCACACAGGGCCGGGCACACAGGGCCTGCAGCTGAGCCAGCCACTGGCAGCACAGGGAAGGGCACCAGGGAAGCTGTGAGCAGCCACACCAACTGTCCCCAGTCCGGTCACCTCCATCTCACTGTGAAGGCACAAACAGCCAGAAGGGCTCTGGTTAGGGACACAGGCTCATGCCCAGGGGTGGATCTCTTACCCTGAGAGGAGTTTGAGTGAGGCGTAGGGAAGCAGAGCTCTGTTCTCAGGGCTTCAGCCATTGCAGGAGGTTTTGTTCCAAAAGCTGCCCCACAAGGCTCACCTCACTTTTGAACTCATGGCCATGCCTCAGCTCTTTTGTTCCCTCGCACTCACATGAGCAGACAGGTTTTGCTTTCCCACTTCCAGCACCCGACCAAGGAGCTGGCCCTGCTTCTGTGCCCCTGCTGGTCCCTCCACACACCCTCTGGTGTCCACTGAGGTCCCCATCCTGGTCTCTGGAACATCCACAATGCCTGCACAAAAAAGTAAACACCAGTGTATAGCTCAGAGTTATAACCAAAGCAAGTCCCACGGTTTCTCCTCTCCTGTCCCCTCCCTGTACCACCCTCAGTATGAGGCAGTCTGAGGTGGCACCTAGAATCAGTGCTGTTTTCACCTGGCCAGCGCAGCTGTGGGGACAGAGACCAACAAGCTGCATTTGCCCATGCCAGTAGCACAGGCTGGCCACGCAAGACCAAAATGAATTCAAGTAAACCCAGGAATTTTAGAGGCATTCCTCATCTTTCTAGACCAGTATGATACACAGTATATTTTGTAAGGCCAGGATTCATTAAAAAGATACTGCTGCAGACCAGTCTGCACCATCCCAGGCATGCTTACCATCAGGTAGCCCTGATGGTGTGATGGACACTTGAGGGACATCCCTCTTGTAGAATTGGTTTTCCCACTCCTAGCATTCAGCTGCAGCCCTTCCTTTCCAGTTTTGCCTCCCCACTGCTGTCTGGCTCTTCAGCCAAACCCCACAGACACCCTCCAGTGCTGATGGCTGGGGCCTGCCCTAGTCCAGCAGATTTCAGTTACGTTATCAGCATGCCAGGACTGCAACCACAGACTTTATGTTTCTGCAGCTCTGACCAAACCCCTAATCTGGAAAACACTTATTTTTGCCTCCAAGTAACTGAGCCCTCTGGGAGCACCCACAAGGTACTCCTGAGACTCTGTCAGACATAGTAAGCCAGCCTGCTAACAGTCAAACCCATTCCCTGTGCCTGAGGAAAAGTCAGATAATGAGGAATACAGTTACTGTCCAGTTCCTCTTTCATTTGCCTGTGTTTTAAAATATACAGTAAAAGAGGAATGGACAGGTCTGAGTGGTTTTGTTCTGTTTTTACTTTGGTTTTAACTGGCTGCAAGAAGTAGGTCTGTTCATGTAGTCTGTGTAGTTTTTTTATGCAAGACAGCATGAGCTTGAGTCCATGAAGGCTTTCTAGCCAACGTGCCACCAGAAACCTGCTACTCATCAGCTGTGGCAGTGGGAGATCAAGCATCCTCCCCTAGCCAGGACACTCTGCTTTGCCTGCACCTGACCCCAGCCCAGTCCTGTGGGCCCACAGTAACATCCAAGGTGGAAGGCTCTCAGGGAAGCTGATTTCCTCTATACTTTGCAGATGTCACCACACTGCCCTACTCTGTGCAACAGCCTTGAAATCACACTCAGCATTTCCCAATGAAGGGACTGTTTTCAGTGCACTTGCAGTGCATGCAGCTCTGTAGCTTGCTCTGGGAAGAGGAAGAAGGGAGGTAGAGAAGCTGTGGGCATCACAGACTGCCATCAAATAATGTTTCAGAGGCTTCTGTGTACTGCTCCCCAAGTTTTCTTGGAAAATCACTTGAAAAAAAGTGCATCCATTTGACTAGCGTGCAGCAAATGCTCTCACACTTCAGCCTCAAATTCCTGTACTTTTTACCTGCCATAAAGTAGAACATGAAGGATTAGCAGGTCTGTACTGGACATGGAAAAACTGGGACTCATTTAATCCCTGTGCTGCTCTGTGCAGATCAGTCCACGCAGACATGAAACAAAAAAGGACATGGAACTCTTGGAGCAAGTGCAGAGCAGATCCACAAAGTTGACAAGAGCTGGAGCACCTCCTTGACAAAGACAGGGAAAAGAGTTGAGGCTGTTCAGCCTGGAGAAGAGAAGAGAAGGTTTGTGAAGACCTTATAGGAACTTCAGTATGTGAAGAGCCTACAGATACCAGAAGCTGGAGAGGGACGCTTCATCAGGAACTGTAGTGACAGCACAAGGACTAATGGGTGCAAATTGAAAGAGAGGAAATTTAGGCTGAAATTAGGGAGAAATTGTTTACTGTAAAGTTGGGGACATACTGGAACAAATTGCCCAGAGAAGTTGTGAAAGCCCCAACCCTGTCAACAGTTCAAGGCCAGGTTGGAGAAGGCTTTGAGCAGGCTGGTCTAGTGGAAGGTGTCCCTGCTCATGGCAAGGGGAGTTGGGACTAGATGATCTTTTAGGTTCCTTCAAACCCTTCACTTTCTATGTTTCTGTGATCCAAACTGACTTAGCCAAGGCTAGGTCAAGGCTAGGAGAATCTGGCCCCTGGTCAGCATGCCTTCACAGCACACCAGGAGATTTTACATTGGGACAGCTCCTTGCAGAAACATCTTCAAAGCCAATATACTCTTTTTGATGAGGGAATTAAAACTGTGTGCTACCAAGTCAGACCCAACTCCAGTCATCAACGACTGTCTTCCATTTCAGTTTGCTCAGTCAACCCAGTTCTGCCAACCAGCATCATCCAGAATTAAGTCCATCAGTTTTGAAGCCACCATATCAAGGGATGGAAAGACAAATTATTCATACATCAAATTAAAAAATACCAAACCACTTTTCTGAAGTTTCTCCTCCCAGGTAAAGAATACTATTATTTACTCCTGCATTGGCTAACTGTTCAAATTGTTTTCCTTCATCCTTAGTTCTTGGAGAGCTTTCAGAGTAAATCTCAGAGAGCCAGTTGCTACCAGACTTTCTCCTGAGCTATCTGCGAGAACAGCAGGCGCTGCCTTGCCCTGCAGTGAGGTGTTAATGACCCAGGGTCCAGCAAAGCCAGCAGTGACCCCTTCAGCAGTCAGCTCCAACAAAGCCAGCAATGACCCTTCCACCAGTCAGCTATAACACCACCCTTTTCAGTTAGTCCAGATGTGGGTGAGCTTTGACGCTTCTCACCATTACAGGTGCTGCTTGGGAGAAGCTGTGAGGCCCAGTGAGAGCCCAGCATGAACGCACATGGGGGAAAGGGTAAAAAGAAGGGTGTTTATGTGAGTGACCACAGCGACCATGTGAGTGAGGAGAGGAGGAAAGGGGAGACCAGGAGCAGCCCTGAGCTGCCACTGCAGCACTTCCCTGTGCCTCTGGAAGTACTCATGGTGCTGGATTCTCCAGGGAGCAAGATGGGGTGAGTGTTTTCGTAGTTCCTTCCCTCCAGAAGATGGCTAATTATGATAGCTTAGCTCCAGGCACTAAAAGACCTTGCAATTGTGCAGGAAACTATCACAACTATTCCTTGAAGGCCAAGCTGTGCATGATGGAGGAACTCCCTTGGGAGGTCTTTAATCCCTACATCTGGGCAGGGTTCTCTTCAGCCAGCAAGGTTAGAGACATTTTATCCTCACCACCAGCCTGCTTCTAGGAACAAGACTTCTCAACTGCCATGTCTTGTCATCAAAACTCACTTAGCTGAACCCTGCCTCACTGGCCAGCCTGAGCTTTGAGTTGTGTGAACATCTTGTTCCCATTTCCATTCTTCACCTCGTTCAGAAAGAAAAACAAATCAACACACCATGTGGACCTCCAAGTTTTGCTGTCAGTGCCATCCTCCCTTCCTGCCCTCTTTTCTGGCAGGTGCACAGCAACAAGAGTCAGAGGCTGAGCTCCAGCAAACAGCGGATATTTCTGTTCATGGCTGATTATGTGTTTGGCACATTTGTTTTAGACCTCTGGTTAAGGGGGGAAAGAATGAGAAAGAGAGACAGAGGCGGGGTGGGGGAGAGGAAAAGGCAGACACCAACCAAGAGGTTCAAAGTTGGTTTTCAGATGGACAGTGAGAGATAAGAAAACCCCACTAACTGTCACAGCTACTGAATGACCCAGAAGACATCCTGTAGCTCATACACTATTAAGAATAGCATTCAGGGAACAGTAGTAGTGTTGATATTTAATCCTAAAGAAGTAGCAAAATAGCACCAGCCAGAGGTCAAGTAATTTCAGGTAGCTTCAATTTATTCTTATTTAATTTTAATGAGTACACTTGGATTTTTATATGAGTAAAGGAAAACCAGACTTCCTTTTTTTTCCCCAGGTCTCGCATACCTGTTCAGTTGAGACCAGTTCTCTGTTCATAGGTAATCTAAGTAACCTTGTCTAGAGATTTTGCTTCAAAATAAAGTTGTATTGCAGCCACCTTAATTCCCTAACTTCCTTAATTCTAGTGCATCATTGAAAAATAAAGCTATATTTTCCACATTTGCTCCATCAAAGAACTATCTTTTTTCTTGCAGTAATCTTATTACATGGCTAGACAAAGAGTAAAGTCTTACTCTAGGTCTGAAAGATTGACAGACTTTCTCTCTTAAAGAAATCATGAGCTATGGAGCTGCCTTGTTCACTGCTGGTATCAATACAGTGATACCAGCAGTGTATTGATAGAACAGAACAGAATCCAACCCTAGAATTCTAAAAAGACAACCATGGATTCATATATGTATTGAAGGTTTTTTTCATTAAAAAAATTTAACAAGCATTTAAGTTGTCAAAGACAGGATCGTGCCAATTCTTTTTTACAGACAATGAAGGCAGAGAGCAACTGTGCTTCTGACACTCATCACTGTCTTTTACTGAACATGCAGTAACTAATTGTTTTTTTCTCTGCATATTACTTTCAGAAACCACTCATCAGCCAAGTTTCTCTGCTGCCACTTTCTGGAGATGCTACCAAATTAATATCTTGGGTACAAAGCACTGGTGATGGCTACAAGGCCTGTGGTGAACCTGCACGCTCTTGCCCTGCAGCCACAGTCTCTGTGCCATGCCAGACTCTCTCCACATGGGGATACAGCAGGAAAAGCTGCAGTGGTGCTCTCAGACTGCCCTCCCAGTGCTCAAGGGGCCAGTGCTGGCAAAAGCAATTGGCAGTCAGGAATGAAAACCACATCAAGCCTTCCATATTTGGAGATACCACTTCTAAAGGCTCCTAAGTGACAGATAACTGGAAACTGGTTCTGCAGCTAGAGAGATACCAGTTGCCCAGTCTTTCCATTCTTCCTTTAGCATCTGCTGCTGGTGAACCCCAAGTGATAGGGTGCTGGGTCAGCCAGCCCCTACTCTGATCCTGGGCAGATGTTCTGCTCTTCAATTAAGCCTCAGAACTGACTGCAGGAACAGCAGGGACCAACATAGCAGGAACACCTAAATGCCAAGCTGATGTGTTTATCAGTCCTGCACTCCACAGGCAACTGCTGCAGTGTCACAGAGATGTCCCTTGAGCCATGACCACTGTCAGACCCTTCAGTCTGGGCTTCTGGGAGGAGGCAGATGTGCAGTTAGCGCTCACCCCCCTTTTAGAACACAGAGGGCATTTCAACACCGCTGCCTCTGCTTGCAGAGTCGCTGTCAAAGGGAAGTACGTGACCGCGGGGCTCTGGCTCCCAGCTCGCCTGCTGTGTTGCTCAACAGTGACAGTTGGGTTTACATCAGCCACCTTTCTCTGTGGCAATGAAGAGCTTCCCAAAGACCATCATAACAGAACAAAAGTGGGTTTCTGTACAACACATCTCTGTCTCTCAGTACATGAGGTATCATGCTGCTAGGCCACCTCATAATCATTACATGAAACCTCCACATTTGGGACACAGAAGATGTTCACAGACAATGTGAAAAAACATCTTTCACAGCAGGATGGCCTGCTTCATTATACCTCTTCAGAGTGGCACAAGAAAAGCCAAAACAGAATTGTGTGGCTTGGTACAACTGCCAACGAGTTTGCAAAAGTGGGAACCCTGATTTTCATAAGCATTGCCATGGCTGCTGCAAGGCTGCTCACCCTTCCCAAAGGAAAACTGTGGTTTGAGAGAAGGCCACAGCCCTCATAACTTGGGCGGCCTTTTCTTTTCTTTTGCACTCTTAAAGGATTATTCATTAAGTCGTATGCCTTCACACTATAGCTGAACTGGGACAGACACACTAAACAGACCAGGACTCTTTCCAACACCCATTATCTATTTCCATCACATCTTCCCTCCTGTATTGGAGCTTTTGAGACATTGCAGGGTGTTTTCCACTCTACCATTGCAGAGTGTTTTCCACTCTACCATTCCTACCAGCACACCTCTTCCCTCTGCAGTGCCTCATGTGACAGCCTAGAGCAGTGATGCAGGCTGAAAGGCCAGCCTGTAGCAGCTGGGGATTTCTCCCCCTTCCCAATGCAGCTGAGTTGCTTCACATCCTTTACTCAGTCAGGTATGAATCAGAGATCCCTTCAGGCAAGAGCATGGAAATGCATGGAAGGAAAGAGGTTTTATTGACCCTGATGGCTTAATCTTATCCCAGGATGCTTAATCTTATCCCAGAATGAGCTTTAACAACACTCAGACTGAAAAGTTCAAATGCAGACACAAATGCCTCTTTCCAAAGCAGCTTATGGAACACTGCACAAATCCAACAAGGCATATAAGGTCTATTTTAAGCAGCACCCCAGCCTTATCCAGACAGTGAACTTACACTTGGCACCAAGAAAGACAAGAAATTGCCCATCAGAGCACATGGCCTGAGTGAGGTGTTAGTGTCAGAGCACTGATTACCCACTGAAATGCCCACAGGCAAGGAGTCAGGCCATCTCCACCTGCAGGGCTGGTGGGGAGGGCTGGCAGGGACACAGCTGTTCTCTGGCTTTCTGTCAGAGGCTGAGCAAATGTGAATGTTGAATCTTAAACATGGAGCAGACGGGATAACTCGAGGCTGGGCCACTTCTCTGAGCAGGTAAATACCCAGCCCGATGGGCAGGCTGGGCAGGGACACGGCTGTTCCAGCAGTGTCCTGTCGGGATAGCCTCAGCCGGGATTTGGGCAGGCTACAAAGACACGTGTCATTTAAAAACTGTTCTGCTGTGTATCAGAGGTATGTGTTATATAAAGGATTTAAAACTTTTTAGTAGATACAAAGTCAAATTTAGCGTGACTAGCGCCAAGGAAATGGGGAGAGACGCACAGGGAGAGATGCTCCCGAAGTCACCGGCACACCGGGGAGAGCGGCGCTGTCTCCGGAGGTAGCAGGGGAGAATGAACTGCCCCTCGCAGAGCCTCCTCTCGGGACCAGACCGGGCCGGGCTCCCCCAGCACAGAGCGGCTCTTGCTCAATGCAGGGCCCGGAGCTGCGGAGGGGCCGGAGCTGCGGAGGGGCCCGGAGCTGCCGAGGGCCCGGAGCTGCGGAGGGGCCGGAGCTGCCGAGGGCCCGGAGCTGCGGAGGGGCCGGAGCTGCCGAGGGGCCCGGAGCTGCGGAGGGGCCGGAGCTGCGGAGGGGCCGGAGCTGCCGAGGGGCTCTGCCGGACCGGACCCGGGGCGGAGCGGCCCCGCCGCCCGCGCTGCCACCCGCGGCCGTCAGGTGTCGCTGCCGCGCCGCTCCCCGCCCGGCCCAGTCCAGCCCCGGCCCCTCCTGGGCTCCAGCCCCGGGCCCGGCCCAGTCCAGCCCCGGCCCCTCCTCGGCTCCAGCCCCGGCCCCTCCTCGGCTCCAGCCCCGGCCCCTCCTCGGCTGCAGCTCGGGGCCCTGCATAATCCATCCCCGGCTGCTCGCTGGAGCGCCCCGAGGAGCCCGCGCCCCAGCGGCGGGCAGAGCCCCGCGTTCCGCGGCGGGTGGTGCCGTGGCAGCTGCGTGGGAACATTCTTGGCTGTCCTGGGCTCGCGGCCTCCCCAGGGAGATGACTCCTGGTCAGAACGGGACAAGGACGACTTTCAGGCGGGGGGGCGGGTTTTATTTTTAAAATCCGTGTAAAAATACTGCAAATAAAGCCCGAGCCGGCTGACGGGCCCGGAGGCTCATTCGCAGTCAGCGCCGGGCAGTCCCGCTCAGTTACTGCGGAAAGCTGCAGCACCGCAGAATTCTTTGTCCTGGGAATTGCCTTCCTGACAGCCCTGCTGTGGCCCTCGATATCGCTGTGTCAGCTACAGCTTTCTGCTGGGACCCGGTTGAAAAAAAAACCAAAACTGCAGGGCTTGCCATTGTCAGTAATGGCAAGAACCTGTTCTTGTCAGCCCCAAACCGTAACCAAACTCCCGCTGCTCTGCCAGTGATCTCCATCACTGTCCCAGCACTGCTGCCAAGCACAGTGTGCGCTCAGGGACTGTCCCTAAGCATTTCTGGGTACTGTGTGCACACAGCCATGACCTGATTCCTGGGCACAGGGCACCTCATGCCTCTGCACAGGATCACAGTGACCATCTTTCCCCCACTGGTCCAACTTTGCATCCTTCAGCCTGACCCAGCGAAGTTCTTCCTTGCTATCCGGCAGTTACAGTCCCTCAGGTTTTGCAGGTGTTTCCAGTTGGGATGAGCACTGTAATGAGTTTCATGCTACTAATGCCTTGAGAGGAGAAACTTGAGGAACAAAAGGGATGGGTGAGTGACAGACTGCATCACACAGCCAGCACTGGGTGTGTGCATGTGGCATTGGTCAGGGTGCAAGTGAGTACTCACCACTGGAATGTCCTACAGGAAAGGGGCCTGTGCCAGGCCTGAGAGGATGCGAAATGAGATGAGGAACTGAGCTGACCCACAGGCAGCTCACGTCCTGAGGAAGGGGAACCAGCCTCAGGGAGAGCAGGGACAGCGGGTTTGCCTGGGCTGGGAAGAGTGATGGCAGTTGCAAAGCATAGAGGAGCAGGGGCAAAAAAGGAGCTGTTACTGCTCTTCAAGAACACCTGAGTTGAATCATCAGGAGTACCTGCACTTTGCAGTGAGAGTTGGAGTTCCTATGACCACGTGGTGGGGAGAGCCGAAGCAGATGCAGACAAAATATCAGTGCCTGCTCTCTAGCAGTGTGGCCATGCCGTGTGCTTCACTCCTGCAGCAGAGCCAGAGCTCCCTGTGCATCTCTGCAGGGCTCTGGCTCCCACCAGTGCTCCTGCTCACAGCTACACAGAGGTCGTTCTTCCCCTTTGAGCAGCTCCCAAGTCACACTGTTACTGGTGCAATTTGTTGATGAAAATGTGGTTATGTCATTTTCTTAGGGAACGAAACATTTTGTTTCTTTACTCAGGGACGCATTTTTTTGGTTTAATCAATCTTTGGGAGATAAATAAAAGTGTATATGCATACTGAGTGTGGCATGTTCCTTCTCACATTTCCTTTCATTTATTTGATGAAGTGAGAGGGCTCTCCAGTTTCTTTACATATGTAACATTTTTCACTTGCAAAAACATGGGAAGAATAAAGTAAATGCATATTTCAGATACTTTTTCCTTTCAGCCCTTGGTTCTTAACCTTTTGCATCATGTGCCCATGGGAAAGATAAAAGGTATTTCTTACTTCATGTGACCTGAGAATTTGGGGGTTTCTGTCTCTTAAACCTTTTCTCAAACACACACACACACACTTCCCTGCATGTACAGTGTGACAATAGCTTGAAAGCAAGTTTGTCTTCCTCAATATTTTTTTTTAGCTCACATAAGAAAGATTGGGAACATTTCACTTCTCTCAAAGTCCTGGGTTTAGGCTCTCTTGAGCTTGCCACACGCTGACAGCATTTGGTTAGACCATGCCTGTCCCAGACCTTGCCAGCAGTGGCACCAGGCAAGCTGCCTGGCCAGCGAGAAGAGAGGTCCTGGTGGGTCCACTGCAGTGAAAACTCTTTCTCTCAGGAAGAACTTGAAAGACACAAACCCCTAAACCTTCTGCATTTCAGCCCTACACCAAATTTAAATGCATTTGCAACAAAGTTCGACAAGGTCCAATAAATGCAAATCTGGCACAGTGGGACTGCTTCCCATTTTCTTTCATTCCTGTCTTTAAAGGAGTGCTTTTCTTCCAACAGAAAAGCTTCTTCCCTCCTAACCTGCAGCCCACAGCACAGCACAGCCGTGCCCTGAGGGGCCTGGATCAAAGAGTCGGCCACAGAGCCTGGTGCCCTCCGTTGGCTGTGGTCCAGCCAGTGCCACCCAGCACAAACAGGGGGCAGGTGATGTGGGGATGTGCCCTCGTCCTGCCCAGCAGCTGGAGAAGAGGAGGGGAGGGCAGCAGCTCTCGCCCAGCCTCCAGCCCGTCCCCAGCACGGCATGCTCACACCTTCAGACACTGCCCTTCCCCAACCCTCGGCTCTCGCCCTGTCCTGTGGGGAGCAGCCAGCTCTGCCCACACCTCTGAACAGAACAGGCCATTCCTGAGCCCCAGGATCAAACAGCAGGAGTTTGGTTGTGTCCACATTACAAAGCCCTCGAATCCACATGTGTAGTCTTTGTGTTCCTAAAAGCATAAGCCTTCATTTTTCATGTGGTTTTTTTTCAGTTCAAAGCACATGAAAGAAAACACATCCCATGCTGCAGTTCATCTGAGCAGTGTTTGCATAGCATGGAACTGTACGCTTGCCCATGCTGCCTATTGGCAATTGTTCCTGATTTATGATGTTGTCCAAACAGTGTTCAGGCATCATTTAGGAGAGTATTATTAGCAAAGGCTTAAATAGTGCCAGGGTGTGAGCTAATAATTAAGTAGGATAGCACTGGTCCAGCGCTGAAGCTCTTAAGCTGAGAATGTTTTGTTCACAGCATAGCCACAGCCTGAGAATCAATGGAAGCTGGAGGGGTGTGATTTGGGAGATATGCAGTTTATCCACTGCTCTGCCAACAGGGATATCCCATAACATCAGGAAACCTTGGTCCTTCCAACACTGCCCTGTTTCTTCTTTTCCAGTGACCATCAGCTGCCATACCATAATTCAAGCAATGTAATATTTATATTCTTATATAAATAATCACAAAATCAGTTCTACTATGAAGGTTGTTTTGGTTCAAAAGAGGCACATGAATGAAGTGTTGCACACTGTGTAGGGGCTCAGGCAGGAATGGGATGCAATGGCTGTGCTGGCTCTGTAGCAAGCAGAGGATTGCCACCTGGAGAGCAGGAGGAGGCTTTTCTCCAAGGAGAGTGACACATCACAGGTAACATTGTGGCACCATTCTTAGAGATTGTGGGTACTAAAGCAACTGGGATCAGGGCTGCATGCACTGATAATATGGTTTTGAAGAGCTGCCTTGGTTGTTCTTCAAATGCCCAGCAAGCTTCTTTGCTCCTGCTATTTGTGCAGAATACAAATACTATGGGAGCAGTATTGGGATCAGGAAGGAATCAACGTGGATTATTCCTGAAATCAGGGTGGTCCACATTTCCATGGAAAAGTAGTCAAAAACATCTCAAGGTCATTAAGTTAAAAGAAAAGCATTTGAAAATAAAGACTTTTAATGTGTTTTGAAGTACATTAGAATCTCTTAAACAGCTCATTTTCTCCTCTTGAGCATAGCAGAAATTGCTCATAGTCAGTAATTGATCCAATGCACTTCACCCTCTTCAAGTTTTCTGTTCTGACATTCCTCCCCACCATTTTCTTTATTTAGTCACTGTTTAAAACTATTTGTGTTTCCAGCCTGTGATCACATCCTCTGCCACGGGCAGCTCCCAGCTCGGGTGCACTAATCAGCCCCTGACCTTCCTAATGAATACACCTGGCTCAGCTGGGGTGAGACTGCTCCAATGAGACGGCCACTGCCAAGGGACTGCCTTTTCTGCTGTCCTTCCCTGAACTATTATTTGTTCTCAGTGAGCTTTACATTATATCATGATTTCTTAGATGTTTCTACTTGTCAGTTATTCCAGGGACTTTTGATGAAAAGCAAGGGCAGAAGAAAATCAAACTGGAAGACTACAAAGTGCTGCCTGTACTCCATGGCACCTCTTCCAAGCCTCACATGTGAAGTGGGAGTAGTTGTATGCATGGAAAGGTTCTTTGGCCTAGCAGAAGCTGGTTCCCTGCAGCACATTCCTGAGCTGCAGACCAAGCCCAGACTAATGTGATTTAAGTGGCAGGGCTTCCATCCCCTCATGCTGGGAAGTGCTGCCAAGGTTTTACAAATCTTGCTGTTAGGGCATTTTTCTTACTAGGTTTCAATTTTAAGTATCCTTTTGCACAGTTGCATCCCACTAGTTTCAGATACAAGTTAAAATGAAGAAGAATGACATGAAATGAAGCCAAGGGAAACGTATTAAGTGATGTTTGCAAAATACATTGATAGAAGGGGACAAAATGTCCTTGGGAGAACAAAGAAATTGATTGTTAATAACACATTTCATGATGCAGACACCAAGGTAGTTTTGTAACTGCTGTGAAGTCCCCATGCGTTAACCTCATAGTGCAGCCCTGCAAAGTGATCAGGGTAGCTCAGGGTAGGGGATTGCAGGGTGTGCATTTGGATCTCATGAGTTATCAAGCAGCCCTGTGCCTGCCCCCACAAGTCTGGGTCATCTCCAGTGCAGAGCATCCATCCCCACAGGGATCTTCTGGACCTGCTGGCTTGGGCAATGCACAGGCAAGTGGGGAGCTTCTAGGAGCAAGGCTCAAACTCAAGGAAAGGGCATTAATCTGACTCTAAGTACCTGACAAACTTTGATTGTATGAGAGCTGAACAGCATGGAGGGAATTTTAGTGACTCCTGCACTGAAAATGGATTGCTAGCCTAAATCCTGAGCAGAAGATCCAAGCCCAGCAACATCTGACTGAGCCGTGATTGGTCCACATACATTTGGCAAACAAAAAAGAGTTTTAAACTGATTTAATCCTTCTGGCTTTTTCTAATAATCAGGCTAAGATGAGAGCCATGCTGTTGACAGAAGGAAGGTCAGCAGAACCCCAGTATCTGTCAGGTGAGAGAATTAAGTGAAGATGGATAAAGAGGAGAGATTCGATGAGGGTGATGGGAAAGAGGACAAAAAAAAGTTAATACCAAAACTCAATAACAACAAATTGAATGAAGTGAGGATTTCTCAGTGAGTGGAGCAGCACCAAAACAAAGTCTGACCATGCTGGGACATTGGACCTGTCCTGAAACCTAAACCATCCAAATCACTGCCAGCAGATTTCTTTTGAAAGCTTCTGCTACCAGGGGAAAAGAACTGGGCAGCAATTGCAGAGGAGGAGATGCAGAGAACCTCACAAGCAGGTACAGCACAGATGGCTGTGAGCTCTGTATCTTTTAGGTGATGTATTGGAGTTCTAATGGCAGCAACATGTATAACAAATGAGGTCACCAGACTAATATTATTACAACAAGTTCCACATGAATTAATCATGTTTGAGCCATGATAACAGAGGGTTGGTTGGTGTATTATCTCTGAGGCTCCCATCTCTCTGGCACTTGCTCTAAGCCGGTTGCCTTGGGATGGAGCATGGACTGTTTTCTTTCAAAAGAAAGCAAGCATTTCTTTCAAAAGCAGACTCATTTATTCTGAGTTTTATTCTTGGGTAGATCCAGCTTTGGTAGCAAAGCAATTCCAAAACTGCAGTATGATATTTTTTGTAAGGTTTTATGTTGGGTTTTTTCCCTCCTTTCTGTGCAAGATACTGTAAGGGACCCTGGGAAAGTTTCCCCCACCAGCCTTCTGGTTTAGAGATAAATCTAATCTCTTTACAAAAACACACAGTCGCATAGCTTACAGCAGCCTTGTGCTGGATGTGGTGTTCACCATAAATCACACCACCTCACTGCCAAACCAAGTCTAAAACAAAATGAAAGAAACTTCTTAGTGAATGTCCAGCTTTATTTCTGTCCTCAACAGCAGGAAACTCATGTGAAAGGTTTTTACTAGTCCTTGCACCAAAAAAAAAAAAAAAAATGTTTGGGAGATCTCCAGATAAAAGTTTTCCTGAATTAACACACACATAGCTTAGCATACATCAATAAATAGAAACTCTTATGACCATGAGAGGGAAAACCTATGCAGGTATGGAGCTGCTTGGGTGCATGTATGTGACATTGATAGGTCTGGTCACAGCACTGGCTTCCAGTGTGACCATCATCCCTAATGCTGGGTGGCTGCCAGGCTGCTGCTAAAGGAATGAGAAAATAAAGAGAATGAGAACTTTGACCAAACCCCTGGTAATCAGAGCAGTTTTTAACTGACTTGCACATCACAACAAAAGTTGAAGTCAGGTTAATGGCAGTGGGTTATCCATGGGCTATTTTTCTCGGTCTGGTCATCCCAGAATCACTGCTGTGCTTTACTTTGCAGTACAAAAGATGTCTCTGTGGCTCACATGTAGCAAGCAGGAAACCAGCAGGAAAGAGTGAAGATTCCACAAAAATCCCGCCTTTTCCTGTATTACTGACTGTGCTGATGCTTTCTCTGTTCAGTTCTTGTTTGGTTGCTGGGCACTCACCCAGACTCACCCTCTGGCAGAGACAAAAAGTGCCATTCATGGTCTGAAAATTGGAGCTTTGGTTCTGGGTAACCATTTGGCTGACAGATGTTTCTGCTTGCCTGTCTCCATCATCACTTTTTCTCCAACTACTTCCTATCCTAGGAAGTGTGTGGCACTACTGCCAAGAAGAAAGGGGGGAAACCTACAAAAAATTAAAAACATTTTAAAAGCCTTGGGGGTGTGAATTTCCGACCTGTTGGCTGATGATGTCGGGAGGGTGCGCCTGCACCTCCAGGCATGGGTGGGAGCCTGACTGCAGGGGATATTTCATGCAAGTCAAAGGCACAAGTTACACAACATCTCCCAGCTCTTGTTTCACAGGTCAGGAAGTGCCAGCAGTCCAACGGTTCAGAGAAATGCTGTCTGGCAAAATGTGCAGAGTTAAGCCCTGGTCCTACAAAGATAAGGGACACCTCTGCCCATGCAGAGCTCTCCCCTGTGTCCAGGCCTTCGAGCTGAGACCAGAATCTTAATGAGGGCTGTGGTAAAGCAGGAGGTTGGTAAAGGACTGGGTAAAGCTCAGGAGGAATTACGCTTTCTTCATTCCTTGAGCAGATCAGATCTCATCTTAATTTTGCTCCCTTCAATGAGTCCCTGATGGATTAAACTGGCCCATAGAAAGGAGGCACCAAGCTCAGTATATTTTGTCTTTTGAAACCTTCAAACATCCTCACAAGCCACCTTTCCCCCCAAGCTCCTTCCTGCTGGAACAGGGCCTGGATATGGCTCTCACAGTCCTTGTAGACATTGTTGAGAGCAAGGCCAGAAGGCAGAGAGCTGGGTCCAGCAGCAGTGTGCAGTTCCTCACACCCACTCCCCCAACACCATCCTGCCCACACCTGCTCACCAGCACCCCCTGTTCCTGTCGTTCTCCCATCAGTGTTTCCTTCCAGTGTTCCCCAGCAGCTCCTCAGGCAATACTGGCCCTTCCCAGCCTTGGCTGCTGGGGTGAACCGATTGATGAGCTTTAAACAGCAAAACAGAAAAAAAACTGCTTCTCCTCAGCAGTTTCCCCTTTCCCCAATGCCCCCATAGCCCCACACTTGCTGCCATCAGATGTCTTTCTTCTGACACCCATCGACTCAGGGATTGAGTTTCAGAGAGACCCTCACATCACCTTGTCCCTTGGACCAACCTTGCTCCTGACAGAGGTCCTGGGCTCTGCTGTCCCCTCCTTGCCATTTCTTCCCAAGAATTCTGTGTGAGTTCTCTTTGCCAAGGTGATGAGCATCTCCAGCCAAAGTCCTAAAGGCCAAAAGGAAGCCAAAGTCCCTGGAGTTTATTTCTCTTTTCTCCTCTGTTTTCTTCCTTTATCAGCAAGCAATAGTTTCCTGGTGAAAATGGGCAGAAAGAATCAGAAATATTGAGCAAACTAGGAACACTTGTTCAGACCAAATGCCCCCAATACTTCCAGCAAGCAAAGCCCCCTGTGCCCAGTTTATTTGTCCAGAAAACCTGAAAAAATGTGAGAAGTCAAAAGACAGTAGGTTTATATGTTTTAATAGTTTAATTTCAAGCTAACCAAGGTTAATTTGGAAAAAAAAAAAAAGAAATAGAAAAAGAAACATACAATAGGTTTCATTTGTTTGTTTTTACCTGTTTGGTTTGTTTTAATTTTGTTTAATTTCTGAAATGTTTTGGCCTTTGTGCAAAAAAAAAGTAAGAAAACAGAAAGAATTATGTTATTTTCTTTGTTTATTTGTCGTGAGAGTCACAAAAAGCCATTTCTGAGATTGTTTTATTCCTAACTATGTCTATTAACTATACAGTGTCTCACAATGATCCCATAAAGTCCTTGGGAACATGGACAGCAGAAGAGCTGCTCATTCTGTCCGAATGCCAGTGTGATGAGGGAGGGTGGCACACGACTCTCACGTCACCAGCTCTGTGACGTGGCTCAGAGCCTCATTCTCTGACCCATCTCATGCACACAACTTGTGCCTCACGGTGTCCCAGGGCTCGCACAACGATGGGTTTTTATTTCCCATCAGTGAAGCTGATGGACCTCGCTGTTCAAGGAGGGATGATGGCAAACTTTTGTATGTGGGCATTGCTGCATCTTAGTAGAAATATTTTGAGGATTTCTCACTTCCTGGAGAGCTCTCTAAGTTGCTCCACCTTTGGAAGCACAGGACAATGGTGTTAGAGAGTAAGATGAAAATCTTGGAACTTTTACATGCACTTTTACAGAAGGAGTGAGGTCACAGGAAAATTACTAAGTTGTAAGAAGGAGACTGGGACTGTTTCTAAACATTTGTCATTTTCCTACAAGGGATTTTTGCCACCTCAATAAGCAGCTGTCCAAGGCAGGAGGCAGTTGAGGGAAACACTTTGATGACACTTTGGCTCATCTGGTCCTGGTGATGCTTCTAAGGGCGAGACAGTTTTGCAAAGCTCCTCCACCCAAGTCAGAGCGCTGTGACTAACTCTCCTGCACACAGCCCATTTCCTCAGAACAGCAATCACGGGCTGCAGACAGCAGCCTTGTCCTGCCCCAGTACAGCCAGCACAGTCCAGCATGTCTGAGGGAGCCTTAGCATGGGTGTGATGCCCGGCCCAGGAATTCCAGTGTCACAAAGTAATTATTTGTAATAACTCAGAGTAACAATTTCCATATGTAGGACTCAAAAACAAGAACTACAGGTTAGGAGATAGATACAGCTTGTTAGATGAGAGCAGGATTTCCATGTCCTTTAAAATAAAATCTGTCCTGTTTTCTGTTTTGGTCTCCATCACCCTACCAAAATAAAATCAGCTGCAAAGAGATGTGTCAGTGAGCAGAGGCGGAATTATTGCTAGAGGTGTGAGGTGGGGAGGGTTTGACATGGACTGAACTCTCAACACCATGATCATACTTTACTGATTAAAGAGCCTGAACGGATGCACCTTTCACTTCCAGTTTAGATTAAAACCTTGGCTCTCCTCCAGCTCAGCAAGTCTGGTGTTCAGGTTCTTTCAGGACTGTCCAGAATGTGGAAATTATTAGAGTGAGACAGACACAAACTGAGGTGTCCCTAAAAACTTCCATGTAAAGAAGCCTGTGTGCTTCCCTGCTTGGAGGGATGGGATTTTCCTTTGCTCATCCCTCAGAGCGTTCCTTTGTCCAGCTGGGCAGAAAAAGCCAGGAAGGTGAAGGTTAATGGCAAGGAGGTTATTTAGTTGAATGGTGGCTTTTTTTTCTCCTCCACCCCCATTCCAACACACAAACACACACACAGGGTCTGGCACACACATCCTGGAGTACGGAAAGGAATTCCCTGCAGGACAGCAGGACACAGGCCAGGACCTCAGATGATACCTGCAGCTGGTGCGTCCTTGCCCTCACCCCGCAGAACCTTCAGCCCTCCCCAGTGCTCAGAGCTGGGTCACCAGCCCCACACACAGACCTTGCTCTGTTCCTGGGCACAGCATCACCCTGGCTGTGGCCAGCACAAATCCTCTGGCCCCCAGCCAGCCCACAGGGTTTCTTTCCCCCTTTCTCTGCCAAAGCAAATTGACTTGTGACACCTTCCCTGATGTTTTCATCCTTTAAAGGGTGGAAAGCTGAAAGCCTGGCTTCACTGCGCTCACTTCCATGCCTCCTTTGTGCTCTCCCACCTAGATGTTAAATAAGCTCTTTCAGGGAGGACTGGCCATTGGAGTCACTGTGGGCAGGCAGGGGCACACGTGTCTGTACCCACTGCCAAGCACAGCCCAGGGTGCCCTCCCCACAGCCCAGGGGGAAAGTGCTACCCCAGCAGTGCATCCTGGCTCCTTTTGCTCCCACTCTCCAGCATTTCAGCTCCCTGGACCTTGGCCATGCTGCTGTTTTTATTTCAGAAAAGCATATAACCTAGTTCATGCCTTCTCTGACATAAAAAAGCCCTGTTGATCATGGATCTTATTGTCATCTAAAAAAAAAACATTTATAACTTCACAATCTCAGACAAAACCTTGTGCTGACAAGTGGATACCTTCTTCTACTTCCTGCACTTTAGCAGAAACCTAGTCCACATATACACTACAAGCTCACCTTCTCAATCATACATGGTTTGCAGCATTCTTCCCAAACAGAATGAGAAAAGGCATGTCCATGAGTGAACTCTGACTCTTCTACTGCTGACTCTTCTATTGACTCTTCTACTCCTCTCCCTACACGAGATTATGAGGGACCACCTTGTGGCTTGTGCTTATGTAAAATATAACACTGAGGTATTACAACAATCCAGTCAATAATAAATTGTTTAATAATAAAGGGGATGCCAAAATAGGTAGGATCATCTGACAATTTGTTTTGCTAACAAAAGCACAAAGAACCAAGTCCAAAGCCCAGTGGAAGGCACCTGTGCACTTAGATGCAGTGCAATGAACTTGGGTGTGGCCAGCAGATCCATTACCTGTGCTGTGACAGTGGCCAAGGTGCACGGCACCAGATCTCGTGCACAGGTGATGAGCACAGCGCCCTCTGCCAAGATCAGTGCAGGAAAAGTGCCTTGCCAGGATCTCCTCTGCCTTTTTTTTTCTGCTGCAACTTGCTCTATTCCCACAGTGGTTACCAATAAGAAGTTCCTTAGCTGTGCCTTGGTGAGGGCATCTCAGCTCTGTTTGTAACAAATTCAGAGCCTAGAGGTAAAAGAGCCACAAGACACCAGAATGTGTCATCTGGCCTTGGAAACTGGGAAATAAAGAGCTTCTAAATATGCAGGGACCTCCCTGTTTTCCTGGGACCACATAGCAAGAAGACAGAAAAGCTCAAACATATACAGAGAGGAAGGTCTGCCCTCCTCCCTTTCCATGTGCTTCAGCCAGGATGTTTGTGCAAGAAGAAAGCCAGTTGAGCAATAAAACCCATATGTCAGATGGAAGGAAAGTCTGGAATCCCGCACACCAAAAGAAAAGATTGACATGAGTTCATCCTCATGATAAATTTCCCCTCTCTAATAAGGATGCACATCACAGCATCTTTAATAGGAGGCCAAACTGATAATTGCAGCAGTGTGGTACTTGGCACTTTGAAATTTTCACCAAAGAATTGTGAAGCACTTTACAATTAAACCTAAATATATCTTTATATGAGATGGGAGGGGCTGTAAAGAGATAGCTTTGCTTATTTTGAGCATAAAAAATACATAATTCCATCACAACACAAACCAGAAGGCTCTAATTCACCTGGACATTGTGTTTTTAATGGATTTTAATGGAATTATGCCCAGTCAGACTACAAAGACAGAGCATTTGCATGTCTTCATGCTTAGAAAGTGTTTTTGTGACCTTTTATAGTTACATTTTTAGTAGTAGAAATTATATAAAACAATGGAACACAAGAGTCCTCACTTTAATAAGCATTATTAACTCCTCAAAACATGGAATGGGGAGAAAAGTATTGTGAACCAAATCTGGCAAGCCATGAGATGAAGTGAGGTCTAGGCACTGGGAGGTTTTACATCTGAGTACTTGCACATTTTCACCACATTTTCATCAGATTCATGAGTTTGGTTGGAAAAATGTTGGCCTCTCATCTGTCTGTGTGGCAAAAGTCCTTGCTAGGGTTTCCTTTTACATATAACACAAAAGTAATTAAGCTCCTAATTAGTTAAACTTTGAACAAAGTCCTGGCAATGACTTCCCTGGCAATGAGAGTCAGCAGTTCTTACTGGACTGGGGCTGTCTGACATTTCCAGAAAGCAGCACTGAGCACCTCAAAGCCTACAACTACTCCTCCTGCTCTAGGCAGCTGACAGAGGTGATCATGTTCCAGAAGTGATCCCAGTGCCAGGTTTCTCTATTAAAACCATCCCCAGGGCAATCAGGTTTGCCACATGCCCATGGTCCTCACCACTCTTGGGTAGCTGTGGTGTATCAAGGGTTAGGGCTGGTGGATTCAGTCCTGCCACTGTCCCCAGGTCAGGAAGGGATGTAATGACATTGCCATGTCATTCTGATCCCCATCATGCTCGCACATTTCTGCAAACCAGGTGGATGTCCCAGGATCTGCTGGAGAACTCCTTGTTGAAGCTGCCTGTGCCAGGTTTGTTCTTGCAGAGCAGAGCACAGAGTTGCTTTACAAACATTCTCAAAACCTTTGAGCAGCCTTTGAGTATCTCACCACCACGTATTCCAAGCCTGAGTTAGCCTCTTCCTCTGGGACCACAGGCAGGAAGTAGTAGTCTACAAGTAGAAGCAATTTGGGGTGAAGACAGCTCTCCTGTGTTGTCTGTGTGGCTGCTCTGAGCAGGATTACTTCCACTCCCAATGTGTTATTGCAGGGAATAGACGGGAGCTGGGTGGGGCTGCAGGGGCTGCATGGACAATGGAAGGAAATGCCTCTGCTCTGCATATGGTGTGGAGAGGGAGGGTGCTAGTGCCAGGCAGGAGGGGACGTTGTGCAAGACAGGGTCCAGAGGGGAGGCATCTGCATGAAAACCAGAGCAGAAGAAAGTATTTGAGAGAGAGTGGATGTGTGGGTGTGTGGGTGGTGTCAGGGGAGTGGGAAGGAGACAAAAGAGGCTGTGTATGGCTGTGTGTGAGAGGATTGCAAAGAGATGAGAGGCAGAAAGTCTGGGTGGCGTGAAGAAGGATGCAGTGCCTGTTCCATGCTGCCAAACTGAACAGTCCATCCCAGATGCTCTGACCACCTTTTCGACCCCATCAACTACACCCTTATTTTACCCTGTTAATCCTCTATATCCAATGCCCTTGTCTGAGGAAGAAAAACTGTGGTAGAAGGGTCTGGGTAGGGTGCCAAGGTTCAGCAAGAGCTGTCCATCCCTTCAAGCAAACAAACAGCATCTTTTCAAAGCTCCCTTGAGCGCACAGAGAGGCTTCAGAGTTGCTGTAGTGTTGGGGCTGGGGGTCATTAGAGAACAACCTCTCCAGAAATGTTTCTCCTGATTTTTGAGTCACATCTTCTGCTTACAAAAAGTATTCACTCATATCAGTGTTGCCACAGGGAAAACAAAAGCTTCATCCTTCATTGCAGTAACCTTCCAACTATACTCCTCCCTATAATTTCAACATTTTGCAGATCAAGTTTTTGCTTCTTCTGTTAAAAAAAAAAAAAGCCTTTGTTTGGAGACTGCCTGACCCACATGGCTTAGACCAAGATGCAGCTGACCCCCAACACCCTGAGGTGCTAGCAAGTGACATTTGAAATCACATCCCTCACTAAGCCAGGTTCCTGAAAAACATGGGCCAAAGAGGTTGATAAATAAAATTAACAGGTTTGAAGACAAAGTAGAGGGGGAAAAAAATCAAGCTTGTTCATAAATATCCTTCAGAAAGTGAAAACATAGAAATAGTGACCTAATGGGAGGCTGTGCTCAAAATTCCAGAGGATCATGGTAATTTGATGTCTACACTGACTTCATGAGTTAGGAGTCCTGAAGAATCAGACCACAGCCACACACACTTTCTCTTAGCCCCTGCATGCCATCTCCACACCCTGCTGTTAGGGCTCTGGTTTGTAAAGGGTTTCAGTTTGCTCCTTTGGTGGATCGTAATTGCCATGGATCAGCTTCAAATAGGAGAAAAAATGTTTAAAAAAAAAGACAAAAGGAGCCTTCAGAGGTCCTGAGCACTGTGCCTAGGTGGTGATCTCATGGCAGTAATGACCTCAGAGGTGTGTTTGGCTTGGTTCAGATTCACAGAACTGCCTCTTGCCAAGGGTATTTCAAGTGGGCCAAAAACATCTGTAAACACACCCATGCAAAAACACATGCTGCAGCCATGCAGTTACAAACACACATGACGTGTCTCATGTTAACTCATTTGTGCTGCACTTGGGAGATACGGGGTCTGCAGCCACGGTCAGCCTCTTGGTGCTGTTTATCTCACAGCCCAGTTTATCTCACACCTCAGTCTATCTCACAGCTCAGTTTCTCTCACAGCTCACAGGCAGTGAACTCAGCCCATCAGTTGTAACCTGTGCCGTGCAGTACAGATGTCTCCTGTGGAGTTCCTGATCCTGGAACCCAGATTGGGAGGCTATTCCCAGGTCTTATTTCTCTTAGTTCAGGTTAAAATAATTTTTAGGTAAGCCATCTGAACTTTGCTGTGCTCCTCATAACTAATCCGTTTGAAACAGGAAGGAAGGTGCTCCTGGGGGTCCAGTTTTCCAGGATGAACACTGTGCTCCTCACAGCCGTGGATGTTTGATGGTTGTTGCTCAGAGCTGCTCTCAGCAATGACTGCAAAGAGCTGTGGGTTGCCCCTGCAGCGCCCTCAGTGCTCTGCCTGCTGACATTCTTGGTGCTCAACACATGCAGTAGATCATTTTCACAAGCTGCTGTGCATTCCTCTCCAAACACACGTGGGATGCACTGATTACCTCCTTCTCCAAAGGCTAAATCATGTACACAGGACTAAGGCTGGAAGCTGGCAAGAACAACCCTGTCTGCATAGGCAGATGGCAAAAACTCATACTCTCAAAAGCACATATTTTCCCATAAATGGCCAGTCACAAAGAACCAGCAACCACAAGCTGATGTGGGCATAGGGAGGAGCTCTAATGTCCATTAATGATGAGGAGCAGCTCTGTGACGTGATTGAACTGCAAGATAAAATTGTGGGTGACTTCACAGCCAGTGCAATGTGCACTGATGGTACTTGGTGCCCTCAGCTAGCACTTGGAGCTTGGGACTTTCACCTGCCCCCCAGCCCTTGGAGGACACAGAGCAACAAAAGCCCCTTTTTAGCACACTCAGGTTTTCAGCAGCTGCTGAACATCCACACCTCTGCCTCCAGCCTCTCTTGGGCACTGACAGCATCTGAGGGGAGCTAAACAAACTGTGTTTGAGGAGATAGAGTGCACTCTAACAACCACAGCAACTCCTTTTAAACTATTTCAGAAAATACACAGCTTTAATCACCTATTTAAACTATATTTCAAAAGCTTTGTCACATAGGGCCATAGAAAAGGCTCCCTGAGCCTGCCAAAATTTAGGGTATTTTCTCTTGAAGTGACCCTGTTTCAGTGTACTGTTACAGCAGAGGCCGGACACCACCAAGGTCAGGTCACACTGTAACATTTGCTGTCATCCTGAGTTTGCTTCCATGGAGTATTTGACCTCATATTTTCCATGCTTGGTCCCTCTTAAGAAAGGTTGTTTTGTTGGTATGGAATCCCAATAGGTATTTTCAAGTTCCAAGGAAAGTGAAAAGAAACAAAGGCAAGCCCCCACTGTGCAATCCTCCCCTCTGTAGCAATACAGAGGCTGTGCTTTTTTCAACAGGCCTCTATCAAGGAGAGATGAAAGGCAGAGTTCAGGACCAGGTCTGAAACCTGGACTTAATCCAACAGCACTAAATCTCCAGCTGCAATGATGTTATATCGCAGTAGACAGGAGGGTGGAACCCGGAGGGAAATTATTCCCAGTGCTTGACAGTTTCCCCTGAGTGTGCTCTGTTAGAGTTTTGTAATGGATCTTACCAAGGCTTATTCTCCATCACTGTATGGGACAAGTCATTGCTGCTTCAGTGTTTCTGCTGGGGTTGTTTGCATGAAGAAGACTTCAACATCACCTTCACAAAGCAGAATTCTCAGGTGACCTGGCCTTTGTTCAGGAAAAAAAAAAAAAGGAAGTCACAGGTCTCCCAGAGAGCTGGGAAGGTGCTCTTTTCAGCTGGGAATCAAGCCCTGAGTTCCAATCTTCTATTCTACCTACAATTAAGCAGTCCCAATGCAAATAGACATTCCTGCCCTTTCAAACCAGCTTTGTGTCAAGATATTTCCAGGCAGGCAATGACAAGAACAGGCAAAGGAAGAGAGCCTTCCTCATGCCATTACTATGAAAGATCTAAAGACCTGTTCTCCAGCTCTTTCCCTTTCCGGTCCATCCCACATCTCTGCAAAACTGTTTGGAAAATACAGCTTTGCTAATCCACAGGCTTTCTCCTCTGAGTCTGCAGGACTCTGAAACAGAAGCAAGACAAAACTTAATTATCACATTGATTAAATCATGGCCCAGTCTCCCTGGGTTAATTCATGTGATTAAAGTTCCATTGAAATAGGAGAACAGGGGGCAACCAAGGAGTTAACCCACCAATTTCAGTGGATTGTGGATTTTTGCATGGGTATTTACAACTAAATGATGGTTTAACCCCACTTGAACTGGCTGGTCTTGTGTGCATGGAAATGCAAAAGATGAGATCACAAAAGCAGCAACACCTTGGCCAAATAACTTTGGCCAAAACAGGAGTGAGGTGTTTTCTAATCCTGCAGCAAGACACGCTGTGTGTTTGTATTGCAAACAGGAGCACAGCCCCGAGCTGGGGGGGAGAGGAAGGCTGTACCTGTGGGAGAACCTGTGTGTGTTGTAAATACATTTTTTGTCTGACCTAGAGCAAAACTATGTGTCAACCCACTGTAATGAATACTAGGCAGTCAGTGAGGGAATAAATTGCTAAATGGAAAAAAAATCTTTCACAAAGCAGCAAGTCAGCCATGGGAGCTAAGGGTCCTAAGGCTGAGGGTAAGAAAGGCAATGACTGGCAACAGTGTCCTGGGAAATGCATACCTGATGTGGGGGTTCAGAGGACTGTGGCAAGAAATCCTGTTGTAAAACTGACTTTTTGCCCTGAAGGAGGAAAGAAAAGGAGTATCTGCCATTTAGAAGCATATTCCTTTTAGTAGCCTTCATGCTCTTCAGACATGCCCGATCATTGTGTAGAAACCCTGATGGTATTTTCAGCCCAGAATGAAGCTACAACACACAAAGGAACCAGGCAAACAGGATGCCAGCAAGCCTTGCTAAAGGAAACACCATGTAAATCAGGGAGAGGAGGTCACAATGACTATAGAATGTATTACTTCTATAGAAGGGGCCAGCTCAACCTTTGGCTTGAGAACAAGATTAAGCCCGGGCAACTGTGTTAAATGACATTGTGTAGGGAGGATGTCATGGGCTGGCCTTCATACATCAAAGCTGCCATCCAAGTCATGGCAGAGGAGCACAGATTTTTTTTTACAGGTCTGGCCCATGCCCCAGCTAACCCAATCTCCTGCTGTCAGATGCAGCCCATGATTTAGTGCTTGAAGCATTAGGGTTAGGGTGTTAGAGCTAGGGTTAGAAAAGGAGGGTCCTCCCTGGTTTCACCTCACTGACAGTGCAAGGCCAGACTTGATGAAGTGTCTTAGCTAGTTCCCACATTTGTTCATGTAATTAGGGCCACTGGCCATCAGAGCATTACATGCACAGGTAGCAGTGTCAGCAGCATGGCAAACCCTGAGTCACGCTATGTGTTTGCAGCACTGTGGTATGGAAAACAAACCCAGAAGCATGGTGAAATTATTTGTTGATCCTGTGTGTTGGCAGACTCTTTCAAATAGTTTATCTTCACCATCAAGTAATAAGTCCAAAAAATAAAGCAAGATATTCCTATTGGTGTATATATGTTCTCCTTCTGTTCAGCCCTGGTCTGTCTGAGTGGCTCTGTCAGACAGAGACTTCATCGCTGCTGCTCCCACAGCAGCGTCACGGAGATCTGACAGCAGCAAAGTTTCCAGCCCTGTCCCATAAACAAGCAGAGTTTTCCAAGCCATTCCCTGCTTGCACTATGTTCTGAAACAAATCCATAACCAGCAAAGGAAACAATTGCATTGGAACGGAATCCCTTGGCTTATTCTTCATTTTCTAATGTAAATGGAGCCAGAGGTGTGGAATTGGGTCCCTCTATGATGCCTCCCATGGGATAATGCACAGTTTGCATTTCTCCAAAGCCAAGCATTTGGAATAACAGTTGTCAATTAATTTATTTTTAATGCCCTTTTGAAAACAAATTCCAAACTGTTGGGGTTTTATTTTTTGGAGGGTGCTGAGTTCTTCTTTTAAGAAGGTTTTTCTAACTCTAAGAGCTATAGTTATAACAAATCAGTTTTGATCTGTTTTTTTTAATGGGCTTACCTGCCAGAAAAGGCTGTTTCAGTGGAGCAGTGATATTCAGGGCCCCTTTGAAAGACACCAGGGACCTAAAGACCATTGATGCTGTCAGATTTCCAAGCCTGAATTCCTCCCTATAATATCCAGGCTTGCAGCCAATTTAGCTGGCTTCGAGCAGTTGTAGCTTTAAAACATGCTTGATGTGTATTCAGATTTCAAAAAGGAAAAAAAAAGAAAGGAAAAAAACAAACAAACCCAGCATTGCAGTGATTCAGAAAGATACACAGATGATGGAGTGGAGCAACAAAGTCAAACACGAGCAGGCAAAGCCAACATAAGCAGAGATGACCTTTCTGAATTCCACAGCACTAATTCTGCTCCTTGGAAAGAGTGCCTGAGCATTTGTACCCCAGCCCGATACAACTATTTCCTTTCTCCATATCTGATTCCCTACATGGCTGCTGTGATAACATAAAAAATAACTTGAAAACACAGTGGGCTATTTATGATTCTTTTTTTATGAAGACACGCTGTTCTTCAGAAACTGATCATTCATGGATGTTTCTTGGGCAGGAGGCAAACAGGAGGGAAAATGATTCTCTGTTTAAGTTTGCGAAAAACTTTAGGAGAAATGTTTCCATTGTTCCTGACACATTTTTCTGACCTCTGGCACACAGATACCCTGAATCCCCTTGCCCATGCAGTGGAAATAAAGGAACACAGCTGAAGTACACCAAGCTACAAGTGGGCATGTAATAAGGTTAGAGGCTCTAAAGCATTTTTATCTAGTATAATGAGTGTTGTTAAACTCAGAATTCAGAGGAACTTACAACTGCAAAGGAAACATTTTCTGCTCATAGATTAGGAAATACGTACTTTGGAAAGAAAAGAATAAGAAATTTTATCCATGGGAATCCATTGGAAAAGGCTGTGCCGTTTTAATTATTGTATTGTTGCTACAACAGTAAGCAGAGCAATATTGAGACTGTGGACACTAGACGTGGAAAAATATGGATGAAAAGCACTAACAAGCACTAGTCTTGACTGCAGCCTTAAATTAGTCTGTCCCAGTGGTACCTTTTGCTTACAGGAAATGCCTCCTGAGGTATTTCCCAGGAGAATGAGATTTGATGGGGAGGGACTGCATAGTTTGGAATACTCCACAAATGTGTGTGGAGAGTCGAGGGGGGCAGGGGGGTAGGCGGGAAGGAGGAAGGGAAGGAGGGGACTGGCTGCTTTATTTTGTCTTTTTAAAGGCAAATCAGATTTATGGGGGGGGAGGGGGATACTCTTTCATTTTCCTAAAATGTCTTTTATATATCTTACATTCAAAAGTACTTGTACAAGTTGTTTAGAGACAGAGGAGATGCCATTCCCAAAATTTCACAACTTGTCAAATCTTGTATGCAAAGAGAAAACAAAGATCAGATCACAGAGTACCAGATGGCAAATACAGTATTCCTCATATTTCTTCATAGTTTTCAAAAATCTTTTGACCTTCCAAGACAATCTGTGTGACTGAGATGTGCTGCACTCTCGTTTTCTAAAGACTTCCACTTATTTAACACTTTAAGTAGCTGTTTACAGGACTGAACCTGTGACGTGAAAGAGATCAAAATAGCTTAACATGGATTAGAGTACATTTTTCTCATGTAATATATCCCTTTCAGCACATCTCCAGAGAGGGTTTTATAGCACAGATATTTCTTGAAGTGATAGAACTGTGAAAGTGTGTGTCTTTGGTATGTGTTTACCTTGGAATAGTCTCTCAAGAGGCTTCTTTCTCAACACAGACTTCTTCATAGACAGAAAATTTCCCTGCAGTGCAAATAGAAAACTTTCTAAAGGAAACTTCCTACACAACAACTAAAACCCACAAATGGGTTTGGAGATGGGATGAGGGGGCAAAAAGGGAATGCACTCGGGTCCCTATTGCTTTTCCTGCCTTCTCTATGATAAGCGGTACTAGAAGCCGACATCGCAGACAGCCGCCCGGGCAGACCCCACTGTAGGCAGCACCAGAAAAAGAGCACAGCAGGAAGGAGCTCGGGCCAGTCTCTGAGGGCTGTTACACCCCACTTTGCTCTCTCTGGCATGGCAAAAATCCCCATGAGAGGAGCCTTAAGAGTCCTAGAGTGGGAAACAGAGTGCTCAGGTGCCCTGGCGTGCAGGAGAGCAGCCTTCCAGAACACACGTGCTCGGCTGTCCCGGCTCCTGTCACTTCTTGGCTCTCCTACCGCGTTTGCCCAGAAAATCGATCTCGTAGCGTCACTTTCTGGGTGGCTCTTTCTCCGTACCAGCTCCGGGCTCCCGGGCAGCGCCCAGCGTGGTCACCGCTACCACCGCGAGCTGGGGCAGAGGCAGCTCCGGGGCGGTCTCAGAACCCTTTCCCGTGCCCGAAGGGGCTCCCGCGGGGCCCCGGGGCTCGGCACTCCGGCCGTCGGGGCCGCGCTCGGGGCGGGGGCGCCGCGGCCCCGCCCGGCCCGGCCCCTCCCGGCGCCGCTCCGCCCCTCCCCGCGCCCGCTCGCCGCCGCCGCTCCGGGACCGAGCGCTGGGGCCGCCGCCGCCGGCAGCCACCGGCCAGCAGCCACCGGCCACCGGCCATGGGCCGCGCCGTGCCCCTGCCGCGGGCATGACAGCGCGGCCGCGCCCCGAGCTGCGCCGCGGGCTCCGCGCGGAGCCAGGCGAGTACGGGCCGGGAGCGGGGCGGGTTCGGCAGCGCCGGGGTGGCCGCGCTGCGGGTCGCGGCAGGAGTCGTTCAGCTCCTGGCGCCGGGGCCGCGGGAAGCTCTTCGGGAGGCGCTGGGCGGGCGGGGGGCGGCGGAGGCGGGTGCGGTGCGTGTGCGGGGCCGCGGTCGCGCCTGCGGTCGGGACGGGAACCGCGCGGGCTCTGGCAGCGCCGGTGCGGGGAAGCGCGTCCGCGGAGTCGCTGCTGCGTCCCGCCGCTGGTCCGGGGGAGCTGTCGGGTGTGCGAGCCGTGCGCTCGTGTCGGGACAGAGGCGCGGGCGCGGTGCCCTGCCATCGCTGCCTCGTCCCTTCGCCTCCCCGGCAGCAGCTGCTGAGCGCAGCTGGCGGCACCGGCTGCGGCCGGACAGGGGTGCCCGGGCTTCACGGAACCGCAGCTGCCCTTGGTGATTTTTCAACTCAGCAGAAAGAGCATAAGGTTAGCTTGAAATAATGGAAAATAAGAGGGAAAACTGTAAGCATTTCCCAAAATGCCAGTTGGAAATTCTCAAATGAATCATCCAACACAAACAGTAGCAGAGTGGAACAATTTTCTTTGCAGGGAGTTTCCACTGGAATAAATAGCAAGTTCTGTTAAAAAAAAATAAAAATAAAAATTTGCAGCTAGTTGCAATACTTGTAATGCTTGCCAGGGGCTGGAATGTGCCCATGAAATCCTTGTGATCCAGAGTGATGTTTCATTGCAGCTTTTGCTGCCAGTTCTTTAGAGACACTTGAAGTTTTTACCTATGAGCTCTAGCTAAGACACAGGTGGCTGGATTTCCCTTTACTTTCTGATGGTCTTCCATATTTAGAACATTCCTTAACATTTGTTTTCCTAAGCAGACCCCTGCCTATTGATGCCTTTGTGTCACCTGGAGTGTTGCTGTGGTGGCAACTCCGCATTATCTGCAGGTGATGGAAAATGAGGACCTTTAACAGAGTGCTCTTTGCCTCAGCATCACAGCCAGGGTCTCACCTGCACAGCCTCAGCAGCAGGGCCATGAACGCCTGCTTCTGCAGGAGCACAAAGCTCTGCATAGATTCTATTCCCCAGCTGCACAAAGCAGGACCAGGCACTGCACCTCAGCCTTCCACCGATGCCTTCAAGGACCTGGTCATTGCTTTGCCCAGCATGACTTTCAGCTCATTTAGCCACTGGTACTTGATGGGTTATGTACAAGTGGGAATGTTCTTGGTCATGCCACAGCTGGCAATGCCTCACCGAGACCTGGCTCACACCCATTCCTGGGTAAACTTCCTGGGGCCCTGGACTGGTGCTTTCCAGTGAGCAGCTAAAGAGAAGTAAAATATTTAGTGTGTGAACCAGAGAGAGGTGTTCAGGGGGCTGTTTTGGTAAGCACAGACGTTTTAAAGTTACCCCCCGAGCCTGCAGCTGACCAGTTTTCTCCAAGATCTCACTGCCTGCACAGGCAATAGCTTGGTTGTAGCCCATCTATTTATCGCCCTCTAGTGAGGTCTTAAAAATTAACATAGATTCCTTCCACGAGGGAAATAAATACTAGAGTTTGTCTGTTTAAAAAGATTTACATTTTCCGAGAGTCAGTGGCTTCAGGGAATCCCTCTCAAACATCATACCACACTTTGGCTGGTTGCATAGCCTGATTTTGGATAGGCATGGATGCATAATGATAGTGTGTGTCTCCCCTGCAATCTCTGGGTGCTCAGCAAAGGTCTTTGCAACAACAGCACTGGACACAGTTCCTCTTTTTAACCTGTCTTTAAGTACTGGTGCACTTTAGGTTTTGGCTGAACCCACATGTAGATCACTTGATGGCTCTGGTCTAGGTGATTGCTTACGCTTCTTGGTGCTCCACATTCCTTAATTATAATTCAGCTGGGCTGGCCCCAGACTTGGGAAGTGGCCTTGTCTTTGCAGAGGAGCTAGCTCCAGGGGCTGGAACTCTTTTAGGTTGTAACCAGGGGATGTGATTCAATCACCTGTGTAGTCTGACTGTTTTTACTTCACAGCTGTGGGAGATGATGAGGAATGTACCATGAATGTGGCTTCCTGAAGATGTAGCGGATGCTTGTTCTTCATGACCAGCGATGAGGGACCTCAGATCCCCTCCTTCTTGCAATGCATAAGATTCTGATTTGCAGCTCTGATGCAGAGATCCTTGTGGATCCTTTTCTAGTCCCTCATGGACAGCCTTACCTCAACACACCACACTCCATCTTCCTACCTGCCCCAGGCTCAGCACCCCTCTGTCACACCAGAACCCTCCAAAACACCCCCAGATTCCTGTATTTGTTCTGTTTACCTTCATCCATGCACTACTCACTCCTCTACTCTTGCCAGTGACACCATTCAGCTCTTGCTGGAGCAAGAGCTCCCAGCAGGTCTGGATACAAACACCTCTGAGAATGCCCACAGCAGCACTCAGCCCCTCAGGCTGTTGCTCACCTGTGTCCTGCATCACCGGGGTGCAGTCACACCTATGTCACACTGCACATCTCAAACGAGCACCCTCAGCAGCCTCTGGAGCATTGGCAGCACTGCTCAGGGGACACCCCAGGGTGTCTGCCTGGGAGCTGGCATGCAGAGGTCCCCCAGGGCCCGTGCTGAAGTGTGATGCTGTGGTACAAAGATGGTTTCTCAGCTAAGTCAGGAAATCTTCCCTGGCAGCTCCCCGCCCCTCTGTGCGCTGCTGGGGAGGGACTGACATCTCCTCAAGGCAGTGTCAGCACTGGGGGTGCTGACTTCTAACAGAGCAAACAGAAAGTCTCCTTAGCAGCACCTTCTCCACTTCATCCAGGGGCTGTAAGTGTGACAGTCACCGTGGTTTAAAATGAAGCTAAAAACCAATAAACCCCACTCCTTCTATCTTCCACTTCTCTGCATTCCTCCTGAGAGATCTCAGAGCTGTGGGAAGATGAACTGGCACAGGGATGGGTGCTCAGTGCCCATGCACTAGGGATCAGCCCTTCTCTGCTTGTGCACAGTGCTGCTCTCCTCATGTTCCCACAGAGCAAATGGCAGGACAGATAAGGACATGAAAGTTTCCAAAACCAGGCACTCATAGTTAGCCCCTTGGAAAACAGCTGGGGTGGAGCCCAGTTTGTGGCATGTGAGAGGGAAATTGAAGCAAAACAGGATGTTTTTGTGATTTAAAACTTATTTTTCATAATTCCTATTTAAAGGCTCGGTTTGGTTTGGTTTTGAAGTTGTCTGCTACATTTATTGGGAAATTTATAACCCAAAGAGCTTTGTGCATGTATTATGTGTGTATGCAGATGTGTATGTGCACATGTCCTTGTGTAGGGATTGCCCATGAAGAGGCTACTGCTCAACCTGAGGAAAATTTTCCTCCTGAAAATTAGTAAAACTAGTAGGTACTAACAGCTAAGTAATGTAACATAAACAATATAATAAGTAATATAAATATAATAAATATATAAGTAATATAAATTCTATGCAGCTCTTCTGTAAATCTTGCTAGATAATTGTTTTTTGCTCTGAAAACCTCAGTATTGGAAAGGTTGTGTCAAATTATAAAGCGTTTACCAAAGACTCATGAAAATACTCACAACTCGAGGTATTAGTTTATGCATAAACATGTTAAGCCCGAGTAATGGGGAATGGGGCATAACAGGCAGATCAGGAAGCCTTTGGGGTCGTCTGTACCCCACAGTATGTCCTGTATTTAGCCTAGTTTCAGCTGATGCAGTTTTCACACTGTAGATGTTAAGGCAAAAGTGAAAAAGAAATACTGTGAGAAATTAATGCGGGGAATAATATATGAATAGAATAATTGTCTTTAAATTGAATGTTTCTTGGAGTTTTCCATTGCCTGCCCCTTCAGGCTGCACTGGAAATGGAGGCACAGAGAGCAACATCTCCAAAAAAAGCCCCCCATGGCCACTCTCCAGGTGCTCCTGGGGGCAGGTGAACCTCCATGCCTCTGATCCAACCCCCAGAACCCCAGCCTGTGCCCTTGCATGGGGCATGAGGGGTCATTACTCTGCTTTAGCCTTACTCTGGTTGCCAGGGGATGATACACCCACTCTCACCACCCCCATCCCCTGCAGAACACTGGTATTTTATTACTGCCTTCAAGGGAGCACGATTTTCTGCCCTTGCTTCTTTTCCTTGGCTCATCTCTGAGTTCCTGCAGTGGCTTGCAGCAGTTGCTCCTGTGGAATAATTATAACAGCCTTGTGTAGGGAACTTTATGTGCATAGTAGTGATTCCACTGCTTGTATTTTTCCACCTCTCACGCCATCAAAGAACGGGACGTGTTCTTTAAGGCCACACAGCCTCACTTGCGTTGGTTCATAGCATTCTTTTTAGTAAAGGAATGTGCACATTTCTTTGCTAGCCTTGGCAAACTCTCCCATGGCCTCCAGGTTATTTGATCTTCAAGCTCCTCATCAGCTCTGATCAGCTTCTCTCCCTCCCTTTCTCAGCCCACTGGCAGCTCTTCAGGCTATGTTTTCAAACCTCTCCTTTGCATCTTCTTTTTCACATGGGCTCAGCTGCTTCCTCCTGCTTTCCCTTTCTTGACCTTTTCTCAGCTGTTGAGCAATGTCTCTCTCTTGGCCTCTATCACTGCTCAACCCTTAATGCCTTCCTGCAACTCCAAAAACTGGCAAAAAAGCGCAATTGTTTAAGCCAAAATCTACTTTCATTTGCCCAGCTCATGTAACTTTAGACTCACAGCTCCACTGAAATTCATTATTGGATCCTCATTTGAGGCTAGGATGTCTATTTTTCATTTCAATCAACTGCCGAATTCTGTGGAATTAAATCCTGCAATTCAGCACAAACCTATCCTGGGGTTTGAGAAGTAGTTTGACAGTAAATGCTACTATGATTGTGCCCACACTGATGCTGACAGGCAGATGAGCAAGCAGCAGAAGGAGGAAAATGCCTTTCATGGTGTGTGTGCTAGCAGAGATGCTGCTGATTAACCCATTTTTCAGGCACCAGCTCTGCAAATGCCATTTAACAACCGCCGCGTCTGTAGAATGCTAACGGGATGCTTATAAGGCATGAAGGGATTAATGTTCAGCTCTAATGAAACCCAGATGCACAGAGCTGCCTCTTCTCAAAGTCCTTTCTCTGGCCAAGCTGCAAATAAAATGATTTAATCATTGTAAATAGATGAGAAGCACCATCACTCAACATGAAGCAACACTCACTGGGTACTTAAGCTCACAGGCACTGCTGGCAGTGCTGGTGGAGGGGCCAGGGTCACCCACTGCCCCTCTGCCTGCAGGGACATCAGTCCTCTGGGGGGAACTTGGGACCTTCCTTGGCGTGCACAATTTGTGCAAGTTTCCATCAGGGCTGTGGGAGGCTGGCTTGGAAACCAGCCTCCTTCTATCCCTGAGCACAGTCCAGGGCAGTTCTGAGGGTGGTGAGTCTCTGGTCACCTTGGCCTTGCCCTGGGTTTGTGTGAGAGGTGAGGATTTGAACCAGTGTCATGTGGAGCTGCACAGGAGAGCTGGAGCATTTCTGCCTGGTAAACTGTTTGTGGTTTGCACTTTCTCTTCCTTGTGCAGTTTGTTTTCCTTTGTCACACACCAAACCTGGGTAGTCTGCATGTCAAGCACTGGGAGTTAATCTAGACCCTAGCAGGGTCATGCTCAGAAGCCCTGCATGGAAAGGCTGAAGTAATTCTGCAGCTGAGCAGACCCAGCTGTCTATGAGTTTTTTAAATTTTAATATGGCAGGAGGAGGGGTTTTGAATCAAGAGGCAGGGGAAAAGGAGTTATTTTAAAGGCACTAAGGAATGTGTTACATTTTTCTCTTCCTCTGGTTTGGCTGCTCTGCAAACTTTTCATTTTGCCAAAGCTCAATTCAGTGGACTGTTTATTTGCATTTTTAAAGAAAGAACACAATTCTTAATTTACTTTGGCCTCATTGATGAATTTTTATACTCTGAAACCCAGCAAGTTCCCTTCCAATGTTATGCATATACAACTTCACAACAGAAAGTTTTACCCCACAGTACCAACCCAAATTAAATGGTCCAAAGGGCTTTATAAAAGTGTGCCTGTCCCCTCTGATTTCCCATGTGAGTAGTATCTGTAGTCACCTTCTGATCACTGGTGTCAAGCTCATCATCAGAGCATGCCCCAGCTTAGGGCCAGAGCCAATATATGTGTGTAGAGCTGTGTAGAGGTTTTCTTCAGAGCTATAGAGGCAAGAATTCCTTGTGAGATGTTCCTGGGCTGGCTTTCAGCATTGGTTCAAAGGAAGGATAGGAATGAGGAAAGAGTCCTGATATAAAATTATATCAAAATGTGTAGGGGCAATCTGTTGTGATGGGTTTTCACCATGGGAAGAAGCACTTCAGGAAAATCCCAACAGGTACCAGTGTTTGGTCTAATCCATTGTCAATACATATTTCAAATTTACTTGGCCCTGGACATCAGAATTGTGACAAAACTATCTGGACCTCCAAGAAAAGGTGAAGATATTTTGCAAAACAAGGATACATTTACATTTCTCACTGCTTTCCTCTAGCAGCTGTTCATGTCTTGCCAAGCCAAATGCTTAAAATTCAGAAGTGCTTCTGAATCAACATCAATATTTATTGATCTCTTCATTTTCCATCAATTAGTGATTTCCTGTGGTAGTGACACAGAAGAGACTTGCATTTGTGTTGTTCAAGGTTTTTCAAATTGATATAAAAAATACTTTTGAGTGTATCCTTTGGATGTTCAGGGCCTATTCCTGCTGCAGGTGATGACTAAGGAATCATCTTCACCAGCAGTAAGCATTTTTCATGCAGAGCTTTTTTTGTTGTTGTTGTCCCAGAACACATAAACACATATGAATACATAACGACCAGAATACATAAACACCCCTCTCTTGCTTAAAATTTGCAGGGAAAACACCACCTGTCGGTGTTCTCAGCAGAGGCTGCCTATAATTTTCAGAGATTCTGTCCACCAACACTGTATCAGGGCTGAGGCTTGAAAATAGCAGGATATTTTTTTTATTCTTGTATTATTCAATTTTCCCCTCTCTGTCTGGTTCTGGGACCTCAGTGAGGGAGCACAGAGCTGCAGGCGGGCACTGTGTTTTTTACAGAGGCACAGCTGATGGATGAGAGCTGAGGTTTGCCTTCCTTAAAGTTTTTGGGCCCCTTTTCAGGTGCCTGTCTTTGAGTGACAGCTGAGGGTTTTGCTCTGTTTTGGGACCCTGAGCAGTGCCCTGTCATGGGATAAACATTTGTGCTGTTCTCCAGGCATGGGCACTGCTGGTGGAGGACAAGGCAAGGCTGTGCTCAGTAGCCAGAAACACATCCCCAAGCCATGACAACTTCCAACTGTCCTTATTTGGGTTCCAGCCCAAATAAGCTATTTAAGAATATCCCCATTAAATCAGCTGCTCAGAAAGACCTGCTTCAGTCAGGAAGCCTGGTGCTCTGCGTGGTGACAGTCCCCTCCATGCTTTGCAGGGCATCCTCCCTCATTGCCATCCACTGTTGGCATTGCTCCAGACTCCAAGGAAGGCACAAGTAATCCATGAGAGCAGGGAAAAAATATGGCATGGAACAGATTAGTGTGAATTAAGTTAATCCCCAGCCACCTCTCTTTCCACCTCCAAGTGGAAAACCCACTTGGCCCTTGGCAGACGAGAATTGTTTCTCCCCGTCCTGCTTATATGGGACACTTTAAAATAAACCAGCAGGGTTCCATTTCTTGGAAGGAAAAGGAAATATTTCGAAGTGTGTCCTTGCAAACTGATTTACTGCTACCAGGCTCTGCATATTTTAAGAAATGTTTTCGTTTGTTTGGAGCTGTGTATTAGCAGTAAGGGAGAGGGAAGCAGTTAGTGAAACGTGACAGGAAGATGAAGTTGTGTAAAATGGCTCAGATAAATATTTACACCCAAGTTTCTTAGCTCTGAGTTCACATCAAACTATGGTTCCTACAGAGCATGTTTTTTGCTTGGCCTGCTCCATTTTGGAGCCTTCTCCCTGTTGGGTCATGCTGGCCTGCCTGGCTGGCAGTGAGCTGGAAGGAAGCTGGTTAGCAATGCCTGGTCATGACCACTATCATGGGACCACTATCTCTGCTATATATGGCATCTTCACAGAACCACAGAATGGCTAAGGCTGGAAGGGACATTGGTCCATCCTGCCTGCTCAAGCAGAGTTGTCCCAGAGCTCAATGCACAGGATTGTGAGCAGACAGTTCTGGAACATCTCCAGAGAGGGAGACTCCACACTCTCTGTGGGCAACCTGTTCCAGTGTGCACAGAACCTGCACAGTAAAGTTCTTCCTCATGTTCAGATGGAACTTCCTGTCCTCCAATTTCTGCCCATTGCCTCTTGTCCTTCTGCTCAGCACCACTGAGCAGAGCCTGGCTCCAGCCCTGACACCCTCCCTTCAGATACTGATAGATATTGATGAGGTCACCTCTCAGGTGTCTGTTCTCAGGGCTGAACAGGCTCAGCTCTCTCAGACAGTCCTTGTAAATGAGATGATCCAATCTTCCCCTGGCTGAGAATTGTGAAAAGAGTGGGAAACCAGTGCAGAAAACAAATCACAGACCAGGCTTTTGTTTTGCTCCTAGAACTCCAATCATTCACCTTTAGGAGACACTTGGAGAAGAAGTGGAAGGTTTTTAATCTTATTCTGAGCTGGGCAGGAAACCAAGGCTGAGAAGAAAAGACATCTCTTTTAAGGAGCTGATGGCATGATGTAGGAAGGAGTGTAGCTTTTCAAGGCAGCATAGCCAAGAGCAGGCTGGCAGACTGGCACAGCACCCTGAGGAGACTCGGGGCAGACAGCTGGCCCACGTCCCAATGGGTGCCCTGTGATGGATTTCCCATTTGAAGCAGGGGGGAATGGCTGCAAGACAACAGCTGCTGGAGCCCCTGCTAAAACTGTTCCAGCTTGAGGGGTCACATTCAAACTGTACAGATTGCTGAGTGGCAGATGAAGTCTAGGAGCAGGGTGAAGGAGACAGCAGCCATGTGAGTGCACTTTTCCCTAAACTCAGTTTAATTGTAAATCCACATACAATGGCTTGCTCTTTTTTTTTTTTTTTTTTTTTTTCAGTTCATGTTACCTAATGCCTGATTTCCTTTTATGCACTGAACAGTTTTCTCTTCTGTTTCATTATCTTTCTCTAATGGCATTTTCTAACTGGAAATGCAACAGCAGTCTGACATGGGTACATGGTAGGAGCATCCAGCTCTCACATGAACAGTGCAGGAGGCAGCAGTGCCCACATTATCTCATTTAGATACTTTTGTAGGCATGCCTCTGCTAATGTAAACTCATTATTGGAGAGAACAGCAGCAGTTGTTTTCACATGGATGGATCCAAGTCCAAGTGATGAATTGTTTCTCTACTCTTAACTGAGTTCTTAATGTTTTTTTAAATGTTGCCTGAGAACTAAGCGGCCATGTGCTACATTTATATAGTAACTTTTGCCCTGTTCCAGCAGACCACTGAATTGCCCTGTTCCACTGACAGCTGTGCTCAGCTGATCAATAGCAGTGATCTGCTATCTGCTCTGACACCACATGCTGATACTGTGAGGAGAATATTTGTAGGAAGATAGTGTTTCACAACAGCCATGCAAGAATAAGAATAATGTTGCTGTTGTGGGCTCTGAACAAACTGTGATGCTCCAAATAATCAAAGACATTGTGGCCCATGTTTTACTCTCTCTGACCGTGTCTTCAGCAACATAAGCCTCCCTGGCAGATAAAATTATCAGCATGAAATGGACTCTGAATCCACGATTATAAATATTGGTTGGGGGTTTTTTGGGTTTTTGTTTGTTTGTTTGTTTGTTTGTTTGTTTGTTTTAAGAATATATGATACCCTTTAATCATCTTTGCAGCTGGGAAGTGGACTGTTTGCCTAACGAGGGGAGAGTGACACTGACAGCTTAATGCTCCAGATAAAGAGTAACAGAACCAGGCAGCTAAGAGCGCTGGGAGCAGCAAATTTCCCTTGGAAGCGTGAGCTGGGTGCTGCAACCCCACCCTGAAAAGGTGGGGTTGAAAAAAGCACAGTGTGGTTTCAAAGAAACAGTGTATCAGTGTTTCTGAAACAAATATTTCAATTTATATTTTGCAGAAAAATAGCCTCGTTGAACAATTTTTTTTTTCATTTCTGAAAATGCAACTAAACCAAATGTTTGTAGTGCCACAAGCATTGCAAACTTTGATCAGCTATTGTCAGAAGGAAAATCCACCCTGTGTTAAGCAGATGTCATTATTTTTCAGCTCCATCCCACCTTAACTATTTGGAGAATAACATTCAAGTGCAGAGGTCAGCAGGGAAAAAAAAAAAAAGCCACTGCTGCTGGCCAGCTGAGCCGATAGCATAGACCATACATGGATTTGGAATGAAGGGCATCAGACTCACAACCTCCCTGGTGCCAAGAAATACACAGCTAAAATCAGCAGCTCAGAGATGAGTAATGCACAAACATGGTCCAGAGTGTTAGAAGTGTTCAAGCACTTCCAGAGTATGTTGGGTAAATGAGTATCTGTTTCCATGGCACCAAAACAGCACAGAGATCACGCCATGTCCTTCAGCAGTTCTGTGATTCCATGCCCAGTGAATGAGAGCAGAGCTGACCTCCAGGAAAAGCACACCCTGGCTCCAGCCTGGAGGAGCACAGCGAGGTCCCCTCTTCATCCAGAAGCAATGCTCCTGGGCAAGGGCTGCCCAGCGCTGCTGGCAGCCAGGTGAGTCTGGCTGAGAGCCACCCCTGGGAGCCCAGCCAGCTCTGCTCGAGCCCAGCCCTTGGGCAGGAGGGTGAGGGGGCTCCAGCATCACACAGAGGACTTGTAATGCTGCTTCTGTGTAGTGAGATGGGAGGGGGTGTTTGCAAGAAAACCATAAAACTGTAGAGCTTAGAAACATGCTGGATTCAGAGTGCATTTACATGGCACTGGGAGAACAGACAAGGTGCTAGGAGACTCTGTCCTGGTGCAGCAGTCTCTTAAGAAAATATCTTGGAGAAGAAGTGCTGGCCCATGCACAATCAAATTGTCTAAAATGAGATACACAGCTAGGTTCTCCCATGCAGCGAGGGAGTACACAGGCAACTGTTTTACTTTGTGTGCCTACTGAAACTAAAGGCTGAACATTTTATTATTCCTCTATTAAATATGCAAATTAAGTATGTTAACCCTGAAATTGTGCCAATTAGCTGTATTGAATTCCCTCAGTCAGATTATTGTTTTAGAGTGGCCAGAATGATTGCCTTACCTACAGTAAGGGGATTCCTTAATCTCAGTAATGTCCTGCCAAAGGAACGTGACTGGCTAGGATCAAAGAGACTGTCTGAGGTCTTGGAAAGCAATTTTTTTGTTTGCCTAGAGTCTGTTTGGAGTCAGGCAGCTGGACCTCTGGACAGCTGATGATCTCTGCATTTTTTTTTCAGATAGATCAAGTATGGGGAGTACCTTGTGTCTGTAGTCACAGCATTTCACTGGAAACTCACAGTACTGTCTTTGTTGGACTTCCAAGGGTAGCTCAGTGCCTGCTGGAGGTGGTGCTATAGGACAGGTCCTCAGACAAGGTTGTTTGGAAGGCATTGCTGTCACCATTCAGAAACAGTGGTCAGAAGAAGAAATCCACCAGCACCGACTCCCTGAAGTTTATTCTGGGATAAATGCCCTCCTACACTAAAATTCCATCATGTCTGTCTTTAGCACCACTTGTACCCCAGAAGAGAATGGCTTTCAAGTGGCCAAAATGATTGCCTTACCTACAGCCAGGCATTGTGTGCTGTGGGATTCTTTGGCACAGGAGATTATCATGAGCAAGGGTTTATTATAGTGCCATTGAAGACATTGCTGCAATCTCACTGCCCCTGGCACAGAGGTGCATCAGCTCACCCTGTCTTCATCAGTGACCTCTGCAGTGGCAGCTGCTGGCATTTGCCCCCAGGCATCCACACCCATCCTTGCTGCCCACCTTAAGATAATGCATGACTGATGCTTTGCTGCATTATGTTTGTAGGAACGTTTTATCCTATTAAGGCACTTCCAGAAGCCAGATGTTCTGTTTTAGTAGGGACTTCCTTTTTTTAAAACAAGCATTTGTGAGCTGATGTTATTTTTATTCAGTTCTCCTTGTGAAACTTCCAAAGACAGATTTTTGCTTGGCAATGTCATAGCAGGGTATGAGGGAAAAATTGTTGTCCATCTGCCTCTGTCTACATATGAACATGTACCCAGGGAACCTACTTAGGGAGCACCAAGGATACTGCAAAGCTGAATATTCATATATTAGGAAATTGATTTAAGTCACACTTGCAGGCCCACTCCAGCTTCAAGTTATATGATCATACATTCTTTTTCACAAGGTCATCTGTGCTTTGGAGGCCTCTGTTGGACTTGATCAGGCATGGAGTCAGGGGTCTGTGTTGTAGAAAGCTCCAGCCTGTAGAATTCCCAGGACCTTGGCTGCAGAAGTCAAAAGGTGTCTTGTAAACTAAATGGGAGATGAGGAGGATGTCCCTTCCCTGGCAGCTGGACTCCACTCCAGCCTCTGCCATGGATTCCCTTTCTGAACGGCGTTAAATCACTTCCACCAACTTTTATTTTCTCACACAAAGCCCTGGAGACAGACTTGCAGCCATGCTGAGCTCCTGTAGCTCCAGGGAGGGTAAGCAGAAGCAAGCACCTGAAACCAGCCCCAGCCAGCCTTCCAGTTTGCTCTGAAAAACCTGACACAATGTGGTGAGCACCAGTCACACAAATTGACTGAAATGGTTCTGTCCTTTGCATTTCCATCACTGATATGAGGATAGTACCTTCCTCTGACATCACAAGAATGGTAATGTTGTCATAAGGTGCTGAGCTGTAACAGCCTTGCATTCTCAGAGATGAGACCAGTGAGCTCACATGCAATGAATGTTTTCACTGCTCAGCACAGACCTTGAAAAGTATACAGTTAACAAAAGCAACATCCCTTCCCCATAGGAGCCCTCCCTCATCAACCAGCAATCATGGTTTCTTTTATTCTTAGAATTTTGTAACATTCAGAAGTCAAAAGATCAGTAAGTCTCAACATGCTCTGAACTTCCTGGCACTTAAAGCTCTAACATAGGCAAATGCTGAAATTAGAAATGAGCCACGGGACAGATTTTCCCATGCTTACTAATCAAGAGTCACTGATATAAGGATTTCTCTCCCAGGCTAAAATCTCTCATCTTTCTCCAGAACAAAATTTACTTAACAAATAAAATGAGACCTGTGACCTCTGTATATGCTGACTTGGATTGTTATAATTGCTAACTCGTAGGTCTCACGATTACAGTCACCCCCGTTCTGTGTTATACAAGTCTTGGTGGCTGTGGCTGTTATAAAAGACACAAGTGTCTTGAGGTTAGGCTGCCTGGAGAGCGGCCTGGTAACAACCTGTTTGCTGAACCTGTGAGTCATGGAGAATGAAAATAGAGAAAAATCTACTAAGGAACATCATCCATTCCTACAGCTGATAAAGTACAACTCCCTAGAGTATTATATGCTCTTCGTATCTTTGTCTGGTCCAGTTTTAAATTGTATTTCTATACCTTTCCTTAGAAACTTTTCCATGGTATGAGTGTTTGGAAGTTTTTCTTGAACTTCATACTTTGTTTTTTTCCTCTGTTTATTCATATAATTACTTTGAGATTTGGCTGTGAAAACATAAATGATCAGGAAGGGGAGGGAGGTATCTGACAGCACAGATCATGGCTTTCAGTTCTGAGGTTTCATATTTATTAGCTAGACAAAAAGAGAATTTGAAGAGTGCAATGAGCAGGTCTGCTTCCAAGGTGGCCAGGCTAACTTGAATGTCTTTTTGTCTTGCAGAAGATGAAGCCCATCGTCCAGAGAAGACGATCTACCTCATCTGCCATTACTAAAGCTCTTGGAAAATCAAAGTCTCATTCCAGGTAGAAAAAATACCTGACTCCTGTTCCCATCTTTCTGCCTGCACAGACTGAAATCAAATTGGTTTTCAAATCCATTTAACCACGTTGAGGGCAATTTGGTCCTGTGGCAGGGGCAGGTGGGGGCAGGTGGAGGGGGACAAGGCACCAGACAGACGTGGTGGGTTGCAGGACATGGGCTGATGCAGATTTAGCACCCCTGAGGAGCATCCTGGCCTTACACCTCAGAGTTTCCCTGTGCAGCCACCCCCAGCTTACTCACTGCCAGAGCCCTCTGCAGCCCCTGCTCCATGTGCTGGGCTGCCAGTGGGAGGAATAGTCCTGAGAAGTGTTTCTGGCTCAGCTACAGGTACACCTGGGCAGGTGAGGGGGCATGAGCTGCTTCTGGAGATAGGAAGTGGTGAGAGGCATGCCCAGGCCCTGACAGCCCTGTGCAGGATGGCATCAGCTCAGGACACTTGTTGGAAGAGCTGCCAGACCCAGACATGCTCCAGGCCAGCCCTGTCCCTGTCAGGGGCAGCAGCTTTCCCTTACACCAGCTCGGGTAGTGGAGAGCTGCCCCCATGCCTGCACCTCCATTGAGTGTCTGCTGATGCTTTGCTCCTGCAGTGTGAGGCACCAGGAGTGTCAGCAGAGTCAGGGACATGCCAGACATGCACATTATCTGCTGAAACACTGAGTGTTCTTACTTAGCCCTGAGCTGAGCACCTCAGTCCAGTGAAGCTGAGTCCTCCTTGACCTCATCCCCTCCTGCAGCACTGTGTCATTGCTAGAGACAGATAAGGGGATACCATGGTCCTTTCTGCCTTGCTCTGATAGCAGTCTTGTAAATAACATTTCCTGAGGGATTTGTTCAGTTTGATTTTTTCTTTCTTTGCAAGAACTGATTGACACTTTGATCTGGACCAGCCCTCCTGAAGAATGTCCCTTTTGTATCCCACCATTGGCGATTGATGCACAGTACAGCCCGCTTCTCTGGAATGAGGGGGCAGTGTCAGTCTCACAGGACCATTTAATATGAAGGGCAGGACTGATTTTCACTTGGTTATCATTTGACAAAGTTATGTGACTTCTTTTTTGTTCCTCCCACCCCCTCTAAATTGCAGTAGGAAAAAAAAAACGTGAGGAAGAGAAACAAATTCTTGACTTTATTTGGCTGGAGAACATCCTCATGAGGGAGGGAAGCTTTAAATGTTTCTTGTGATGAATTGCTACGGAGGGTGCTGGTCCAATGCCATCTTTGCTCAGGCCATGAAAGCATCTGTGAGATTTTTTTTGCTATCCTGCCATTGTGTTTATAAAGCTGCTTTAGAAAATCCACTGCTTGGGGTTGTGAGATGCTGTGGCTCCCACTGCTCAGCTGATGGACATGGAGAGCTTTTAATATCATATCTGAAGGTGATTAAGCTTCTCACTTACAACCCCACAGCTGCATAAGGCAAGATTGGTGGCTGTGGAGGAGGGAAGAGGGAATTTCTGTTTGCCAGAGTGCAGGTGTTCCTGTGACTGGGGGAGGATTTTAGTAAAGCAGCTGCTGGCTGGTTTTAACCTCATTCCTGTGAAATCAAGTGAGTTCAGTTATGAGGCCAGTGGAAATTGAGTTAAGACCAACGTCAAAAGTACTACAATTACAGCTTGTGTGTTTTTTTATTTGTTTGTGTAGAGTGTCCTCAGACTAGAGGGTAGAGGAGTAGAGCAGCAGAGGGTAGAGGAGAATTGCTGAAGGGTGAAGGGAAGGCAAGTATCCTTGCCTGCAAGCAAGATACATATCTTTGTCTATGTGTAGAGACAGGAGGATCTCTGTGAGGTTTTTTCCGTGTCAGTCTAAGGCCATGTCTCAGAGGTTCACTAATTAAGTCAGGCTCAGGCACACAAACACACTGTGTGAGCAGGAACCCTTCCATGCTCGTGCAGCACATCCCACACACTGAGACCCAGAAATGGCTGTGGCAGCTGCTGTGTGCCAGCTGATCTGAGCCCAGAGCAGTGCTGAGGAGGTGCTCTGGGGGTGCTGAGGTACAAACGAGGAGACTGCACTTGGCAGAGCTCTTCCAGCTGGGGACAGCACAGGTCTGGTTCAATCTCCATGCTGCCTTGTTGACTGAAGACAGCATGCAAAAACCCTTAGGGATTTTTGGAAATGGTGAGCACCTCTATGAATCTCAGAGGAAACAACAAGCTGGATGGCTGCCAGACAAGCCAGAATCAGATGTCTGGAATTAGATGAGTACATGCAGTTAATTTTCTTTTTGCTGCAACTCTTGTGCTGACAAATTGTTCAGTCTGGATGGAAAACATGCACAGAAAGGGCAGTGCCCCCCACGCCCAGCTGAGCCACTCCATGAGCCACGAGCTTTCCACATTCAAGTCATAGCTCACACATATGTGCAGGACATAAATCTTTTACCTGAATGAGAAATTACTCAAAAACTACTATTTCAGCAGATTAATCTCACAAGATTTGGTATGGGCTTTTAGGCAGTTTTCCATCTGTCTGAGGCTGGTAAAGTTAATTGTGCAGAGGCAAATGTGGGTCATAATAGAGAGCAGCAGGGGCTGGGAGAAGCACAGAGCTCTCAGGCTCCTCCAAAACAGATGCCTGTGTCCCATCACAAACCCTTCTAAGGAAAGCTTCTGACAAAGTCTTGTGCTTTTTCTTGCTCCTCCAGGGAAACTACTCTTTCCTCTTCCCATTCAGACAATGGGCTGCCAAGTGGGGTGTTCAGTAGCCCAGGCTCCACCTTCATCCTGGACGAGCGAGTGCAGCTAACAGTGGGCCTGCAGACCCAGGAAAGACATCTGATTTTGTTGAGTGATGTGCTGGTCATTGCCAAGTCCAAGTAAGAGGAATTTCCACTAATTTCTTTTCCCCAGTAGGTGCTGTTGAAGCTAGGCTCAGCATGTGGTGGGGTTTTTGGGGCTGTCCTGTGCAGAGCCAGGTGTTGGACTCAATGATCATGTGGGTACCTTCCAACTCATGAGATTCTGTGAGGCTCTCATCAGTTTGTGGAGCACCTGTGGCATTTCCCCTTTCCACCTTCACAAATTTTTCTTGGTATTAATGTTTCACTCCATTTGTCTGAAGAAAAAGGTTGTCTAATCAGTTTTGCCCATTTCCTTATGAGGTTGCTTGAAGATACACTATGGGGGCAAGAGGCAGAAGGACAAAGCTGACTTTCAGTCTGACTCCTTCTGTCATATATAAATTAAGAGCTCTAACTGCATCTGCATGACTTGAAAGGAGCATGACCAGACTCTGGAGATCTAAATGGCCTAAGGAATTAATAATTTCCATTGTAGATCTTCCTCCAGCCTGAAGCTGAAAAAGCAAGTGCATCTGAGTGAAGTGTGGACCGGCACCTGTCTCAGCGAAGTGACAGAGAAAAAGATGAGTCCTGAGAATTCATTTGTCATTGGCTGGCCTATCACCAACTACGTTGTCACCTTCAGGTATCTTATCAGACATCAGACCTCCCTCTGCATCCCAGTAGCTGCTCAGGTCTCCCTGTGTCAAGTGAAACAATGACTGAGGCTAAAGGACCTATTTCCTTTTCCATTTCCTTACCCTGGGACCCGGGTAACCTGTGCTGGCAGAAATAGTTCTAGGAACAGCAGACATTGGGAAGGAAATACTAGGAGAAAGAAAATAGCAATTAAAGGTCATTGCAAAAATAATGAGGGCCCACAAGACGAGTTAACTCAAACTTCACAGAAAGGGATTTGTCTCTTATCTGAACACTCACCAGTCTGACAGGAAACCTGGTCCAGTTTGTTGCTGGGATTTTTTTGTTATTATTATTTTTGTTATTTGTTAAAATAGAACAGAAGAAGGAAAGGACTGTGCTTTTGTTCCAGGGCTTTGCAGGAAGCAACTTTGACTTACAGCCATATATAAATGAAATTGGGTAGAGTTTCCAAAGGCTGTTACCCATTCAGCACTTGTTTGATGATCTGCCTCCCTTTTTGTCTTCAGCTCAGCTGATGTGAAGGAACGATGGCTGTCAGTGTTACTGTGGTAAGTGACCCTCCTTTCATCCCCTTCCAGGTGGTTCCTCCACAGGCCTTAGAGAAATTTGCCCTTCAAATTGTGCTCTGATTTTCAGCATGTTAAGTGTCTATGTGCTGTTTGGAAAATCCACCTTTGAAATCTGAATATAGATGCCCCTAGGAGAGTGCAAAATCAGTGTCAACAGATGGGAAAAAAAGGGGATGCATCAGAAGATGATATTATTGGAGCATCCTTTTCCCTTTGGAGCTGGAGGTTGACTTTGCTAATCACTGTCGAAATGTCACAAGTGTTACTGATTCTTCAGATGTTTTTTGATTAGAACTAAAATTGCTATTATGTTGCATCTAGAGGCTACAGTTTTTTCTTTTTCTTTTATGTTTTATATGTTGCTTCCGCTAACACCCAGACTAAAGTGTTTATATAGAGACAAAGAGGGGAAGAACTTCTGATTTGTGGAGAACAGTAGTGATCCTTAGGGAACACTGGAAGATATCATGCAGGACACATCTACCCGCACTGAAGTACTGCATGTGGGGGATTGTTAGTCTTTGTGCTCCAGGTGGATAAAGAAGTCAGTAAGAGCATGTGGCCTCACTATGAACATTACATTCATGTATGTCATAATTAATCTGTATTTATTACAGTGCCAAGGAGGATGTCTCATCCAAATTTTAGGGTTCTTCTCAAATTTGGCTCAGAAATTACATCCCTTCCCTTTTTCTTTGACTTTCAGGCATATCAATGAGGTAAAGCAAAATGAGTATCTGAAGAATCTGACCCTTCAAATTGTTGTGCTGGATGATGACAACTCTTCTTCTGTAAGTAAAGCTAAGAACCTGCCCATCAGATCAAGACTACCCAGGGCTCTGTGGAGTAGGGGAGGGAATGCAGGGCTGTGCTGGTGTTCCTGTATCTGGGTATCTGCATCCTTCTCACTTGGAAGCCCACATGGAGGGTTTTGGTATGACAAATGAGGAGGTAGCCAGACCCTCACCAAACAGCACTTAAGATTATTCTTCGCCTCTAACTTCTTTTCTCTTTTCCTTTTGCTTCAGTTCAAAATTCATGACAGTTTGTGGCTGAGTGCCACAGTCAATTCCTATTTCCAGTGCTATGAATTGAGGATATTGATCACAGAGTCACTGGTGTGTTGTCCTGAACTAATTTACTGGAATGTGTCCCAGTCTAGCATACATTTCTTGGCTTCATGCTGAGCTTGGTGGGTCACATTTGCCTCCTGGGTGTTCTTCCTTCAAAGAGTGACCCCTGACACTCATGGCTGATGAGCCATGTTCCATGTTCACCCTTTTGAGTGACAGTGGCACTATAATCAGCCAAATACTGATGGGATCAAACACAGCATCTAAGCACCACCCACTTCCTGTGATTTCTGCTGGATGAAATCTTTGGATGGTATAATAGACCCATGACAGAAGTAGTGGACAATAGCTTTCATGTTTTACACCCATCATCCTTTCTGGTGTAGTTCAAATTTGTACAGCTCATCCAACCATGAACATTTAGTAAAGACAGTCATTAGACAGAGATGTGACATTTTCCCCAGAACTTGAAGCTACAGGAAACTGCAACCAAACTTCTCACCTTTGTCTTAGCTTCCTGTATTTTCTCTGTTTGCCTTTCTAGACTACTGCAGTCAACGTGTCTAATGTGGAAACTGCAGAGAGTGTGATGAAGAAGACCCTTCTACTGCTTGGGCTCCCTGTAAGTGGCAGGTGACAGATGTTAGCTAAGGATGCTGGCAGCATCTGCTTCACAGGACAGTGTGGGTGTGGATAAGTGTAGATTTGCTGTCTGTTGCTTTCTGAGTGAAGGGCAACCTCATGGACCCTCACTCTGGCCCCTCTCAACTAACATTTTTCTCTTCTTTGTCCCTCACCCAACAGGGCAGGACCAGTGAACACCACCTCTGGGTGGTCTCAGGAAAAGATGAGCCTGCTTACCTTCTCATTGGTAAGAGCCCTCCCATACTGAGCATCATTTTGGTGCTTAATTCTGGCACCAGAGGAACAAGTAATACATTTTATTAGCGTATGTGGCAGAGAAACATCACAAACATTGCACTCTTCACTTAAAAAGCAATAGTAGGGACACTGTATTTGATGTAAGATATGACATCAAGTTGCTGTGAGATGTCACTTGGCTTCTATCATCTCAGCATCCACATTTAATCAAAGAATGGTGATATCTTTGGAAAACTTCACACTTACCTCCCTTTTCCAAGCAAACCTGTGCACTTCTGGGTGGGAGCCCATCACGCTTTTCAGCAGATGTTCCAAATAAATGGGAGATCTTTAGGCTGGTCCAAGAAGTTCCTTCTTTGCAGCAGGTGTGGTGCAGGGGTAGGACATGCCTCAAAGCCTAATTCAATCCCTCTGACTGCTGGTATGAGCTTGCAGGGCTACAGGTTTGGAGGCTGGTCCTACTCTCCTGCTCAGCTTTGCAGGCGTCTCCTCACGGGCAGAGCAGGAGGTCAGCACCAGCCTCAGCTGTCTGTGACAGAGGTGTCCACTGATCTCTGTCAGACAGAGCATCTCCTGACACTTCTCAGGCCCTTTGCCTTTGGGCTCTGTCAGAAGCAAACCAATTGCTGCAGTCAGGTGGTCATTCAGCAAGAGTATTTTAGATATAGAGGAAAGCACTTTGGCAACTGAAAGAAGCAGAATTTTTCCATGGTCTGTTGGTGAATTACAAGCCTCTAGTTAGGAAGCTAACATGTTTATCCTACTTGTTTGGTACTTACTTAGTTTTCATTGCATTTCAGTTCACAAATAATGAAACTGCTTTCCACACAAAACATTGCACCATATTGAAAACCCAGTTTGTTGCATATGGGTTGTTATCTTTTGAACTGCTACCTTAATCCAGTGCTAAACTGACATCACGAGCACATGTAGGCCACTTGCACCAATGCCTCCACAGGCTGTTTATTTGAAAAATTTCCTTTCTAACAATTTATGTTTAGGTTTTAGAAACTCCTCAGGCTTGAGGGAGGGTAGGTGTGTATATGGGGGCCTTGAGGACAATCACAGTGGTGCTTGAGTGCTACAGATCTGTAGGGGATGATTTCAGAAATAGAACATTTTAAAATAAACCACTGAATTTTGTCTGTTAAGTTCTAAGCATTCACCATGGAGATCACCAAAACTGGAATTTTCCAATAACAGTAAGAGTTTTTACCATAGCTCTGCATTTTTTCTTGCTCTTTACACAACTCTGCTCAACAGGGCATGAGCATCCCTTCAGCATCGCTTTGAGCTGTCTCCAGAACTCTGCTGACCAGCAACAAAGAACCAACAATAACACTCTCCTGGCTGATGGGAAAGAGCCTTCCTTCCTTGCTCAGCTCCCAAAGGAAAAACAGTGTCAGTTTGTCCTGAAACCCAGACTCCAAGCTCCAATGCAGCTGAGGAGAGGTAGGGGCTGCAGGAGTGTGGTACAGCCAGATAGAGACTTTCTTGCTGTCCAGTGCAGTGCTGAACTCTTCTGGCATCAAACATGTATCCCAGAGTTGCTCTCATACCCAAATGTAATGTAAAGAGGAAGAGATTGCAGAGAGGTGAAATTTCTCTGTGCAAATGTTCAGACTTAGCTTTCAGTCCTTCATTAGTCTTCAACTGCAAGTCATTGTAATAGAATCATAGGAAATGCTGAGTTGGAAGAAAACCATCAGTATCATGGAGTCCTAGCCCTGTACCCCAGAACCCCACCATCCACCTGAGAGCATTGTCCATATGCTTCTTGAACTCAGACAGCCTTGATGCTGTGACCACTGCCCTGGGGAGTCTGTTCCAGTGCTCAGCCACCCTCTGGGTGAAAAACCATTTTCTGAGATCTAACCTAAACCTCCCCTGACTCAGCTTCATGCCATTTTCTCAAGGCCTATCACTGGTCACAAGAGTGAAGTGATTCTTGCACTGCAGAGACAGCAAGGTTCCCTGAAGAATGGTGATTGAGAGTTTTGCTGATGGTTGAGAGATGAATAAGTGGTTTCACTGCTGAATATTGTCTAACCATGCCCATTAAAAGTGCAGTTAATAAACAGGTGAGGGTAGAAAGTGCTTGTTTTGCTGGGAACTGTGCTTCCTCTATAGATCACTCACTGTCCAGAAGGACAGGCAGGTGTGTGATGAAGGTCTCTGTTTGGTTTCAGAGTCACTGCAGAAACACACCAAGAGGAAGAAGTCCTTGATTGACTGGGCCCTGCGCCGCAGCACCAGCACCCCCTCGGGCAGCCCTACCACACCTCGGAAACTCTTCGGCCTGTCCCTGTCCTCTGTCTGTCCTGACGGAATCCTTCCCAAGCCAATCATGGTAAGCAGCAGCCTGGACTGCTTGTCTTGATGTAAACTTGATGTGTTTAGCCCAAAATTTAAAGCCACTTGCAGCATTGATGAGGATTGAATGGGGAAGAAGACCATCATTTACTTGTGATCCAGAGTCAGCTCAGTAACAAGGGTGGGAACAACCCTCTCCTGGATAATCCCTATCACTTCATTTACAGATGTCTGTCCTGTTTCAATGGGTGTCTCCAGGTCATCACCAGCTGACAAGGGGCAATGTCAGTGGATCCTGCCATGCTATATAGCCTAGAACTCACTCACTACAAGAGTCCCCTGGGCTCACATTTGTCACAGGATAAGTGTGCCCTCATGAACTTTATCTGCAGCTTGCCTGTCAGATTTTTGTCCCTGGTTAGATCAGGCTAAATCTCTTGTATTGTTTTCTTTCCATTACTGAATTGGTCTTCTGCTAATTATATTACAACACATAATGTATAATATACACAAACAAGAGGGTAAAGTGTTAGGCTCTAAAGTACAACTGGGTTTTCTCTTAGGATATGCTGCTCCTCTTGTACCATGAAGGTCCCTCTACTAGGGGCATTTTCAGACGTTCTGCCAATGCCAAGACTTGCAAGGAACTGAAAGAGAAGCTGAACTCTGGAGATGATGTTCAGGTGGATGGAGAGTCAGTCTTCGTTGCTGCAGCTGTCATCATGGTATGTGTGGCCAAGAAACGCAGCTGTCTGGGCTAATGCTACCTTCCTTCTTTAAGGAAGCAATGAGTCTTTATGGGTAGGGAGGATTTCAGGGGAACAGAAAGCATTTTCCAGCAAGGAACATTTTCACCTGTTTGTGTACACACAGGTGACACAGTGACCTGGTTTTCACATGCAGACACGCGCAGCCCCTCAGGACAGGGCTCCCTTTGGCACTTCCCATACCAAACCACCCCCAGCAGGAAATACAGTGATGTTCACCTACAAGGCAGCTGTGATGTCTGTACAGTGCCAAATAACAGGACAGATGCTGCACTGAAATATGCATAAAACCCTTTGGTTGCAGCAGCACAGATGCTCTTTGTCATTTCTGAATGCAAGGAAGAGGCTGCAGGAGGTTTGGGAGGACTTGTGCCACTTGAAGGCAGCTGCTTTGCAACCCCCAAAACAGGAGCTGAGCTGTGCTCTCTGGACCCCCAGCTTTTACCCTCTGATCAGCCAGCAAGCACAAGGGAAAGCAGCTGCTAAATCCAAGAAGAGGGGTTGTGATTGGGTGAGGGATGAAGCTTGTGATAAGACCCATGTTTCAGTAAGGAAAAGCCTGTATTTTGTACTGGCAATTAAATCTGGTCAGAGTAATTTAGGCACCAAAGTATAAAAAAAAATCCCCTTTTTTCTTGTTGGCTTGATATTCAGGCACTTTCCAACACAAGACATACATTGAGTTGTTGAATAGTCCTCTGAGAAAAACCAGCAGTCCTCCTAGCTGAGAAATGTTACAGAGAGATCTGTGCAGAGCCCTAGGGCTGAGTCCTCTGCTGGACTGGAAAAGGGACAGTCCTGCTCTGGAGAAGGGGCAAAACAGAAGTGCTGCCTGTTCATCCTGCAGTGCTGCCATAGAAGAGCCTGAGGAAGACAGCTTGGTGGGCATGGGAGGGGAGAATAAACATGTTTGTGTAGTGTCTTGTTTTATCTTGTGCTTAATATGAATAAACAGTGACTATATGCATTGTGAAACTGAAACCAGGAATTCAAAACTGACCAGACTGCTCTGCGTATATATATTTAATTCAGGATTTTCTCCGAAATATACCTGACAGTGTTCTATCCTCAGACATGCACGGACTGTGGATGGAAGCTGTGGACACAGAAAATCGGGCACATAAGATTGAAGCTATCAAAAGGTTTGTAAAAGCCTTTGTAAAAGTTTCTTTTGGTGGGAAAAAGGGGATCATATGGGCCTAAGAATAGCCTTTATTTTCTGGGAGATTACTGTCAATGCTCCAGGCCACAGTGGAGGACCTGTTGCTGATTGCCAGTGTCACTGATCAGAAAATTTTCTTTTCAGTGGTCTTTTTTGAACATCCTTAACATTTCTGATAATCATATTGACAGTTAGAAGAAACCACCCTGTCAAGGTGGAGACATGGACCTTGAAAACAGCTTTACTGCCTTGAAACTGCTGCCCTGAGCACAAGCAGTTTATCAGCCTCCTGTTGGATATCCCGTTTATTCAACCATGGCTCAGCTCAGTTTTTGAAGCTTACCATTTATCCTGGGCCTTCTTTATCCATGTTCTCCACAGCACATGACACAGTGGCATGGTCTGGCCTGGAGCTGTCTCCTGTCTCCTCTGGGCATTCCCTGTTTAGTCAAGGTATTGTGGGTTCCCTCCCACATGCTCTGAACCCAAGTCCCTTGTCCCTCCAGTTCTATAACCAGAGCAGGTGGGAAATTTGGATGCAGAGCTGTGGCTCTCACATGAGTTGGTGGAGGGGAGTGACACAGATTCACCTTATTCTCAAATGTGGATGTCTCAGGCTGGGTACCAAGGGGCAGGAGGGGGAAAAAGCTTTGGGTTGCTATTTCTGGAATTCAAAGAGCAGACGTTTGTGAACAGCACTGTTTTCCTTTTTTCCCACTCCCTGAATAGTCTCGTCAACCAGCTTCCAGAGGCCAACCTCATCTTACTCAGACACCTCTTTGGTGTCCTCCATCATATTGAGCAGAATTCTGGAGAGAATCAGATGAATGCCTTTAACCTGGCTCTTTGCATAGCACCCAATATGCTGTGGCTACCGAGTCCCACTGGGCCTGAAGAGGAGAGCCGCTCTACAAAGAAGGTAATCTTCCATGAGTTTGGCCTCACCTCTGCTTTCCTCTTTCACTGCTTTTTTTGGGCACTGCCTTTTGTAGTCTAAAGGAGGGCATTGGGCCAGTTTGGCCTCACCTCTGCTTTCCTCTTTCACTGCTTTTTTTGGGCACTGCCTTTTGTAATCTAAAGGAAGGCATAGGGCCAGTGGCAGTGCTGGCTGAGCGGCACCCAGGCCCCATCCTTTCCTCTGTGCAGCTGTGCCCATGCTGGGCAGGGTTTAGCCCCTCAGACTGTCCAGGGTGAAAAGGCAAGCAGTGATTGCTTCACCAGATGAGCTTCCTATACGGTCAAGCAAGCACAAGAAAACTGGAGCAGCTGAAGTTGGACACTGCCACCTCAGCTGGAACAAAATAAGCAATGAGCACAACAGTGCACCAGAAAGGAGGAACGCTTGCTTGTAGCTTATGAGGTGTAAGCAATAGCGAGGAAAACTGTAGAATGTGCTATACCTGGCTCACAGTACCAGTTCACATAGTTCATATTCTTGCCTCAGGTGTTCATGCAGATGCACTGCCACATTATTAACAGCTTCTTGAGGAAATTACATCTTTGTAAAAAAAAAAATGAGATGATCTGGGTATGATTTCACTTGCTCTGTTTTCATGAAACTGAATCTGTGAATTCCTGTCTTTTCCAGGTGGCTTTGTTAGTGCAGTTTCTGATTGAAAACTCAGGAGAGATTTTTGGGGGTGATATTGCTTCCTTGTTCCAAAGACCTGACATAAAGAAGTCCAAAAACTCAGCGGAATCTCTGGGTAAGTTGGTGGTACTAAATCTTCCAGAAATATTTTAATAGGTAAAGTCCTCAGACAAAAGAGTTTGCTTTACCTTCACGTTTCTTCTAAGGAACAGCATTGAAAACCAGTTGGGTTTGGTTTTCCCTTTGCCTGTCAAGCATAGGCAGGAAGAGATAGCAAAGCAGAGGGCTGAAGTGCTGAAACTCCCATGTGTCCCCAGAGATGGCTGTCTTTCTCTGTGGCTGCTGTTAAACCTGCTCTAGCCATTGCAAGAATTTAGTGTAACCTTAGCACTGCCATGTCCCAGCAGTATTTTTATTTTCCAGGTTAGTTCTATAAGCTAAATCACATGGTTTGTATGGAAAGAAATGGAGTTGTCTCTGTTAGCTATGCTATGAATACAGGCCATTGGTGAAAAGTAATCATCAAGCCAGAATTTTTTTATTATTTCCTGTGAGAATAATGGATTATCTTTGTTTTTCATATATCTTCCCTGTTTTGGTTGTGAGGTACTATATATATGGCAACAAATTAATTTGTGTCCTCTGCCCCAGACATAGGCTTGGCTCAGCATGATGATTCCTCTGATGAGCTGGAGTTTTCCACTTGTGATCCAGAAGGGCCAAAGCACCACCTGGAATCTGAAACAGATGCCATTTTTGAAGCACCCAGGAGCTTGTTACTTGATGAGGATCAGGAAGACTGGGACTTGTTCAGCGAGATCACAGCCTGCTACCAAAGCAAAGCCCAGACCAACGCCAGTGCAGACAGCTACGAGCTCCTGGAGGAGGACGGCTCCTTCTGCTCCATGGGCTCCATACGCTCGCTCAGCCCGGCCAGGGACCGCTGCTCCTCAGAGCCCAGCGTCTGCCTCAGCTCCCAGCTGCCCGCACAGGGCCACGAGCCAGTGGCCCGCCAGTCCAGCTGCGATGCCACCATCATGAGCAGCCACACAGACTACATCCACAGGCTCAGGCAGCTGCAGATGGAGAGCCAGAAGCTCATTGATGAAGGCCTAAGCCCTGGGGTTAATAAGGCCAGGCAGAACTCGTGGCAATCACCTCAGACCACCTCCAGGGTGAAGCAGCTCAGCCTTCAGAAGTCCAGCCTGTCCAACAGGTCCAGCTTCTCCAGCCTGTCCTCTACCACCACCTCCCCATCTGCCTCCTCACTTAGCTCCTTAGACAGTGCTTTCTCCTACTGCTCAGAGTCATCAGCCATTAGTCCCACAGATGTCTCATCACTGCCATTCATGTTTGGCACTTCTGCCAGGCTTCATGCTGTGTCTCCCACAGCTGCCAAGAGGTCCCAAAAAGAGTGGCATAAATCCTTCACATCTCCTGTGCCTTTACATCTGTGCAATCTGGACAGTTTTCATGAGGGTGAACCCAAGGCTGGAGAGACCAGTCATTGTGTTGGAGAGCAGAAAAGTTTTCCATGTGTCAGCAGAGCTGCCATGGGAAGCCCATTCACTGACATTGACTGGGAAGAAGAGGAGAGACAGCTGAGTTGTTCAGGGTGCCCTGGCCCAGAGCTCAGGAGCCAGGATTATACCAAAGAGTTTGAAGAAAGCCCTGAGTACCCAGCTGCCAGCCTATCCAGCGAGACATCCCCACAGGCCAGCCACCAGCAGCACAGGGAGAAGACAGTGAAGAACATAGAAATCAAAGGCATTGATGACCGCCCTCTGAGCCAGGAAAGCCTGAAGCGCACCAAGATAACTTTTTATGTGGCCCCAAATAAAGAAAGCTCTTGGGGGTCTCAAGTGGGAGAAGAGGAGAGATCTGGGACAAACACCAGCAGCAGAGATTCACCCAGCAGCAGCAGTGAGCAGAGCGTGTCCAAGAGCTTGCAGACTGTGAGAGTCCACATCCCCCAGACAGTTTTCTATGGGCAGAACACCCCCCTTGTCCTGCAGTCCATCTCCAGGCGCTACCACCATGAACCAACAATCCCACCCCTGCAGGCCAAGCACAGAGAGAGCCCCCAAAGTGCCTCTGCTCCCGAGGAGCTGGAGAGACAGCCAGTGGAAATGGCGCAGGCGCCAACCCAGAGCAAGGGCTTGGACACATTCAGGCACACCATCCGCATCATCCTCCCTGCCTCCGTCCGGAACACCATCAGGGACTATTTCAAGCACGATGAAACCGAGCCCTGTCCCACAGCAGAGGTGGAAGCAGTGGAGAAGGAACTCCTCCGGAGCAGGGTGGAGTGGCTCAGGAGTCAGCCTCTGGCAGAGGTGGCCGCAGAGGAGCGTGACACAGCGGTGTTGGCAGAAGAGACATTTGTCTAAGGCAATGGTTGTGGAGGAACTAAATATTTTTTTGTGTATGTGCAACAGAAAATATTCTGTAATATATGATCAGGGTGTGAAGAATTTAGCAGGCTGCATGGGGCAACAAGTGTAAAGTGACACTAATGTGTATGTAATACTTATTTTGGTGGGAGGTGGGGGGGGCTGTTCTTGTGTTTTCTTTATGCCCTTTTCTGATGAAAGAGACTTTGCTGGCTGGGTGTGGAATGGAGTGAATACCACCAAATTCTCCCTGTCCTTGAAGTAGCTGACCTGTACAGGGCCTGACTCAATTTTTTTTTATAGCAGGAAAAGAGAAATATTGCTTTATTTTCTCCAGTCAGCTGCTGATGTGGGTGGATGACTGGACAACAGGGACAGCTAATGCTTCTTAAGAATTAGTTTAAAATCTTTACACTTGCACAAAACCCACTATTATTCACTATTCATCACAACCATTCCTCCAAAGGAAAATCCTTCACCTTCATTCCAGAAATCACTGCTGCTTCACTCTGCTCATCTATTGTCTGCTCTGGTCTAGCTCACAGCCCTCAATCATTACTGGTTGAGGCTGGGTTCCAAAATCAGCAGCTGGAGCCCAGAGTCCAAAGTCCAGCATTCACTGACAGACAGCATGTGTAACATTTTAAGCCCAAGATTGCTTTTTTCTGGAATTAATTACACAGTGATCCTTTCTTCTCATACCTTCCCCAAGTTAGCATTTGACAGAGACACAGTTGCCATAAAGGATTTTAGGACTGTCACATTGACAGGGCTGTGAACATTCTTCTGTGTCCTCTGGGAGTAGCTCAGTAGCTAGGAGTTTCAGTCCTAGTGAAAGGTGACAATTTTCTGTCAATACTGATGCCCCTTTCTAGAGGCAGTGTGGATGAGACAACTGACTAAATTCCTAGTCACGCTGAGAGGTACTTGAGCAGGGCTTGGTTTTAGCACGAGGTCAAGGGGTTGTGGAAGTTGTCAGGAATGTTGTTGAATAGATGCTGAAGCAAAGTCACATCTTGCCAGAAAGCTGTCAGTCCATAAACTGAAACTGTCCAGGCTTCACCACCAATGCTGGCTCAGAGAAACACCGAGTTCCCCCTCAGCAGAGTATGTGGCCCTGTGCACTCCAGCAGAATTGAATTTGGGGAACTCCAGGCAAAGATGTGCTAAGCAGGCTGCTGGTAAGGACCACCAAAGCATCCCTCAAAGCCATGCTCAGAAGTGCCACAGACATAATGGGACTTGTTAGAGGGTTGTGACACTGCCAGCTGAGCTCTGAAAAGATGCTGAGAGCACAACATTAGTGTGACAGGTTGTTTTAAGAAAACAGTGGGAAAGGTCTCAAAGGTTGAAAGGTTTGGGATGGTTCATTTGAAAGTTACATGAGAGTTTTCTATGGTGGTATCTGTCAGAGAGACAATCCTTTTACTCAGTCAACAGTGAATGGGTGAAGGAAAAGAGAAATACATGAATCCTAATGACTGAAAGGTTGTGCTTGTGGAATAAGTATCCCTGCAAGCTGCTGTCCGCAAATAGCCAGAGCTGGAGCTGCATGACAGCTGCCATGGTTCAGTCCTTGCATAGAGGGGAAAGCCACCTCTGTACAATTATCTAGTGTCAGATCCCTCCACTCATCTGCCAGGTGCCTGTGAGGGTCAGTGACAGGAACCTGGCCCAGCATTCCAAATTCACACCATCAAATACTAGGGCAAGGGAACCACGGGGAAGCCCAGAGCCCATTTTCCAAGGTGTATACAGTTTGTTTTGTTAGATGAAGGGTGTTTGCCTCTCACATGTGGCACTCTCTGTCCCAGATCACCTTTGTGCCCCTTGTATAATGAAAGGTGTATATAATCATAACACAACTCCACCACCAACATAATTTTCCTCACACATGAACAGCAATAAGGCACCCACAGTCTTTTTTTTTCCAGAGCTACAGTTGTAACTGTTTTAATAAAAGACACACAAGTTGTCGTTGTGGTGTTGTCACCTTTTGTTCCCTTGCTCCCCTCTCCCCCGTGTCAGGGTGGTGGCATTTGCACTGAACTGCTGCGTGTGTGAAACACACTCACCTCCCAGCCCAGGTCTGCCAGGCTGGCCATGCTGGCAAGAAGCCTTCTGCCAGCACAGCAGTCTAAGCATTGCTCCTGTCTTTTCAAGAAGGCGAAACAGCACCAAATATTAAAAGAAAAGTCAGCCTATTCTTGGAAGAGAGATGATTCTGTATTCTAAACATACTAACAGGTTGTAAACTCAGTGGCTGGGCTCAGGTCAAACAAAAGGGACCTGAACCAAATGCAGAGTTAAGAGCTCACAATTTGCATCACCTAAAAGGATCACAAGAAACTCTTAGAAAGAGATTAGTTTAGAGAAACACTGAGTGAGGCACAGAAAAACACACAATTTTCTTTGCCTCATCTTAGGCTGCCTAATGTGGGCACAGTTCCCTGGGTAGCTGCTCTAACCCAACTCTGCATTATAGCATTTTTCTTTATTTTAAACAAAAGTCTTGCAAAACATAACACAAACCAGAGTTCTGGGCTTGGAAATCTGCAGCCCTCATTTTCCATGAGCCAGATAACAATGCAACTCAGAGACCAATCTTGAAAATGTTCCACAGCCCCCAGCTTGCTCGTAACAAGAAATAACAAACACACAGACACTTGGTTGGCTTTCTGCCCCAGAAAGGCCACAGTTTCCCTCAATGTATAGCCCTGAGATGCAAACAGGTTCCCTTCTTTCTCTGCCCTTTTTCAGATCATTTAGACCACGCTGGCCTGTCACATACTGTTGCAGGCTCTTAGGAAGTCGTGTTACATGGTCACCATCCAGGAAGGGATGAGCCTTCAGGGCCTGCTCCCAGTTTAGACCAAGGCCAAACAAGTCCATCTCATCTGCCTTGAAGAGAAATGACTCATGCAGTTCAGCCTCATCTTATTTCTGGTCAGGATATATGATTTCTTTCCTTATCCTGCAGGCTGACAGAAACATGACAGAAGTGCCTGAGGCAGCTGTAGTTTACTTTAAACTTTCCAATTCTATTTCTGATGTTTCAACTGTCAGGAAAGCCAGTCTTCCAAGACATACTCTCCCTCATCCTTTGTAGTAGCTCCTTTGTGCAGAGGCCTCTCTGTTATCCCATGGCACCTTAGAGGGACAGACAGCCCCACCAGAGTAGCACGGGCTACTTTGACTCCCTGCATTTCAACGCTAACAGCTTGTCCTAGAAACTCTTTCTTCAGAGGTCACCCGCACTCTGAAGAGGAATACAGCAGTCCTTCAACCCTTCCATGCCAGAAGCTGCTCCCTCCCTTGCCATGCTGTGTGCAGAGCTGACATCTCCCAGCAGCAGCCTGGGCTCCAGCTTCAAGCTCACAAGGTGGGGACCGAGGGGTGGGGCTGCAAAGCTCCAGATCCCCTCGGCTTTGCAAGTGGCGGGATCAGGAGGGGGAGAGACTTGAAGTGCTACTGAAGGTGATGGCTTAACTGCTTTCATTTAATCCATATTTATTCTCTTTGCTTTTTTTACAGTAAACCTGGGACAAGTTGGAGGAGATTTGGGAGAAACAGGCACAGCCAAAGGGCTATTCTGTCACATGCCAGTCACAAGCCTGAAGCCTTAGCACATCACCACATCCGTGGTCCCCAAACAGGGCTGGGACCCTACAAAAACCCACCCTGCTGCCGTCACCTCTTAGAGCACATGGTTCTGGCCCACGCCAGAAATCCTTCCTGCAGGTACCCTTCTGCTGAGGATAAAACTCTGACATGGATAAACATTTGTACCGACTTTTGCATGAAGGATCGGCGAGGCAGACAAAGCCTATTGGGAGGATTCACAGAGTGTCACTCATCACCCTCTGCCCACAGGGAGAGCAGGCCACGCCGGGCGCGGCAGGGCTGGTGCCCGCGGTAGGAAGGCATGGAGGTGCACAGAGACCATTAGACACAAATGGCAACTGTGGCTCCCCGAGACAAGCCCAGGCACCGGTCAGGGCGAGGGGAAGGAGAAGGGACGGGCACAGCGCAGCGGCCCCGCCGCCTCTGCGGCCTCCTCTTCCTCCTCCTCCTCATCCTCGCAGCCGCCGCCGCCCCGCGCGCGCCCCCTGGCGCCAGAGCGCCGCCACAGCAGCCCCCGCGGCCTAGGCCCCGAGGTCGCGCTGACATTTCGTAAATCGCAGACCCGTGGAATCACAGAGTGCTCCGAGCTGCGGAGACCCTTCAGGATCATCGAGTCCAACTCCAGGCCCTGTGCAGGACGTGCCGAGAATCACATAATGTGCCGCAGAGTATTGCCCAAATGATCCCTAACTCAAGCTGGTTGCTGCTGCCCTGGGGAGTCTGTTCCAGTGCCCAGCCACCCTCTGGGTGAAGAACCTTCTCCTGAGATCCAACCTAAACCTCCCCTGACTCAACTTCGCCATTTTCTCGAGTCCTGTCACTGGCCATGAGCCTGAAGAGATGGGTACCTGCTCCTCTGCTTCCTGTCGTGAGGATGTTGAAGAACAGGATGAGGTCTGACCTCGGTCTCCTCCAGGCTGAACAAAGCAAGTGACCTCAGCCACTCCTCTAAGGCTCCCCCTCCAGACCTTTCATCATTCTCATGGTCCTGCTCTGGACCATCTCTAACAGAATGATATCTTCTTTATATTCGGTGCCCAAAACTACCTGCACTATTCCAGGTGAGGCCCCACCAGTGCCGAGTACAGCAGGACAATCACCTCCTTTGATCAGCTGGCAGTGCTGCACTTAATGCAGCCAACCAAATTTCCATCCATCTCCTTCTGTTCCAGCCAGCCTCATGGTACCAGAACAGTGCATCTTGTAGGTCTAAAAGGCTCATTTTTAGAATTTTATTTGATGTGTGGGGTAGTACAGCAATGAGAAAATTTAACATTTGGAGAAAGTGGCTGCTCCCAGCACAGAACAATTCAGGGACCTAAAACATCTCAAGTTCATAGAAGTGGTTCCTGCTTACAGGAACTGTCAGCACACAAATGCCCTCAGTATGCTCTTGCTGACCAAACTCAAGTCACCTACATCACCAAGCCCATCAGTACACTGACTTGCAAACAGTAATCTCTTCTTAAGCTTCCCAAATTGGAAAAGTCTGCTCCATTTTTCAAGAGCCAAGCCTTGCAAAATTCTCAGCAATTACTCAGAATAGCAGAATTCTTAAATTTCAAAGGAGAAAGCAAGTCACATACAGTAGAAATATTTACTGACACCCACCCAGGGAAATATAAAGCCATACACTTTAATCCAGTTGCATTCAGCAGAGCATTTAAGCACTTAAAATACATACCGAAGACCCTATTAAGCATGAAGCCTTGTTTAAATAAGAGATTTGCCAAACACGCCTTTTATACTGAATCAGACCTTTATGGCCTTCTGCAAGCCAGCCACAAAAAGCAGTAGTGTCAACCAAAAGCTAAGTACCCCGTCACACCTAAATGAGGGTGTAAGCTGTGCAGCAGTCATTTCCAGTTACTGTTTGCTTTGCTTTCCAACCTCCAGCTGCTTCCTCATGTCCGACACATCCATGGGGACCCTCACTGTCAGACCATCCATCGACTTCTTAACGCACACCTGGCAGCCAAGGCGTGATCTGAGAAGAAAACATGAAGTGAGGCTCCTCTGTTCCCAAAGTAAAGGGAGAAGTCCCCCACCCACACTGGGATGTCCAGTTCAGGATGAGTTTTCACTAAAGCTCCTGCTAAAGATCTGCTGGCCCACAAGAGGAAGCAGCTCTCAAGGCACAGCTATAATACAGAACAAGCCCCATCCCCTTGGAAAGAGATGCCACGTGGTGAGAATCTGCCTCAGAGGCTTGAGGATCTGCTGTGATCAGCAGGGAGGCTTACGTGTCAGTGAGTCCGTATGCCAAGTCCAGCATGTCTAGCTCTTCATCTGAGATGGCATCAAGCTTTTGGAAGGCGTCCTTGTCAAAGATGAGGTGACAGGTAGAGCAGGCTAATGTCCCTTCACAGGCACCTGGTGGAGAAGCAAGGAAAGGACAGCAAATCAGGAAAAATAAGGGGGTGAGAGAGACCATCTTCAGCAACAGTGTGAGAAAAGGCCCTTTAACAGATCTGGAGCATGTCAAAAGAAATGCTAGGAAACACAACAGATGGATGCAGTTTTCAGCCTGTCTCTTCTCAAATTTTTACATCAGCTCTATGCAGCCAAAAGCACTGACAGGCTGCTGGAATGCCAGTGTGACAGTGTGAGGTTACATTGCCATCTCAGCATGCTGAGCCACCCAGCAAGCAGCTGGTGGGGAAGGGAAGCTTGTTTATGGTCTTGGCAGAACACAGTGGCATATATGCTGTTGCACTACTCCTAAGTACCCACTGGCCCTAACAGCACTTGCACATATCCTGCTGCAACACCTACCAAATCCATCAATGGCCAAGTTGTGATTGACTACCACTTCCAGCAAACTCTCCCCTTCTTTGGCTGTGGTTGTTAGTCGCTCTCCATCCCGATTTATAAAATGCACTGTCACCTGATCCTCAGAGCTGTAAGACAAATTTGCAAAAATCACCTTTTCTGCACATCCACAACTGAGGTCTTTTGGCTGAGTGCCAGAGACATGGCACTTAGAGGGAAATGTACACACAAACACTTTCTTGAAGGATTGTGCCATGCACATAAGAAAAAATTCAAATTTTCAGTTCTCAGTGGCAGGCAAATCTGAATTGCCCCAGAGTATTTCCCACTTTATCAAACAGCCCACAGAATAAATGTCTATCTGTGCACAAACAAGTGCAGGTGCTCTTCACGTGCTGCCCCTGCTTGGGCTGGCTGGCAGAGGGAGCATGTGTAGGCAGGCAGAGCATTTGCAAGTCCCAGGCCTGGGCTGTTAATCCTGGGCAGAGTGATGCAATTGCAAGCAAAGTGCTCAGGATCAGACACTAATCCAGCAAGAAGGGCTGTTGTCCTTTATGTTTTGCTTCCCCTTCCCTTCCCAAGGGGATTACTTGATGATTGTTCCTTTTCTGCTGCTTTTTCTTCCATGAAGTGCCCACGCCTTTCCTTAACTCCATCACAGGGAGCCTTCTTGTGGTGAGACATGCCCAGCCCCAGCTTTTACAGAGCTACTGGGCTGGGTAACTTCCTCTGAGCTGACGTGATCCACGCTCAAGAAAAATCACTAATTATTTTGACAGCCTGCAAGATTTAATCTGGCCAAGAGTTAGAAACATGGCCATCATCTTCTCTTAATGATAACTTGTAGACAGGGCATCTACAAATGAAAGGGAAACAGCATCCAGTTCATCTCCTCCTGACCAGGCTCTCACACCAATCTGGAAGAAGGCTGCTACACTGACAGCAGTGTTCAGGATTTCTCACCAAGATAAGTATATTCTTCAGAGGAAGTACATGAGCAAACACTGTTTTTCTTCTTAGTGTACATACCAAATGCTCACTTAGATATAGGAGTCCCAGTTACCCAAAGATCCCAACTCCTGTGCTGAAAGAAGGCAGCACCTTGGAAGTGGTTGGGCCTTTTGTCCAGTAATTCTCAGTGTGGCACTGCCCAAGTGCCCATCATGCCAAAGCCCAGGGCATTCTCCAGTGTCCTTGAGCTTGATGAAAGAGAAGCTTCTCTTTCATCAGGTTGACAAGATACACCAGTTTCTTTCATATAAACACCTACAGATATTTCTAAATACACAATTTAAAGACTAGTCCTCAAATGTCAAAACAAAACAATCCTCCTCATTTTTGATGGATCAGAGTAATTTATTCCATTTATATGGTAAATAGGCATGTTTCTAGGCAATGTTTGGTTTATCTTTATGGGTGAAATAATTTGTTATACAATAGAAATGGCAAAGTGATAGAATTCCACTTAGTGCTGCAACCAAATTGATTTTTCAGCTGGATAATGGTCAGAGGTTTGGAAAGATCTTACCAGGATGTGATAAATTCAACACTGCAAATTCAGTGTATGCCAACTGATTATTTCCTCTTAAAAAATAAAATCCCAAACCTTTTGTGACACAGGAAAGTGGTGAAGGAGGTTTCAAGAAAGCAGTTCTTCCCCCTGTCAATGTTTTCCCTAAAAGATACTTTCCAAGGCCATACAAACCAACCAGATGCCTACAAGTACTGCCAGAGGTAATTTCATAAGCAACAAACCAATTAGAAAGAAATCCTATTGATAATGAGTCTTCATAAATCCCGCCAAGCAGGGTTATCACTATGACTTTTCTCTAAGGTCAGATAGTAAAGTAGTTTATTGTATTTTCTGTGATGGTTGGATCTCTCTCTCAATGCCTAGCAGATTACAGTCTCACCCAGATCATACTAGTCTAGCAGATTCACAAATTACATTTATTTTACCTTCTCTTCCTGAACTATCCCTAAAGCAGAGAGAGGAAAGGCTGGCAGGGAGCCTGCAGTAGTTCCTGCCATGGAAATGGGCCAAAGGACTCTTTGTCACCTTCATGAGCCGGTTCCCAGCCACTAGCTGTGGCCCCCACGGCTCTGGAGGCAGGACTAGCACCTCTGACAGGTCCCCACAGCTCCAGGGATGGGAAGCAGCACCTCTCGGGCTGGGTCCTGGCACCACCTTCCTCCCCATCAGCATCTGCTCACCTCACGTGGTGGTCTCATCCCCCACCTCCCACAGGCCATGGCTTCGCTGGCCTCTCTCCTCTTCCTGCTACGGGGCAAGGCAGAGGTGCCTGCCCATCCCTTTGGATGCAGCAAGGCAGCATTTGACCCACCTCGATTCCCCAGGGGCATCCTGGAACCCTTGTGTGGAGCTGAAGCCTCTTTCTGCCCACCGCTTTGCTGGGCTGTGGTGCTGCTCAGTCACAGCACAGAGAAAAACGAGGCGAGTCCTGCTGGTGTTCAGTCCCCTCTGCAAGGGCCGCATGAGCCCCAAGATGCCGTGAGCCATCCTGCTGCTGGGACCCGCTCCGTGTCCCCCAAGCTGTCCTTTGCTGCAAGGACAGCTTGATTAGGGACTTTTACGTACAGCTGGGAGGATGGGGGGAAGGAAAAAAAAAATATAGTAGGACAGCCTCCCTGGGGGTGGAGGGAGGGAGGAGGGAGGGGAAGCAGGAAGGAAGGATGGACAAAAGGATTGTGCTTGGATCTTGCTGCAGTCCAGCCCATCAGGGCATGGGAATTGGTTGAAGCACAGGAACATGTGAAACATCACCTCCACATGCCAGTTTCCGAGCAATGCTCTCTTTGTTCTCTTTACAGATTTCCCTTTTAGGAGCCAGAACTAAATCAAATTTCAGGAAAAATATTAATTGTGGTGACTAATCATACAAGGAGTTGCAAGTTGAGGGCTGGAAGAGCAGAGAGGCAGGAGTGCCGATGACTGCTGCCTTGAGGAGAGGGGCACACAGTTCCTACAGCAATGGAGTGAAAGCAAGACACGTGAATTCTGCTCTTGACAAGATGGCATCCAGCCACGTCATTGCCTTACCCAATACAGCAGCCTCCCATCTCTAAAATGTGAATATTCACTTACTTCACATGATGGTGGTGAGAAGCAGCCACACTTAGCTGCTCATTTGCTAAACTCTCTGCAGAAAAGTACCATAAAGGTGCAGATAACTAGCATTCGTTTCATGCTAACTGATAATCCACACTACTAAGCTTTGAAGCCTTGCAGAAGAAAACTCTTAACTTATTCCCAGAAACACAGTCACTGCTTTAGTCTACCCTCTTCTACAGGGTAAATCAATATGAATTTGAGGGCCAAAAATACAACAACAAAGACAGTTTCAGTTCCTGGTTTCTGTGGAGTTAGGGAACAGCTCTCACCTCAAGAGAATGAATGGTTCCTTCCACCAAATTTACAGCTCGCCATTTGGTAGGATGTCTGCTTTAATCAAGGTTTTTAATGCAATAACGTATTGGTAGCCAGTATAAGCAAAAAAAAAATGTTGATACTGGACTCTCTAAGCAATTTGTACAGGGAAAAAAAAACACAGCATAAGATAGAAAATGTCTGCCTCAACACAGACACACACACACAGAGCATTGGATTCATAGTTCTGAAGATAACCAGAAAGTTCTGGCTTTTTGCCGCAAAATGAAAGTTTTCCACCCAAGGCTTTCAGGTTGGAAGGTTTGGAAAGAGGTGTTTAGGCTTTCTGAAAAAAGCATCAAAGACATTAAGGAATGTAAGTATTTTCCACAGGCCAGGAGGGAAATGTATTCTTCAGTTCAAAGGCAGGTGTTCAAGCATTCAAACACACCTCCTCAGACAGCTCCAGTGGAGACAAATTCATGGACAATGCATAAAGGATTAAAAAAAAATAATAATAATTGTCAGGTCAACTTTTCCAAGTGGTTTGCTCTCTCCTGCAAGCTGCCCCAAATGCTTCAAACTTCAAAGGCAAATTCTTGAGCTCCATCTCATCCCCAAACTTAAAACCACTCTGTTCAGCCTCTGCAGCTGAGAGACTCTGGCCAGTTCTGCCTTTGCTTTTCAGGCACTACAGAGATGCAGCAGACAGCCCAGTTCTGTCTCTCAGCCATTTCCTTGGAAAGAAAGCAAGGCTTGCCACAAGAGACACAAGGAGAGGGGCCACAGCACATACAAACCACAAAGCATCTTATCTCTCCAGCAAACCTTGAGCTGAGAGAGATACATTAGATATATGCACAGCAGTTTCCACAGCAAGGACATTTGTGTGTTTGTCTGGCACTGACTCCTCTCCCTGCCAGGAACTCAGAGCACAGCAAGTGACAGGTCAATGTCACCTGATGGAAGAGAGGCCAGTGCAGGGAGGGAAGTCAGGGAGACTTTGAGGTGCAGCAAAGGGGACAACTCCTCCCGGATGAAAGCAAAACAATTCTGCTGGGGCAGGAGAGAATCAGGCCCTTACAGATTTTGGATAATCTGTTTTAAGGTCTTTGAAATACTGAGAAAGGGCAGAAGCAAGATCTCCTTTCTAGAGTAAATTATTGTTCATTTAGCCAAGGGCACAAAAATAGAAAGCTTTGCAAATAACCACCCCTCCCACAAAAAAACCAAACCAGCCAATAAAAAACCCAAACCAAACAACCAACTAAATCAATGAAGAAAAAATACCATTACTTTGAAAAAAAAAAAAACCCTCACCTGCTTCACAGGTCAGCACATATTCTATAAGAAGGCCAGACACAGCTGAAGAGAACTCTTAGCTCTGTTTCAAGTATGGTTTGGCAGAAACCAACTTCCCAGCAGTGCACAGAGGCACATTACCCCCCACCTCCCTGGTTTCTTGCCAGCAGGCCACGCTCTGTCAGTGCAGTGGCAATGCCCACACATCCAGTCATGTGCTCACACACACTGCTGAGGAAGTGGTTTCCTGGCTTGAAATACCTTGTCCAATATCTTCTGTAGCACACACCAAACAATGTGGTCCTCCCTCCCCCCAGTCTAGGCACTCTCATGCAAATGTCCAAAACACCTGTGAGCTGCCTCAACTCCACCTCAGCCCCGACTTCTGCACAAGGAAGTGAACACTGAAATCAGCACTGGCCCAACTCAACCAGAAGCTACATAACATCTTTGCAGCCCTCCACAGCAAGAAGCATACTTGGATTTTTGAGATACCAAACCCAGCTCCTCTGACCACTGTTAGAGTTTCTTGCAGGCAGAGCTGCCCTGGCTCAGTCACTGTCCATGCTGTTCAGGTGTAGAGAGAGGCAAGCTCGTGCTGGTCCCATGGGGGAAGTCTCAGGGACTGTGGTCGGAGCAGTAGGCACACAGACCCAGGAATAATGAAGATTTCCAGAAGGCAGCCTTCATTAATTGGAAAAGCAAGAACAGCTTACCCCTCCCCTCCTACCTATTTGTGCCTCACAAATACTCCTGTAGGGAAGCAGGTACGGGTTGCTTGCTGACACAGAACTAAAGCGCTGAACAAAACTAAAATTCACCTTTCCCATTGTCACTTTAAAAACCCATTAACCACCCTTCCTGTTCCAGAGCAAGTTGCTAATAAAAGCAAAGAGAACAACTTGTTCTGGTTTGACTTTTTGCAAGCCTACAAACCCAGACAGAGTGCTTCTGCTGCCTCACAAGAGATGCACTGAGCACAGATGCAGGACAAAGTGCACAAACCAAGTGAGCTCAAGTCACAGATGCTGCCTCAGAGGCTGGGGCTTGGGGAGAATGCAAATGTGCCTCAATTTCAGCATCTCTCAAACAAGACTGTTTGCTGCATTCGAACCTTCCCTAGATGTTCAGCAACCTTCTGAGAATGACACAAGCAAAAGGAGCAAGAGCCATATTCTCACCACTGGAAGCAGGAGGGCAGACATGCAATCAGAGATGGGCTGGCACTGCAACCAGAAATCACAATGAATTCACAACAGGGCTTCTGGACAGCAGCCACGTCTGACAATGCAGCTGCTGCCTGGCTGGGTGAAGGCCACTAAGAAGTTACTGTGCCCCAGCCAAGACCTTCACTTGCACATGCTTCTCCTTCAAGCATCCAGTCAAGGATGCTTCAAAGATGGATGGGAGTGCAACAGTGCTGCATCTGGGGTATAAACAGCCTTCACCATAACCTCCCAGCTCAAGAGCAGCTTATTTCACACCCCCTTCAGTTAAACTCGTTGACTCAAGACCAATCCCAGCCTGCATTTCATTAAAGGATGATGCACAACCACAGGCTATAGCAATCATGGGGGCTTGTAATTTTTAAATTAGCTCTGCTCACCAGAAATATGTGTATTAACACCTGCTCTGCACATTCTAACCAGAAGCTGAAGGTACAGTCTCTTCAACAAGCATCCAGTATTACTTTTTGCAGTTTCAGCACTACTTTTTCTCTAATACCTCCTCATTCTTTCACTTTTCACTGTACTCCTCATCCTGACACCTGTCCTGAAAAGCTTAATCTTGGAATTGCTAGTAACATTTAGAGACTCATTTGACCTGGAGCTAGATACTCATTTAGGCATTGTTCAGACACAGGGAGCTGCTCCCTTGCCTACAAACTGCACTTGGAACTGCAAACCTGCAAGACAAAAGCCAGCCTCAGCCTAGCATTTCATACATTGAGGCCCAGACTTTTTTACAGAATGCTTTGGGTTGGAAGGGATAAAGATATCTAGTTCCAATCCCCTGACCATGGGCAAGGGGACCACCCACCAGACCAGATTTCTCAGGGCCTCATCCAGCCTGACCTTGAACATTTCCAGGGATGGGGCATTTTTCTTACAGAAGTAATTTTTCTGCAAGGGGGACATTAACATCACATGTGGCCTCAATTTTCATATGGGTATGCAACAGTTATGGGTTGATATTAGTGACAGAGGAATTCTGTTCTCTGCCAGTTGCCACATGCCCTGAGATTATATGCCCTAGTATAAGACATTTAAATTTTACAGCCAAGATTGAGTTATGCACAGCTGCAAAGCTGGCAGGGAACAGAGCAGTCAAACTGATGGTACAGGGCAAACAAGGCATGCCTTGGGTGCTCTCTGCTTTCTCATTGCAGTCTGTGTTTGTAGGTGCTCCAGCAGCTGCCATACGAGTGCCTACAATTATCATACCTTACCCTGTACATTACCAAGCTTAGGATGCTGGAAAAATGCTTGTGTTTCCCTCCAAACATATTATCCTGAGCAAGAAATTAATAAGATGTTCATCTACCTAGAGGAATCTCTACAGGGCTTGTCTGCATCAAAGCAAATCAGAATTTGGAGACCATGTCCTTGCAATTCCCTGCTTTAGAAAGAGTAAAGAAGAGGAGGAGGAAGCAATCAGTCTTATTTTCTGCAGTTACTTTGTTCTACTTGGAGTCAGTGCATCTCAGGCCAAATACATTAGTCTACCAAACAGATTGAACTCAATGAATATTTTACTCTACAGAGTTAGTTTGGCTTTTCTTTAGAGTTCTTAATAAATTGCACTGCTTAATAAAGCAACATTGCAGAACCTGCAAAAAGACAGTGTTTCTAGTCCCCCAGCCTTCTGAGAGCCTTTTATGCTTTAGTCTGCCCTGGTCCCCCAGACAAAAGCAGATGGGCCCCAAACATTTGCAGATATGGCTTAAACTGGATCCGAAACATCCCAGACCAACAAATCCAACAGAACCTCTACAAAAATTAGAGGTTAAACACAAATTTCTGATCCTAAACTACAGAATGCCTTACAACAAACTAGAAGAAAAGGGTCTGTACAGGACAATTTTTTTTCACGTGGTCCAGTACAGTAGCAGTCTTCAGCCTCTAATGCTTTACATTAGAGAAATGTAATTTCTTCAAAGACAAACTGAATATAGATATGGATAATTAATGGAGAATTACTAAGCCTCAAGCCTCTAAGGTAATGGTCATTGAGAAGCAAGGGCACTAGAAACAGCAAGAACAGGATCAACCTTTCCAGACCAGTGCAACCTTCCTTTGAAGGCTGCTGGAGCATTAAAGAAGAAATGCAATTCCTCCGGTGCTCAGGTTTTTTGAATCCTGGCAGGAAGGAACAAAAAAGAAAAAAGACTCACCTGTAGAAACTGAATCCAAGCCATGCCTGGGGATTGCAGAAGCCTCAATTGCTCCACACTTCATGTTTTTTTTTTACAGGAAGTTCAAGTCTCTTCCCCAGCACCAGATCTCTGAGCACTAACATGTTCCAATGAAATCTCCACCTTATTCTGCAGTGCAGCAGGGATTAGGGAGAGGTTCTCTGAGGCCCCGCTTCACAACCACCAAGAAAGCAGCTGCAAATAAAGATCACACAGTTCATTAGCAGAAAGGTGGCAGCAGCCACTCTTCCATTGCTGGAACCCATCCCGAGACACTGGGAAACAGGTAGAGACAGCCACAGCAAGGCAGCTGTGAAGCAAATTGTGCCCAGATCCCCAGAACAGGCTGATGGCAGCACAGACTTGGCAGGGTGTCCATGCAAGCAGAAGCACCAAGGCCCAGCCAGCCTCTCCAGGCTAACCTGGATACACACAGGCCTGGGCTGAGCCCTGCAGGAGCTCACCCACAGCAGCTCCATCCCCTCCCTCTGGCCAGTCCATTTGCAAGTTGAACATTTATACTCAGTGCCTCCACAAAGAAGTGTCAATTCCAGTACTGGCTCCAGCTGGACAGCTGGGGGGGCTGGGGAGGAGGAAAGGGCTGTTACTGAAGCTGTTCCTTTTCAGAGTGCAAGAAAGATCTCCTTATTTGTGAGGGAGCTCCCAGGCTGACCTCTGGGCACCACAAGGCAGATCTGCCCAGCTACGAGACTCAGCACTGGACTTAAAGCAAAGCTTAAGTAAGCAGCCAGACACAATCTGCTGAATTTCTCTGAACTTTATTGGCACTTCAGGAAGAACAAGGTATGGATTTTAACAACTCCTCTGATCAGGAAAAACATGTCTTAATCAAGGTTCTCTCTGCAGATAAACACATGGACCAATGAATTACTCCACAACCTTAAGGAATTGGTGTTTTATTATAATCCAGTAAAACAACTGGTCAAAAACCTTCAACATAATTTACAGCAACAAAAAATAAAACAAGAAAAAAAAAAAAAAAGCCAGGCAACATGTGGCAACTCCCCCCACCCCCAAGAGGAGTAGTTATCCAATTAAACTGGAACATGAAGAGGAAGAACAATTCACTGTATTCTAACAAATAAAAAAATGTGTCTACAAATCTCACCATAATACTGAAAGCTTCTTACATTAGTTTTCTTGCAAAATATCATCTTTATAATACAGTATACATTTCCAAGGGAAGGAGGACCATAAACATACCCTCCGTGCCTTGACTAATATTTTCTAATTGTGCATAGCTAGAAATATTGAAATCAAATATCATTAGATACCACTGGAATATAATACTGGTTAAAAAGAAGGCAGGGCTGAAACAACTACAAAGAGTTAGGTGGACTCACTGGCACAAGCCGTTCTATTCCTTTATTGGACCATGTGGAATTAGAACGTTTAAAAAAACAATATAAACAGAAGTCATGCCAACGTCATAATACATGAGAGCTCAGCAGTGTTGTGTGACCCATCAAAGCAGAAAATTACTGGTTTATTATTTGAACAAATATTCCAGGCACCATACATCAGCTTGTTAGGAAATTATTAAAATATTAGATAGGATTTTCTCCCCTCAAATGCATCAATAGTTGCCATGGACAGAGCAGAAGTGCTGAGAACCAGCTTTAAAGCACCAAAACAGAAGTTTAAAGGTTGTCTGTTCCCCAGTAACGAGACTCACACAGAGCCAGTGCCAATCACGTTCAGTACAGGAATATTCAAACACGTCCTGACAAATTTAACTCCAATCTTTCATTTGTGACTTTCATGGTACTGAGGCATATTTTTCTTGGCCAACAAAAAGCTTGCCATGTCATGTGCCCCCCAAAAGCACTCTGTGTCCAGGGGAGAGAAGGGGGCTCCCACATGACACACCTGGAGGTTTAACATGCATAGGTTGGCATGTTGCTTCTAACAGAGGTTGGCTGGTATTTGTATGAATCTCCACACAGACTTGCATTGCTTTCAAAAAATAACAGAACTGGTGAGGTTGTTTCCAGCCACCCAAGGAATTCTTGGGGAAATACTGCGGTTTGTTAACACTATTGTGAACATTTTTTTTGGCACAGTAAATGCTCCGGTTGTCAGATGTTTTTCTTCTATCACCATTACCAGTAACATCACACAAAAGGAGAATCAACAAAACTGAGCGGGTCACAAAATTTGGAATTATGCTAGGCAAGAAAATAAATCCCAGGCTAACCTAATGACTTCCTATAGGGACAGGCTAATCCAAGGAGGGCAAAACAAAGGAGGACTTCACTTTAGGTGGAACCCATTTTTAAGGTGACTCTCCTGAAGGCTAACAGTTCCTTTTATGAGGGATCAAGGCAACATCCAATTCAACCCTGAGCATACATGGCTATTTCCTCCACAGAAATGGCAGGGAGGACTCTGGATAGCTACAGCATGGGCAGCTTGGATGACAGGAGGTGATGGTTATTACAATAACTGGCACAAGCAGCTCTCAGGACCAATCTCACAACCATTTGTATCCCATTTCTAAGAGAAAGCCTTCTGTTCTCAAAGCTACAAAAGGCCAAAGCATCCTTCTGGGGATGGAAAAGCACTTGAGCCAGGGATGTGGCAGAGTGCTACTGAGGACTAAGAAAGCAATTGGACAGGTGTCTCAGAAACCTCTCCCCTCAAATGCTGCTTGTAGCCAGGAAGACAGATGCAGTCTTGTACATGACCCAGATATGAGAGCAGTTTTTGGTCCCCAGCTGCTGATCACTTTTTATGATTGCATCTAGTTTAAACTAAAGGTATCTGAGCTACAGTAGATCTATACACAGTCATAAGGCACCAACAACTATGTGCTAAAAAGGCCTCTTATGGAAAAACCTGAAATCTTGTTCACAAAACTAGAAAAGTATCTGTTCAGCAAGGGAAAATACAGCTACAATAATTTTTAGTCTTTTACATTTCTACCTCCCATTTTAGTTTTTCATTGGCAAAACCAAAAAGGAAGGCAGTGTACTTTAGCTATCTCTGCCTCACTGGTTACATTGAAGTCAGACAAATGATAGTGAACAAAGCCATTGACCAGAGACAAAACCTCTAGAAAGCAGGGAATTTGAGGCTTCAAACCACACTGTATCAGTGGAAATACTCCAAAGGCCGCCTCATGATTAGGAAATTCAAGGCTCCATCATTAAACAACAAAATGTAACACCAGCAGGAACACCACAGGATCTGTTTGGTCTGCTTATTTTTGTAGGACAAAAGCTTTGGTCTTTTAGAGAGAAAGTCTATATTTTACCTTCAATCCTTCTTCCTAAGCTCCAGTCTCCCCTTTTTAACTACATGATTCAGACTCTGGGTTAAGTCAGAAATTCAGACCCTGGCTACTAAGCTTAATCCTGAAGCTTGCACAGGTTAGTAGGAAGGCAGAGTGTCAGACTGCTAGCTCTTGACTATCAAATGCAGTACAAATATCTGCTGGTCTTCCCACACAATGGGAGAAGACAGCAACACAGCCACCTCAGTGGGCAAACCCAATACACTAAGACTTTACCCCAAGCCAAACAACTTCAGATTTTGCCTAATATACATTTGCTTCCCCAAGCCACCCCAGGCAGACATAATTACTATTCCTTCTTCTGTCACTTAACTCCAGCATTTGCCCAAAACTTGATAAATAAGACCATGGTCACTCTTCTGTAGTGGTTCCAGCATAGCACGATTATGAGTGATGATGGGAGAGGATGGGAAAGAGGGGAGAAGAGAGTGCAGGGCAGCAGGTGCAGGGGAGAGTTTACATGGACTCGAACTCGTCAATGCGCTGCTTGGTGTTGCCCTGCCGAATCTGACGGAGGGTCTTGTACTTGTCTCGGCCCAGGCGCATGTTCTCAGCGTGGATCATGTCATTGGCTGTCTTCTTGGTTTCATCCCGAGCGTTTGCCAGCTCTGAGGAAAGAGCCTTTGGAGGAGGAGAAAGACAGCAACAGGTTAGTACATTGCAGAGACTCAAAGCTGGATAAGGAGATTTCCTGCCAATCCTCCTAAAAATCCAGTATCTATAGAGACAGGAAACAGACAAGCCCCAGTGTATTCTTCTGGGCAACCTGCTCTAGCTGACCTTGCTTGAGCAAGGAAGTGGGATCAGATGATCTCACAGAGGTCCCTCCAACCTAATCAGATCTATGATTTTGTGGAAGTTGTTAATATTTCTCCCTAACATTTGAAGGTATAAAACATCAGGCAATTTGTCATCTATTTATCTTCGTCTAGCAGAGTTAAGAAAGATTGGCTCAAATGCCTGCACTTGAAAAGAATGGCCATGTGGAGGGATTCCTGAAGACAGCAGGAGCATCTTGCAGAATCTGAGGAATTACCAGCTTTCCACCAGAAAAGGAACTTGCTGCAGAAGATAAAATGCACCTCTAGCCCTCTGTGTGTAACCACCACAGTACAATGCAGAATAAGCAAAGCCTAGTGCAAGTCAGGCAGTACAACTAAATGCTTGGAATTGAACAGCAGAACACTGGAGTTCCTCACAAGAAGATGGTGCAATAGTGCTGTCTCTGTGCTGAGCCCTAGGGTGCTACTCCAGGGTTTTGCAATGCAGGGTTTTGCAATGCAACTCAGACTTGACAGTTAGAGACAGCTGCTGGATAGGAATCAGACAAAGTTCTTCAATTCCTTGCAGACAGGGCTATGAACAGCTGTCAGGTGGTTGGCAATACGCACAGAAAGAAAGCTACATCTGACAGATGCTGCTTGTTGGCACTGCTTCAAAATACTTCACTGCTTCCAGTAAAATGGAATTCAAGTGCCAGGAGACAAGATCTGCCTCTCTACTCAATGGTTAAGCAGCTATCTGGCAAGACCATGATCATCTCCCTTCCCTGCATCTCCCCTCATTTTATAAATAACAGCAATACCTTCCAGTTGCAAGAAATGTTGAGAAAAGTAGAAGCAGCACCCCCACACACACACACTCTGCTGCCAGCTTCTTACCTTCAAGTGTTTCTGGACCCTCTCATTCTTCTCTGCTTCAGTGGTGCGTTCCTCCTCACTGCGGTCCTTGATGGTGGCCTCTGACCGTAGCTCAGCACTGGCTTCTGCTGCATTCTCATCCTGCTCATCATCATGCTCATTCTCAGAGTGCATGGGTTCAGTGACATGAGGAGTACTCATGGCAGTCTTCAACTCCTCTTTGGTCTTCTCTAGGTCCTCCTGCACCCTCTGTGCCTGCAGTAGGATATGCCACAGTGAGTCAGTCAGTGTAATCCTGAGTGCCTGAGACTTCTCACAGAAGCACCACTTGGTGCTTTTTACAGGAGACCTTGCACCTCTGAAGGGATGTATTCCAAAGCTACTCAGCCACCATCATTTGCAAAATTTTCTGCTGGATAACACTTCAGAGATCTGAAGAATGGTTACTGTTAATGGAAAATGGGCAGCAGATCTAATTAGCCAAAAATTGCTACAAAAATTGTTAGAATAAGTCACCCATTCCATGGAGAAAACCAAAGCTGCGTATTTACAACAGCCTCAAGCTTGCAAACATTGAGTCCAGCATGGAATCTAGGGCAGTAGTTTAGGTTACAACCCAGAACAAAGAGCAATTCCACAGAAAGTATGCCATTTGTTCATTCTGCTTTACCTTATACTGCCACTCCTGCGCCTCGCTCTCCTTCTTCTGCCTGGCCAGCTCCAGCTGTGTGATCCTAGCTGTGAGTTCTGCCATCTCAGCAGCCTGCAGAAGAAAGGCTTTTAGTGGAAACAAAACCCAAGGTACTTGCTAAATCAAGCATTTAGTTCAAGTCCTGAGTGAAAACACATCTTTTCAGTAAGGAGAAAGTCTTCCTGTTAACTTCAGTTCCACCAATACCTCCATGATGAAAGAGGAAATGAAGCCAGAAAAGTTTTGCATTTCATTGTGGGTTGGGGTTTTTTTTTGGTTGTTGAGTTGGTTCTTTTTCCTTCTCCCCAAAACAGACCTACAAAACTCAGTTCTTTGAATCCAAACCAGGGAAAGCAACACTTCATCATTATCACATACAAAAAAAGGCAAAAAGCAATACAAAGCTACTGTACAGCTACACTTGTATTTACATGTATTTTCATCTACTTGAGGATAAAAATTGAAGAACCTATGAATGCAGTGCTTCCTCACTATATTCATAGCCTGGTTTGCTTCAAAAGCTTAGATGCTTCCCCTTTCACTATTTTCCCTACTTGATTTTCAGTTCACCAACTTACCAACTGTTCCTGGGTCTTTTGTTGATCATGGGATGCTCTCAATAGGGCCTCCTTTGCCTCTTCTGCCTCTCTACGTTCTTTAGCCAGTTTCTCTGCTTCCTCCTGAGCTCGTTTTCTCTCCTGTTCCAGCTCCAGAGCTCTGCGGGTCTGTTCTTCCAATTCTGAAAATAGGGGAGCGCATTTCAAGTCAGATCAAGGAAAGAACGGCAGTAGAAGAGGAAAGTCTGTCTGGATAAGGGTTTTCCTTCAGAGGGACAGGTAAAGGAGGGATGCAAGCAACTGTTCCCTGTCCTCTCCTTTACATTTTACTTGGAGCTATAAGACTAAAAGTCAGGCCCACTCCCAATGGATTTGTGGAGAAGCACCCATCCAAAAATTACATACCTAAGGGTAGAGAATCATTCAGTATTTTGCTTGGGCAACACCACACTAACTTAGCCAAGCAATTAGATAATAAATCACCACAGCAATGGCTGGTGTGATCTCTGCTTCATTTTTTTACTCCTTCCTCTATAGATATGCTGGAATAAAGCTTCCAGCCAGCACAGGAACAATGGCAAGGTACTTCTGCTGCCAGGAGAGATACCTTGGCTGTTACCCATTTCTTTAATGCATATCTTTTTTCAGCATATGGAGGGCTTACATTCAGCTTCAGGAGGCTAAACCAGGGCCCTAACATCAGTTAGCACAAAACACTGGAGAGACAAATTGCTCAGAGATGCTCATAGCTTTACTATTTGAACCCTTCTCACTCAGACTATTCATCATCAAAGGAAACACTGAAAGATTTCCTATTACCTTGCTGAGCTTTCTTGGTTTGCTCCTCAATTTGCTTGAGTCTCTCCATCAGCTCCTCCTTCTCACGCTCAATCTTCTCCTTCTCCTTTTCTGCCAACTCCCTCTTCTTCTTCTCATTCTCCAGCAGGGCTCTGATGGAAGGAAGCCACAATGTAATTTCAAACCAACTTGGAGCACTTCGTACTAAACACACAAAAAGAGCACACACAAGATGTGCCCTACAGCACTCAGATAATGAGCTTTACTCCAGATGTACCCCTTTACAGAAGTGCAAAAATAAAAAGCTCTGGTGGCATTCATCTCAGTGACAAGTTCATAAATCCAAAAAAGTAATGGGAAGTCACATTTGTGATGAGTACCATTAGTATCAACCCATTAGACCTACTGAAGCAGAAAGCAACCTGCTCTATTTCTGGCTCAAGCAGATTAAGGTGCTGCCAGCCATTTATCCAGCACATGAGGCTACTGATGCAGTGATTAGTCACACCCAGGTTACTCAGAACCCTACCAACCTCTCCATCTGTTTCTGGTGTTTCTCTTCCCGAGCCTGTGCCTTCATCTGCTGCACCTCAATGGTGTCTGGTTTACGTCTGCGCATGTAGAGCTCGTGGTTCCCCATGCAAAGCGCCAGGATTCGTTTGTTAATCCGTAACCGAGGGGCATAGAATACAAAGTCCTTGGGACAAGAAAAAGGCAGCATTAGACCTGTTCTTTCAGCATAAGAAGCTCCTTGTGGATGCACTATGCTCCTAAGACCCCGAGCTTTTTAGAGTTGCCAGTCAGCTTTTCTTAATAATGTCTAATTCATTGGTGGTGGCAGTTAGGCACTTATTTCTGGAATGGATTTCAACCTGACAAGCACACCCAGGGCAGGGGCACCCACTGTGTCATTCCAGGGCTCTGGGTTTCACTGTAACACATTCCTAGCACCAAGCACACAACATCTTAGCATCACCATTTCATCACAAACCAGCAGGGCTGCTTTACCAGGCACACCGAGTCCCTGGCTTCTCCCACCTTCCTTCCCACTTCAATAATCTGTATAATAGCCTGGCCAGCCACATTGAATGTAAAGTATTGGCTTATGCCAGAAAGGGTGTCAAATGTTACAATCAATGGATAAATAACTTTGTTCTGTTCAAAAGGAGCAGCAGCAGCAGGGAAATGCCTTCAAGCAGCAATGGAACAAGAATGACCAGAAGAACAGATGGTACTGGCTAGCACAGGAAATTATTAGGCCTTAAAGATGAAAGCAATTACATTCAATATAAATTTGCAAGGAAAAAACCTTCCAGCCTACCCTACAAAATGACCTAAAGCTTCTGCTTTAAATAAAGTGAAAACCTGCAAAAGATCATCCCACACATTATTAAAGCCAACGGGTGGCAAAGGAAGCATCCACAGCTAATAGAGATACCTCAGATCCCTAACTGTATTACCAGAGAATCTGAACAGTCTTAGGAAAATCAGAAACCCTAAGCAAAGGGCTATTCCCTGCCACTGATGTTAAAAGCTTAAGCTTATACTAAATTTCTACCCTCTTAGCCAGAAAAAAAAAAATCATAACTATCACTTGACTGCCCTGAGCAGCTCTCCCTGCTTACATCAGTGTTCATGCTACTGATGAAAAGACTCTGCAAAAAACCCCAAAAAGTCCCCAAAACCAAACCCACAGAAATTGTTCAGCTAAGAAGCTGAAAGTTTAATAGCTTAATAGGAATCTTGCTTCTTACTGGTGCTTTCTTGTCAATAGGCTTAATAACAAATTTCTTGTCATTGAATGAGATATTTCTGATCTCACTCCAGGGGAATCCAATTTTTGGTGTTAGCCTGCAAAAATGGGAAGCAAAAAGAAATAAGAGAGCCCAAAGTCATTCCAAATTCTTGACTTAAAATATAAAGCTCAAAATTATACCAAATCCACCCTCATATTTCAGTGCTCTTATGGTAGTTGAAATCAGCAGACACAATTAGTCACACAGATGAAATATAAATATAAGAAGCAGTTTTTCATTCCCACTTTTTTGTTTTTTAAATGAAAATCTGAACTGGAGAATGCATCTATAGCAGGAAGACTAGGGATAAAGTGAAACTATATTGAAAAGATTTGCCAATTTCTTGTATTTGTTGGTCCAAAGAAGCACATTTTATGGATTATTCTGGCAGTGTCAAAAACACAGCCAAGAATTATATAGAAATTGTGGAGTTTAGTTCGCATTCCAGGAGAGATTGATTTTGAATGACTTTACATTGGAACGGAGCTGAAGGCAGTGATGGAGAGGAGTTTATTACCTATCATTCTGCTCATAAATGTTGAGTCCAAGAGCATCTACACCTAGCCAGAGCTCAGAGCCTTTCTTGTTCTTAATGCTGAAGTAGTTCACACCGTACATTTCCAAATCCTGTGCAATTTTCAGGTACTCCAAGACAGCATCTTCTCTGCAGCATGTAAAAAAGAAAGCAGATATTCTCTATTGAGTCTTTAAGCCATTAGAGCAAGAAGGTGCTATCTTCCCACATGGACAGAGCAGCAACAAGCTGGCAAGGGTTCTAAGCATCACCCTAGTAGATAATTACAAACTCAGTCTTGTTTTATTAAGAACAGCCAGCTGACCTGGACCAGCAGAGGCATGTGAACCTAGTTACTCTCAGCAAAATAACCTGAAGAATGCTAATTTATCCTGAAGCAAATCACAGATTTTTTTGTAATGCATTTGTACATTACACACTAACACTACTTTAAATACAGCAGTTTCACACTGCATTGGTTACCTAATCATTCCTCGATGTTCCTCATGCCACACCTGGATCCTCTCCTCCCACTGGTCCTTGTTAAGCTTGTGCTGCTCCAAAACCCTAGAGAGAGTATAGATGGGGTGTTTCAAACCAAGCACTACATATTTGTACACACACAATCACATCACTCTATAATAAATACTCCATTGGCATCAGAGTTCCCCCACAAAAATACTCCAAGAAATCCAGCTTCATTAAAAGGCTAGATAGAGACAATGGTCAGTATTCAGACTTCTAATAAATGACAAATTTTATTCAGTTTCTTCTCCTTGTAGCGTATTTTGTTTTGGAGCTTCTCTTACTACTTCTGATTAGTTTCAGAGTACCAATAGGAAGTTTAAGGTTAAATCTCTTAATTAATTGAATACTAATCTAAATTCTCAAAGTGGCACAAGGCTATATTTCATTCTAAGCATTGCAATCAAAACACCCCCTACATTAAAAAAATTAGAAATCACAAACCCTTTAAGAAAGAGAATGTCTAAGACTATCCAGGTTCACTTGCCTTTGAGGGAGCAGTTTATCACTAGCAAGGTAGCCAGACTTGTGCACATCTTTGTTGAAGTCTCCGTATTTGGACTGGACGGCATAAGAAGCCAGAAGAACAGCTGTTTCTGGGGGACAGTAAATGTCATCATTCAGAATTGCCTCCTTCACTTGCAGAAAGAAAAGGCGCTGTGTGATGTCCTGGATCAGCTCTTCTGCCACATCTTCTGGGTAGAACTTGGCACGGAATTTGAAAAGCAGGGGGCTTTCTTTACGTACATCTTGTGCTGTTACCTGGAACAGAGTTAGCAGATTTTATAGCCTATATACAAGTGAAAGGGAGCAGTTTACAAACAGGAAGACAAGCATGCACTAGAAAAAAAAAATCTCCTTTCCAATGCAGAAAAGTGTATAGAAAAGCAAGGATTTTCAATTACTTACTGCTAAATACCTCATCATTTCTCCCCACTAGACTTTCACAAGCCAGTACTTATTACCAGTGGTAGCTAAGTTACTTCCCAGGTTTCTTCCCAGCCAAGATGCTCACATGAGCACAACATCAGCATTTTACCAGGAAGGGTAACAAATCTGGCCTGGTAAAGAGAGCTGAATGCAGGACCAGGTCAGATACCACAACTCCTCACACCCTGGGGAGGGAGTGCGTGGACACCACAACACCAACTCACTGATCCTGCAGTACTTGAGGTGCATGGGTAGGCAAGAACAGCTCTCTGACAGAAGTATGGGGACTGAATTTACCCCTGCACTCTCAGAAGGGAACAAGGACAAGCAAAACTTTGAAGCAAACATACCTTTTTGTTCAATTTTAGCCACGTTGAGAAGCCCTTGGTGTCTTGATACTGAAGTCCAAAAAACCAGACTTCTCGCAAACCAATTGTCTTGACAACCTGAAAGAAAGGTGATTATTAGCAAGATCCCCAGATGGACTGAACTTACCAGTGGCTGAAAACATGTTAGAGGTAAGTTCAGACAAAGACAGTGGCCTGACCACCTGCCTCTCCTGCTGCAGTGCACAAGATGACTGAGCTTCTAAGAGGTCTAAGTGAATGTGTGTAATATTCTTTCTACTCCTTCAGCTCTTTAAGGCTTGTTGCTATTTATAAACAACAGCTGGGACATTATTTTTTTTCAGCTACTTATAAGCCAACATGTATAGCCAAAATACAATGCAACAGCTCTGACAGGTTTAGTAACTGCCAGGAATGAGGAACACAGCTCCATTTTCAGGTATATCCCACACTTATCATGCAAATGTACTATTCCTGGGCAAGTCATGAATCACCCTGCTAGGCTGTGCTACTTTAAGATTTGTTTCTACTCCACTGATAACTATAGACAGGCCTTTCATACAGCTCTTTACTGAGCAGCACCATTAAGAGGAAGTGCAGAGGCTAAATCCATATGCCATCTCTTGTGACAGGACAAAGAGCCACCACAGACATTAACTACACCACTGTGTGAGCTCTCGCTGTAGTTACTTCCCTAGCACACCAGGCATGCTATGCAAATAGGAATGAAGAAGGCTTTAAAGACATGTTGTAACAAGAGACAAGAGCCTCATGGTGAGACAGCAAGACTACTGCAGTACAGTGCCACTGTTGCTTAAAGGAGGGGGAAGTTTCTCCAAAGCCTGATTGCTATCAAGACATCCCCCTTTGTGCCCTGAAAAGCCTGGGGCATGCCACAGGGTGCAGCAAGGGGCTAACATTGGTGTAGAGACTGAGAACTTGCCCTGTGAAAACCAGCTGCCAGGTCAGTTGATAGAATTTTGTACTGCCCAAAGGTGCGCTCTGCTCCCTTCTGATGTGGTGGTCTCTACTTTGGCAAGATACAACACCAAAGACATAGGTTCCCCACAAACACATCACTAATTGGATTGTTTAGGGCTTGGGTCAGACATTTCATCTGTCCTTTCAAAAGCAGCATTAGGGCCTTTGTTCCTTTCAGGCAGAAAAACCAAATGCAGTTTTCAGCAAAGGCATGCCATTGATGGCACACACAGAGACAAAACCTACACTAGGTCATGTAGTCCATGTACATCATCCCACTGGGGTTCCTGAAATTATTCATCCTGTCTTGCTTGAACATGAACAGGAGAGCTGGGCCAGAGCCCCTGCAGATTCAGGGGGATGTAGGTCACTTGTGCATCACACAGCAGGATGCACACAGCTAAGGAGGCTTTCGGAGAAGAGTCAGGTTTTGCTATACACATTAAGTTTTGGTCACTGCAATATAAGAAATATATTAATCTCTAATATTAAGATATTAGAGAGGGTCCAAAGGGGGCAATGAAGATGAAGGGCTTTGAGGGGAAGCCCTATGAGGAGTAGCTGAGGGCTTGGTCCATTCAGCCTGAAGAAGAGAGGATTCAGAGGGGACCTCATCACAATCTACAACGTCCTTGTGAGGGGAAGAGGAGGGGCAGACACTGATCACTTCCCTGTGGAGACCAGTGACCAAACCCAAGGGAAGAGCCTGAAGTTGTCAGGGAAGGTTTAGGCTGAATACCAGAAAAAAAAAAAAAGGTTCTTCACCCAGAAGGTGGCTGTGCACTGGAACTGGCTCCCCAGGGAAGTGGTCACACCACCAAGCTTGACAGTTCAAGAAACATTTGGACAATGCTGTCAGTCATATGGTGTGATTCTTGAGGATGGTCCTGTGCAGGGCCAAGAGTTGGACTCAATGATCCTTCTGGGTCCCTTCCAACCCAGCACATTCTGTGATTGGAAGCAGGTGGTTCAAGGAGGGGAAGAAAGGCTGTCCTAGAGCCCAAGGATAGCTCTGTTCTTGGAAGCATTAACATATGAATGGGATGGAAGCTCCTCACTGGACTGTATGGGTCTGCTTTCCTCTCTTCCACTTGACAGCAGCTTATGCCTGGGTATTCAACAGGCTGGACTGCCAGCAAGGAGCTGAAAGGCTCCACACTGTGGTCCCACACAAAAGGACTTTTATTCCACAGCAGAAGCCTGCACAGCAATAGCAGAGACAACAAGGAGCTGGAGGCAGAGAAGAGGGGAGACAGCACAGCACTCACCATCACAGTCCCAAGGTGCCACTGAACTAAGGCAGGGAGGATAGTCCTCCTCCCTCCTCAGCTTTAGCAAGCTAGTTAGTTCCATTTAGCAAGGGGAAAAGCATGAAGAAGAAACAGCTTTCTACAGCTGCAAGGAATCTGGCTGGCAGCAGCATAATTACGTCTGGGGGTGTACAGCATTCAGAGCCCTAATGAACTGTGAGATGTTCCAAAAAGCAAACAGCTACTGGCAGTGGCTAAGGATGGAGAAGGGCTGGCACAAAGGATGGGAGAATAGAGAGTCTGTTTAACACAGACAATAATACTTAAATACCTAAAATCTACACTCTCATCTGGAGATCAGCATCTTTTCTTCATGCCAGGGGGAGCATTAAGTCAGTCCCTGGGTTTTGTTTAGCCTGCTGGGTAAAGCTCGGTTTACAATGGGCAACAGATTGGATGCAGCCTTAAAATCCAGCTGTCCCATGGTACCTTGACCAGCTACTACAAAACTGTTAATTGAGTACTACTGTTAGCTTAAAATTCTACTCAGTAAGCCATACTGACATAGGGATAAAGTTGCCTTTCTGGTGACTCATTTTATCCTCTGCAGAAAGTCTAAGCACACATTACTAGGGTTTTTTTTAGTTATGTTCAGAGAAGAAACAGAAGATCTTTTAGGTAACCTTTTCTCTCACTCTTTCTTACTCCATGTTTTCTAGGTCTTCATGACAATTCCTGTCCTTTCCCTCAGCACTTACCCAGCTCCCTCTGAACTATGCTCCTGCCATTGGTTGCTGCTCCACAGCAGAAGAGGGAGCCATAAGCAGCCTCTTAAATGTACATTTTAGCATCAAGATGATGACTGAAAAATGGCTGTCATTCTCAGCCCAGGAAACACACCACCACACTGGCAAACAAGTACAGATTCTGATGAAAGCACTATTTACACACAGGCAAGACCAAAGCATGCAGGCAGAGGAAAAGGCGTAGCACTTGGATCATGTTCCTGCATCAAAGGCCAAATCATCTCAGGCTATATCATGGTACAAGTGCCTTGAATGTTGCCCTAGTTAAAGATGAGGTAGGTCTCTCTCCCTTTCTACGACAGGCATGTCAAGTATATCTGAGAGAAAACTGCCAGCTAACTTTCTTGCTGGAGGAGCTCTGAACTGGTGCCACACCTGCAGTTTCATATGCCAGTCAGAAACAACTTAGAATGTGGTCTTCCAGGTACCCTAACTTAGTACCCAAGTTAGGCTCCATTTACAGCCACAAATACTCAACTATTCCCCCTCCATTTAGCTGGTGGATGCACTTCTTAATTTTTCCTTCCGAAGTGCCAAAATGTCAGAGTGCTAAACTACAGGATTTTGTACTTACTACTGTTTGCCATCTTTAGCAAGCAGTCCATTTTTGGTTGGAACTACTGCTTTTCTAAAAGTCAGAAAGTTTCCACATGTTCCTGTGAAATTTGAGATACATTTTCATACCACTCAACCACAAGCCTTCGTTACAGGAACAAGAGTTCTGGGGTTTGCTGAGGCAACCAGCCACTATCCTGAGACTTGCTTTTTGCCATGAAACTACCTTAGTGAGTTTTGGTTTCAGTGCTTTCACCTAGTGGATTAAGTGTTCCAGAGCCATTTTATATGTGTTTAAACACTACTAGGTAGGACCTAGTAGTAGCCAAAGATTTCTCTTACACTCTCCCTCCCCAAAAAGCTTCGTTTTCAGGCCATGAGACACCAACCACCTTTATTCCAAACACAGCTCAATTCAGATGGAGTTACTCAAAATTCAAGAGGGGTTTGATCAGCTTGTGCTGTAAGCTAAAGCAAACATGAAAGAAGTCTGACAAACTAGTACTCTACAAAACCAAATTGTTACTCTACAAAACCACTAAATTCACTGCAGCAGATAAACAAGAAGGAAGCTGCTAAGCATTACCAAGGTTTCTATCTGCACAACACCTCAGTCATGCAGAAAAGCCTTGCAGAAAAGAAAGGCAAGACAAGCCAGGGCACACAAACTCAGAATCTTAGGAGATCTGGCTCTTAATGAAATCTGAAAGAACCGTAAGAATTAAAAAGAAAATGTGTAAGACTTAATGTTGAACATAAAATACAGCATCAGTGACCAGGTTTAAAGTGTGCAGAGAGGTGTTTATTGTTATCATTTTAATCCATAGATAAGTGCACTTTTCTATGACAAGCTTAGTTCTGACCCCAGAAGCTCACAATAATAAGGAAAAGCATCTTTGGAAGGATAACCACGTTTTTAAAGTTTGAAGTGATGGCTACTGAAGTTTCTCATGTCACATTTTCTTTAACCTGTGACTTGTCTTCATGGTTCTTAACTGGACATAAATCACCTTTAAGGAGATTGGATGCTCAATGATTCAAGCTAGAATCAATTTACCCAAAAAAAGGAAGTTTGAGAGGCAAGAGTTTGGAGAGAGAATTTCAAAGCCATCCACAGCAACAAATAATTAAGAATTTTCACCAGACAACAGATTGTTGTCTACACATCTTTGATGTGTAGAGACATACAGTGCAAAGCACTGCTGTGGTTTACTGACTGCTCTCCAGACCAGCTGCACCCCAGCCCAATACAGAAAAGGGTCAAAGGAGGAAAACAAGCAGCTATCACTGTTGCAGTGCCTGTGCTCTGCATGCCCAGGAAAGCAACATTTCAAGGTACCTGGGAAGTAATAAAGCCTATGGGATAAGCAGCACCCCTGACATGCATAGCCCATCCTTGAGCTCTTCTTTTAATCCATCACTGGCAGCTGAGGAATGGGAGCAAAGTTACAGTTCTTGCTAGTGAGTCAGTAAGCACTGGAGTTCAGCAGCTGATGTTAAAAGGTACATCAGCAAAACTGCAGAAGACAGACAGTACAATCCTGTCTCATTTAATCCAGGTTTTGTCCTTGCACATAAGCCTAAAATATTTAAGCTAAAGCTGTACAGTTACAAGATTAGGGAATAGGAAGAGCTCTAGTATAAATCGTGATGTTACTGCTCATGTATATCAGCTCAGTGGTATTTCTACAGCCAGCTACTTTGGGGCAGAAACCACTTCCTTCAAAGCAGAGAAGTATCTGCATTGTTCTGTCACTACAAAAATTCACTTTGAAATTTAACCAAGCAGGAAAGAGGAAGACAAACATTTCTACCTCACACTCATTCACATATTATTACTACAGAACTTTAGACTCAAATGCTTTTCTCCTCATTAAGCTAAAACCTAGCTACAAGCTTTCCAAAATCTTCTGAATTCTATTCGGAGTGGGCCAGAATCATGTGTGGCATAATGGATACATTTATCTACCTTCATATACAACAGGTGAAAATAAATACTGCCTGAATGTTACTGAGCAAAGCCAGCAGATTGCACTAAGGTAGCCATGCAGCTAAAAAGCTTGCTAATGCTTAGCAGTTTCCTTCTTGCTTAACTCAGAACTGGCAGTTCAAAGTGAAAGGGCACCCCAGGGCAAAAAGATGCTGGATATCTTAAAATTTTTCTGTACAAGAGTCAAAAATCAGGTTTCACACTAGAAGTCAATGTCCTACAACAGCAAAACCATACATCTGCTTTGTAGAGGAGCTCTCCCTTCCCTCAAAAAAGCACTGATGAAAGCAGATCTTTTTTCAGAATCAGCATCATGCAGAAAACAGTAGAGTATCCAGTCCAGGGGCACAGCGTGGCTTAAGGGAGCTAGAAAATAAACAGAAGTAACTTTGTTCTCACGCACCCCATCATGGGACCCCAAGCAACCTAAGGATAGAAACTGAGGCAGAGTGAACAATGACCAGCCAGAGAGCAGTCACAGTGTCAGCAGGGACAGCAGCACTGGACTCTCCCTTTACAGGAGCCAATACACAAAAACAGCTCAGTCATGTGAAAAATACTGGATATGCAACAGCTGACAATACATTTAAAGGTCCATCCCTTTCCTACAGGGAGGAAGTTTTATGTCAACCAGACCTTTTAGAAATAACAAATGGTTAAAACTAGCTTCAGACACTTTTTCCCTCCCCCATTTTCAGCTTCATCTACAATCAAATTTAGGTGAAGTAAGCACTGCCTCAACTTAGAAACTCAGTTCTGCAACAGCATTTGTTTTCTCCCTTGGCAAAGTGTTTACTGTGGAAAAATCAAAACAAAATTCTGTTTAGACAGGTGCTGTGTGAAATACACTGAAGGGAGGAAAATGTGCAGCTGTCCAAGAGCAGGACAAAGGAGTGAAATCAATTACTAGACACGAAGAGCTGCTATATTGGAAACATAGCTGGATGGTTCTCAGAGACAAACTGATGAAGCCCAAGTCTGCCACCAATGTCAGTTTGCAGCAGAAGCCACAGATGACCTAGAGCTGACTGAAAATACCATGTGCAGATTAAAAATATTACTGACGTGAGTAGTATTGTTTCTCAGCACTTGGTGCTTTGCTTGGATAGTAGCAGAAGCCAGATATTGAAAAATAATAATGGCAAGCATCCACATGAAGAACATCCCCTTAAAAAAAAAAAAAAACAACACCCAAACAAGTTCATTTTTTTATGAACCTGGGGACATGTCACCTCAGCTTCATTAGCAAACACTCTCATGAACCAAATGTGGCAGAGTTCCATGTTGCACAGATGGATTCTGGACAGAACTTGGCTGCCACTTTTATAAATCCACACCTGTCAGATCTGAGACCACACGAGGCTAAAATATGCAGGAGCTACTACATAATAAGATATAGACAGCTGAGAACTACACTGCAATTCAGAACTTTTTCAAAAGCCTTTTTACTTTTCCCATTATGAAAGGATGCTCTTTCACTAAAGCTTTGGATCTCCCTCCATTTCAGGGCTGGGCTGCAAAGAGCAATATATCATCTAGTGTTGAATCATCCAGCTGAGTACAAGAGAAAACAGTAGTTTGTGGTTAAAGATCTAAAAAAATGTACAAAAATTTAAATTATATTTGCTGGCCCCAAATGAAATAGCTGACTTCAATGGGTGATTCAGCCCTTAATTTTCTCTCTTCCTTATGATAGGTACTACGTGGAGCTGACCCCAGAATGCTTAGCTCTACTGAACCACACCCAAATCTGACCTATCTGGTCTGGCAGTTCTCTCATCTTGTCATTAGTCCAAGATTCAATTTGCATGTCTTTGAGCTATGAATTTACTGTTCCCATTTCTCTCCAAGGAGTAAATCCACGGCCAATTACAGCAGGCAAACACAGTGGAGTCTGTCAAAGTTTCACTCGCTGCAGCTGATAATGTCTGTCTTCTCCTGCTCCAACTTTGGGCTGCACATGCCTCCCTGCTCCTGCTTGGGCCAGAGCAGCAGGAAATTTGCCTGCCCAGTGAAAGCTGGGGAAGGCTGAAGTACCCTGTGCAGACAGCCCAATGTAGTATGGTACAGCCATCACTGCTCTTCAGGTTTCCCTCAGGGCCTGATGGGAGTACAGAACATCACTTTACCTGCACTTCAAGGTCCCAGCAGCATTTGAAACCCAGCTGAGCCTCTCCTGGCTGAGAGACCAACGACCCTTTGGAATCAATTACACAATGCTTGCAGGTAAGTCAACCAAAAATTGCTTACTAGGTCCCCCCATAAGTCTTCTCTTACAAATGAAGACTGCAGATATCTAGTGCTTTCCAATTACTATTCTTTTGAGCCTTAGCACCAATTCAGTTCACTAGAAGTAATAGCTCCTAACACAATCTTGGCTATTACAAAATGCAGTAGTTTTGGGAAAAAAAGTACAATTTCTTACTGTGCTGAGTTCTCTTGAAGCTATTACATATAGTGACACTCAATCTTTGAAGTCCTTTAGAAATTATTTGCTGTTGCCTCAATAGAATTACAATGTCTTTATCAACTCTATATCTTCTGCAGCTCCATCACTTACCTGATCAAAGAGTTGCTTCCCTGTGGTGTTGGGCTGGATGGCAAACTCCAGCTCAGCATCCATGGTGGTAACACGCACACTGATCTGGAAGACAGAAAAATGCATCATTACAACACATGCTCTAAGTGATGCTACCCAGTAATGAAAACAAACACCTGCCCAGGACCAGGAAGCAGCTCTCAAGCCTCCAGGAACTTCACTGCCAGCAGGCACAAAGTCACTTGCTCTGCCAGCACGGTACTCACAGCTTTCCTGTAGAATATAACTTTCCTGTTTTACAGTGGTTTTATCCTCTCTGATCCTAAAAATATTCACAAGTACTGACACACATGAGAGCCATTTACATCTTACAAAGTTTAATTTCCAGCATAGAACATTCTGGTGTCTTTCACAAAAGCGGAGATGTTCCACAACTGGGTGCACACAAGTGGACATCCAACCCTTTTGTTTGAAGGGTGAACACCAAGGAAGTTCCCAGAAGCATTAACAACCCAGTGTGCCACAGAAGGCTGGTCAATAATAACAATACACTTCCAGTGTTTGTGAGTATTTGGAGAAGTTAAAAGGCACAATCCCTGACATGGGATCCAGGGGCGGTGGGAATGAAGCAGACAAGATGCAAGGATGCCCTCCCAGGCTAAGACAAAAAGGCTGCATGATGAACATGAGAACAATTCCCATAGCAGTAGAGCTGCCAACACTGCTTTCCAATATTTTCAGGGAGATAGAAGACCTCTAAAAACTGCAGATTTTTTTTTTTGGTATTATTTAAAATTGTAACCAAGATTTCATAGATCTTTTAACCGAGACTATACTAGCCTTAGATGCAAGATCATGAATGGTCTTCCAGAAGAAATGTTATATGATGCACTATTTTGACAGGAATGTTTCACCATCACATTTTCACTTGTGGCATGAAAGTGGCAAGAAACTGCAGCAAGGGAGTTCACAGCTTCATCCCACAGAAGCAGGAAGACACACACACATTTTTCACTTCTCATGAAGCAAGTTAAACAGCAGAGGCGTTTCAGGTCAAATGCTAGTGTAAAACACTGATGATCCCATTCATAACTCCTGATAATTATTGGGAAACATGATTTAGATGCTTGGGGCTAGACAGAAACTGTCCTGGCCTGAAAGCAGATGCCTTAATTTTAGGCCAGCAAAGGTGAGGTCTGCAAGTACACCAAGCTGCCTGAGAATCCAATTCTATTTGCATGCCTATCAAAAGGGTAAAGATACCTCACAATTTTTGAGCACAAGCTGTACATATTAAAACAGCTTTATTTAAAATATTTTTCCATCAAAGCAAAGGTTCAAGGCTTGAAATTGTACAGACAAGATACTCACAATGCACCAAACCCCAGCACACAGGCCTTGCATTAACAGTTCTCTCTTGCCATTTCCTCAGATCAACAAATCCTAATTTTTTTGCTCTTCAGTGCAATCAATCCTATTAGTACACTCTACCAGGCTTCCAATGGTGAGGGGTGGAGGGAATTACACTGTGAACAGCTTTAAGAACAACTCAATGTCATATTTGGACTATAAGCTAACTGCATGACACAGCAGACCAAAAAAGCAAGAGTAAGCAGAGAAATATTCAAGGAACCACATAATACCAATATGATCACAGACAGTTCTGATTCCTGTATTTCTACCAAAAATATGTACAGATTTCACATCTTGTTTAGTAATAAACTAGACTGCAAGAGAACTAGAAGCAGGATTTTTTTCCCCAAGAAGAAATGTTCTGCTAGTTACTATAGGTAAGTACAAAAAAGAGACCACTAACTACAACAAATATTTTGATGTTTCCCAGAAAGCCAGCTTCAGACCGGGCATACCACTATTTTGTACTTGATAGCCACTTGAGATAAACCTAAAGGTTTTCTTGTTTTAAGTTAAGCTAAAAATTATGTAAGGCTAAAGGTAGGCTTAGCAGAGCTAAGCTGAAGTACACAAAAGTTGAAGTTCTACCTGTTTCATGCAAAAGGAATGCTATTTAGACATTACTAGAACAAAGATATCATGAACAAGTATATCAGGAATAAGTTGGTTTTGAAGCCCTGTAAACCTTCTGACACAATGTCAAACTTAGGCAAAACCATCCCACAGAAGTAGCAAGGAAAGCACAAATGGCCTAAACTCCTAAGAACAAAGCTTTTTTTTTTAATTAACAGCTTTCAATAGCATGGAGATGCCCTAAGTTCTCTTAGTGTACACCTTCGCAAAATTATTCTCTTTGAATACTAGACCTTGACAATGGGCTAATTTCATGGTGCTTTGGTGAAACAAAAATCTGGCCACTTCTTAGAAGGGCTGAATGCTCCCCAAAACAGGTTTGCTGCTTAGACTTGGAGGCAGACTTCTGCTTCTCTCTTCTGTAAGCCTGATTCACCCAGCACAGCCACCAGTGAAAGCAAAGCTGTCCATAAGCTACACTCAGCATAAGAGGGGTTACATTAAATGAGCCATTAAGTTACACCTTAGATTTTTTTAGCTTTGAAGTATTGTATCAGCTACCATGAAAGAAAATAGGTTTTGCTCCACTGTTTATGGACAAAGCACAGTAGCTACTCTTATCTGATATCATGTGCATAGGTGATTAAGGGCCAAATATCTGAGCACCAGAAAACTGAACTGAAATATCTGTGGCACTTTTTTGTGACTTGTGCCTAAATAGCTCTTAAGATTTATTTAGAACAAATCACATTTTAACATTTAAAATAAAGCTGCTTCAGTAATCATTCATGCAGAATACTTATTAAAATTCACATCTTTGTTAGCACAGTAAAATAAAGTCCCATGCTGGAACCAGCAAAATTCCTTCACTGTCAGTCACTTATATGCCCTTCAGCTATCTGACCCGATATTATCCTTCAATTATTATAATCACTAGGAAGATTTACACATTTCCTCACCCCCAGAAGCCCCCTGTGCTCAGGATAAGTAGCAACCTAAAGTCTTGAATGGGTCTGCACTTGCAGCTTCAGGCTGATGTAAGAGCAGAAGCTGAGATACCACAGGAAACAGGCTCGTGCTTTGGAGCACCACACCCCGGCAGTGCTGCTTCCCCGGGCTGAACAGGGCTTTAACACGTTCAGCAGCACACTGCTGTGAACTGTCAGCAGAACGAGCTGGGGAGAGCACATCCTGGGCTCTGCCAGTGACATTCTAACCATTAGTTAGCTTGAACCATCAGTGGTAATTTAATACTTGGCTGAGAAGCTAGTTTGCTGTAAAATTGAGCTTTGTTAAGGTTCATTGGTGTGAAAACGACACACAAAGACATTTTTTCCCCATACCCTACCAAGCCAGGGTGGTTTTGTTTTTCCAGTTCACAACTGGTTCAGAGGGAGGTTTCTACCATTTCAGGTGGTGGGAGGCACTGATCTTAATGCACTCTGCTTGCAGCTCAAACAAGCTACAAGAGATCTACAGACTGCTATTATCTCTACCAGACAAGTACATGCCAGGCACTGCATGTTTACCTTCTTCCTCTTCATTCATTTAAAGTCTCACTTTAAGTAAAACCACTTTACTAAGGTATTCAGAGCTGAGTACTGACCAACATAAATGTTACACGTAGGAATAAAAATGCTATAGCAAAACAAAGCAAACATTATGCAATCCCATCAAAATTTAGACTCATTTGCTTTGTTCCTTGAGAGTTACCCTGCCAAAAAGCACTTTTAAACCATTTATCTAACTAGTTTGCTACCAGTGCTTATTCTAAGAAAAGCCTCAAGATTCATCAGCATTAAAATGTTAGAATTTGTATTTCTAAGCCATCTAATAAGGTTTTCCTAGGTTTGAGGGCTGGCATAAGCCTTGGCATGTTTATAATTTGGGTTGCAAACAGAAAAAAACGTCAATAAGGTATCTGACTTGAACTGCTGAGCATATACAAATTTTGCTCTGTCAGTCCAGACAGGTAAGGTGCACACTGCTGAGAGATGTGCAAGAGAAAGACATTGCACACCAGTAATTAAATCACAAGGTCCAGTGGCAGCACTCATCCCCAAGTATACTACCTTCCTTTTCCAAATATTCTGTTACTAAACATCTGTCAAACTTTCAGCACTCAGGAGGTGTTTTACGAAGGACTACTGGATTTCATCAACAGATTTATCAAAAATACTATCCCCTAAGGCAGTAATTTATACTCAAACTCTGTTTAAAGCAATTAATTTAATTTATTGATCATAGCATTTATAATATATCTACTGCAGCATGCAAATATTTGCAACTCTCTAAATTCTACTTGGATCTTAAAGTCACAGAAGTTTATTCTAGTAGGTGGCCTCTAAATAGTCTTTTGTCTTTCCATCATCATTTAATTTAATATCCTTTCATACAAACAGTTACTAACACTATATGAAATGCTTCCAGACACCATTTTGCACATTGCAAGAACATTCAACTATCACATTTCAACAGGCAAATTTATACTCAGCAAATTTAAAAACATGCCCAAAAAAAGTACCCATATTTAACTGATTCCTTTCATAACAGCTACAGGAAAGCGATAGAAAACTAGCAATTCTTCCTGTTCTCTATTTGGGGAATTACCATAGTTCCACCAGTCTAAGCACTGCTAAAGCTTGCCACTGCCAGAGCACATTAAACAGCTTCCTGCTGCCAAGGACAGCATTGTCAAGTGTGATATCTCCTGCACAGACAGAACCTCTTGCATGGAAGAGATACTCTTCCAGCCCCAGAGCAGCTGCATCCAGAGAAAGCTTCCTTTTACCAGCAAAAGCTTTCCAAAGGCCCATGCCACCACTACCCCCTCCTCCCATGGTGTTCAGCAATCTACAAGAGACACGCTTAAAAGACAATGGCACCAGGCACCTATCTGCAGCACATTTCAGGTATTTTAATATTGCCTGTATACCTTCAAGTCTCACTTTCTGCCCCACTGTGATTCCAAATAAATTTTACTAGCAGCAGCAATTTTTAGCTATCTTCCAGGCCTCTGAGTAAGTCCTCCTAATAGTGTGCTATAACAACTTCCTGAGATGAAAACGTGTAGCTGCATATGGTAGGACAAACAGGAAAGACTGATACTGTCACACTCAGTAACGGATGTATTGCTTGTGCTAATGCCCCAGTGCATTGAGCAGCATGAGAGGTAGAAAAGACAATTCTGTTTGTCACAAGCTGAGACAGGAATAGAGTACTAGGAAATTCATGTCAGAATAATAAGTGGAGTCAGCACAACAGAGTATCGACCTCTACAAAACCCTGACCCTGAGCTAAAGCTTCTTTCCTCCCTGCATTTCCTCTATGCAAGGAAGCTGTTATACCCTGCTGGGCTGGAGGATTCAAGGTTCAGATATTCCCTGCTTCCCAGGTTCTAGCCATCGAGTGGACTATTTCTGGAGAAAGTAACACAGGGAAAACTTACATTTTATTGCAAATTTGACTGGTACAGAACAGAAGCAAGCTCAGTTAGAAAGAAATTCCAGACCAACCTTTATAGCCTCTGCACTGAAAGGCACCAGTTAACCCAGCAGTTACTCCACGTAAAAATACTAGACCAATACCATTCACCAGTTCCAACAGGTCTGACCTGGGAAGCACATCAAATCCAGCTGGAGTTGCACAAACTAAGATTTCATAAAGCACCTCAATTATCTAAAAAACTGCCCAGTTTTGGCTTTTAGCAAGATCAGCAGCAACATGGCAAGTTTAACAAGAAATGTCCCTCTGTTTCTCGGAACGTGCAAGTGGATTCTGGAGTAGAGTGCTCTGCAGAGCTGCCCTTCCCTTCCCACCACTGGTCAGCCTGCACGGGCCCACTGTGAGGACAGCAGAGCTTTGGAGCCTTGGAGGGGACTCAGGAGTGATGCCCCACTCCTCCAGCACCAGCCATACTCACAGACATCTGGCTCCTTCCCGAGTGCCAGCACCCTGCCGAAACAGCCCCGGCTCCTCTGTGTCAGCGTGAGGCTGGGATCGGGTCATGTGAAAACGCTTGCAATTTCTCAAAGGATTACACTTAATTAACCAAGCCCCCTTCCAGCAGTCTTAAAGGGCCTTTTCATACCTCTAAGCTCATCAGAGAACAGAAGAGCAGCAGGGACACCCTAGGCACCACACTGCAGACACCAGAGAGAGGTTAACCCTCCCTGCAGCTCCTGGGAGCTTCCCAGCTCTCTCCACCAGCCCCATCCTGCTCAGCTGGGAACACAGCACTTCTCATCTGACTGGAGCACAGGCCACAGTAAGTCCACAGAAGGCATCTCATCCCATCCCACTATTTGAATACAGCTACCACCCAAGGGGAAAGCTTGCCATGGTACTTCTGGTACCAGTGAGCCAGAAGTAGTACTCACATCCTCACTATAGAGTAGTGGCTTTCTTTTGGTACCTAAGTACAGCCTGTAGCAGGAATGTACCTCTTAAAGCATCCCTAATGACTTTAGCATGGAGCATGAAGACACAGAGCAGTGAAGGGGCAGCTGCTACTACCCAGCTTCACAAACCTCTCTTGTGAGCAACAGAATTCAGGCTAAATCTAACTAAATTTGTGCTCACATGGTCTTATTCCTTCCTTGTGAAGGAACAGGGCAACAAGCCAGCTTGGATTCAGAAGCTGCTGTGGAGCCACACCTGAGCACCAGAGCTGTATCCCCACCACCAGCAACTGCTCTTTGTCCCCAGCAAGACAAGATGGCTCGTGTGGGCAACAAACCACAGCACCCACACAGCTTCAGGAGCCACGCTGGGGACAGGAAGAGGAAGCAGGCCAGAGCACCAGCCTGCAAGACCAAGAAAGTTCACAGCTTTGAGAAGCCTGCTTGCAAAATTGTATAAAGACTAGAGGCACTAGCACCTAAGAAAGGGTGGAAGCAGCAGTGTCTGGGCAGATATGCTCTGTGTCATCTGTGGCATTTAACACCTCACTGCAGCAGAGACACCAAGGGATGCTCCAGTGCTTGCCTATAGCTTCCAGCAAAACTCACCTTCACCAATGTACAAACACTGGGTAGGGGGGAAACAATTACATCACATCAGCCATAAAAAAAGATAAGCTCTCCTATGTGGAGCTCGGAAGAGCAGAAGATTTCTGCTTTACCTAACAAAGGGGTTCAAAATAAGCCAATTCTGTGTCCATTGCAACTGCATTTCCTAAGTTTTCTGACAAGGTTTATAGCAGTTATTGCATCCAGTGGTTGAAATCCTAACCCTATTCTTGAAAAGGGTAAAGACAAGAAACTGACTGAGGTGATTCATGAGATTAGCTCAGTTGGTTAGAGCATGGCACTAATAACATCCAAGGTTGCAGTTTTAATCCCCATACACATTATACACTTGAGAGTTGAACTTGATGATCTTTGTGGGTCCCTTCAAACTCAGAATAGTTTCTCTGTGTGTGTGTATGTGTCTGTAACTAAAAATCTGCTACAATACTAAAGGTCAGTTTCAAAAAAGGAAACCAAGTGATTTATTCTAATATAAACCCTGTCATACTGTAGTGTCAGAGCCCTGGTATATTTGTTTGACTGTTAATCTTAAAATATTCCTATGTTAATTTGTACTGCTTATCTCACAGTGATGAGAAGGAAAATAAAATTCTTCCATGCAGCAAGTGGTAATCAGGAATGCATTTAAAAAAATTAAAAAAAAAAAAAATCAGTTTCCTTGAAGGCAGTTGCTGCCAATGCCCACAGCAACACAGCAATACTTTGTTGCTTATCTGGTTCTCAAGACCAAGTGTGAGAAGCCACAGCTACCTTCCTGTTTAAGTCCTCCTTTGCACGTGATTGATACCTGGTACTCAGAGAGGCCTGAGCAGAGGATCACTAAGTGGAGGGGATCGTCCTTGCAGGACATGTTTATCAGTCCAGAGATCAGCTATTCATATCAAGTCAGGGAGTCTGCTTCAGACACCTTTATATAAACTACAGAGTCCTTTTTTTTCCTCAAACGGGAGAGAATCAGATTTATTACCCTCAGGGACAGTTTCTCTTAAAAATGAGGTCTCCTTCAAACCACATTCACAGAGTTCACAAGAAAAATTTAAAAAAGCCTACTCCTCCTGCAAAGGGTCTGTTGTCTGCAGTTACCTTACTTTAGATGCTGCCTTCACTCACCCACCCTGCCCCAGCTTTGCAGCTTTCTCACAATCACTGTTTCACTGCTCTGGAGACACCTTCCTTCCTTCCTCAGCACCAGCGAACACACGCTCATAAGTGCCCTGCACAGGCACTCAAAGCCAGGGCTGTGCCAATGCTGGCTCCATAGGGCTGGAGAACTCCACATTTTAGATCTCTGGAGGTATCATTTCCCCAGTTTAATCAGTGATCTGATTTGGGCTGGGAATCTTTTCAGGAAGAAGGTTCTACTTTACAAAGACTACTACAAAGTTATTAATTCAAAACTATTATTAAACTCCCCCTACTGCCTAAACAGCATGGCTTCCAATATCATTAATGATGTTTCCAGGTTAAAGCTACTTCAATGTATTTCCTTACTTTTCAACCAGTCACCTCCTACCAATGGTGCTTGAACACCCTGGCTATTAGCAGCTTGCCATCCTCTCTAGAGGGCAAACAAGTTTCACTTAGAGGAAAGGAGTTGCAAGATTAGAGTAGTGAGCCAGTAGAAGGAGCCATGGGTGGATCCCCACATTTACCGTCAAGACCAGATACTTGTATGCCACTTATTACACTCCTTACTCCCACTCTTGTGCAATGGATCAATTCCTCTATTTTTGCCATTTCCTTTTCCATAAATAGATTCTTCAAGCACCTCCCTTTGCTTTCCTGTAGCTGTTCCAAGTAATTAACATTGCCATTTTCTGTTTCTTCAGAGTCAGTTTGAAGAAGCCCTTGGAATAACTATTTTTGTACCTGTTGTTTGAGCTGCTTAGAGAGAACATCCTTTACTAGTCAAAACCCAGAAGGAAATTAAAATACCATGGGGAAAATCCCTGACCCCTTTTCCGCAACATCTGGATCAGCAGGTAAAACTTGAAGCAAAATCTAGCAACGTGCATTTGCCATCATTCAACTTCTACAATCTCTGCAGCTTTGGGTTTTGTTTTGGGGAGGTTGCTTGTTTTGCAAACACCTTTTTTTTGTGCCTGTGAGAAGAGCTTTTCTCTGGAGAAACATACACACTTATTATGGGCTCTGCACACCAATAGTAGGGTTGGCAGTTGTACTTCTTCACATGTCAGAGCTTAACCATATCCCTTGCTAAAGCTCTTCAACCTTAGGGCAGTTAGCAGGCAGTGGGCATGTTTGAATGGTGGTATGGGTGACATTCCTCACACTATTGCGTGCTCCTCCCAGGCAATCCTACTCACAGGTTACAAACAGGAGTTTTGTGCCACCCCCTTTATGTTGTACACTGTACAAAGGTGTTATAATCCTGCCTGTGACTGCAGTCACTCAACCACCAAAACAGTTCCTGCACTCCCTACCACCATCAGAGGCACTTCAGATTTTCTGAGAAGGCAACTCTTTCCCCACCCCAACCTCCCCTTTGTCCAGTTCTTCCCCTTCCATCCTCAAGCCAAGGGCAGGGAATTTCCCAGAACCATTTAACAGTTGCAAAGACCCAGTTCAAAGGGCTGATCAGTCAAGACTGAGAGCCAAGATATGTTCCCAAAAAGCCAATGAGCTTTCCAAACATAGCATCCAGTGAATGTCTGCCAAAATCACAAGCACCTACTTTGCTGGAAGGAGCTCAAAACAAGATCAAGACAGGATGCTAACAAGACAAGTGTGACCTGCATTGAGATATCACATGTACAGTAAGTACTTGAGGCTCATGAGCTTATAGACTAAATACTCAATTCCTATGTAAAGGTCTCTAAATTCATCTACAGTTAAGAATTGTTTCAGAGGTAACTTGGAATCAAGGACAAATAAAATTGCTACACTCCAACACTGCTAATCACTAAAGACACTTTCCACAGGGAAAAAAGCATGAAGAGAACTGCTGTGGCCAAGCTCTTCCTTCTAGGACTCACATTTAGATAAAAAGTCAGAGCAAGCTTATCTGTTTCACGTGCTTCTCTCTGGCCTTCAACGAAGAGACTCCTAGCAGTTTAGCTCTGTTACAGGGAGGGGAGCTGAACATAGGGCTGCCTGTTCTAGACACCGAGAGCACGGCCTGGGTGTGGCACATCAAGTTCTTGGCCAGCTCACAGCCCTCACTGAACCTCTGAACAATGGCCAGACTTCTAGGAGCTAGAACACAGTCTTACTGTGGGATCTGACTGCCCAGACTATGAGCCATCCCTCCAAATTTAACTACATGCACAGTCAAGTATGAGCTAAAGCTGTTTCATCATCCTGTGATTTTCAGCTTTATCATTTCCAGCACGCTAGACAAATCCTGCAACTTCCTTTCAGTACAGGGTCTTATTTAGGCTGGCTGCATTTTCATATCTATTTAGGTCACAGTTCCCTAAAACACAGGATTTCCCCTAAATGGCTCAGTTCTACACTTCTTTTTAATATTCAGTTTCCCCACCCATATTTTCTTCCCTCACCACCAACTTATTTTAGATTTTAAATAGTTCTGTTGGGACTGTCCACAGTTTATAAAAGATCAGCTTGTGATTGCTGAAGTATTCTTTGTTATTTTAAGCTCCATCTAGTTCAAACATTTGAGTTTTCCTAATACAGAGGAGAATAGCTACACCACCACGACACAGAACCCCATGTCTCAGAAGGGTCCTGAAGGGGCACAGGAGCTGAGGAGAGCAGTGCCAGCACATGCAGTGTCTGTATCCACCACCACAGAAAGCCATTCCAAACAACCTGCACTCTCCCAATCACTCCTCTGGGTTCATTCTTGTACTCCACAACTACACCACAAGTAGGAATTCAAAAGGGTGAATCAGGGTGGGAATAATTTGTCTGTTATTTATACTCCAGCAGAATAATTTCATTGGTCCTATTCACTGCATTTACACAGGGGCACTGCTACAGGCCATAGAAGAGAAAGGGCAAGATGGCTTTTTGGGTACAGCTGGACAAGAAGGACCAAGCTACTGAACCACTCTTATTCCTCACTCCCAGGCATCCTTTATCCTTTGCAGCAGCTCTGATACACAACCCCTTGGTGAGATTTACCATCAAGCCACATTTATACATGCCATTAACCCCATTTTCTGTTGAACTTCAGAACAGAGCTGATGCAAAACTTCACAGTGGCAGCAAACCATCAAAGCTCTCAAGCAAGCAACAAAGTTGATTTAGTCCATCCAAGGCTGCAATTAAATCCACACTCTTGTGTTCACATTCATGCACTTCCTGAAATACACTGTTTGAAATGGAGCTATTTTAGAAAGAAAGCCTGATAAACTTCAGCTAACTCCTGAGACCTAGATGCATTGATGAAGATATTGCTGAACGTCCAGGAATGTCAATGGTCAAGTGAGACTTAGTAACATAAACAGACTTCTTGTATCAAGTGGGCAAGACGTGAATTGCAGTTTCAATATCTAGATCCTTGATTCTCCTCTACAGAGATGTTATGGACTATCTTTATGCAGCCAAACATGCAGATAAGCCAAACTGTTAGTGGTCTTCCTAAAGCTGCAGGTCAAATCTGGGAAACTCAACTGGGTAGTAGGAAGAGAAATAGGCAGATGCTGAGCACATCTCCTGAATGGTCAACATACATGCAGATATAACCTAAAAAAGCAAACAGTAAAACTCACTAGACTAAGGAGAGGCAGGGGCCTGAAAACCAGCCTTCTGCAAAGAACACTCAGAAGTCAACTTGAGAGTTTAGCTCTTTCCAAGACCTGAGGTGTAGGGTTGTTTTATGTTTTCAGGTTTTTCAATATGCTAAGGTACAGCAGCATAGGGTTGGCAGACATGAATTCAACTTTGATCAAAATCAGGGGCTCCATCAATGTTCCTGCATGCAGATATTTTACCCCTAACTGCACTTCTTCAGAACACTGGGAGCTGTAAGAGCAGCTAACTGCTCCTGCTCAGGCTTGTTGTGGAAATGGATAGATCCACATTAATGAATCTAATCACCCATCTTTCTCTAAGAGAATGGCAGAGCAGCAAAATCACTTGGTTTATAAGACTTTCTGAATCCTCTCAGGTCACAATTATTGTCAAATCCTTCCAAACACTGCCAAATCAAAGCGGTCATTTGAATATGGTAAAAGCATTTAATGGCAAAGTCCTCTATGCCAAACTTTCCTGAGTCCAGAGCATTTGCACAAAGCCATTTTTAAAAATAAGACAAGGAAAAACTTGAAAGCACAGAGCAATGCAGCACGTGGTCTAAGATGTTCTATAGAGAAAAAAAAGAGACAATCACCAAGCATTTTTTTGCAATATTAAAGACATTCAAAATTTAGCCATGGGAGAAGTGGCTGGTCACCTCTGATTAAAATACATTTGGGTGCTTAGGGGCAGAAGAGACTTTGCACAGAGGTGAATCAAGTACAGAGCAAGCAACAAAGCCTATGTATTAAACCTGTCAGAACTTGAAGCAGCAAAGGAACAGGACAGCCTTCTGTCAGATTTTTACTTGATTATTTACCACTGTCAGAACAAACACTAAGATAACATTGTGTTTCTGTGCATGATGCTGAAGCAAGTACTGTTCATATTGGTCTGATCTTTTAGTGATTTGGAAGCTACTTAGTCCTATTTGCTCTGTCTTTCACTAGATTCATTACAACACTACTATACTGATATATTCTTACAGCTGAAAATGCTGGCATGGACTCCCTTTCAAAAAAAGATCTCTACCCTAAACTGCTGAATGTGCAAAAGGGTATTCAAACTGAGCATAATTCATTGCATTGCCTCTTGCAGTCACCCTTTAATCTGAGATGTTAGTAACAAACCACAGAGCAAGATAAAGGAAAAAAAAAACAACCTAACTTGGGGGTTTTTGAGAGTTGCATTTCTGCATGTATGCTGTCAACATAGAACTTCAGGTATACAGTGCAGAAGACATTGATGTCATAGATTTCACAGAGCCCAAGACACATGCAGCAGCAAGTCATTACAAGTAGAGTAAGAAAATTAATTTTCAGGAACTTGCTGCTTCCCAGTTTGTCATAGCTGGGTCAGAATATTATCAATTTCAGGTACAGTTTAGTGTTTTAAGCAAACCAAAAAATATTAAGTCAATACTTGGGCTTTTTTCAATACCAACTGCAGGTAAGAGGGGTTCCTTGATAGTTTTTGAAGTGAAGGACTAACATAGCAACAACAGAAGTATGTCCCCTCAGTATTACAGCAAAGAATAAGTTACAGTCCAGCTTCTGTAACAAAATCAGCACAATGGAGCTGCAGGCTGGAGGACTAAGACATCACTTATCAAAATGTTTTCTTGGCTTAGTGATAAAGCATTTCATAGTCTTGAATAATAACACCCTTCAAGCCTTCCACAGTCCCAGCCATGGACTGGGAACTTCCTGACATTTTTAGTAATATTAGTATTTTCTGACCCTGTTGTTCAAATAACCAGTAACCTTAGAGTTTTTGAGGCAGCTCACAAAATGAGCAGCCTAACAGTTCATACAGCAGCTTCTGGTTGTCTAGGGGATTGTGAATAGTGAAGTCATAGAACATAATAATTTTACTGCTCTCTGCTTCCAGTACTTCAGCAATGCAAACAAATTCACATGTTGAGTGTGCCTTAGTGAAAATTACAGATGCTGCAACAAAAATCCAGTAGCTCAAACAGCACATTTTCAGTAACAGAAGAAGCCAGGTTTCTCTTTAGGCAAGCTCAGATCCTGATTTTTCACTGTAGGAGGATAACTGTAGCTACAGAACACTGAATATGAACACCCACTGGATTCAATACATCTCAGTTGAAGCCTTCATTGTCTATCCAAAAAAACAAATGAAGTTAATCACTCACTTTTTCAAAAGCAGTTTTATAGTTCCTTAATATTGAGATGCACATAGGAACAAATTAAATAAACAGATGTTGGCAAAACAGTTATTGATACTTAAGCTTTCAATCCCATCTCACAGACCACAGACATTCCTTAACATTTGGATGCAACATACAGTAGTGACAAGAAACACACTAGAGAAGCAACACCCTTCTTATGCCTGCTATGCAGCATCTCCATTAATGACTGCTGTCAAAACTTAGAGGAACATATGAATACAATGAGTAATATAATCTAGTGACATTCCCAAATGATAACTTTGCCGATTTTAAAAACAAAACACACACAAACCATACATCAAAGCAAACACGTGACAATATTGCACGTTCCTATTGCTTAAACACCGAGCATTCTCTTGTCTCAGCTGCACTATAAGCTACAATATAAGCAAGTTTCTTTTAATCCTTCCAGCTTTCCAGGCAATTTTGCTTTCTTGCAGATCTGTTTTAGAAGTCTGAGAGTAATTAGATTAACCAAGTTACTGGGTGCCACTGAAAGGCATTTTAAGGACATTAAAGTGTTTAAAAGAGAATGCAGTCATCAGGCACAACCAAGGCTTTTAGTATCCCTCTACAATAAGGTCACCCACTCAATGGATGAAGGAAAGGTGGTGGACGTAGTTTTTCAGTATTTTAGTAAAGCTTTTGATACTGTCTCTCATGGCATCCTTCTGGACAAATTGTTCAGCTGCAAGATAAGGAAGTTCAAAGTGTGCTGGATGAAGAACCACTGGCAGCAGGGCTCAGAGGGCTGCAGGGAATGGGGCTGTGTCTGGCTGGCAACCAGTCACCAGTGGTGTTCCCCGGGTCTCCATAACAGGGCCAGTGTAGCTCAATATTTTTATCAATGATTTGGATTGCAGGAGCTGAATGCACCATTAGCAAAGGTACTGACAATACCAGCACTGGCTGTGCTGCTGACTCACTCAAGGGACACAAGGTCTTGCAAAGGCATCTAGATAACTCAGAGCATGATTGAACAGTGGCATTAAATTTAAAAAGAACAAATGCCAGATTCTGCACGTGGATCAGAGTAATACCAGGCACAAGTCCAAAGAGGGAGGGGAGTAGCAGGAGAGCAGCCCTGCAGAAAGGCATCTGAGAGTGCTGGTCAGCAGCAGGCTCAGGAGCAGCCAGCACTGTGCCCTTGTAGACAAGAGGGCAAAACACCCCCTGGGGGGCATCAAACACAGCAAAAACAGCCAGTCCAAAGAGGTTATCTGCATTCAAGTGTCTACTTAGTGATCTGTAAGCAAATCCTTACTTCTAATACATCTGTACAAGTCCCTCCTTCTCTATCATTTCTGACTAACAGGATTGTTTTCAAATAAGATGTATTGGGCCACCAAGTATTGTGTGGGTTTTGAATTAAAACATTTTACTGGGCAACCTGATATTGCTTGAATTTGTCAGCAGTGGAACTGCCTTATTTCTTCCAGTGTGCCTTCAGAACCACTTACTGACATTCTGCAAGTCCTGTAGACTACAATTGTCAGGAAGATATCCAGTTCTGGATTTTGAGAGAGAAAAAAAAAATATATACACAACCAAAACCCTCTTGTCCAGCCAGAAAACTGCCTGAAAATAGATTTAACATATTGAGGAACTAAATTTTTTTTGCCCTCTGAGTATACTGCTCATGAAAAGTGAATTAAAAAAATAAAATCTATGCCATATTTATATTCTTAGAGACATTATGAATGAAAAGCACACCATTAGGTGTGTCAAGCATCCTGACACTTCATCCTAATCATTTCTTTGGCAGTTCAGTTTCTGCATTGTAACCAAGCACAATGGAATTCCAGGCTGAAGTTTTCCTTTCAAATGTACTATACAGTTGAAAAGCTATGGCAAGGAAAAAGTTAGCCTGGAATTCCAGTAGTTAGCCTAGAATTCTATGCTTTATTAGCCTATGTTATATAAAACCAAATGTATTTATGAAATGCTGTGACTAAGTGATTGATCAGATTGCAATGGCAGGGTTTTCCTGTACTAAGTCACTTCACCACCATAACTAAATTCCCAATCAAGAGAGAAAAAATGCTCTGATAAGGACCTAGAAAGGAGAATAGTAAATATCAGTGATATACAGACAAAACTGTTTCATGGCTGCAGAAAGTCATCAGTTTACAGCTAGACTCAGACTTAAAGGTCTTTTCCAACCAAACTGATTCTGTGATTCCACCTCAGGAACATAGGAAGGTATACAATGGCAGAGTAACTGTTCCAAATGTGTTGCATGCCAAATTCTCCAATATCAATTTAACAACCCCACTGCCCCACCAAAAAACAAACAAACAGGAAAAAAAAAAACAATGAAAAATACAACAAGCAAGTTTTTACAGTATTCACCCTCCAGAACAGTAAAATTCTGTCCCTGAGAAGCCTTCCTCTAGGAAACAAACAAAAGAGAACTAGAAACTTGCAAGAATACAGCTCAGTCTGGACCATGAATACCATGGCACTTGATTCAGTGCTTCAGGTATTCTTTCTGAACTCTTTTGAGATTTCATTTTACTCTACACAGAATCACAGCTGGCAGAGAAAGGAATGTCTCTTCCCTCTTCTAGTCCGTCATCTCATTCTTGCCTAATTACATGTTTCTCTACACAGCTGATTAGATTCAGAACTTTTTCATTCATTCCTCCTTTAGGGGCACTCCTCTGCCCTTTCCCATAGCTATTCATCAACCAGCAACAGCCAAAGGGAAAGAGGCCTAGCATGGCCAAGTACTCCTCTTCCTTAGCCTGGCAATAGGATGAGAACTGATCAATGTTCTTCCATCCACAGTTTGTATCTTTCAATAGCTTCCTCAGCTACTACTGCAGCTTCAGAGATGTTAGTACAACTAGGAAAAAGCATTCTGCAGGAGTCATGCCTTTAAAAACATCTTCAAAGGAAGTTTTTTCCCCATTTAAGTTCAACAAACTGCTATACAAAGGCAAGGAGTTTCTGACTGCCCCACTACCGCACTGGAGGATCACACATTCACAGAAGTGAATATATCCTTTCACAGCTGCACAGGAAGGAAGCAGCACTAGATCACCTACCTATTGATAGCCACAGTTGCTGCAGCCATAATTGTCTCTTGTCAATATAAGGCCCAAACTTCTGCAATTTCAGGTTCTAAACCTCCAAACAGTTGTAGATGATCCTGTGGTCTTATAACCACCAAGCCTGCCAGCGACTGTCTCTTCCTGCCTCCCCACCAAGTATTTGCTTTAAACACTACCTTACAGTCAGCATTAGCTACTGGGCTCAGAAGGGTGGGTTTTATGCCCACAACCCCCAAAACACTTGAATGCTCCACCTAGAAACAGCCACAGGAAAGTAACAAAAAGATGTTTGAAAGAGTAGCCTTCCATCAACCTAGAGACTTCAGCCTAGTTTGGAAGTTTCAGATGGGATAAAAACAAACTTAATTCAGTATTATTGGCTGGACTGTGCAAATACACGCTGTTCCAAATACCCCTAGGGAAAAGCAAGCAATTAACTGGCTGCTTACTATTGCTCTTAATTTACATCAGTTAATTGCCCTGGATTATTCCTGGGTAGAGAGAGATTTCCTCTTTTCCAATAGTGGCAGCAGACTCCTCGCTGAAATTGGTTTCTGGTATAATCACTGAGCAAACAGACAAAAGGAAAACCGGGCACAGGAATGATAGAGATCCAAGGAGTTGAAATCTTGGAGCTCTTTTCAAACATACGCCATTATAGTTCTCAGAACAGTGATTAAGCACAGATAACAGCTTTATTGTGCAAATTCAGGGAGGCCCTCTTGCTGCACAGAAGGGAAAAAAAAAAAAAAAAGAAATTAAGTCAGCCAAATAAGGTTGCTCGAGCTGCACCGAGCCAGGAAAGAGTCGAGGAGATGACGCAGCCAGAGGAAGCTTTTAGTCAGTTTCCTTCACAGCCTGGAGCAGAGCCAGAGCCACCTCTGTGGAGGAAGAGGGGCTTCTCTGTGGAGCAGCCATTGATCAGCAGGGACGTGGCCAGGCCAGCAGGGCGCTGTCCCCCGGCACACCCAGCGTCACAAGCAGAAAGTGTTTGAATCCTTCGGTTTCGGTTCATCAGCTGCCTTTCAAGCAGCTACTAGGGACTTAGTGAGCTTTTGAGGAGAACTTAGCTTCAGACTAGACATTATACATAAAACAACTGAACCAAGTTTCCTCTGGAGGCAGAGATGCCATTTCCTTTCAAAATAAACGAGTCCATATTAAGACATCTTATGAACCATCCTCATGAGTAAAGCAAGAATTGTAATGAAACTTCAGGGGTGACTAATCACACAAGGTAGAATCACCCCAAGGAAAGGGCTGCAATGCCCTGAAGGTTTAAAAAAGCTGCTGCTTGTAGATGTTATGGTGACAGGATATTTGCAAGAAGCAAGTGATGGTGAACCCCTGATAGGAGGCACCCTGTTCCCCATAGGATTCTTACAGCAGAAGCAACAGACCTAAAGCTTTTCTGGGGCCCCTTTTATTGGGTGCACCTCACCAACTTGCTTCTTGTTCAGCTGCCTCCAGCAACAAATCAAGAGGGCAAAAATTAAATAAAGGACTCAACTAAGACATTTAATCTTCTAAAACCTCTTGTATGATAAGCACTCTTATACGTAACATTGTCACCTTGAAGTTTTATGAACTGGATCATGACTACCAATTCAGATCAGGCACTTGGAACAGTTCTTGCTCACAAAAGTGTAAAACCACTATAACTGCTGGGTTCACCCAGTCAGGGGCAGGGCTTGCCATAAGATGAGAAAGAAAGATTTTACCAGTATGTAAAAACAAAGTGAATATTTGCTTCTCATCAATGGTGTGCTTTTAAATCCCTGTTTAACTTTAATATATAGAAGGTCTAAAAGTACCAAACAGAAGCTTTTGTTCACTGTCAAGCTTAATTGCTTCACATGACATGAAGTAAAACTTTGCTATTCTTGCAGAACCTAGGGACCAAGCTGTTGAATAGAATACAAGCTAGGGTGCAAAGGCCTTTCCTGTTTTGCAAAATCCCATGGTAGGTATAAAGCTACAGATAATTCACTGCTTCCCAGTTTCAGTAGTTTACCTGGTTCCACCCTAAACTCAGCATGTTTTAGCTATTGCTGCTTCTGAACTACAAAATCATCTGAAAATCACCAACAGGGGAAACACTTCTGTATAAAGAAAGGTCTTTGGGAGCATTCAAACACACCTCTTTACAGCAAGTCATATATCTGATGGCATTAGAAGAAATATATAATGGATTGAGTTTGCCTAAAAAGTTAGCACACATGTCAAACTTGGATCAGTGTCACCAAGCTTCCCAAGTCGTACTGAGTGAGGAAAGGAAGAGATAGCACCAATGGGTCAGTCATGAAATGAGACAGAAGGCATCTAGAATGCTTCTAGAGTTCCTTCATAGCACAACAGGATCAGGAGAGAAGCACCCATCTATTAAAGTCACAGTTTTCATCACTATCCTTTCCCCCTTCAAGACATCAAGCAAATTCCACAAGAGGAAAAAAAAAAAAAAAAAAAAAAAGAAGAAAAATGGTCAAAACAAGTGTAGCCTTCCATTCATAGCTGCCATCTTGTTGCAGTAGTTGGTAGCAAGTAGCCACAGACACAAGAAACTAATTAACCAGAGGATTCCCCTGATACACACCTCAATCTCTGTTACTTTTCTTCTAACCAGAACCTTGAAGATACAAAGAACAACACGGAAAAAAAAAACGTCTAGGACCTTTTGAGTCCTGCTGGGAACTAGGCCCATCAATTCAAACTACAGACAGGGTCCCTAAAGATCCTAATAACTATTGCTACACTTAGCTTCAAACTAAGGTATAATAAAATCTGGACTGGCACCTTTTCCCTTCTACCTTCTAAAACTTTCTGTATCCACAAGACTAGGTTTGATTAAAGCCCTTTCTCTACAATGTTACCCAAAACAGAACTGCCCAAGTCCTGGTGACAGGACTGTTGAGTGCACCCCTCACACGTGCTGAATGCTCCTGTTTCACATTCAGTGGCCCATCCATTCACAGAGTAAGCACCTGCATAGGCAAAATAGCCAATGAATCCCAGAACAGAAGCCTTGCACCCATCAGTCACAGAGAGATGAGAGCCTACTCACGGCAAATAAACAAACTGCACACAACTGGAGGAGAGACTTCTCAGAGCTTGACAACGCTCATTTTTAGCACTCAACTACTTCAACCCTCTGCAGTCCAAAGCATGGGGGGAATTATATGCCCTTTTTGGTGGCTGCTTTAACTGTTCACACTTCACAAACTTTCCAGAACACAAAATACTTAAACCAGACTAGATTAAACAGTGAAGGTTTCCTGTTGAGAGTATGGCAAGATCAGCAGGCTGATGCATGATGGACTTTCTACACAGCCTACAAAGCCTCCAGCAACCAAACCCCCCCATTACATGTCAGAACAGCAAATCATGTGCACTAGTTCAAAGGTTACCAGAGTTAATCTTGGATTCTTATTAATAGTGCTACACAGCCTAGTGTCACTCATAGCAAACCTCCCATAACAAAATGGAAACCTACATGTGCTAACATTTAGCCTAGCTTGAGGAGGTGTAGAGACTCAGAACTCAACAGGTTTTGCTGCTTAAGCCACGCAGCAGCATGTTTCTGTAAGCCTGGTGAGATGAATGATAAGAGCTACCAACCAAGTGGTTTTGACACAAATGCTTTTCCTGCCCAGCCAGAACTGTTCCCTAGAACATTTCCTCCATCTGTCTTCTTCACAATGGATTTATTTTTGTGATGAAGCCCACATAAACGTACATCTAACTGCCCAGGTTTCACCCACATTTGACCTTGATTTTTTTTCCTTGACTGAAGGAAAGTCTCTTGCATTTTACTGTTTTGTTAATTAAGCAGCTATTAACAAATCTTAAACTAGCACAGTAGTAGTCATGTTTATTTCACATGAAGAACTGATTATACAGTTATGCCAGCATATCCTGTTCCTGCAAACCGAAGATCAAGAAATAATGTTTCAAATATTATTTCAGTTGGGTCTGTAACTAGAGCAGATGGGGCAGGAAACCAAAGGCTGATACAGCAGCAGGCCTGCAGCTCTGTACGGCAACAGGCACAGACCTGGAACCGCTCTCTGTGGAGCCTTCAGCGTGCAATACAAAGCATTACACCAAAACACTTGCATTTCTCTATCTGCTCCAGTTTTCAAAAGCTCCGAAAGCAGAACTGCTCTGTCAAAACCAGAACTGCTCTGTCAAAACCAGAAAGCAGCAGACTGAGAAGGTGAATCCAGCCTAGGGTGTGTCTGCGGAGGCTGCAATGAGCACCTCGCAGCCAGCCTTCAGATTCAGCCTGGTGCTGGGAACCCCGCCCCGCAAGCCTCTCTTGCTCAGGATTTCTTGGCCGAGCCACACTAAAAAAAGTCACTCATCACGACTGTAAACTCTCTGGCTAAAAGGTCTCAGCTGCATCTTACAAAGGTGTCCACTTGTGCTATTTCTGTTAATCTTACTGAACTTGTAACCTGTATGTTAGCTTTTTTAGTAAATAAATCTTCACTAATCACTAATATTTGATGGAAGGCGCTTCTAAAGCCTAAGAAAATGCTGTCTTAACCTTGAAGAGGCTGAGATTTGATAGCCTTTAAGACGTTGATGTTTAAATAATAACAACCATCATCTAGCTATCAGAGATGGCATTTAGGACATCAGGAAATGTAGCTGTCAATCAAATAGGTATTCAGTATCTAAAGTAAAAAAAGTAAACTATTAAAAGAAAAGAAAATCACAGTGAATTTCATTTCAACTTCGATTTGCACAGAGGTAAGTTTTTGTTTGGATTTGTTTTTTTCCTCTCCTTTATGTAAACCACAGACTCTTAGCTTAAACATTAGATTTTCTTAGGCCATTTCAGATCATTCCGGTACGGAAACATCCAGAGACTTCCAGCCTGCTCCTTCCTGTTTTATCAATGAAGAGCTGGGACTAATTCTTTCGCTCCAACCAGGAGAAATTAAATGGAAAAACCCCACGCTCCTCATTAGTCACCGAACTCCTGCTGCGAGGAGAGTCAAGTACGGACTTGACTAGACTTTCTAAAGTACCAAAATCTCTTCAGCCAAGAAATACCTCGAGTCAAGCTGGGACAAGGTTCCCTGGCAACCCAAACTGACTAACTGCAAGTTGTGAAAGCCCCAACTTCTCCTCTTCAGGGCGCGCACGAGGCGGCCATAGCAGCCACCCGCTCCCACCAGGCTCTCGGAAGCCTCGCCCCGCTCCCCCCGCGCTCCGGGCGCACACGCGGGCGGGCGGCGCCGCCGCCGCGCTCCGCCGGACATTTTAGGGCGGAGAGGCGGCCCCGCCGCGCCGAGACCCCGCGGTCCGGGCGCGGCCCCTCGGGCGGGGGAGCACAAGATGGAGGGGCGGGCGGGAGGCTCCGCTCCCCGGGACTCCTTCGTGCTCCTCGCCGCTCCCTCTGCGGCGGCCGCCGCCGGCCGGGGCGCAGCCGAGCCCAGGCGGGAGGAGCCCCCAGGCCGCGCCCGCCCGGCCCCGCGCCCCCGCCCGGACCCCGCGGCGGGGCCTCCGTTCTGCCCCGCGCCGGCGGCACCCACCGTTTTCGGCATCTTCCCGGCGGGCTGGGCACGGCCGTCGCTCCTCCTGCGCCGGTGGGGATCCGCACGGGCTCCGCGCTGCTTCTAACGGGACTCCGCGCCGCGCCTCTCCGCCCGGCCAGGCCCCGCCCGGCCCCGCCCGGCCGCCTCCGTGCGGGGCTGGAGCCGCGGCGCCCCCGCCCCGGGAAGGCCGAGCCGGGCGGTCCCTGCGGAGCGGCCCCGGAGGGGCGCGGCCTCGGGGGCTGCGGGGGCTGCGGCACACTCCCGTCGGTGCAGGAGCCGAGGGCTTCCAGCGCCCGTAAAGTAGTGCCTAGGCAGCCCCGGTCACAGAAGTTTTTGCGCGGATCGATGTCATTGGGACTTCTGGTTCTTGATAAAAGCATTATTTAAGAAAATAATGCTATTTTGTCGGCGACTGCACTGTTCAAAGTAAGACCGCAGCACTGACTTGTGACCAATGCTTCTGTCCCTTGTTAGCCAGCGCCGTGTGCACACAGGTGCAGCTCAGCGGGCTCACAGCCCCGGATCCTCGGCCCGTGCTGGGGCCGGTCACTGTGCTGTTCTGTGCAAGGTTTTCACAGCCACCTGTTTGATTAAAAAGTACACTTCCAGTTTGTACGGAAAATCACGCTGTGATAAGCCGGTCTCCATAAAAGAGGCAGAGGAGTCCTGCAACTTTATTCGAATCAAGGGAGAGAGTCCACTGGTACACACATATTCCCAGGGTTTTTTCTCTCGAGGTTTCAGAGGGCGCAGCCTCCTTTTATCCTGAACTCCCGGCCGCACGTTGCCCTCTTCCTTTCTCCATTGGCTGAGGTACTAGGAAGGCACAGCCTTCCCGAACTGCCTACCGTGTATTCCCCCCTCGAACCTGTCATTTTACCCCAAAGTTCAGAAACTCAAGCTTGTGCAGACCCACTTGACTGTTTCAGGATCCAAGCTGTCTGGGATCTGCAACAAACCTGCTGCCCAAAGTTAGCAGAGACATTAAGACCCATTTCAAGGACTTTAATATCTATACCTTCACCCATCGAATTGTTTGTAAAGACATGAGCACACAGCTTCCCTCTCAAGTTCCAGATGCTTCAAAAGCCCAAGGGACTGTGGCTCCCTGAAGCTTGGCAAGTCACGTCTGGTCTTCAAGGCTTCTCCAAGGCCACACCCACGATCACAGAATATAAATGAGCAACCAAATTCAAGGATGAAAATAGCAGAGGATCACTCGCAGGCCATCCACCAAATCTTCTCTTGCCATCTCTGTTTTCCAGCCACTGATGGAGGGAATCAAGGGTCACCATTTTCATGGGGATTTAAAGAAGCTGTCTCATCTCATTTGGGACTTTGAACATGACTTTCATACACGAAACTAAATCCTATTTTCTCCCAGGAAATTAGAAGTCATTATTTTTGAAGTTAACAGCATCCAGAAGAAGGAAATTAAATAAATGTAAAGTCTTGTTTTTAAAGAAAATAGGAACATACCTTTTTTTTTTTTTTTTTCCTTGACTTTGTGTCTTCTTGTCAAATCTGTTAAACATTTTTTTCTGGCAGGAGATAGAAACAGGATCCAGGCACTTTGTTTGCTTCAGCTGAATATGCAGGTTTCACTTGAACTAGAATCTCTATGCTGTGCCTACATAGGAAAAAAACATGAGTATAATTGGATTGATGTAAACTGGTGTGACTTTTCTGCACAGAAAGTCACAGGGTGCCTAAGAGGCTGTTTAACAAAGTTGTCTTCCTTTTCTGTCTCCTTTTTACATTGAGACTTCCTTAGACGAGGTCAAACAAGACTGGTTATTCCACTTACTTCCTACAGAAATAGATACTGACAGAAGACATACAGAATAATAAAGTCACTTGCTTGTGATTTTTTCACAGGTTTGGATCCAGAAATATTAGGTGTGAGCTTTCTCCATAAATTCAAGAGACTCTGTGGAGATTTCTTTTATACTAGCAACATATATGATGAGGAGAGCCCAATTTTGCTTCTATTGAAACTTCTATACCAACATTCCTTCATAAAACTTAGGTAACTGTTTAGAAAATTCCATTAATCTGTTGGCAAAGGTGATAAAACTTTAGATGATAGAAGTCTAGCTATTTCCCTGCCAAATTTAAGGGGCCATAATTTAACATCCAGGGATCTAAAATTTTTCTTCACAGTGCTAATGACAGGAGGGCTAATGAGGCAAACGAATCCCCATGCCAGTGAAACAATCAGACCCAAAGCAACTGTATTCCCACTTACAGTGTGCCAGGCATTGGCCATGTCCACAGAAAGTCATAAACTCCGTGTCAAACAGTCCCAAAGAGTCTGAAGGGCCGAGACAAAGCTTCAGCATAACCTACACTTGTTTCTGACCCCAGCCACTTCTCTTGCCCTTCTTCCCTATTATTCATACCAATAGCCAAACAAAATAGCATTCATGCCACTTTGAAAGACAAGAGTATCCTGTGACAGGCACATGAGTCTCTACACCTCACTTCCTCTCCAGCTTCTTCTTTTCCCCTTCCCCTTCACTGTTGTGGTGGAGAGCAAGACATCTGAAATTTGAACCTCGTGGCACTCCAGCCACAGTTCCATGATGAATTCCTGCGAATTCCTGGAGGTGCTGCACCAAGACATGAAATTCCCTACAGACCTCTCCTTTAGCAGCTGCTGAGGAGCCATGGTGTCATCCAGCAGCCTTTTGCTGAGCCCTCCCTGCCTGGCCATGTGTGAGAAGGACCATATCAGGGGATTGCTTGAGAATTGCAGATGGATTACATCTCCCTCTGAATTCAGGATGAAATTCCAAGGGGTAAAAGCACCAGCCAATTAAAAGTCCTCCTTGCAGGAGGCTGGAGAAATGAGTAACATTACCCAGGGCCTCAAAAATGCTGTTACTCCCATACTGCTCAGATCCCAAATAATATTAAAGTATTTCAGAATTAGATTAGACCAGGATGACATTAAGCATTCTCCTGGGAAGAGGTCTGGTATTTCACTGGGGATTTATTGTCTTATGCTTTATTTTCATCAAGCCTTTTGTAGTAGCTTCTTTAAAGCAGAAAGAACACATAAATTATTTGTTCTGACATACCAGAATTATTTAGCATGAGCTAAATAATTTTATAGCATATGGGTTTTTTTTTGACTAATGAGGAGTAACTTGAGTTCCTCTTTGCATGGCTTTGACAGAAGATAGAAGCCAAAGGTGTTTCATACTAGAGGGGAATTTCAGAGGGCTGAAATTCAGTTTGATTCACATAAGTAAAGGAAGGCACAAAATGAAATTGTTACTGTAATATGAGAACTGCACCTTCAACACACAGTAGTCCTGGATTGACTCTATTTAAAATGAACCAGTCTGGTTCTGAGATCTTCTTTGAATAGCAGCTAAACTTCCTTCTACTGTTCAGACTTTAATGCCTATAGGTTCATAATGAATTGCTGTTGGTGATGATCTTAGATCTTTTCAGTGTTTAATTGTATTTAGGGGTAAAAAGCATCTTTCCTCCCAAACAAATATTATCACTCCAATCACACCTTTATGTCTTGAGAATTGGGGTAATCTTTTGAAGTGATTCTCAAGCTGGAAGGATGGGAGGAGTAAAGGGAAAAGCACACCACATTCAGGAAGGCAGGATTTGAAAAGCCTGGAAATAATTCCATTCATATGCAGCTGCAGTGACAGGGCAGAAGCTGAGGGGGCCACTGGATTTGTGAACCCATTTATCTGATCCCTTTTCCACCTCAAGAAAAGGAATTCATTGCAGTATGTGGTCCCAGCTCCTGGCTTGTCCACTCACCAGGGCAGAAATAACTGAAACTGCCTGGAAATCCCAGGGATTTGTGTCTGCCAGATGCTTTGTAAAGCCCTGGTTCCTCATTCCCTCCAGCATATAAATCCCCCACTGGCAGTGACAGCCCTGCAAGGAACATGGAGAAGGCTTTGCTAGGAACAATGACTCACTGTATGGCCCACACCACTCATCTCTTCCTGTATGTCTGGGGATGTGCTGGGAATATGCTGTTTGTGCAGGGGGAGACTAAAGGGGAGGGTTTCAAATCAGACAAAAGGTGTGCAATGAATGCAATGATCATATGAAAAAAAAAAGTAAGAACAACCCATATGCTAGAATTGTCTCATCTTCATTTTTGCTTTGTTTGTACCATATGGGAGCAAATGCTCATGCTTTCTACATCTTGTACTGCTTGCAGCAATGTGGGGAACAAAGGGAAATCTAATGGATATTCTGGGACTTTACTCCAAATCTTTACATCCCAAATAACAGATAACATCACTAGGAAGGACAAAAAAAAAAATAATGGGAATATGTTTTGCCAGTTTGTGTGAAAGGTACTGATACTGGCACCTTCTCCTTAGAGCAAGGAGGTGGAGTAAATCCCGTTGATCTGTTCCACCTCAAAACAGTGAAGAAAAATTATTCCTGTGAGTGATGGGAAGAATCAAGGTAGGGCTTTCAGTTTTAGAAAAATGTTTCTAATCTAAAAAGTAACTCCACAGTATTTATTCTGATAGGTTTGAGGGTGTGATGTGTAGCCAAAAGGAAACATGCTTACTCACATGTATTTCTCAGAGGCCATTAAACATTTACAGTAATCATGGCCAGCTAAAAACATACTGGAAGCAAAATGTAAAAAACCTACATTACCCATTGCATTTTATCCCCTTGAGGCATGTTAAGGAAACTTCCTTATCTGACCATTCAGCAGCCACTCTGGCAGTTACACTCCCACCACCAGAGACTTTAATGCTGGGACCAAAACCCCTTCTCAACAGGCAGCTCCAGTGACCTGGTAGGGCCCCCACTTGACTCCCCACACACCCCACTCTCAGACACTCGAAGTTTTCCCTACCAGCTTGATCCCAGGGTTCCCACAGCAGAGTCTCAGGCCTCTGGCTGTTTTAAGTAATTTTATCACAGCAACAGAATCACAGTTTGTCCTGGTGCCTCCAGGGAGGGACCGTGAACAAAGGACTCCCTGCACTTTTACATCCTCACAGTCTGCGCTGGCATAGCCTGGGATCTTCTGAGTCACGGACTCCTGCTGTGTCTCTGAGTGTCTGGTCACCTGGCTGGCACCACAGGTCCTCGTGCCATCGTGCAAAGGGCCCGTGCCAGTCCATGACCTCCTGTCCCTGAGCTCAATCCTCAGCCTGCACTAGAGTCTGCACACTGAGCTACCTGCACTAAATGTATTCCCCAACAGGCATCCACAAAACCTGTGGGACATCCACCAGACCTGTCTTGACCAGCAAAGACTCATTGTAACAAACCATGATGAAAGAAACCCCATTAAATCTCCAAAATCTGACAAAACCTCATGCTCTGCTCTTCATCCATCTTATTTTCTTAACAGGACAATTCAAGGTTTGTAGACATAAAATCTACATTTTTTTTTTCAATAGTGCTTAGACTGCCTATAGTTTACATGCAGTACTAACAGGCTTTGCTGCAGAAAGGGAGGTGATTTGGAGTCTTCAGCCAAGATCCTCACAGTTTCAGTGCCCCAAAGAAACAGGCTTTGTGGGAGTTTTCTCCTCTCTTCCCCCTCTCTCCTGCTCTGCCTCCTCAGATGGCTGGTGTGGAGCCAAGATGATGGTACTGGTGTGATGACCATGTAGGGCCACTGCCTTTCTGACTCAGAGGTTGGGAACTCGGAGACTGTAACAAAGGCCACCGGGCGCTTCCTTCCATGGCTTCCAGAGAAGGGGAGTGGCCAGTCCAACCTCAGGGGGTGAGAACCAGGCTCCAGATGCTTCTGATACAGGTGACCACTGCATAGGAGTCTATGTGGAAGGCATCCATTTACACTGGGCTTTTCTGAAGGTATCGACATTTAATAATCAGGACTAACTGTATATAGAATCATTCCTAGATGGTGAAAAGGGCCAAAGAAGGACCAAACCGAGTGTTACTGAGCAAGAACCAGGGATCAGCCACTTCTTAGAGGGATTTTCAGGTCATGTAGTTTCACTGTTTAAAATTAAACTCCCCCCAAAGGCATGTGGGTCACCAGCACTTGCTGTAATGAGCTGTAATAGCAGGATACTCCAGCTGCAAACAAAATCCAGTTATGACAGGAGATAGTGGAGGCAGTAGTGTCCTCTAGATTAGAAATAGAGACTAGCAGATAGCTCTCCTTGGTCCTACAAGCTGTGTCAATGGGTGACTGGATGGTTTTATATTCCTTTTGACTAGCTATCAAAGTAATACAATAAGATTGGCTATCTCAGAGGGGGCTGACAAAGTTGTCATCTTAAGGCTTCAGGCAACTAATTCTGTATGTTATGTTAATAGTTTATAAATAAATACTTCTACATATAATCTCAATTCTTAATTTAAGAGACTAGTTTCCTGGACATTTTTTTGGAGCTGTCAGTGCAAAGAGTTTATTTTTCAAGCCTTTTGTGGTGTTACAGTTCAAGTACTTCAGAGTACTGCTAGTATCAAGAGCCAGAGAGGCAGATAGCAGGACAAGACTAACAGCTGTTTTTCTTTCCCAGGCTCTACGATACATAAAAAGGAAAAAACTGTACAACAGTCTTATTCAAACAGCACCAATCGCAAAGTTGTAGAACAGATGCAGATTAATATGGAGTCTCATTCTCCATTTCTTAATGCTTTGTGTCCTCAGGCACAGTAATGATGTAAAATATGCCCCTCTGCTTGGAAAGTGTCCATGTGCCCATGCTGCATAGGTGTCGAGAACAGCTGCAAAGCCAGGGTCATGCATTTCATTTCATGTATTTCACATTTTCACATTTTCACACATAGAAATACACCTGGTACCAGTGTACAAACAGTTGTTAAAAAATTTTCCCACATCCCCATAATCTCTATCCTCTAGGTCTCCTGGGGATTACCAGCTTCTCAGCCACCAACTGCATGAGAAAGCCACATTCACATTAGCTTTTTAATTCAGACCAGGAGTTTGGTTTTGAAGTTAATTTCCTAATTCAGTGCAGTTTGTTTCCCATCACAGTGCAGTCTCATACCTGGTAAACTGTATTCCTTTTGGATGTGCTCCCGGAGTGCACCTATCATGCTCCAGTTGTTGGCAAGTATTCAGTTAATTGGGCCAGAACAGAGCAATTCCAAAATCATCTCATATGATGTGATAATAAATGTGAAGCACATTTAGTGTTCATGTTAAATAGTCAGCACCAGCTCCTTTGTTTTCCATATCTGCTCTTATTACACCACACTACTTGTTAATGTAGGCATGCTTACCTGTCAAAATGATCCAGACCTGCCTGTGTGTCTATAGAACCTGTTCGAATACTTTTAGCAAGATAGATTTTAATCAGGGTGACAGAAGTAAGTTAGGAGGCAAGGAGACATGCAGATTTACTGGCACCTCTGTGGGGACAGTAACCTCCAAGAAAGACAGTCTCAAATGCAGTCAGAATAGCACCTTCAGCCCCAGGCCATGCCTGGGAGACATGGGTGGGTTTAGCACCAAACTGCAGTTTTGGAGCTGGCTTCAAAATTCTCCTTCTCCCCTCTACAAAATGCCCTAGGTTCACCCATGCATTAAGACTTCACTGATTAACATCAAATTCCTCCTGGAACAGAGGAGTGCACCTCCCCAGAGGTTTAACCCTCCAGTCAGCCCCTACTCCCACTCAGCTATCCCTGACCTTCCCTCTCACCTGACACTGTGATTTAAAAACCTTCTCTCCCTCACACACAGAGCAACTGCTTATAATCTAACTTTCTTCTGCTTATCCAGGGCTCCAAGACTGACTCTGTGCTCCAGGAATTCCAGCTCCTACAGTGCAGAATCAGAGCAGGGGTGGGGTTCTCAGTCTCAACACTAATACTAAGTCAGTTCTCCCCACTGTACTGAAACTTGGTCAAGTGAATCAATGCATTGGAAAATAGGGCTCAGAAAACCATAAAAAGGGAAAAGAAATCTGGCCCATGTTTTCAGGTAGTGGCATGTAATGTGGAAGATGATCTCAGCACTAACCATTTCAGACAAATAATCCTTTACCAGTTCTTTCCATTTAAGCCTCAGCTCCATTCATTTTTGCCTGTGACTTAATACTATTTTTGGAAACCTTAAAAATATACAGGGAGTTGCCAGCCATTTTTATTCCGATGCAGGAACATTTTATACTGATGGCATTACTCCTGGCTCTTGCTCAAATATCAGGTTTTTTTCAAGGTGAACACCAAGTCCTGACCCATGGCAATGTCATCTAGGTAAGTGTTGCATCTGTTTCATGCTAGAACATTAAGTGGACTCAGAACTTCATTGTTCAGAAGCTGCCTAGGGCAGGAGTCTAATCTGGGACTGCTGATGCTAACCTCTCCCACTCAGCTGACACACTCACAAGTGAAGGGAATTCCCTCCCACCCTGTTAACATCACAGGGTGTGATACAGTCAGGGTTACATGACTGAGAGGGGTGTGCACGCCTGGGCAAGCCTAACGCCACACACACTCTCTGCACCCAGCATTTTTTTCCCTACACAGTGATGCACTACTCAGAACACACCACCCAGCCCAGACAGATGAAGGCATGAGAGATGACATCATTTGTTTTTCTTAGGTTTTTGCTAAACACATGGTATCTCCGACCAAAAAAAAAAAAAAAAAAAAAAAAAGAAGCAGAGAATTAAAGCATTTTAGGATATTTGTACAAATAGAGTGAGTGGGTAAGAGGAATTACAGGTGGATAGATAGATAGATCACAGATTGACAGGTAGGCATATATATAGACTTATAGATACATACTGTGTTCTTGGCTTTTCTGTGTCACAGCATTTCCTGTCTTCAGCCACAGACACAAAGAAGCAGGCACTCAGTCCCAATTATGCCTGTTTGGTTTCAGGAGAGTTTTTCTGTCTTCACAAGGAGTACAGATTTCTACCTTTAAAACACAGCCATGACTTTTTTGCTTCATCTTACAATTTCTTTCTCTCACTTAACCCATTTCTGTTTCTTCATTCTTAAGAAAAGGAAATCCCCTTTCCTTTTCTACTAATAGAAAACTACTAAAAGTAGTAGTTTTACTTTTAAAGATAAAGGATAAAAACTACTAATTTCAAAATTAGTTTTTTAAGCCCAAACATATTTTGAAAAGATCTCCAAGCCCAGGAGTTTTCCCCTTCCCCACTATACATACTCACTGAATTTCCCTGATGACAGGACCTCAGCACAATGAGTTTGCTTGAGTTTGGAGCTGATTTGCTCTGTAAAGGTTTTCAGTCACACAGAGAAAGTGGGACAGGCCCCATCCTGGACTTGGCATGCAGATCCTGTCACTACCACCAAAGACAGTGGAGGACAGAATTAGAAACTGAACTCACTTTGCCCTGTAGAGCTTCAAGGGCTTCCACTGGCTCACCTTAGTATTTAATTTCCTGCAGAGTGGTTGGCACTGTCAGAAAATATGAAGTTGGATAGTTAACTTTGCTTTAAAGACAGGAATATGTACGAGGTGGTTTCTTGAAAGTCCATTCCTATTTTCTACTAACCCTATTACTTGATGTATTTATAGGAGCTGAATGCTTACAGAAGCATAATAAGTATAGGAACAGGATGGTGTGAGGTAGGGCAGAATACAAGGTAGAGCATAGCACAGAAGCAAACTTCTTGTCATTGGTCATCATGTCCTCAACTCAATGTTTACAATTACACAATTTAGAGATAAAATACAGCAAAACACAGTATCATATAGTAAAGACATAACAAAATGTAATTTATAGTAAAGAATTCAGGCAATGTCAGTAAATATTTCTTTTCAGCAACACAGAAAAAAGATCCATTTCCATATTAACCAACACATGGTCGGACACCACCTGCACAGCCTGCCAAGGTAACTTGGGCTTTCTTGGAACAAACTTTAAGCCCTGTAGTGCCCCACTACAGCATAAAAAAATGGTGAAGTGCATCACCAGACCACCACCAACCCATCTTGCCTGTTGACTTCAGGGAACACAAGAGGCCAAGTGTGAGGACAGAATATATGTTTAAATTACCTGAATCTGTGCCAAACCATAGATGTTAACTGTGTCAGTTTCCTTTCAATTGAATTTTCTGACAATTTCCATTTTAAAGAACTCAGAGGAAGTAGACCAACTAAATACAAATAAAGTATTTCTCTTCTTTTAGAAGACTTTTTTTCACACAAGCTGTCTTTCTGTGAACACTAATACTGTATTCACACAGTACTGTATTGCTGACAGTAAACTTTTTGTCTGAAGCAGACAGGATATTTCTGTTTGATTAGCTAGGGCATTTTGAGTTTTGCTGACTTCATACTTTAATGCTAAAATATTTCAGCAGAGATGAGATTTGATCTGGCATAAGTCTGTAGGTATGTGGACAGGTGATGTCTGGTCTGTCTTCCTGGAACAAACAAATGCAGTAATGTTTTTTAATAAATTTGTACTGGTAGAAAGAGCCATCTCTGGGGTGGCTCTTTGTATCACCAGACCGATTTGTTTCTGGTCTGATACTCAGTCCTAAATCTGGCTTTACTGCCCTGGTGAATGATTTCTCTTCCACTTTCACTTTGATTTTACCTTGTTTTTTTCCCAATAAATGGAGTCAAACTTTCCTGGGTGATTTACCCTGGCTATAAGCAGAGATAATCCTGTACAAACCAGTGAGAATCAAGCACACTTCGCTCCTCTCCCAAATACATCATAACCTAAACTTCCATCAGTTCTACTTTGTAATCTTTTCTGATCTTCTCTCTACATCATTTTGTATTTGTCATAAGGGATTAAGAATTCTCATAAATCCCAATCATCACAGTACTGTGTCATTTTTATCTCACCCAAACCCAGGAAACATGGCATCACATCATGCCATAAAACCAAAATGGGAAACATTTAGCAGCAAAGACTACCTATATCAAAAATCACCTGAAGAAACTTGCCATGCAGAACACTGAAGCAGCCTGCAGTGTGTAAGCACCAAGTGAAAGCAGTCTCATGTACAAAGTCATCCCTGTGCTGTGGGAATGAAACCAGACTCAGCACATGACCCAGATTTCCTCCTGCACAAACACAGATCAATATCCTAGAAACACACAAACCAGTGTCTTAGATGAACATTCACACCTCACAAAGACCCACAGGTACCTGCCCCCCGACTCCAAAGCTGTGGCCACCCATCCTCTGCCACGTACAGCCCTGCTGCTGTCTCCCCCCTCAGTGTGCAGTTCACGAGTTTTCATTAGACTCAGCAAGAACCCCAGAGATGGGATAACTGCACAAAGGACCTGGCAAGTTCAGTGCTTAGAAGGAGAATCTCCTCTCCTGCCTTGCCAAGCCCACCCGATTACTTCAGCCCTCTAATGTAGAAGTTAATTCAAGTTCTCAACACCCCACAGCTCTCACAAGGGTGCCTGAGCACTTGGTTGTCCTGGGGCCTTTCTTGCAGCACAGCTGGGTGTAAGTCTGTAAGGTCCTGATGTTGTCATTAGAACCCAGTACTTGACTTCATTGGATGCAGGGTCCTGGCAACAGCTCTGCATAAATTCATTTCAGTTCCTAGTGCTGCACCCTGCAGCATTAGGAATGAAGAGCAAACTACTTAATGAGTGCTAATCATCTTGTATATACAGCTTTGAAAAGAGCTCAGCATGGTGAAGAATTGAATATCTTGGTTTTCCTATCCAAAAATAGCTCATGGGGAACAGCCCACTTTTGTATTCCAGTAAGTCCAAGTGAAAGTAAACCCAGCAAAATTTATACATGATTTTACTTTTTGTCCAGTAAACTGCAAGACCATTCTGTTTCCTTTTAATATCAGTCTCAGGTGTGTTTTATTTATTATACTCGCTTGTATTCTTCTCTAGGTTTACTCTCTTCAGAATTTCAAGTCTCCTTTATGGTAAAATAAATCTAATATTCTGATACTTCTGAAGGCATAGGATTGGTTTAAATCCAGATTAAGACAATTCATTTTATTCTGTAGAACACAGGTTCATTTAATCTCAGGGTCTCATTTTCCTTACATATAACACAAAAACACTGGCTTCTCATGTTTCAATAACAAAAAGTTATATTGCAGTTACTGATGTGTCAGGCAGTTGGCAGGTGTGCAAGGGAGGGTTTGAGTCCAAATTATTATAAATACAGTACTGTATTTATGAAGTTTTAAACCTTTTTTAGGGAAAAAAAAAAAAAAAACACCAGATTTTGCAGATATCCCACTGTGGTCATGTGAAAGTCTGCCCAAAGAGATTGCAGCTGAAGGATGTGCTGTGAAATCAGCCTAGCTATGGTCCTTCTCAAAAAAAGTTATGAGAGCCCATCTCTTTGAACCTGATTCTGTTCTTCCTTACAGTGGTGCAGACTTAGTGATTAACTGTAACTGAGACAGAAATCTGACTTTTTGAGTCAAATTCTAGGATAGCTTGTGTATCTAAGCTCCACAGAGCTTGGCTCTTCACTTTCCAGGAATTTATTTAATGCTCAGAAATGGAGGAAGAACATTTCACTGGCAATATCTGCTATACTGAGAACTAGCTTCACCTTTCAAAATTATCAGATTAATTTCATATTGTACTATTTTATATAATATCTAGTGTTTGACTTAACTGCCTTGTGTGTAGAGTGATTTGGAATGAAGTGATTTGGAATGAAAGTGAGTGTTATAAAAAAGTAGATGTCTGGTAATGAAAATCTGATGTGATTTTGGTGAGTGGCTTCCCTGTGTTTGTCCTCAGCTAAGAACATTTCATGTATTTCAGCTCTGCCTCTAAAGTAACCATAGTTCAAGGCATTAATATTTCATGAGGCATAAACGGTTCCCCTTTAGGAAAAGTAAAAGCAGTTTTTCCTGTTTGTGAAATTTCCACATTGCCAAGAACAAGAAAGCTTTTGAAACACTATCTTTGCTGCTTGCAGAGCTTCACTGCCTTATAGGGTCTGAATCCCCTGGATTCACGCTGGGGGCGGGCTGGGAATGCTGGCTTTTCCTCCTTCTGGGTGATTCTAGGAGGCCTGCAAATGATGTCATGGTACATTTTAGGCTACAATAACAGGAAATCATCAAGTGTTTACACTGGCAGACTGGGCTGTGATGTGATTTTCCTCCTCTTCCTCTCTGCCCCCCCCACCCACCTCGCCCCTGCCATTGACTTCCTTGATATATCTGCTTCCTCTGATTAAAATACTACAAGGTGGCAACACTGAAGGAGGAAAAAGGGAAGTGGGGGAGGGAGACAGAAAGGCATATTTTAAAAAAGGATTATTCCCCACAAATCACTGACAGAGAGCACAGTCCTCCCTCTCTGGCCCTGCACATTCTGTGTTAGTGCAGTGGCTCAGAAACACGTCAGAAACTGGCCTGCTGAGGAACTGCAGGATGGACCGCTCCCAGCTGAGACATGAAAAAGAAACTCTCCCCTCCTAGCACAGATGAGTCACAGAAAATATCTCCCTGGCAAAGTTTTCTTTCTTGCTGCACAGGCACATCTAAAAATATATGCCATGGGTTGATGGATTTCAAGGAGGAGAAGGCGACATTTTCAGGGCTTGGGTCAGAGCAAGGATGTGAGTGACTTTTATCCAGAGACTGTATCACTATCTGTAGCAAACATCAGCTTTCAGTTTCAGTTTCAGAGGCGAGGGAGGGTGCTAGGGTTCAGGTCCTGCTTGTACCAGTGATAGACAGTATGAATGTTAGACATCGTGTCCTTTCCAACCTGTTAATACAAAGGCAAGGAGGAGGAAGATGTAAAGTGGTATCCAGAAGACAAGGGATTCCAATGAGGTAAAACAGACTAATTAGCTCCAGGGTAGTTCATGTTTCCATGACTGTACAGGACCTGGCATTAGCTCAGTTCATAGAGCATGGTGCTAACAACAACAAGGTGGTGTGTTTGAGCCTCAATGGGCCATTCACTTTGGAGTTGGACACAATGATCCTTGTGGGTCCCCTCCAACTCAGAATATTCTGATTCTGTGATACACTTCCAGCTCATTGCTGTTGCACTGGGTTAGCAGAGTGCACACAAGTAGCTCCAAGTTGGAGGAACAGTAAGGAGTACCTGGAAGGGGCTAACTCTAGAGCAGATATCAGCATTTTGCAGGAGCTTATGGAGGATGTCTCATTTACAGCAGTGTGGAATGGAGTGTGAGATGAGAAAGACTGCAAATACTGAAGAAGTTTTCTGAAAATGAAAATGTGTAAAAGAAGTACACACCAGGGGTCTCATTGCCCTGAGCTGGAGGACCATGACTGCAAGAATGATCATCTCCCAGCTGACCCTAAAATTGTGCAGGATCTGCAGCTCCAGATGGATTTCCACAAATCTAAGGGGCCTGATGGGATTCAACCAAGAATTCTCAAAGAGCTGCTGATGTCATTGCAAAGCCCCTCTCGATGATTTTTGCGTGTCTTGGGAATTTGGAGAGGTCCCAGCTGACTGGAAGCTATGAACATTGTCCTGATTTTCAAGAAAAGCAAGTAGGAGGACCCTGGAAACTGCAGGCTGGTCAGTCTCACTTCAGTGTCCATTAAAATCATGGAAGATATTCTGGGAGGTATTGAAAAACACCTGAGGGACAATGCAGGCATCAGTCACAAGCAGGATGGCTTCATGAGGGAAGTCTTGATTGTCAAACATGCTTCCTTCTATGACAGAGTAACCCACCTAGTTGATCTAGGAAAGACAACTGATCTAATATTTTTGGACTTCAGCAAAGCTTTTGATACTGTCTCTCACAGTATCCTGCTGGATAAAATGTCCAACACACAGCTGAATAACCATGTTATGAGATGGGTGAGCAGCTGGCTCACAGGTTGGGCACAAAGAGTTGGAGTGAATGGGGTAGCACCAGGCTGCAGACCTGTCACTGGTGGGGTTCCACAGTGCTCCCTCCTTGGCCCAGTTCACTTCAAGATTAACAAGTTGCATGCAGGACTTGAAGGAATACTAAGTAACCTTGCCAATGATACTAAATTGTGAGCAGCTGTTGACTCCCTCTAAGGCAGGCAGGCCCTGCAGAGAGTCCTGGACAAATGAGAGAAGTGGGCAATTACCAACTCTATGAGTTTAACAAGGGCCAGATTCTGTACTGGACAGAGCAAGCCTGGCTGTATGTACAGACTGGGGAACAAGAGGCTGGAGAGCAGTGCCATAGGAAAGGGACCTGGGCATCCTGGACAATGGCAAGTTGAATCTGAGTCAGCAGTGCCCTGGCAGCCAAGAAGGCCAACCATGTCCTGGGGGGCATCAGGCACAACATCACCAGATGGGCATGGGAGGGATTGTCCTGCTCTGCTCTGCACTGGCACTGGAACACTTGAATACTGTGTGCAGTTTTGGGCACCACAATATTAAAAAGAGATTAATTTGTTAGAGAGGGTCCAAAGGAGGACCACAGGATGGGAGGATCTGGAGGGGAAGCCTTATGAAGAGTGGCTGAGGCCACTTCGTTTGTTCAGCCTGGAGAAGAGGAGATTGAGGGGAGACCTCACTGTGGTCTTCAATATCTTCACGAGGGGAAGTGGACAGGCAGGTGCTGATCTCTTCACTCTCATGACCAGTGACAGGACATAAGGAAATGGCATGGAGCTGAGTCAGGGGAAGTCTAGGTGGATATCAAGAAAACGCTTTTTATCCAGAGGGTGCTTGAGCTCTGGAACAGACTCCCTGGGGGAATGGTCACAGCACCAAGGCTGTCTGAGTTCAAGAGTCATTTGAACAATGCTCTCAGGCACATGTTGGGATTCTTGGGGATGATCCTGTGCAGGGCCAGGAGTTAGAATCAATGAGCCTTCAGGGTCCTTTCCAACTCAGCATACTCTATGATTCTATGATTCTGTAAATCTAGACAGAAATAAGGTAGGAAGGGAGAGAGTAACAATAATTTTATTTATGTTGTCTATTTTTTCTCCATTTATGCAACATCAGCAACACTGACAGTTTCAATTATGCTGAGAAATCTCCCAAATGGAGATGAGCCTGAGACACTCACTAAAGTGAAACTATTAGGATATGGAAAGTCTTTCTCAGAGTACCATGGCTATGTTCAGTGCATTTAGAAATTGCAGGTTTACAGTTCATAAAGCTCAAGAACAGGCAGACAGGAAACCTTTTAGAAAAAAAATACAGTCAGAGAGACTTACACCTTGCATCTGTGATGCAACTGTAAAGTGCAATTTACAGCAGTTAGCAGAAGGAACAAGAACCATGAAGATGTGATTTCACCACTCCAAGTTACTCAAATAGTTATCTATGGTTAGTGACAAGCTGATACAAACTGCATTAAAACCACGGGTGCTTTGGCTTCATCATTATTACAAATGATATTATTACCTGAGGCATCTAATCAGGGCTGTGAGAGAAAGACCATCACAGCAATGCTCACACATTTATTATCTGCCAGCAGCAGTCTACCCTGGTCCAGAATAAATAGGAAGCTTTTGCTCCAACCAGGTAGCTGGGATCTTAAGCCCACTAAAATAGGTGTTTCACTCCCAGACACACCCAAAATGAAGCACAATCTCACATGCTTTGCTGAATGAGGTGTTGAGGCTTTCCTCTCTTTAGTAATCCCAAAGATAAATTGTAAGGGTTCACCCACTGGTAAATTGTGCAGACCAATCAGCTCACCTTCGGGAATCAGTATAAAGATGAAGTCCTGTGCAAACCAATTATTATTATCAAATATACCTCCAAGGCATGTATCAACTATACCTCCAATGTGAAAGGAGAGAATTGTTCACTCTGTCACAAACTTTTTAACAGACAAAAAGCAATAACCTAAATCTACGACCTGATCTATGCTATGAAGCCATACTGGCTGCCAAGAACTAAATGAATAGATATAGATATGATTATTAATCCTAATAACATAGAAGGCACAGAGGGTCAACTTTGTGCAAGGCTAGGGTGGGGGAAAGATATTCACTTCATATTTTCCTCCTAAATAAATGGTGGGATGGAGATTTGTTTCAAAGAAAGCCAAGGTAGCAGTAGATTAAAACCAACCTCACTACATCATCTCTGTCTCCTTAGATAGTGACACAGGTGGTATCACTGAGAATGACTTCTGCAGTTTGGCAGCCAGGACGGAGGGTGGCCTTCGGTGAGGATTCTGAGACTCACTCCTCACCAGTTGCCTCCAGAGCTCCTCTGCAGGCAGAGGTAAGCTGGAAGAAGGATACACAGAATGTTATGTGGGAAAGATTTGGCCTTACTGCAATCAGCTGTTTTTCCAGGCACAATCTTCAGGCTGAAAACAGGTTTGTTCAACATGTGGTAGCATCAGAGTGGTTAGAAGCTGCCTGGCCACAGCAAGTGGACAGACCCTCCCATACACGCACTCTCCCATCACTCAGTCACTAAGGATTTTCCATCACTTCTTTGCAAACATTGTGGAGCCAGAATGAAAACCTGTTTGGACAACTACAGTGACATCAAATCTAAATGTATCCAGAAGAGCAAAGCTACAATTGCACAGAAACAGTAAAAGGCAGAAATACCTGGAAGGGGCACTACTTGCACCTCAGTGAGCAAACACTTTGAAACACGAATGTCTTGAGGGTGCTCCTTCTTGAGTCCCAAGGAACATCCAGATTTGGGAACTTTAATTCACATCCAGCATATGTCAAATGCATTTGCTTTCTGTGAGTCAGAGCCTGGGGCTCACCAGGCTCTGCCTTCACCATCCAAAACTGAATTTCCCTGTGCTGCTGAGTCACACTGGCGACTGACAGGCTGTGCAGATAGGCTCTGCAGATGCAGGCTGAAAGATTGTGTGAGTGTGCTGCACCAAACTTTACATTTTCCATACCCTGAGGGCCCAGGAAAGTCATTGCCTGCACTGGCACAACAAGTTTTCACCAGTCATGGTGCTGGCAGTACTCAGGGTGGGTAAGAATATGGATTATTTGTCTGAAAGTGCCCTGAGTGTCAGTGGCCCCTCTCATCCATTTCATGGCTACAGTAACTCTGACAATACTATCCCTTCTGTGAGCAGTATCCACCTCTGTCCTAGCATTTGTAGGGAAAAACAGAAGCAGCGGATCAGGTCTGGCTCTTCCCACAATGAAACATTTGACTAAGAGATTTCTTGAAGGGACTTAAAGCTTTTTTCTTCCAGCCTGGGACAGGTTGGTTCTAATAAATGCACTATGTTCAAAGCACAGGAAGCACAGATGGAGTTAACATGGCTAAAATCACTGGAAATCCCAGCCCACTGAATGTGGACAATATTAAGAAAACAGAAGAGAGGGACAGGAGTACTGAACTTCTAATTGCTTTCAGGATGTCACTAGCTGGGAAGCAAGTAGGAGGTAATATTATTTAACAGTGATGAATGGCCACAGTGAGCAGTCCTTTACCTCAGTTCAAATCCTGCTCACCTCACAAGCTCTGCAGCTGTGCTGGAAGTCACAAGATCAAATTGCACCATCCAATTTGGTGGCACTCTGTGGCAAAAGGGGTATGGAGATGGAGCTGCAAATCAATGCAAGAAAAGGATGTGGGACACAGCACAGTTAGCTACCTTGGCCAGGCTTCCACTTGCAACAGTAGCAAAGTACCTCATTTTGTGCAGTTACACCTCAAAATCTCATTTGAGCAAGAAAGCTGATAGCCAGTATAGCTCATTTTGTCTTGCTGCAGAAGGCTTAATTCTCCCTCTAGAATTCTCCCTCTAGAAGACAATGCTAGTCTGGAAGAGCTTGGCTGGCATGGGAAGGCACAAAACTCACTTCTTTAGAAACCTAGATAGGAAATCAAGCTCACAAGGAAGCGCCAAAGGCTCTAAGGGTCTAGCAGACACCTCATGACCATTAATTTATTTAGCATGCTGAGCATCAGAAGCAGCTTAGTCCTTAACCCACTGTGAGAAAATTTGTGTTAAATATGTTATTTTTAAGTTCAAGAGGATGGAGTTTTGGAATAGGGTAAGAAAAAAAAAAAAAAAACCAAAAACATTGAGGGTGAACGTAGCAAACCAGGAAAACAGTGACTTCTAAGCACAAAGTGTAGACATGGTTGGTTAAGGAAACCACACAGCTAAAAATCACATTTAGGGACCCAATGCAATCCATTTTTATGCCATTGCCTTCATGTACTCCTAGCTTGGATATCAAGGAAAAGCTTTTCACCCAGAGGGTGGCTGAGCACTGGAACAGGCTCTCCAGGGCAGTGGTCACAGCACCAGGCCTGTCTGAGCTCAAGATGCATTTGGACAAGGATCTCAGGAGTTGGATCCAGTGATCCTTGTGGGTCCCTTCCAACTCCCTGCATTCTGTAATTCTGTAATTACCAGCCCCCCAGCAGGGCCAAAGGAGCCAGTCAAAAGCACAGACAAGCCTAAGCCCCTTCCTTTCCTGGGCTGCACTGGAGTCATCAAGGAACCACACCACAAACTGCTGTCACAATGCGTAATACCAGCAGGTGCTTTTCCCTTCTCCTTCACTGAAGCAAAATGCCTCATAATGCTCCTCTTGTTGGGGAAACATTCAACTAAGAGACTCTGTGAGACACAAGTGTGGTCTAGGGAAGTGAAGGGCTCACCTTCTTGGCAAAGCCATGTTGCCAAGCACAGGCCCCATTTCTCCATCACTTCTGTGCTGTATGAAGCTGTGATGATGTTTTCCAGTACAAGCAACTCCTCATGCTTCCACACTGGGGAGTGCTGGGAACATGAAAAAGGAGGGGGAGCTGTATTTATTCCATGCTGATTCACAGGTCAGTTCAAGTTAGCAGGAATGGTCAGCATGCATGAAGTAATTTTTTGCTGAGAAACCCTAAGCTGTTTTGCAAGAATATGTTATTTTTATTGATACTTTCATTACAGGAGGCAAAAGTGCTCTTTGTCACATGGTTTAGTGTCATATGATAATCCTGCAAGGAGCAGGGAGTTGGACTTGATGATCTTTGTGGATCCCTTCTAACTTGAGACATTCTTTGGTTCTATGAAAAGCGAGGATTTTTTCACTTTCTAACCAATAAAGATGGAAAGATTTTCATGAGCTAAAAATGCCTCATTACATCTTTCTTATTTTGGACATTACTTCTGTATCAATGCACTATTGTATCTTCATGTTAAACATGTAAATGTTTCTCTTGTTTTGTCTTTATTACAACCAAATGGTTTTACTCAATCAAAATGTCTCCTTGTGGTCTTACCAAAGTGACTGCTTCCCTCTGGATGTGACGGGTGATCACTGGTCTGTGTGACCCTGGCAAACAGTCACTGGATGTGGTGCAAATCGGGGTCTGCAGATTCCCTCCTCATCAGCACGGCTTTGCCTCACGATGAGGAGCCTTGGCTGAGTCTGGGTGCCAGCTCTGGGTGTGCCCTGAGCACATCTCACCCGGTGGGGCCGGGCTGATGAGGACCCTGCTCCAGCAGTTTTGGTTTCATGCTCAGGTTCTGGCTCACTGAGTGACCTGCCACTGGACCCCACTGCATCTGAGATATCCAGTTTCTGAGTCTTTATTCTGACTCAAAATAAAAACATATTACCAACTACCATTGCCTCTCAAACGTCTCATGTGCTTTGTGCCTGAAATGTTTGCAGTGTTTTTTCTTTCACTTGCACTGGAATAGAGGGAAGTTACCTCATGTTTCAAGAAAAACAAAGCAACCTTAAAATGCTATTGTGAACAGAAAAATAATAGATACAGATAAAACTTAATCAAAACTGAAAAAAAATACAACCTTAATGAAATTTAAAAACTTAAACCTTATTGTATACTGAGTTTTTTACTTCCTAAACAAAATAATCTTAGCACATCATCCTGCTATATAAAAAAGGGATGTTGGGCATTTTATAACTCAAAAACTTCAGTCATTTCAGAATTAACCATATGTAACAAGACTATCCAATTAAAAGGGGAATATTCCTAATTTATATTTATGCCTCAAGAAAGTAAATTACATTAAAATGGTATTGAGTAGTATAGATTATGTACTTATTTTTGAAAAAAAAAAAAACAACCAAAAAACCACCCCATGTAGATATTTTGGCTAGCAGTGTTACATAAAAATCAAGAACTGGTGAAGGGCCATGAGGGGAACCTGGATGAGCAGGGCTGAGGTCACTTGGTCTCAGCCTGGAGGAGACTGAGGGGAAATCTCATCAATTTACAAGTTCCTCATGAGGAGAAGAGGAGGAGCAGGGCTGATCTCTTCCCTTTGGTGACCAGGGACAGGACCTAAGGGAATGGCCTGACATTGAGTTAGGGGAGGTTTAGGTTGGAGATCAGAAAAAAGTTCCTCACCAAGAAGTGAGCTTGCCCCGCTTTGGGTACTCTGTGCTGTTTTGGGCATCCAAAGGAGGGCCAGGAGCAAGGGGAGAGGCCTGGAGGGGAAGCCTTAGAGGAGTGGCTGAGGTCACTTGGTTTGTTCAGCCTGGAGGAGACTGAGGTCAGACCTCATTGTGTTCTTCAACATCTTCACGAGGGGAAGTGGAGGGGCAGGTACCAATCTCCTCACTCTCGTGACCAGTGACTCAAGGAAATTGCATGAAGCCGAGTCAGGGGACGTTTAGGTTTGTTATTAAGAAAAGACTTTTCACCCAGAGGGTGGTTGAGCCCTGGAACAGGCTCCCCAGGGAAGCGGTCACAGCACCAAGGCTGACAAAGCTCAAGAAGCGTTTGGACAACATTATGGGGCACATGGTGTGGCTGTTGGCGATGGCCCTGGGCTTTCTCTCAAGGCTTCCCTCGCTCTGATTCAGGACACACCTCGCCGTGCCTCAGCTCCCCGCACGCACAAGGAGAGAACGCGCCTGTTCCGCGCTGCTCCCGAGCCCCGGGGGCCGCAGCGGACGCCGCCGCCACCCCCGCCGCACCCCTGCAGCAGCCGCGGGGCCGGGCCCGCCTCAGGCGGCCGCACCCACAGCGAGCGGCGGGCGCGGGAAGCGGAAGCGGCGCGGGCAGGGCAGGGCAGGGCAGGGCAGGGCGGCGCGGCCCGCGGGGAGGCGGAGCGAGGAGCGGCATGGCGGCCCGCGCGGGCCCGGCCTGGTGCCGCGGGCGGCCGAAGCCGCTGCGGACGGTGGTGGCGTGGAGGGGCCGGGCGGAGTGGGACCAGGTGATGGTGGGGCTGTACTGCGGGGACAGCCGGCTGCAGCAGGACGCGCTGGACCGCGTCTCGGCATGGAAGAGCCGGTACGGGCCGCGCGCCGCGGGCGGGGAGCGCGATGCGGCTCTCGGGGCCGCCCCTCTGTCCCTGGAGCCGCTCTGTGCCCTCGGCCCCGGCTGTGCCCGGCGCTCGCGGTCCTGGGCCCGGGGGCCGCCGAGCAGCCGAGCGCAGCTCCCCACCGGAGCAGCTCCGCGGCCGGGCTGTGTGGGCAGGCCGGCGGTGCAGCCGGGCGGGCGGCCCCGTCTTGCGGGGCTCCTTCTTCATTGCGGGAGGCTCCGGGTGCGTAGCTTATGCCGAGGGCACGGTGGTCCCCTGGGAGCAGGGGAGGCAGAAACCCTGCATGCCCGCAACTTCACGGGCTGATTTCTCGAGGCAGTGAGCATACCCAAGGCCCTAAATTGCCTCTGCTGCATCCGTACACAAGACCCGCCTAGGTGAAGCATCTTGTCTGTGTGCTTGGCATATCAGTGAATATTAATTTAACTTGTGCTTAGGAGTAACCGTGTAACCACTCTGTTCCAATAGAAGCCTTCTGGAAAGAGCCTTTGATGCTGTCACAGCATACCATTTCTTATGTACCACAGAGCACAAAATGTAGGGGGAAAATTGCCCTTTTTACAGGGTGAGTGTATTTGTGTGAGCCTGCTCACCTGGTTTTCCTTTGCCTCTAGGTACGGTCCAAAAATGCCTCTTGCAGTGGACTGCACAGCAGAACTGATTCGCTGTAAGGTCCTCGATTCATCTGGCAGATTGAAATCACACGAGCTCATCCTCTCTTATGGGCTGGCTCTTGTAAGGTAAGGGCTCTCAAGGCCCTTGTGCTTTGAGAGAAAAACCTGAACAGATGTTATTATCCCACTGTCTGAGTTGACTTTGCATCTCTGGGACCACAGGGTTGTATAGTACATGGGGAGTTTCTCTCTGGAGTTCCAAGTTTCTCTGCAGCTCTTGATAGTAATTTATTTTTTTCTGTAACCTGCATGCAGATTTGTCAACTTGATCACAGAAAGGAAACAGAAGATGGTCAGCATTCCTCTGAGACAATTAGCAAGAGAGGTAACTATTTAATAAGAGTTGCTTCATCATTTACAGATTATTAACAACACTGAGTGGATGAAATTGTGGGGAGTCATTCTTTTGTTACCAAAATAACAGATATAGATGCTTGTTTATTCCAGCTGCAAAGCTTTAAACAGGTTTATTGCAACTGGATCTAAACCTTTGTTCTTTGAAGTCACAATGACAGTAACAAAAGCTGATGATCATTAAAGGTTTTTGAATCACATGTGATCAAAAGTCTTGATTTACATGTGTGTAGTTCCACTTGACATACTGTCACACATTTTGCTTTCTTGGCAACTGAGATAGGAAAAAGAGCTTAATCTTTGTAAATCCTAGTCTTTGACAAGCAAGGCTGTATGTAAAAACCACTCACATTTGCAGGTGTTTTCATCTTGTGTCTATTTCTTCAGGTGAGCTTTTCCACTCGTGTGGGGGAGGAAAGGTTCAAGCTGTAATTGTAGTAGCAGGACCAACTTGAGTCCTTTTACTGCCAGCTGCACTGAACATCATACCTGGGACTGAATAAGTTTTGACAGTGAAGGACAGACAGTATTTGAGACTCTTCTGTATATATTTGGGCCCCTGTGTGAGAATGATGAATTGATTTTTTTTTTCTCCTGAGTTTTTGAGAAAAGTTCTGCTTCTCGCTTTTTAAAACTGATCAAGCTTAAAAGCAAAGGTCTTGCATAGTTAAAGGTAGTTGTCCTCAAGAAAGTTGCAAAAAACTGCATGCAAATTACTGTGTAAATTTCAGTGTTATATATGATATTATTTGTATCTTTGATATATAGTTATCCAGAATGTCTCACCCATTGAAATATAATTTAACTACTTCTCAGTTACATTAAATTACATGTAACACCTCTGTCTAAAAAGAAATCTCTCCTTGCATGAAACACTGAAGGACTTGAACTGTAAAATGCAAGTTTGTATGGATCCTAGGCCACAGGAGGAGTGGCTTCATGGCCCACTCTTGAAGTGGGATGCAGGGGAAGCACAGCACAGGAGTGGCTAGGAAGGTGCTGTTCCCACCCGGTGGAGGCTCTCTGCAGCTGTGCAGGGCTGCCTGCAGGTGTGTGGGCTGATGCAGTGGGAGCAGAGGGGTCAGGTGTTGGCTGTTGTTGCAGGTGGACATCCCCGTGTGGGTCGTGGACCTCCGTCACGAGCTGACGCACGGGAAGCTGCCGCGGCTGGCCCTGTGCCGCAAGGGTGAGTGCCACCAGCGGCTGGTGTTGGGAGGGGTGGCCTGAGGCACACTTGGGGTGGCAGTGCCAGAGCTGCAGGCCCTGAGGGGAGCACCCTGCCTCCATTTTGGGGTCTGCAGGACAGGCAGGGATAGCTGAGCTGTGTCCGGTGGTTCCTCACAGGGCAAATGTTCAGAGGCTTTCTCCTATCCCCGAAAAAATTACTCGAAACAACAACAGCTGGTTGGAACAGTTTGGTGCTTTTGCTTCTTTGCAGCACAGGAAGTTCGTCTTGGGGAAATAGGTAAAAGCTTTTCCTGATGGTTTAGTGATACCTAACACTCTTAAAAAATCCCATTTAGGGAGAAATGTGGATACTGCAAGCCTGAGTGAGTGACCAGCTCATAGCATTTGAAGAGACTCCTGGAAATCTTGGGTTAAGGCTTGAGAATCCAGTTAAATAATCTTCAGCATGGTCCTTAGATTGAATTGAGAAAATGCTGATGAAACTAAAGGCATTTTCTTTCCATTCTATTTAATGTATGCATAGTGTAGTCCCTGCACAAAAAAAAAAGTATATTATTGTTGTGGATGCTGTGTTGACCATGATGATACTAAAGTGATACTGACTCATTTTCTCATCAGAATGCCACTGCAGGGATCTAGTTGCTGCTTAAATTTGACCTAGCTTGAGCAAGGTGCAGTGCCATAACAGTGTCCAATCTTCCCCCCCCCCAAAAAAAAAATGATGGGTAGTTGCAATGCCTGTGATACTGCATTGGGATTTTTTTCTGTCTTGTTTTTTTTTCTGGAGGTTAGTTTTGGTTTGGGTTTTGGGGGTTTTGTATGTTTGTTTGTTTGAGTTTTTTTAACTCATTCATGTTTTCATTAATGGAGTTTTTTGTGTTTTCAGGGTTCATAATTGGTTAATAGCATTTACTTTCATAATACAAGTTAGCAATATGCCACCTACTATTTTTTGCCATAACAAATCCTCACTGAGAAGATGTTTTCTCTTCTCTGTTAGGTTGTGATGTTGTGCTGGACTGGCTACGAAAGATGTATTGGAGCCGTCAGCTGGGCAATAACTTGTGTGAAGAAGATGAGGATGAGGAAGAAGAGCAGGAAGAGGTGGAAGCAAATGCAGATTTGGACGATGATGCATGGGAGATTCAAACCCCGCAGCATGAGGCCTGTCAGAAACACAAGGAATTCCATGGTAGGTGTTCCTAGAACAGCAACTAATCTAGGAATATGTTTTTGAGCTGTCTGGGTTTATCCAACTTACCCATCTTTGGCTACTGTTAGTGATAAAATATGGAAATTGTGGTTCAACCCCACTTGAGAAAATTCATGTTGCTGGAAAAGTCTGGGAGTTTTGGGAGCCTTCAGTGCATTGTCTCAACAGAATTGCTGGCTTCATTTGACTGATGCCTTCTTTGAGTGTATATGTAGCAAAATTAAGCAACTTCCTTAGATGCAAATTTCACTTACACAGTTGATCTTCTGCTTAAATTATATATTTATGTTTATTTCTAGAAAAAGTCAGAGATGTTTTGATATCTTACAAGAACGAGCAATTCCGGGTAAGTGCACTCTGATAATCAGCATTTCCATTAATTCTCTTTTCTTTCTTGGCCAATATGTTTTCTCTTCCTTGTTGCTTTAGTTAGTTCCATGCTCAGGTCTGTCTGCTAGTGTTGTCATACATGGCTTGCCAAAGGAAAACTTTGCACCAGAGGACAAGCAATTTGAGCTGTGACAGTTCCAGTGCGGGCACTTCGTTCAGGTTTATAAAGGAGATCTGTGCTTATTGGAGATTCCAAGAAAGGAGAACATTTGTGAACTTTTTCAGGTGCTGGTGATGAAATACACGTGGCACGTGCATCTTCTTGTCATAGCAGTAATGTCTTTGTCATGGGAGTATATTTTCTGTTAATGCTTGAATTTTTCCTTCACTCAGGTTATGCAGACTATGCCGTCTGTTTCAAAGTCTCGAGAATTGTGGTCTGATTCCTCTTCAGAATTGGACTGGATTTTGGCTCAGATCAAAGACCTGATGCAGGAAAACAGGTATGTCTCTGATAAAGAGCTGAGGTGAAAGGTATGGTGCTGAACTGGGCTGTAGACCTATTAAATTGCCTTTTCACAGTGTCCTGTAGCTGATCATGGAGAAAACAATTAGTGGATTTCCTCAACATCTTTGAGGACTGAGTTGTTGATGTGTGCTAATGAGCAGTGGTCCTTGTGCCAGATGGTCTCCAAGGTGTTGTCCCAGACTTAGTGATGCTGGCCCCAAGGCATGCAGCATCTTCAGTGTCTTCAAAAGCTCCCAAAAAAAGCTGCCAGGGTTGAGCTTTTCAAAGCTCAACTCTGTAGAGATTTTGATTTCACAGTAACCTTTGGAATTCTTCAAAACTGCAGGGCAATACTTGGCATTTTCTATATTTTTAATCTTTCTATTATTACAGAGCCTCGAGGACCTAGTGTTTTGAGACTTCCTTATTACCACATAAATTTGCATGGAGATCTTGACCTGCTTTGAGAAATCTAGCTGGTGTAACTGCAGAGGGGAGAGAGTATCATGTTACAGATAAGAGCTGTAACTCCTGATGTTTTGAATATAAATATATATGTCATACAGTAACAGCATTACCAGGTCTCTTGCTCAAACAAAAAATTCTCCATTCCCTCCTCACAGTTCCATGTGTTTGGCAGTCAAACTTGTTTCAGAAGAACTGGTGCAGGTGGTGTTTTGATACATAAAGGAATAAGTGGCAGTAATAAGTCTTTCTGCTCTAGGGCAGCAGTGGCTGAAGTTCTTCTCAGTGATGGCTTTCTCATCCCAAAGATGGATTGTCTGAAGATGCTAAATATCAAGTATGAAGGTGAGTGTTTTATGCATCACCCAAGTAGAAAATGCATAGCTAGTGTTATGACCAAGTTTGTTCTTCTTTTCTCATTATATTGAAATCTCTAATTGGCTGCATATTTTTTGTATATCTAGGTCCTTAAACATCTTTTGCCCTGTTCTCCAGAATCCCTTTTGGCCATGCTTAGCTACAGCTTTTGCATAAATCTCTTGGGATGGAAGGATAGCTCTTCAGCACTGAATATCTAGCCAAAATATCTTTGAAAACTTGCATCTCTGCCCTTTTCTGCAATAGTTGCTGATTTCAGGAACCCACACTAGTTTCTCTTCTACACTGAAGATTTGAAGCAAATCAAAGTGGATGGGGTTTTTTGAGCCTCATTCACCAGCTGCATCTTAGTTCCAAGCTGCTGCCCATATGTGTGGAGTTGCATTTGTTGTTTGCAAGAGAACTAGGCATCTAGAGGGAATGAAAATAAATCAATTCCCTATTTCACAGCCAAAGAACTTTCCAAGAAAGATTCTCACATTTCCATGACTATGTAACTGTAGAAAAATTTAAAGGCTTTTAGATTTTATATTGCTTTGCTCAATGAACCTTCTCTTTGCAGTATATTTTTTAGATAGAATAGCTCTTAATTATGTGTGAAATAAGCTGAAACTGGAAAGCGATTAACAAAACAGATCTCCCTGTGTTAATAATTTCCTTGTGTTAATTATCAAATTGCTACTTATTTTACTTGCCTAGTATAAGAAAAATGATAGTTTCAGGTTCATTGAGGACCTCAGGAAATATCCTGGAATCAGTGATCTGAGAACAAACCTCTTTAGTTTGGAGCAAGTGTCACACCCGTATTTCATAAAAAATTACAGAGCACCGTTTTCTGGCTTCTCTGATTAGTTTTTTTTCCTTCTTATTGCAGCAAATAAAGAGGTATGGCAATTCAAAATTCCCCCAGCATTTTACTGCTTCTGGCAGCCTTTGCTGTCAGGCCTCCTTTCACGAAGTTTTACACAGATCCTAATGGAGAAAATGTTTATAGAGTTGAAGGAATGTTCTGACTCTTCAGAGCTCCGGCCTCAGTTCTTGATCAACTGGATTTCTGAGTTGCTGACTGGCATTGCCAAAGTAAACGCTGGTGAGTGTGTCTGAATTTCTGTGTTTAAAAAAGCATAAGAGTTTCTTCTGTACTAGTGTAAAGCTATACTAGTAAAGTGGTGGGACCTTTATGTATAAAGTGCAGTAGCCTAATTAGTACATTTTGTCATGTGAACATAAAGCTTTTTTATTGTTGCATTTCTTGGACTTTTCACCTGCAGCTTGTGCATGTCATGTATTTCTTAGCAAAAAATTGAAGTTGTTATTGATAAGTTGGCTGCAGCCTCCTCAAGATAGGAAAAGCGAATCTCTCATAGGAAGATCAAGCCATTGAGTGGTAATTTCTCCAGACATCAATACTTGTAGGAAATAACATCCTTATATGCTCTCTGCTACTGTTACACGTGGTGTGTTATGAGATCCCTGTTCTGAGTTCTTTTCCCCCTTAACAGAAGCCTGCCTTTATAAGATACTAAATAGTGGTGCTATCCTTTATTGATCCTATCACAGGATTTTTATGCCTTCCAAACTTACACAGAAATAATAAGTAATATTTTGTTTTCAGTTCCTGACTCTTTAGAACTGTTAAAATTGGCAGACTGTATGTTTCATTCCAGAGATGGGCACTGAAGGGCCTTAATTATTCAGAGTGTCACAGGTTTCTGCTAACAGGGTTTTTATACTGTGACATCATGTAGCCTTGCAGAGGTTTGCACCCCTTAATTTTGGTGCCTCTTCTGTCCTCTCCTGGTCTGGCTCCAGAGATTTTGCTCCGGTCTGCACAAAGATTTTGGCAGTATTTCAGGCAGTCATAGGTGCTTTCAGTCAGTGCTGAGCATATCTATGATGTTCCAAGATCCCTGAATGCTGCTGGTTCCCAGCTGTTAAATCTACTGTTTGCAGAGCTATCTGGAATGATACTGGGTCCCAGATGCAGTACACTGCATTTATTTGGGATAATACTGTTCAAACACATCTTGTGGCTTTCCTGTCTGTTGTGACATGCACAGGGCCAGCTTGGGAATGTCTGCACTGCTTTGTGGTCAGGTCTGGTGGAGCTACCTGAGCTGTCCATGCGTTGTCAAGTCCTTTGTAACAACCTTGGCGTTGTATTTGGTTGGTACATCTGGTCGTGCACTTGGGTTAAAATGACAGCTTATTTGAGGCTGGGTTCCAGTAAAAATGCAGAGGGATGAAGGGTATATTTTTGATGAGTTTTGAGCACCCTGTTGTTTTCATTATTTTCTTTGAAGGGAAGAAAAGACAACAGTGTAACAAGCAGGCGTCTGTGAAGGAGCTGTTCCTCCATAAAGTTCCTTTGCAGTGGATAAGACTGACTGACAGTTGCTTGCAAGCTCCCTGCTGGGCAACCCCACATCTTCTTCAGCTGTAAGTTTGGTGCTGTGACCTAGAAAAGGAACAGCAAAAAGTGCTCTGTAACAGCTTTGGTTCCCTGGTGATATGCTGAGTTATAGCTGCATTCCCTTGCCTTTCTTTGCATCTTGTAGAAATTCTAACAGGTGCATATAAAGCCACGCTTGCTGCTATTCACATCCCCATTGATTACACGAAAAGAGAGGGAAAAGAATTTTAAAGGATTCCACCTTTCAAATGAAAGCAGAGGTTATCTGGGGAGGTATTTGAAGAAGCAAAGTGACTTGGTAGAGATGTGACCTTATTCAGGTGATAGGAATTTACCACAGCTCCTAAGTTCTGTACATGAAAACAGTAAAGCAGTAATTCAGTTAGAAGTATCCCAAGTTCTTCATTTTAATCACAGAGGATTCCAGCATCCATTGACCAGGGAATAATCAGATTTTACCTGTTAGATGAGTTATGTGAGCCAGCTGTCCTGGAGAAAACAAACACTTAAAAGCAAAAAAGACTCCAGATGAAGATTTCTCGACTCTTTTTAAACTTTTCCATTGCCCTTTTCCCTCTCTAGGATCCTCACAATCATGAGACCTCGCTTGCCACGTTCTTCTCGGAAGAACCTTCTGTATCTTGCTTCCATTTACACAGAAGGAGGTGCCCCTCTGTCCAGTCCAGGCCTCTCTTCAGATGGCAGTGAACAGCCAATTTATACTATAGAGAGCTTACAGTGGAGAGCCAGGCAAGAAAATCAGGTTAAAAACCAAGGGCAGACTGTAGAGAAACAAGAAGATGTGCCAGAGACAGACAATGGTGTAGAGGAAGTGGAAGAGGAGGAAGAAGAGATGGTGATTGAAGCAAATGCTTTGGAAGGACTTGCTCATTCTGGTACCATGGTGGCCATTGCTGAGAAGAGGGCAGCACTGCAAGGGTCTGCCTGGCAGATCACTGCAGGTAAAAAGTGACTCTAAGACAGTCTTCATCACTGACAAATGTTAATTGAAATGCAAACACATCTCAGCCCTTTGGAAGCACAATTAAATTGTGCTTCAAAGTCATCTAAATGCCAAATTACTGAAAAATGTGGGTTTTCCAGTGTTTTGTTTATGTTTAGGAGTCATTTCACTTAAGCTCGTAAAATACTGTGAGTGTGTTTTCCAGGAGCATGCTATTACTATCTTATTTATTTTTTTATTAGGCTTTTCCAAACTATTTAAAATTTCAGTGTATGCAGCTGATGGGGCAGCATATATGCCAGCTGAGAGTGGTGAAGAAAATATGGATATTTCTTGAACTTCTTGTTTGTCAGACTTGAAGGGTCTGACTTGGGGGTATTTGAAAGCACAGTTTGTGAACCGAAGTTCCATGCTCTGGGAAAATGGTTGTTATGACATGGTGGCAAACAAAAGAAAGGAGCAAGACAGGGTTTTAGAAGGAATATACAGTATATCCAGTGTTTTGTTAGCTTTGTTACAGTAGCTGTACTTTGTCATTGGGGTTGGAGGTCTCTGTAGCTAAGAATTTTGGATGAGTCATGGAGGGACTCAGACACAGGAGGAGGAAGTTGGTGGCGAGGAGTTGGAGTCAAAATGACATTTAAAGGGAAAAAAAAAAGCAGCCACTAGAAGACTGAACTCTTGTACTTCATTCAATGGGAAATTTTCTCAAGTAAAAAAAGGAAAAAAAGAGACATCTTAGGTATGCTGATGTGAACAGCTTGTTAGAACTGGATGTTTTGAGAACAGAAGCAAAATTGTCCTCTGCTTCTGTGCCATTGGTGCAGATCATTTGCTGAATGGCTGAGTTGCCATTCGGGGGCAGAATTTGTGGACTTGGGGAGGGTGATCTTGTGTTCCAAAAATCTCTCTGGGAAACTCAGACTTCTTGGTTTTGTACTGTTTTTATCTAGATGAAATACGATGGAAAGACTTTCCTCTTGGGAAACTCCCAGGGCAGACAGATGACCCTGATGGTCTCATGTTGGGTAATTATTCTATGATGTCCCTGCTTGATCAGCCAGTGAGGGATGAGTGGAAGCCTCTCAATACAAAGTGAGTAATGATGTGGGTGGGACTTTGTCCCAGAACCATGAAATGCATTTCTCTCCCTGTGCCATGTGAAAATTAGGGCTGAGATTTCCTTTTAACTTCCCTTTAAATACTTTGACCCAAATATCTACTCTTGTCTCTAAACCTAGCCCTAATAGTATCCTTGGAGGATGCCATCTTCTAATATTGCTATCTTCACTCCTCCTGCTCTTTTTTAATAGAAACCATTCCAAGGTTTATGAAATACTGCTCTTCACCAGGTATCAACACAGTCCCAGAAGGCTTGAAAATTGAAGTTTCTATTAGCTGGGGCTTTGCTCTTCGATATGGTGGCAGTGCTCAGTGACCTTTTAGAGCTGTAGCTAGTAATTTAGAGCTGCAGATCTGACCTCAGTAAAGAAACACAAATTGTCCTGGAAATAACGGGGGCATTCTATAAAGCTTTAGTCAGATCACCTTTGTTACTAAATGAAGCTCATTGGGGATGTTTTAATAGGGTCATTATTTCACACTTTGAAGTCATAGGAACTTGAATACTGTAAGCTGTCAAACCAGTTTCATCACATACATAGAAACCCATCTCCTATTATTTTAATCCGAGAAATGCTTCAGAATGTAAATTAATTGTAGTTATTTTCCTTAACACTTGATTGGACAACCTTCTAATCACTGATTCTTTTCTGTGGTTGGTGGGCCCAATCTAGTAGCAATGTGAAGAACTGAGAATCATGCAGCCTGGGGTATTTCACTGAAGAAATCTTGCACATGTTCATATTTTCACATATTCAGAGTTGTGTTCAGATTCCAAGCTTCCAGTTTCAAATCTGAGAAGAGAAGGAATTCAGTCTTCTCCATACTCTTGGTCATCCTCCCTGGCATCAAATTATTGACCTTCCCTTATCAGTAACATTCTGTTCCCTTGGAGGAAGGTGCCCTAGACTGCATTTTGAAATATGACTTAGTCATGGTGAGAGCTGATGGTATATTAATTGCAGGCTAAAAAGCTACAAGCCAGATTTGTAAATTTCAGGCTGGTTTTTGAACAGTGTAATGTGTCAAGCAACTCATATTACTAGAAAATACTTGTGTAGAAAATGAGAAGACATACCAGCCCAAAAGTAACATGTGTTTCTGCATCTCTTTGTGTGGGGAAAGGGGCAGACAGTTTGTTCCACTCAGATTACAGCCTGGCAGGATGCCAAGCAAAAAAAAAAATCTTAGAAAAAACATGAGGAAAACCTGTTGCTACCACAAATAGAAAGGAGCAGAAACTAATTTATTCCTGTAACTGTGCCTGGAAACAATCCAGGTTTCATCAGGATGCTACAATGGCAGCTTGTTTGTTATTCTTATTTCCCTTGCATAGCAGCTTGTCCATTTGCCAAAGGACATGTGGTATTAGAAAGGTGGTCTGACTTCCCCAAGGCAGGAGGAAGAAGATTTTCTTGACTGCTTGCATTTTCTTCCATGTAGAGACCTTGTCCTTTGTCTTGTAGCTATGTGGGTTTTTTGCTTCCCCCAACCAAAGGTGTTTGTATGGCCTGGACCTGAAGGTGTGTTTGCTATTTACTTTTTTAGTATTGCCCTCTAAGTTCTCTGTCTGCAGGGAGCTGTTCTACCAGGCTCATGAAGGGAGGTACTAAAGGATGGTATGAGAGATAATGAAAACTTGATGATTTACTTTGAAAATATCCGTAAGGTGCTTGGAAAATACATCTGCAGCATAGGCAGTGGGACACACCCTTTCTAAAAGCAATGCGCTTCTTTGTCTTTCTGCACTACCTTCCTCCCAGAAGATTGTGTCCATTTTTTGGTGGGTTTTCTGGTGTATGCTGCACATGTGTATTGTCAAAGTTCATGTTTAGTGTTTCTGAGGCAATCTCTGAAGCTTTGAATAGCTGCTGTCATCCTCAGGGAGATGTTTTAGGCTTTTTGATAAGCATATATGCTTTTTTATTGGCTCCCAGTGTCAGTTTTACCTGACAGCAGGAGCAAATTTGGCAAATAATGACTACTTAGAGTTTTCTGATGGTGGGGTTGCTGACATGCTGTTGCTTTAGGGGTTGCATCCTTGAATGTCTCTGTAAGTCCCACGATTCTTCCTAAGGCCATAGAAATGGGTAATAATGTAAGATTTGTAACTTGTGAGAGACTGTTCTCATGTCAGTTGCTTGCTGTGTTAGCCTTTCACCTGAGCTTGTGTTCCTAGTTGCAAAGGACATATGAAGGTTCAGATGAGAATTGTTCTCTGGTTATTTCTGCAGTCATTTCTCCCTCAGAATTGTTCATATCTGATCACCTTTCTTTTGGTTTGTGCCTTGTACCTTTCATGTTTCAGGACTTGAACAAACTGATTAAAAACAAAGAACATTTCAGCAGATAAATGTTTCTGAGCTAAAAACAATAATAAATAAAATAAATAAAAGTGAATAAATAAATAAATAAAAGAAATAAAAGAAATAAAAGAAATAAAAGAAATAAAAGTGCTATCAAAATTACTTTGGTGATGTGAGCTTCCAAACTAGCCCACTGCTAATGTGCTTTATTCTCTTCCTCACAGCTCTGCAGAATTGAATATTCCCATGACAGGAGGATTGTTATGGACACAGAATGACTTCCATAAAATAAAAAGTGGCCTTCAACTTTTCTGAGACAGCAGCAGTTTGCTCTGTGACTTGTATTGCACAAGTTAAGTGGCATGGAAGATCTAGTAATGATGGTGGAAAAATAGTTACTCCAGGAGAAGTTGTTGTTGCTGTGATTTATTGATTTTTACCATGTAAAACCAATGTTTTATAAAGGTCTTGTGTTTTTAGTTGCATGTACAGTAACCATTGTCTTGCTTAACCAGCTGAAGTTTGCCAAATACAGTTAAGAGAACTTTGGAATCCTTCCCTGTTCCTTAACTTTTTCATAAATAAATACAACTGACTGAAGGCAAACCTTGCTCCTGGGTGCTGTTTCTCAGTTTTCACTCTGGAAAGTGTCCTCTGGCCCTCATTAGTGAGACTGTTGATCCATTCTTATTTCATTGATGCTGATTCTGTCCTGGAGGAGTGATTGTGCCAGGATAAGATTGTGCTACAGTTTCCACCTGTCTGCGATTTCACATGAAGCTTCAGGGATCAATCCTAGCAAGAGCATGGCTGAATGCACTGTGATACATAAAAACCTTTGAAATGTTTTTGTCACGATGTTTTTTCAAGTGACAGTCTTGAAGCCACTACTATCTCTTTTTGATTGAGGTGTTTTGCTTCATGTTACTTCTGTTCATGATCTTGCTGATATTCATAACCAGTACTGTGGTGTTTGCTGGGAGCTGCTGTGATTACTGCAGAAAAGGACTGAACAAGTACCTTGCTGAAAAATTGCTGAGAAAAATGGCTTCCAGGTAGTTCTTCTAAATTCAGTTTTCTTTACCTGTATTACAGGTTCTTGGAACTTAAGAGGCTTCTGTGGTTACCTGTCAAAACCCCCAGGAGTTTAGGTGTATATTTATTGCAGGACTCCTCAGTATGAATTTTTTAAAGTGCTTCTGTTAAAGGGTGAAACAAAGGCTTTCTCTGAGTCCTAGTAATTTTTGGGTTTTACTATGCAGAAGGAATCAAAGGAAGGGATACAAAAAGGGACATACAACTTTAGCAGTACATTGCATAGGGTTGAAATGCATGTTTAGAACAGCAGCTTCATGGATGCTTTGGACTCCTCTCAAGTAAAGCCTTAGCTAGATGGCCAGAATGTAAACATTATTTCTTTATTCCTTCTTGTCTAGTTTTTTGTTATTCTGTTCCACTGCAGTTGCTTGTTTCCACACATCCAAAAACAGAACATATGTTGTATATTTCCTTCTATAAAAGCAAGCAGTGCCAATGCAAAAGGAAATAAACTGTCTGTTTTGAGGGATTTTTCATGGAACCCCTTCCCCTTTCAAGTATTTTTAGAAATACTTCTTTTACCCAGTAGTTAATTAGGCTTATTTAGAAAATTCTGAGTGAAAGGGATTTGTTCCTTTATTACTGCATTTAGCTGAGTATGAAATTACTTTAATTACTGTATTTTTTATTGCAAACAAGCATAACAGTTCAAATAGGGATGAGTGGTGCTGGCACATACTGTACCATCTGTAATTTTCTTTACTCCTTGGAGGAAGTGCACTTGGTAAAATCATGTGCTGCTACTACTACCATACCTCGATCAGCTGTAGTTACTGCCTTGTGTATCTGCCATTACTCCACCTAAAGAATCTGGGATTTTTTCAGTCAATCAGCTAAAAAAACCACCAAGAAATAACTTGGACAGACTGCAACAGTTGTTTTGGGCAAAAAAAGCTTTTTGGGGGTCTTGTCTAAAGAGGGTTGAAAAATAAAAAGCTAGAAACAAATAATCCAATGGCTCTCAGTTTTATTAAATAAGCAAAAATTTTTATATATATAAACTATAACATATTTCATATTATTAAATAATTGTGCAAAACATTTACATAGAGCAGGAGGGGACCAGGTGATAACCTATACTTCTTTTAGATTCTTGCAATTATTTTAATACATTTACAAACTTTAAATACAGACCAAAATCAGCAATATTGTATAATGACTCTTCAAAGGCTAACCAAACACTGGCATAAGAATAATTTATGTGATGGTGCAATTGTATTTTTCCAGTTGAAATATTGCAGGAGATACACTTAATGAGGGCTCTGTCACACAAACAAGCAATAGGTACGTCAGAGGAGTGTGAAAGCTGAATGCTCACCACAGAGGTAACTGTGACAGATCTAAAGGCCTGACTGTTACAAGTCCTGGAATACTAATGCTTCAGGTAAACATTTGGCAAGTCAAGATCAAGTAATGTTTCAACTTTGGAACAAAGTTTCACAGAAATGATGCATGTTCCTTCCCCTTAGTGTGGAGTTTTAAAAGTTGCAATAATCGAATGTTCCTGTTTGCGGGGTGATACAGATCAGGTACGCATACATGTCACCAAGTGTTTTTAACTTTATTATTTGAACAAAATGCCAAAATGGGACAAACTGGCATTAGAAGTATGGAGGGGGAAACTCACCTACTTAGAAGTTTTTGGTTTTGTTTGGTTTTTTTTTCAATGAAGCTCCTTCTGCTTGTTCTAAGCAACCATACTCCACACCTATTTTTAACTTTACAGCTAAAACATTTTTACAAAAGCTAAACAGACTCATGCTGGTAAATAAATTACATGCTGCAGCAACTAGAGCAGTGCCCACTTACCACTACAGAGATTTAAGAATACCACATACTGGTTTAACATCCATTTTCACTCATTTTGTCATTAAGACTTACATTATATTTGGGTCAACCAAAAAAACCCAAAGAGATTTATAAAATTTTACAACAATTAAACAGTAATGTTTAATTCTACAAATGAATAAAGCCAACTACTGCAGCTCAATATGACAACAACAGGACTAACAGCAGTGAAATCATGTACAATTTACAATATTACTGACATGTAATTTTTACAAAAAACATGAAATAATTTAGACTGACATCCCACAAAGCATTTGGTTTTTGATTTATGAATTTAAAATTACACACTTTTATGTGACAAATGATGTGAAAGTAATACAGCTGAAGATGAAAGATAAGTAAATCAGAACTCCCAGAGAATGCTCTGGCCCCAGTAAAGCACTAAAATCTACTGCTCAACTCTTATCAATTGCAGTAGTCTGTGATTTTACCTTCACACTTTTTTCCCCCCTCATCTAGAATTGTTTTTTTCATGGATTTTATTAAAATATAGTTTCTAGAACTGTTCTTTTACAGTTTTAAAAACATTTAAATACCATGCTCTAAAAAAGAGCATTTATACAAAGTCTTATATTTACAATATAGACAGTTATGATCAGGTGTTAATAAGATCAACTCTTCCATGTAAGAAGAAATCCAAGCTTATGCGCTAAAGATTAATGAATGTGTCAGTGTTTTGAACTGTCTTGTAAACATATCTGAAAACAGGTGTGGATGACCAAATTATCACTTAAAGTAGTTGATCAGGAAAGACTACATCACATAGAAAAGTTTCATTACCTCTAAGGAGGACTAAACAAGCACAAGATTTGCAGGTTATTTCCACAAGGCTGCACTGCCAATTCTATAACTAAGCATGAGAGATGCCAATAGCTTCTCAGAATAAGACAATTTGCCTTTGAAGTGCCTTAGGGAAATAGTATGCTGGGTTTGTGTTCTCACAGCATTCCCATTGTTTAAAAAGGAATTCTTTCATCAGTAAAACAAAGGTTAGTGAAAATTAAAATGACTGGACAAATCCAACAAAAATGGATATCTCCATAAGCCACCCTGCACTTCATACAGAAATCTCTGTTGAGTTTTCCACATTAGAAAACATCAAAATCACCTACTAATCCTCTCTTAAAATAGCTTATCTTTATAAATGGAGAAAAATGGAACAAACATTTTTCTGCATACAAATATTTAATTCCATGCAAGATGGAAACATGAGTGCACAATAAACTTCATCTCATACCTAAATAATTTATAAATTAATTGGTTAGAATAAAATAGGGTCTATAGCAATTACTGTTACATTTTAAACACATGCAGATGAGTTAACAGCAACATTTTTACATAAAGTTTAGTGCAAGAATGTATCTGCTTAATAAATAGACTGAAGATACCTATGTAATGCTTTGAGGTGTACACACAGTATTTGTGCACATAATAACCTGGTTCTGAAAAGTTGTCCCTGTTTGTCTATAAACTACAAGTGCCCATTTTAAATAAAAAAATCCATAATTATTCATGGGCTACTTCCCTGTGACACATGGTGTCACAAACATTGTGGTGAAAATGTAATACTGAAGTTAATCTAGAGATTATTTTTTTTTATACACAGTTTTTATACAATCAAGAAAAAGAGATACAATTTGTATCAACAAACAAAAGGTCATTTCTGGTTATTTGAGGCATTGCTCTCAGCTGCTTATATCATGCAAGAGAATAAGAATTAATTGCAAATTAAAAATATGAAATGTTTTTGAAAACTGGTCAAGAGTTAAATCTGTTTTCCCCCAGCTATTATAAGTGTCTGAATTGTTTTCCCCACTAAGAGAGTGAATAACCAACTAATTAAAACTTAAGTTATTTGTAAGTACAGAATCACCTTCAAGTTACTTCATTTCAGATACATAATGACATAGTCATTATATACATCACCTGTACCAACACAAGAAAATTTATCCTGTGTGAAATGATACAGTTATCAAATGTCAGTAAATTAACTGTCGTTGCACCCATAATTGTGGTTTCTTGTTGGTTCATTTGGTGGGTTTTTTAATATGACAGAAACCTATTTTGCACATGATAAAGAGCCCACAAGATATTTTGAATCAAACCAACCACTACAGTAACACAAGTGGAGGAAATGATAAACTTTGTTTCTCAGACAAACAGATAACTAGAAAGCAGCATGCAAGCCATTATCAAAACACCAGAAACAACCCTGACTGCAGCCTCACGTTCTGTGTGTTTCACAGTAAGAAACATTTAGGCAGTGTCACACCTTCTCATGAAGAAACAAAAGGCCATAAACCAGGCCTTCTCAACTTTCATGAAAAAAACTACAGTAGAAGTCAACAAGTCCTAGCTCGAGACATGTCGAGTTAGTCATGGTTCAAAATGTTGAAATATACAGTGGATTCAAAAAAGGGCGTACAGTCAGTGCAGCTTAAAAAAAACAATAAACGCCTCTTTTGGAGACATTTAGCTACAAAGGTTCCCACCCTGAGCAAGATACCAGTTGCGCAAACAATGCCACACAAAATTATCTCACCTGTTGAAACAGGAATTCTAAAAGCCTTCACGAGGCAAATGCACACCTTTGCGTGGATCTGAAGAGCAAAAACCAGGACAGCTTAGCCACAAACCCAAACTGGAGCATCTCTTTTCAAGAAGCAGCCTTCCCCCTCCACCCTTTTTGAAGATGATCTTGTACAGCCACCTTGAATGTCAGGCTCACTCAAACACCATCCTTGCTCCCAGAGGAAGGCTGCAGTTACTGATGAACTTCCATGTTAACATCCAGTTTTTGCTGCTTCAAGTTGAGTAATCCAGTTTACATAATACTGACAATTTATTTTCAGCTTGTCTAGTCATTTGGGCCAGCAGCTGTTTGCTGCATGTTTGAGAGGAGATTCTGGAGAGAAGCTAAAGTTTCAGTTTACTGAATGGCACTCATGCCTTTACATTCCTTAATGTTTTGGTCCTAATTTAATAAAGAATTTGGCTTCTGTTGGATTGAGCCAACATATTGAACAATATAATAATAGTTATTCAAACTCTTGAGGGACAGTTCTGAAATTTAAGTATCAACAACCATGTTGACACTGAAAATCTGAAATCAGTTTTTTCTTTTATAAATAATTTTTAATTTTTAGCAAATTTACTTTTTCTTCAGTACTTAAGATGCCAGTAGGCAGTGTCAAATGACAAAGCTGAAACCCTAAAAGTCATCTGGGTGTGTATAGAGCATACTTTTAGAGGCCGATTAGGTATTTATAAGCAAATTGTAAGTGTACACTAATACATGCAATATAATTGCTAACACTAATTTTGTAGTAACAGCTTTGAGACACTGATTGTGACATTATAGTTCTTAGTGAGCTATCCATGCAGCAAGGTATGCATTTCCTATAAAATACTATTAAAAATCCCTATATTTAAAATCTTAAAATTTGCAATACAATCAACTTTTATATAGTGCCTCAGCATATATATGATTGCTACTGTGTACAGAACTTTATACTATCTTAGTAGAAAATATTTACAAAAGATTGGCCTCTTCCTTCATGTAAGTTTTCCTCTGGGTCCTATGTGCTGTACAGGTTCATTGATCCAAAAGAGGCTGTACTGCTCTAACGCCCTGTTCTTAATTTGGCAACAATCATAGCTGCCAGCTGTTGTGCATCTGTCATGTGGGGATTCTTTTCCATCACAGAAAGGACAACGCTTGGAGGGAAAATATTGCAGAGGTTCTTGTATGTTTGATACTGATGTTCCGGGATGATATGAGGTTCCCGTGGCTCACCACATATCCCAATCCAGGGATTTCTCCAGAGTTGTTCCATCTTCTCAGGCATGCTTCTTACCATGACAGGTTCATAACATGGCTGCATGAGGTTGTTACTCAGTGGGTACGAGTGGTAAGTGTACGAGTCTGATGCACACGGTAATGGATCCCAGCTGGCGTGCTGCTCTCGACACAGAGGTGGTCGTCTCTGCCTTGTAGGGTTACTCTCATAAAGCCGTGAGTCAGAAATACTGTCCATTCTTGTCATCACCAAGGCACGGCTTGGTTGTGCAGTTGATGGATGAACATTTTGAGGCACAGGGTATTCTCCTGGACAACTGGACCGTGCTCCAACAACTGGATGCTGGGCATGTAGGCCTAAGTGGGAAACTGACTGTTTGCGAAGGGATTGCTTAGGCTCTTCAGTTCCGTAACTCTGACCTCTATTTAAGGCTTCATGGTAACCATGAGGGAAAGGCTGAAGACGATTTTTCGATGGCAGTCTGTGGCTCTTCACATTGTCTTCTGGACTGGCATCTGCTACACCCAGATACAAGTCATTGTAAGAGGAATAAGAATCATTACTTGTATGGCTTAAGCAATTGTCAGGACAGGGGCTTGAGTTTCTAGAATACATCCCCTGGTCCATATCAGCCCCGTAATAATCTGAGTTACGGATACTACTTATGCTTAAGTTGGAGAAATCACTGAGTAAGGAGTAATAGCCATGGTCCCCCAGTGACTCATATTTGGGATACTGGTCAATATAGCTAACTGAGGTGCCATGGCTATTGGTGACTAGTATAGGAGGATATTGCACACTGGACATATGTTCCAGTGAGGATTTCTGATGTACGAACTGTGAGGAACCTGGCACCGGACTGCTTGCAGAACGAGTATTTAATGCACCAGCTGCATGGCTTTTTGGTGGAGGGAGCGTTGGTACACTTAATGCAGAAACCAGAGACGGGACAGAGCTGGCCTCGGACTTCCGGGCTGCTGATAACTTTTCCTCAGGCTCCACAGCTACTGACCTAATGCTTGGATCTGACTGACGTTTTGGGGCAATGCGTTTCACTTCAGAACTGATTTCTCCTTTGGAGCTGGATGGCCCTGTGCCACATTTGGCCAAAGCTCCCTCACTCATAGTTTTCACAGCAGATAATTTGGCACTTATTCGAAGCTCATCCGCTACTGACCTTTGAGGCTGGTTTGCACGTTCTGGGTGGTAATATTTACATTTGTGCCCATAGGTGCACTTTTTACCTGAAAGAAAAGGGTTTTCAGGTTAAATAAATCAAAAACCCATTAATAGCACCAGTTGCCATCTTTTTTCTTTATATCTTTCACCACTTTGCAATTGTAGTATTTCTATATTAAACCTCTAAGGATAATGATGTACTTTATATATACAGGCAGTCACAGCCTCTCCTGCCTGCATCCATGTCTACCTGCATCAAAGGCAAGACACACCAATTTTTTTTCCTACTGGCTTATGATTTCAATCATGACAACATACACACAGTGCTATAAAAACAAATCAGCTTTAACACAGTTTTATTAATTACAGATCTCCTCCCTTGAACACAAACCAGAGTAAAATAGCAAAAATATATTATTTTTGTATTTTTCTGTATTATGCACAAGGTGTATCTCATAATCCTCAATTTTCTGCTACACTGTTTTTATAAATATGTGCATGAGGGGTATGAAAGCAGACACTGTGCTTGGATGGCAACATGAAAAATGGTACATTTTGTCTGGTAATGACAAGGTGTTAATTGCTTGCTTCACCTATCTTTAAATGCAACAAATCAATCTGAATTGGGCACTTACCATAAGGACACGGTTGTTTCTTATGTTCAGGAATAACCGGCCTTTTTCTTAAGAAATTTTCAAGGCTTGGACCATGACGTCCTAAAGGATCATCTGGAGGCATAAATCTAAGGGAAAAGAAATGAAACATGACCAGTTTTTCCTGAGAACGCTGAATTAGCAAATTCATTTACTTTTGAAGAAAAAACCCATACTTGTCATTCACAAAAGAATACATTAGCAGCCGCTCCTCGATGAACTTCTTCCATTCTGGTTTTTCATTTTGAAGATCCCGATAGTTATCATTTGACACAATGATGCCATCTGAGTCGAAAGCAAGTTTTACTATGAATCGATCATCATAGCACACTACTCTTCTTCCCTGAACTCTTCGAGATGGGGTGAAAACAAGAATCTTTTCTTTCTCCAATTTACGTAAGATTTCTTGATCTGTAAAATAATTTTGGTTGAGCAGCTTTTAAAAACATTTTAAAAGAAAGAAATGCAACCTTTGTATTATGAAAATTCTTGCCTTTCTTGTCTGACAAAGTATCTTGCAATTATGCACAGTCCTCATTATGATTAAAAACCACCTAGATGTGGATTTTATTTCTGAGGTTTCAAAGCACTGAGTAAATATCCAATATTTGAACTTCATAACCACTCTGTAGCCATGTACCTTTACTCAGTCTTCCTGAACATGTCAGGAACTCAAGTGTTACTGTATCACAATAGCCTTGTTAGTCTAGAGTAAAATGCAAAGACTTTCTATAGGTAAAAACACACGCTGCCTTTTCAGTGTTCAAGATAGCCCTACTAACTGAATCCCTGGCCTGTTACTACTTATTTCATGCTCACCCAGCAAATAACTCAGTTCCTGTATGCCAAACAACAACGCTTGCACATGGGAAAATTTCAACTGCTGCTTCTCAAAAGTGTTGAAACCATCCAATAATGTTACAAAATCCACATCATGGTTAACACATGCAGATATTTAAATATTTGTTTCCTAACCAATGAAACTGTTATGTTTTCAAACAAACACCTGAGTGCAACATCATCATCACCACATCCACAGTCCAGTACTGGACCCATCAGAAATATGACAATAAATGACAATTTTTTTTTTCTTTTTAACCAAGGGGTCGAAGAAAATCTTGATGTTACCTGTAATTGGTGCATCAGGTCGAGACTGTTCTTTTCTCCATGCAGGTACAAACACAGTGATATCTTTATGTCCTTTTTCCAGAAACCAATCAACAGCTAGTTGAATTCCCCGGCAGGAAAATCCTTCTTTGTTCCCATGGCTGAAGAACATGCAAGTTTTAGAAACAGCAAGGACAAAAGTTACATTTGGTTTTGGTTTTTGTTGTGGTGGTTTGGTTGTTTTTTTCTTCTAAAGCTGCCATGGTCAAAGGATATAAGGAAAACAAAGTCTGTAAATTTTTACTAGGCCTCCTTACATAATTGGAAAAAGACAACTGTACAGAGCTATTCAGCTGTCAGATTACAGCAACCCTGCTACTTAAAAAGTCTATAAATGGTGAAATTTTACTATCCCCAGAGCAAAAGCGAATAAACATGAAGTTTTTCAGGTTTTTTCATTTTATTAGCTGACCTAATGAAAAATATCACTTTCCCCGACAAACTGAGCTCACCTTAAGTAGCACCATAAAATGCCATCACAAAAAGAGGAATGAACAATGCAGATTGCCATGGGTGATAAGTGCTTTTAAACCTCTCTATTAAGAAAATCTTTTCCTCTGATATTAAATGTTCTTCATTTATATTAGAACTTTTTATAGGAAAGAAGTAATTGTGTCAAAGTTGTTCAAGTCCCATCCCCATCAAAAATTTGTTTTCTGAAACTCAAAGGATTCTCTAAAACAGCACACAAGCCCTCATAAAAAAAAATCATACTTACTCAATGATAAACAAATCATTGGCTAGCTGAACTCTGTACTCTACAGACATGTTCAAAAGTGGCACAGGACAGGTATCTCTTGGGTTAGTGTTAGCCTAAGCAGCCAAATGTACACAGAATATCCCGAGTCAGAAGGGGCCCACAAGGACCATTGAAATCCAACTCCTGGCCCCATGTAGGACACCCCAAGAATCCCACCATGTGCCTGAGAGTGTTGTGCAAACATTTCTTGAACTCAGACAGGTTGGGTGCTGTGACCACTGCCTTGGGAGTCTGTTCCAGTGCTCAACCACCTTCTGGGTGAAAAACCTTTTTCTAATATCCAACCTAAACCTCCCCTGACTCCTCTTTGTGCCATTTTCTCAAGTCCTGTCATTGGTCTCAAGAGTGAAGAGATTGGTACCTGCCCCTCTGCTTCCCCTTGTGAAGATATTGAAGACCACAGTAAGGTCTGACCTCGGTCTCCTCTTCTCCAGGCTGAACAAATCAAGTGAACTCAGCCACTCTTCATAAGGCTTCCCCTCCAGAACCTCCCCCATCCTTGTGGCCCTCCTTTGGATGCCCAAAACTGCACTCAGTACTCGAGGTGGAGCAAGCAGTATAGCCATGCTGGTCAGCAGGTTTAGCTCATGTGTTATCCCTGTTCTGACACAGCTAAATTGCTTTGAATACTGAGCAGGTTCAGTCATCAAGAGCTCAAATACCACAAATTCACTGCATTTCATTACCTTACACTGTATGTCACTTTAGAAAGAACCAAGTTTTCCTACCCTACTTAAATTACTTTCTTTTAATGTCCAGAAACAATTTTCAGTATTGTTCAAGGACTTCAAAATACTAAACCCATCTACACAAAAGAACACTGCAAAGAGATTGCTTGAACAAAAGACTTGAGGTGAGAACTTGGATTTAAAATGAGGGCAGGGGAACTGGAATATGGATTACATATAAAGGAATAACAGCATAATTAAAAGCCTAGACTAAAGAGTCCATAAAATAGATGTATTATCAGTGTAATAGTCTACATAACTTAAAATTACTTTGCTGTCAGTATTTTTTTTTTTAATATTTTAGTGATTTATTATTTTCAAATATTGTGACAGGGACACCCACCTCATAGCGACATTGCTTCCATCAATGACAATTGGCCTCAAGTTATCACTGTTATCCACCACTTCATCTTCCAGTGACAATTCGGGGCTTGCTATTTCCTTTGGGCAAGGGCCTCTTGACACCAGAGTACCAGTGGTACTGCTGGCAGTGCTTTGTCCCTCTGATTCACTTTTGTTGCCAAGTCTCACAAGCTCTGCTAGAACATCATTGATGAGCGCATCTGCTCCCAGCTTATTCAGTACAGCCTGGATCTGATCTCCTGCATACCCAAGCTTTAAAGCAAAATCCATTTTAGCTTGGTATTCCTTGTCCAAATTTGTTTTGCATTCATCTAGCTTCAAGTCTTGTGTGATACTGCTCTGTGAAAAACTTGGGCGATCCAGACATGGGGACCGGCAGAGCGGCCGATGTGGCTTGGTGGAAACCTCCTTTTCTCTCCACTGAGTACTGCCTCTGAAGTATGGTTGCTCAGGGTCACTTTCTGAGCTCGTCCATTCCTCAGATTCAGCACTGCATTCTCCCGCGTCTTGTTCCACATTTCTGTCTTCTCTGGAGTGCCTCTTCTCCATTTTCAGCTTGCCTACCATAGACCAGGCCGTCATCACGTTCAGCTTCCAGCCAGTGTGCTCAATTCTCTTTCATTTCCAAAGCCACCTGGAATTCATGCTCAATTGCATCATGTTGGCCAATTAAACGTTTACACAAGGCTGGAGCTAATTTGCCTTGTTTACTATATTCTGGCATAAGCAACACCAACATGAAGTTCCTTAAAAAAAAAGAAAAAAATTAATAATTAGGTTTTGATCAATTCTGCAAAATATTCAACTATAATGATTTTGTTTACAAGTCAGTAGATGTACCCAGTCATTCACATTTCTATGCAAATTGATTATAATAAAGCATATAATTACACTGTCTGTGTAATCACAAATAAGACTCTCTTTCCCTCCCTCAGTTACTCTACCTACAAAAAAAGGACAATTCCCACACAATAAACATAGAACTGGAATGGATTGTCTCAGTAATATTTAAAGATAATAAAACAGAAAAGGGTGAGCCACCATTTCCACTAGAAACATGCCTTCTACTGCAGGAACAGCCTGTCTACACTAGGAACAACTGTGCAGTGTTCCAGTATGCATAAAATTTAACACAAACCATTTCAGCCTCTTTCAGTAAGGATTTATTATCAGATCCAACAAGTTTACCTAGAAAAAGTGTCTTCTGGAAAATAAAACAGACATTTAACAAAATAATATAACCCACAAAAGAAAATAAAAGCATCACCAGTCTGCATAGAAGTCAAAGCTTATTAATTTTAAGTTTTCATATCCTTTTGGTTTTAGGTAATAAGATGCAGAAAATCACAGCACCTAATATACCACTCACAGAATCATAGAATGGCCTCTTCACCATTTGTGACAGGCCATCCCTAATTCCTTTAGGACAATTTACAGGTGTTTCCCTGCTGCTGCCACCAGAGTGCTGGTGTTTCTTGCTTTCTCTCTGACACTCAGAAGCACATCCCTCCCCCTGATGAATCTAGTTCAAAGCTCTGCTAGTAAGTCTTAGAAAGGTTTCTTTCTTGACTGTTTCCCTACATTATATGGTGGGTTTCTGTTGCCTATGGGAATATTTCAGAGAACAACAGGTCTAGAAGAGTGATAAAATCTGGTAAGCAAAACCATAAAAATGTCAAAGGATCTCTGAGACAGGTCCATATTGGCCTAACAACCAAACCCCTTAAATTGTCTCAAAGTGAAACTAAGATTATTAACCTGCAAAACCTTTATATAGTAATATATAACCACCATAAATAGGCAAAACTGTAACATTCTACCAAACTGCACTCCAAATTATGCACACAAAAATGTACACACATGCAGAGACAGCTGCTCAAAAGCCTAATTTCCTTAGGAAAGTGCTAATCACTCGTACCTGAAAAAAATACCCTAAAAGGTCAAGTTTTGAGTCAATCAGCATTATTTTTTAATAAATAACCATACTTTTTAATATTTTTCTAAATTCATGTTATATTTATATTTTGTCAGCTTGGAGAGAAGGAGGGTCAGGGGACACCTTATCACTCTCTACAACTGCCTGAAAGGAGGCTGTAGTTAAGTGGGGATCAGTCTTGTCTCCCAGGAAATCAGCAACAGGACAAGAGGAAATGGCCTCAAGATCTGCCAGAGCAGGTTTAGGTTGTACTTTAAGAAGAATTTCTTCACAGAAAGGGTTGTCAAACATTGGATTTGACTGTGCAGGGAGGCAGTGGAGTCACCATGCATGGAGGTGCTCAGAAAACAGCTGGATGTAGCACTCAGTGCTCTGGTCTATTTGACAAGGTGGGGACTGGTCAAAGGTTGGACTCAATGATCCTGGAAGTTTATTTCCAACTTAAAGAATTCTGTGATAGTCTAAGTCCTTTATGCCATATGAAATAAAAACACAGTTTCTTTGCATTTGAATGGAAATTCCAATCTTGATTAGTTAGGTTTAAGTTAGACTTTAAAAACTGCTGTTCTTTCATGTTATTTATTCAAAGAGTATCCCTATAAATACTTAGGTATTATTTTTACAGTATTCTCTATTTTCATTCCAAGTGATTTTTCTCTCACATAGCACTAATAGCAGTATATTTACCACTCAAGTACTTGCCAACTTAGATGTATTAATAGCTTAACCTGGAATGGATTTTAATTAACTAGGTCTTATACATAACTTTGTACCTTGCCAAGGCTAAAAAAAAAAAAAAATATAAAATAAGGTTAAAATACAAGGTTATCAACACACTGCACCCACAGCTTACAAAATATTGCCATGAAGGAGCACTCCATAATACATGTGGCAAGACTAATTTTTTTCAAATTATTGAGACTGTACTGCTTTGGCACTGGAAAAAGAACAGCATGATCCTGTTCATCTAAACTTAAAGAGCTCCATTCTTCTTTCCCAGCTGTCATCTCTCAAAGCACAATGTCACAAGAATTTGGCTTTTGTTAAACTTATCATCTTGAAACCTCCCTTCTCTCTCCCCTGACCCTCACAATGCCTTTGATTGGCCCAGCCTGGCCAAGCCATATGCAGTCACAGAAGAGCTTTCCTTGCATCCTCGCTGTGTCCCAGCCTCCCTCTGTCTGGGAGATGGCCCAGGGTGATGGGTGTCACCCCCACAGCACAGGGCTGGTGCCTTTCTGTGACAGCCCTCAGAGAGGCCTGTGCTGGGCCACCCTTTCTCTGTGTCACTGGAGTTCTCGTGCTGGCCACTGTAATCCCAAGCCCCTTTGTGGTTCTGAAGATGAGTTTTCATCACACACTGCATTGATTTATTACAAACATTTCAGGCAAGATGCCTGAAAATGGTCAGGCATTTATGTTTTTATCTATAGGTAGTAATTATGTAATTATGTAATTATGTATTTATCTATAGGTAGTAATTTTTATTATTACCTATAGATAAATATCTGCATTTCTGCTACTTGAACTTCTCTTGGCAATTTGTTACAAATCTTTCTTTACAATGTTTTCCACACAGGTGAATGAGCTGTGACTGAGAAGACAATCAAATTATATTCTAGCATCAAAATAAATAAGAGATGAGAAAAGATTCAAACAGCAAAAGTTTGATATACACCAAAAAATTATATTGCAGTTCTTAAATATAAAATGAAATATTACATGAATATTACACATATTTCTCAAATATCATGTTGTGCCTAAACACTGTAATTTTAGCTTTATTTGAAAAAAAGATTTAATAAAGTGCAAAATGCAAAACTACAATGTAAAGAACTCAACATCTGAAATAATGTACCCTTGTTACTGAGTTTAAAGCCTGTCTTTGTTTCTAGTAACTGTACAGAGCACACATTTTATGCAGTGCCCTTAAATCTTCAAACTTCAGCTAAAGCTATAAGTATTTGATTTCTTTCCTAACAATGACTTTATGCCTTAATTTTTTTAATTGGCCGAATCGCCACTAAATTTTTCTACAAAAATGAGAAATTATAGTCTGCATGTAATATATATAATTTGTATACATACAGTCTGAAAGAAAATATGTGCAAAACTAGAAAACTTCTTTTTAATAGAAGACTATTTGGTAGTTTGTATTTTCCATACCCAAATGAAAGCAAGTCCTGGTTATTAATATTCCTCCTTTTTCCCACTTTAAGTGACAAATTCTGTAATTCCTTTGATACATGTGAAAACAACCACCACAACTATAGCCACATCTCCAAGAGTACTTCCAGTCAGCAGGAACACATTTATGCAATTAACTCACTGGCATTTAGACTAAAAAAAAAAAGCCCAGGAGCAACAACAGCATAGTTGGTTTGTTTATTTGTTTTTCCACACTGTACTTCTCAGAAATTCAAGCGTCATCTTGCAGAGCACTGACAATAACAGAGAATTTCTTTCCTTTCTGAACTATATTATTTAGTAGTGGTAGTACAGTTGTACCTAGGGATCTCTATTAGCTCCAAGCCTATTCTAACCATATTGTCCCTTGCACAATGAACATACAATCTAGAATTATGATGACAAGCTGGAATATCAGAAAAACCACATGGAGCAGTTTGGTACCATTTGTCCAGACATCTTTAGAATGTAGTACTTTGTGGGCACACTAAGGGAGTTTATGGGGGAAAAAACACACTAATTATCAGTTAATAGAACTACATTTGTGAATAATTTTCCACTTTTCTGTTTTCTTACCGCTTATAATGAATACTTTTAAAAGATAATATAGATGCACTAAGGAGTTATCACAGTGGGTTACTGCGAATACCACAGGTTACATTGTTTTTTTTTAAATCCTATTACAACCAAACCCTGAACAAAAATTAAAAGCATAAATAATTGGAGTAGTGCTTGATTTTACTGATAACTACAAAATTGAGAAACAAGTCAGAAAATATTTTCAAATATAGACTCAAACCTCATTTTCCAGATCAAGAATAACAACATTTTCTCACTGAAATTTCAGAATTTTTTTATTTTCAGTTACATTCCCCCCAAAGACAGCCAAATATGAACACACACTTCAAGGAAAGAAAGCTCTTATGAATATCTAATTTAAAGCTATTACAACTCAGAAATACAGACACTGCAGCTTTAAAATTTTAATTCTCATGATGCTCGCTGCTAAGCAACCAACTAAGTTTCCTTCCTAAGCACCTCTTTCAGCACAGTCACGAGCAACTAGTAGAACTGATAATGTGATTCAGAAAAAAGAGGCAGACAAAATCATGTCTATTTTGTTCATAAGGGGCCAAACTGAAAGCTTCTCTTCAACTTTGATGGTATGAAAACAGAAAGAAAATATCTGCACAGTAATAAAGTACTGTAATATAAATGAAAACACTTGTGAATTATTCAACAATCACTATTCAAATGACAATGACTATTTTGAGCTGGTGCTAGAAATACTCTATTCAAAGCCTGTTCATTTCAGCAGGACCAACAGAAATTCAGGTAAAAGAATGGACTGAACAACTTCTTTTGGTCCCTTATGGCACTGCCTTTACATCATCTCAGTGTGCTCTGAGCCATGTCCCTCAAAGGTGCAATTATATGATACACACATCTCCTTTGAAGAACAACTTTTAAGTGAAATCTTTTATCAACTCCTTTCACCAACTTTTAGGCATTTTTAATTTTTTACTGTCATTGAAGATACTAAAATGAAAAATTAAAACGAAACAAAGAACCTTGTGTATTTTCTCAAATATCTCTCTCTCCTGGATAAGAAATACTTAATAATGATTCTTTACTATTTATTTTAAGGAGGGATACATTTGTTTGTTTTCCCTTGTGTATCTTTGAGATACACAGCTAATCAGTGGGTGTTTTTTTTTAAATAACTCCCCAAGGGGAAAAAAATCTAACTGAAAAATGACATGTGAAATGGTAACATTTAGGGGAGTTCTACATGCACAGCAGGGAATAAATATTGCAGATTTCTCCTTTTGTATTTCTTAAACTGTCTCAATAAACCAAACTAAACCAAATAAACAACTTGACAATCATAACTAAACAATTGATCAGGCTGGCATGTGATGTATCTACAGCTATGCCTTATGTATAGACAGTGTACAAGCCTACTAACAGAAAAGCTGACAACTTCCTTGTTACACACACACCAACTATTGTCTGAAGAATCCAAACCCATGGAAACAATATAAATAAGTAGAGACAGAGAGAAGACTTTAAAAAATTGTTTTAAATAACGTTCAGGGATGCTACAATCAACAGGACCTCCAGCATTGTACTGTGCTACAGCACAGACCAGTGGTTACTCTAAAGACTCTAAAGCACTTCCCAAGTATATTTCTCTGAGCTTTAAGAACATTCCCAACACATCACTAATTGTCATTTTAAAGGCATTGTGATTGGAGCCTGCAGTGCACATACACAAAACCCCAACACACCAACCAGCACCAAAATGCATTGCACACATCTTCAGGAATGTGACAGAACAGTATTTGTTAGGCAGCAGTTATTGTCAGAGGACACAGACCAGGAGCAGCTCAAGATGCAGAAATGGCCCTGGATTTTGGATTAGCCCTTGATTCTGAAAATCACATTTCTACAGTGTTTATGAAAAAGGTAAGGCAGCTCAACATCAGTGATTTCATGGCATTGAAGACACAACTATCTTGTTGTATTCTTGTCTCAGGAGCAGCACGGATATTACATGTAGCTGCCTGCAGCTTTGAATATTTTTTGAGGTAGTGAATTATTTTATCTACTAAAAAAGTGCTCAAATCTGACAAAGTATATGAGTCACAAATAAAAACGGTAACTTTTTCTCATTCAAATTATACACTTAGGTGCTACACATCTGCTGGGACAGATTCACAGATAAAGAAAAGCAGAGAAATATTCTAAAATTAACATTTGGGTATTTCAGAATGGATTAAAAAATTGGAAGAGTTGTGCTGCATGTGATTTTTTATGCTGTTTAGCTTTTGTCTTTTTTTCTATGTTCTCTGTATTCTTCACACATTTATTTGTAGCCCTGTAGTCTATTGCATTAGTGACTAGTTTTCCCAGTACTTTTTCATGGCCTTTCCTTAAGCAGAAAGCCAAAACAAATTCCAGAGCTCCAAGTCTCTGGAGGTACAAGGCTCCAATACTATCTTGGTTCTTCCTGGGAACCAAAGTGAGAACAACTCTTTGGAATACATTCTCATGGACAAAATACAGCCAGTGCTGAAGGGGGGCTCCAGAGAAGGGGCTTGACCTGGGGGGGGAATTGCATCAGCACTTGTGTTCCTAATCGGTGCTTTTTATCAATTATGCTAATTTTCTAAAACCTATAAAAATGTATTCACTCCTGGGGGGGTGGGCTTTTGCAGACATCTTTCCATAACTGCCTCTGAAGGCCTTTAAATAAAGATGCCTTTTATATTACCTCCTTACTAAAATTATCTCGAGTTTCATTTCCAGGTTGGGCAAAAGGCAACAGTTATTCTAGCACACTGAGATGGGATGGGAGAACCTGGTACCCTTCCTCTGGACAGAGAACATCCTACAGGGACTTCTTTCCTGCTGGCAATCTTGAGAATTCCATGCAGCGGCCTGAGGCTGATTCACCATGGCTCCAAGATCCCGCAGGAGGTAATATAAAGATATTTTATATCTTTTTGTTGTGTAGTATGCAGTTCGTATCTGTGTGTATTGTGTATCTGTTTAAGGTCAGTAATTGCTTGCAATCCCGGGACAACCCAGCATGGTGGTGGGGGAGTTTCCTTTTGGAGTGGTTTCTAAAAGTCTTTTTTTCCTTTCACCGCTTTTCCAACCTGCCCCACATCGGCTGGGGTGGGGGTGGAGGGGGGGCGGGGCGTGTGTGTGTGTGTGCGTGTTTGCCACTGGCTGAGATTGTTCATTGGTGGACAAAAGCATATTACAATGCGAAAGTTTATTTTGTGTTTAACACGCGCGGGTTTTGAACTGAGAATTGGCCTGGGCGCGGAGCGGCCGGGAGAGGCCTGGCCTACTCCTTGGTGGGAGGAAAGGGCCCCCACTTCCACCAGGTTAGCAGGACGAGGGGGAGAGATCCCCATTTCCAACAGGTTAGAAGGACGAGGGGGAGAGTGCCCCACTTCCACCAGGTTAGCAGGAGGAGGGGGAGAGATCCCCATTTCCAACAGGTTAGAAGGACGAGGGGGAGAGTGCCCCACTTCCACCAGGTTAGCAGGAGGAGGGGGAGAGATCTCCACTTCCTACAGGTTGGCGGGAGGCGGGGAAGGAGCCCCCACTTCCTATGTTCCATCTGCGCGAAGTTTTTTCCAGGATTTTAGGGCAGGGCGGCTCCCGGAGTCCCGGGACGGCTCCCCGTGACGGACGGAGGAGAACAGCCGCTCTGACAAGAGCCGAGGTGACTCCAGCCCTTGCCCCGGTAATGCCCAGGAGATGGGGCGGGGGAGCGGTCCCGGCAAGCGGCCCGGGGCCGCTGCTATGCCGCTTCCCCCTGCTCCGGTGTGGGGGGCCGCCGCTGCGCAGCCACGGCCCGGCTCGCCCCCCGGCCCTGGGAGCCGGGAGTGTGAAATCTGCGGGCGGGAGCCTCACCCTCCTGGACCGCACCGAGTCGGGGGAAAAGGCAAAGTTGATTCCCTCAGGGAAACGAATGTCACCTTTCTAGGCAGGAATGGCTCCATCGCAGTTTCCACAATAACGAGTTTTGTTTTAGAGAGACTCGAGCGCCGCTGTGAGCAGCGACACGGCCCGAGCGGGGCGCGCCGGGGCTGTCCCTGGGCGGGTGCGCCCGCACTGCGCGTCTGTCCCCGGGCCGTGCGGCGGGCAGCGAGCGCTCCGTCTGGGCTGTTAAGCACTCAAAAGGGAAACACCGAGTCCAAAGAAAAATAAGTTGTTTTTCAGGCTCCCTTAAACCAGGCTATAAGTAAGCAGACTCCTGTGTTAACAAATACCTTAGAATAGAAACTGAGCCAAGATACTGTAAGGGCTGTTAGTGCCAGAGGTGTAAGAGAAATGAGACCTTTCTTCCACCCTTTAGAATACGAATTAGAAAAACCCTGGGTGATTTATCAGTTTCTATTTGCCAAATGAATACTTTAATTTTAAGATGCTTAAAATGAATACATGTTCAAATAGTTCTTGTACTTTTTAATCTAATAAATTAGACATGGTCTAAAGAAAGATCTGAGCACAGATCTACAGCTCACTTAAACATTTAGAGATATGTATAGTAGCATTCACAGAATATGTGCTAAGTCAAGCAGCATTTTTAAGAGAAGTGTTAAAATGGCAGATCAGGCTTTTCAGTCCCTTGATAAGTAGAGCCATATAAATGACAGCATTTTGATTCAGTTTAATGGATTTTTTTCCTTATCTTACTATGCAATGTCAGTCTCAACACATTCCGGGGAAGTCTCAACACTGTCATTTTGATGAACAGAGAAACCTTAAATTTACACAAATCAAAGGCCTAATACTGTATAGTGTTTTAGCAAGTGAAACTCAGTACAATGTCAAGAAAAAATATTTTACTTTTTCTACTCATTATGGCTTCTCTGAAATAAAACACAAATTAAATCTAAAGAGTACTAGCTGTTTACACCAGCAGTGAACACCTTGTCCTTAATTTACTATTGAAACAGCAATTGAAAAATAGCCTGCTAGCTATGGAAAGCAATAAATTTTATTTAGGATCTTCCTCTTCTCTGAGTCAATTCAGATAAAGTATTTTAAAAGAAAAACAAATTTGCCATTTCTGTTTCTCCATCTGTCTCTCTCCCTCCCTTAACCATCTTTGGAGAAGAACAATAAGGAATGTGACTTAGCACTCTTCTATTACAGAGGCAAAGGACAAAGGAAGATTTTCAGTGTTGACTCACCAGTTAAGATAAATGTAATTGTTACCACCACCCAACCCTGAAGGGGTTGTTCTTCCTTGACAAATGCTGATGGAACACTTGTAATAGTAGGAAAAGTTCAGTTGTGCAGAGAGGGCTGAATTTCAGGAATTCATACACCAGAATATATAGAACAAGAAATTACTTTAGAAATACCATGAGGCTTTACTTTTCTGATCTACAATCTATATTTTAATTCTTGTCTACATTGAACAGTGATGGAAAAAACCCACCCTATGCACAAACAAATAAATACAGACAGATATACACATATATACATGTAAATTCTAATTCTGTCAGTGTATCACTCTATGCATTTCATAAATCAGTTCAGAAAAGTGAAATAGAGCTCTTCCTTCCCAAATGCTGCAAGCACTCAAAAGTCTGGTAGCTCTCCTTCCTCATCAAGCTCTAGTCCACTCTTCCTGAAATACTTTTAACACAGCTGGCTCAGTTTAAGAAAGTTATGAATGCTTTGAGAGCTATGGAAATGCAGGGTGCTGCCGATGATGTAGAGTAATCCCCTGAGTTAGCAGATCAAACATTTTCAAACATCATAAGAATATCATTGAGTGGGTATGAAAAACAAGATTCATGAAATCATGCCATGGACTCTTTACCAAAACACCTAATTAACTAGAACCTACTCGTTCATGACTCTCCCTAGAGTATGAAGAAGCTAATGGGCTCATCATGACAGTTGGAAAAGGGATTGGATGGGAAGTTTTTGAGGGAGGAATTAGTTTGTTTCTTAAACACAGATCAAGTTTACAGTGCAACTCAGAAAAAAATTGCACCTGTGCAAAGGGGAACAGCATCCTTCAATACTAAGGCAAGAAAGAACCATCATGACAGACAAAAATATATAAGCATTGTCATGCAAGAAAGTAATTGTGCAAGTACCACCCTAAGGACCTACATTTCTCACTTTCCTTTTCAACATTGCTGAATGCAAGTTACTGGTGCTTGGCTGGATTCTTGAACTGGAATCAGGGAGTGACAGTATCCTTCAGCAATGACAAGATTCAGCTGGATTAGATTCAAGAGACAGTCCTTACTTCCCAGACTGTGAAAAGTAATGAGCACACCTCTGCTTTTTAATGGTCTTTTTATTTCAGGAAAATTAGATTAAATACTGCATTTCTAGTGATCACAACTTAAAAAAACCCAACCCAACAACCTTAAGCAGAACATCCTATATTTGCAACTGAGTTGCCACACGTTTCAAATTTAGAATTTTTTTTTTTTTTGGCTGACCTTGATGAAAAGTTCCTCATTCAGCTTAGCTAAAATTGCACTGAGTTACTATGTTACTATGCTCAACCTCCCAATAACACACAAGAAACTAAATAGAAAAGCAGAGCACTTGGCTGCATCAGAAAAAAACCTCAAGGAAAGTTCTCAGAACTTCATTTTCCTTTTCTAACTCTGCTCAAACTGTAGATTTGTACATCACAAACACTAGGTGTTTGCCCTGCAAGATTGATAAGAGTATAACTAAACATTTGTGGCACCTTTTATAAAGGGTTCAGAAATTAACCTAGAGATCTTTTTGAAAATGCCAGGAGCAGAAAAACATAAACCTACCAAGAGACACCAGGGAAATGAGAACAAGTGTTTTGATTAGCTATAAGTTGGAGAAATCATGGCTATTTCTAAAAAACCCAAAATAAAATATTTGAAATACTAGGGTCATAGTAGATTTGGAATATTAAATAAAACAATGTTTTCTTTGCTGTGCAAAGATGTGATTAATCCTTTGGCCCAAATCTACAGCTTTTACCAAATCTAAACTTGCCAAGAAGTCATTTTGTTTTCATGACTACATGATTTAACTCAAACCACATGACAGAAACAACACCATAGAATAGAGAACTTGGTAGAAAAGCATCCATTTTTACTGTACTCTTAGCATATTGTAGAATATTGTTAAACTGAAAATTGTTCTAAAAAACTACAGCAACACTTCAATGTTTGAGGTACTTCAAATTTACTTCAGGAAATACTTTCAGTGATCACTGATATATGTACTGGACAATAAATAAAAGCAAGCTGTGTCTAGCATATCACATAGAGAACTTGAAATCACTTGTGAAGGAGTCAACAGGAGAAGTCCAGGTTGGATATCAGGGAGAAGTTCTTCCCCCTGAGGGTGGCTGGGCACTGGAACAGGCTTCCAGTGCAGTGGGCATGGTGCCAAGCCTCAGAGCTCAAAGAGCCTTCAGACAATGCTCTCAGGCACATGGTGGGATTCTTGGGGTGAAGGGCCAGGAGCTGGACTTTGATGATCCTTGCAGCTCTCTTCCAACTCAGTATATTCTATAATTCTGTGAACTACAAATCAAGTGTAAACTGAAGAGAAATGAAAAAGTGGTATAAAATTTAAGCACCTTGTCTCAAACTTCATTAACTTTGTCATACTCATAAGTATGAATCCAAAGGGACAGGATGAACACAGCTGGAATTCTAAACAGAGGAAGCAGCATTTTAGTTCTTTCTTAAATCACGTGATTCCTCTTTGGAGTTAACCCAGCCTAAAAAGAACAGGTAGTGCTGGGCACAAGACAAGTATAAAGTACAGGCCTTCTGAAGGGAAGAAAATGGAGTATTTCTATTGCATTAGGTATTTAATCATTATTTCCTAAGACATGAAAAAAAAAAGGTAATAATTATACAGTAAACACACATTTAAAAACAGGTGTTCTAACAATAATATATAGTACCTTTTTCCCACCAATTTTCCCTTTCTATATAATCTTAATAATCTTAAGGAGCTACAGCTATCATTATTGCTACTCAAAAGATCTGTTGTCTCTACTAAGGCAATATTTACACATCATTTGACAACATTACATAAAATAAGAGCAGACATGTAAGTCCTAAAGCTTATTTGTGGGCAGTTCCTTTAAACTGAGATGATTTATTTGGATCTGTGACCAAAGGAATACACTAGTTCTCCTAATCCACATTCTGATAGGAGGCCATTTGGTGCTACCTACTCTGCAGATATAAATGACTCATTAATGCTCTGTGAAGGGAAAAAAAAGTTGTGATTGCAGCTAAGTCAAAGACACATCACGGATGTGATGCATCTTTCCACCTTAACTTACACCAATTCAATTTGTAATTGAATATTTAGAATACTACTCTGGCAGACTAAACCAAATGTTCCTTTAACCAAAATTCTCATTCAAAAGCAATCTCTGAGAAACCTGAAAAACAAAGGCAATTGTTTCTAAAGACCTCAATATACTGGATGAAGCTTTCTGATAAATTGAAACAATCACTTTAGAAACTACCAAAAAAAAAAAAAAAAAAAAGTCTGAAGCAGAGAAAGACATCTCACTCCCTAAAACAGTACCTTTATGGAAAGCAGCAAGAGGAGCTTGAAGGCAACTTGTGACTTTATATTTTCACTTGTTATCTTGCTTTTGCAAAAACAAAGTCAGTACATGGCTAATTAAGTCTGCAATAAGCATGGTGTTGGACTAAGTGATCTCCTGAAGGAAGTCCAACACAAACGAATTCTTTTATGCTAAGATTCCTTTATTCACATAATGGCAACACTGCTCATTTCCAAGGTGAAGAAGCTGGAAAGTCATCATCAAGAAGACAAGACAAAAAGCCTACCACTCTGTTTTTGAAAATGGCAAATCCCTATGCTCCAGCAACTTCATCACTCCCTTTCCAAAGGGAGGTCTACCTATGGAAAAGACCTGAGGGAGGAAGGTTTTCTGGTGTGATGGATTGTTTTGTTTTAGGGGGTGGAGTTTTTGTTTGTATTTTAAATCAATGTATTTAAACCTAGAAATCAGAAAAGGGAGAGACTTGGCAAAGAGATGGAAACCAGTATTTGATCTTACAAAAAAAAAGTATCATGTCAGGGGGGCAATTGCACATGGTTTTAGGTTGAAATTGTCAGACTTAGTTTTGACTTTATGTGATTTGGCTGAGGTGTCTGTGGGCTCAGTAAAGGAGTGCATACTTCTTGTGGATATTCCCACTAGACATACGAGTCTAAACCTTTGGCTTTAACCAAGTGTTGATGCTCTGCCCCTGTTACAGCATTCAATTAAAACTAGAAGTTGTGTCAGCTAATGAGAACAGATATTAATCTTGATGAGGGTCTCTCTCCAGATGGAACAAATGCAGAAAGGGGCTCTTAAATTCTGACTGTGTAACAAACAAGCACCTTGGCCTACGCTGAGATTTGTAAAACACTTTAGTTCTACTGCACAATGACTTCCTAATGAAATTCTAGAAGAGGCCTACAACAAATGATGTAAAGCCTAGGTTTTATTTTGACATGGTGAATCAATCTGCTTTCTAGCAAGCCATGTCAAAAATAACCCATGAAAGAAAATTAAATACAATAGCTACCTTTGCAAGTCAAGGATACTTAGCTGAAGTACTTATTTAAATATAGAACATATATATTTGAATAAAAATTGCCAGCTAATGAAGATTTTTTTTCTTATTATGGCCTCGTGAGTAAATTGGTCACCTCAGTAAAATGAAACTACATCCCAGGAGATGTTATACTGCTTAGCTCTGCACCTGCAAATGTGTTTCCTAACTCTGAAATACATCTAATGCAATTCTACATATCATGGCACCAGACAGTCTGGATCTGCAAAGGTGGTCATGGTATACTTATTTCCAGATGAATTATCTGTGATACCATGAACATATCATAAAAAATATAGCTTATCAACAAAAAGGGACAGTTCACAGGAAACTAAAAACACCCCACATTAACAGATGGTAAAGCATTTTAAAAATACCACTATTATGGCTCAAACAAGCTTTTCATTTACAATGTATAAAAAATAGCCTTTTACAATAAAATTACACACACACACACAAAAAGTTCATATATTTAAAAGTATATAGTTGTGCAGCCATGAAAATATGGCTCTTCAACACCCTTTATGCCTAGCAGATTCCATGATGTGAACGAGGACTGTATTCTCAGGTATGTGTAGCATTACAGTCATTTGGGTTTTTAAATTTTTTTTTCACATCCTGAGATGGACAAATCAATATAACAAACTAATTTCTAATGTGGCAACACCTGGGAATTTCTTCCAAATTTATAAATTGCTTTTCTTCATCTTTCCAAGCCCTACTTTCATAACTGAACTTAGATGCTGCCTTCTTTATTCCCAAAAAGGCCCAGCGCTTCTGCTCTTGATTCAAACAGTAAAAAAGTGCAAGTGATAGAAGCAATTTGTTTTACTTCTATTATTCACAGATTTATAGTAGAATTATAAGTGTTCAACAAAATAACATTTCAGTTGCAAACTGTACAGTGGCTAGGAAAGTCAAAACCAGCAAATGTCAACAATGGAATAATTTGTCTACAATGGAATAATTGGAAAAGGCTTCCAGAAAGATCAAAGAACAGAAAGCCAGAACTTACCTAATTTACAGCTGTTGACAGTAAGAATTTACTTTCTCACTAGTTCATCAGCATATAAAGTGTAATTGGTATTCCTTCATCCATCTTAACCCTTTTTCTTTCCAAATAGTGAGTTTGGGTTAGGTTTAGATTTAGCAGCTAGGTTTTCTTTTTTTAAAGTATCTTTTATTGCAATCATTCAAATGAAATTGACTTAGGAAGCTTTATGGATTTCTTCTATTAAAACTTGCTAAACATTAGATTATTATAGAAGGCAAACAGATCCAGAAAATGTCAACAGTGACAGGATTGATACACGGAGAACATGCGACATTGGAGAAGAAATGACATATTCCAAAGGCAGCTAAATTACTCTATATTTGAAGATGACCTTGAAATTCCCACTAACCCATTTTTCCATTAAGAAGCAAAAATAATTTTATCAGTGCCAAATTTGTGAAATATACCTTCTAGTCTTACATACCACAGTTCAGTTACAACATTTGGCAAGCAAAAGATATATCTTATCAACAAAGGATTCTTCCTATATGAAAAAGACTACTTGACAGGCTCTTCTATTTCAATAAATAAACATACCAAGCATAAGAAATCAGATGGACCTGGAATGCTGCATATTCCCAAGCACTCAGAACTACTGATGTGCATAATGGAAGTTCATAAATGACCAGCATTTTAATATGCCTCCTATTCTTACTTCCCATTTATGGCAACACATGCTAATCACTGCAACACATTGCAAGACTAAAACAAAAAAAGTAAAGCAATATCAGACGTATCTCAATAAACCCAAATAATTTAGATTCACGTCTATCAGAAGACGCAATATAGCTTTTGCTTCAATTTTACTGTTTTGCTAGCTTGTGAAGTAAACGCCTCCTGTGAAATATAATTTCCAAATTATTTCATGACAATTAGAAAAGCAGACAGCTATGAAAAATAACATTTTCAAATGAACCGATCAAAAAATTATCTCAAACCTCAAGCATACTGAATGAGTGAGCAGTTCCTTATTGACAGTTGCATTATAAAGCAAAATGGAAGGATGCAAGTTGCAATCATCAGGTATCCTCCTCAAAAGTAATTTCCCTATTTCACCACCTTTCTTCGTTGATGCAAGTTTCTTGCATTGTTCTTTTGTTCAGACACTGAACACCTTCTTAAACAGAGTGCTAACGCAGCCTTTGCAATCTCTCCTTGAAGCTTTCAATTAGTGAATGACGGAGAATTTCGGAGCTCCGTACCCCACTGCCCAGGCCGCTTCGCCTGCCCTGCCACAACAGCCCGCGGGCTCTGAGCACGCTCCCGCCGGCGGTGCGAGGACGCTGCCATGGGTCCCCGCGTCCCCTCGCCCAGCGTGCGGCTCCTGCGGGGCAGGCGGCAGCAGCCAAGGGCAGCGGCCCCGCAGCGGGGAGGGACGCGCCAGACCAGGCGGCCGCCGCTCCCGCTGCGCGAAGGGCGGCAGGGGGACCCCCGGGCAGTGGCGGGAGCACCCCCGGGCCAGCGGCGGGAGCAGCCCCGGGCCAGCGGCGCTCCCCGCGCTGTCCCCGGTAGCGGAGCGCGGTCGGACGGCGGCCCAAGGCCGCGCCGCGGCTGCCGCCGGGCCCGGGCCGCGCCCGACGAGCGGCAGGGGGCGCCGCGCAGCCCCGCTCCCCCCGCCGCGCGGACCCCGGGGGAGGGGAGCGCTCCGCCGGGCTCCGCCGCTCCCCCGCTCCGAGCCGCCCTCGGCACCCCCTCCCCGGCCGGGGCCTCACCCGCTGCTGTCGCTACGGACGCCCTCCGCGGCTCCCTGCGGGATCTGGCGGCGAAGAGGTGAAGGACGGCGGGGCTCGGCGCGGCCGCGGCACGGGCCCCACTCCGGCCGCTCCCGCCGCATGGAGGGGGAAGGGCTGGCCGGAGCAAGGGGAGATGAGGGGGCGTGGAGGAGCAGAGCCAGGACGGGACGGGATGGGGAGGGATGGGGGAAGTGCGGGCGCGGCGTTCAGCGCCGACGGGAGCGCGGGGGCCGCTGCCGCCGCCTCATCGCCGCCCGCGCCGCACCGGGCCCGCGCCGCCGCCGCCCGGCCGCCGTCGCCCGGCAACGCGCGCGCCCCCGCTGCCGCAGGCGCGCGGCTGCGCGCGGCGCCCCGCGCGCTCCCGACGCCAGCGCACGCGTAGCCTCGCGCGCGGCGCCGCGCACCGGCCTTCCCGCCCCCTCCTGACGGCAGGGGGCGCTGCAGGCGGGAACGGGAACGGGGAACGGGAACGGGAATGGGAACGGGAACGGGAATGGGAACGGGAACGGGAATGGGAACGGGAACGGGGAACGGGGACGGGAACGGGAATGGGAACGGGGAACGGGAATGGGAACGGGAACGGGAACGGGGAACGGGAATGGGAACGGGAATGGGAACGGGAATGGGAACGGGGAATGGGAACGGGGAACGGGAACGGGAACGGGGAACGGGAACGGGAACGGGAATGGGAATGGGAACGGGAACGGGGAATGGGAATGGGAACGGGAATGGGAACGGGGAATGGGAACGGGGAACGGGAACGGGAACGGGAATGGGAACGGGAACGGGAATGGGAACGGGGAACAGGAACGGGAATGGGGAACGAGGAATGGGAACGGGAAATGGGAATGGGAATGGGAAATGGGAACGGGAACAGGAACAGGGAATGGGAATGGGAACCGGGAACGGGAATAACGGGAACGGGGAACAGGAATGGGAACGGGGAACGGGAATGGGAAATGGGAATGGGAATGGGAACGGGAATGGGCAATGGGAATGGGAACGGGGAACGGGAATAACGGGAACAGGAACGGGAACGGGGAACGGGAAACGGGAATGGGAACGGGAACGGGGAATGGGAATGGGAACGGGGAACGGGAATGGGAACGGGGAATGGGAACGGGAAATGGGAATGGGACGGGGAACGGGGACGGGAATGGGAACGGGAACGGGAATGGGAAAGGGAATGGGAACGGGAATGGGAACGGGAATGGGAATGGGAACGGGGAACGGGAATGGGAACGGGGAATGGGAACGGGAAATGGGAATGGGAAGGGGAACGGGGACGGGAATGGGAACGGGGAATGGGAACGGGAATGGGAACGGGAACGGGAATGGGAACGGGGAATGGGAACGGGAATGGGAACGGGGAACAGGAATGGGAACGGGAACGGGGAACGGGAACGGGAACGGGAATGGGAACGGGAATGGAATGGGAACGGGAATGGGAACGGGAACGGGAACGGGGAATGGGAATGGGAACGGGAATGGGAAAGGGAACGGGGAACAGGAACGGGAATGGGGAACGAGGAATGGGAACGGGAAATGGGAATGGGAATGGGAACGGGAACGGGAACAGGAACAGGGAATGGGAATGGGAACCGGGAACGGGAATAACGGGAACGGGGAACAGGAATGGGAACGGGGAACGGGAACGGGAAATGGGAATGGGAACGGGAATGGGCAATGGGAATGGGAACGGGGAACGGGAATAACGGGAACAGGAACGGGAACGGGGAACGGGAAATGGGAATGGGAACGGGAACGGGGAATGGGAATGGGAACGGGGAACGGGAATGGGAACAGGGAATGGGAACGGGAAATGGGAATGGGAACGGGAACAGGAATGGGAATGGGAATGGGAATGGGCACGGGCACCGGCACCGGCACCGGCAGCACCGGCTGACTGCTGGGGAGTGCCGAACCGCGGGAGCGAGCCGCGAGGTGGCTGTATGGTCGGGCTCCGGAAGGGAATGGGAAAAGGGCGACTGTTTCCCTTGGCGTTGTCCCCTGCGGACATCCGAGCCCCTCGCTGAAACCGCAGGAGGAGGCTTAGGGAGGGCAGATGGCTGCCGGGCGGTTTATTGCCATATTGTGTTTTCCCAGTTTTGTAGGTCACGGGGTTGGAGGATGAAATAAAGGACATGACCAAATGCAGGTATATTTAGGCATACCTTTGGGATGGGCCAAGATTAACACATGCGGGCACTTAAACCTTTACCTAGGTAGGATGCTCCGACACAGGTTTAATAAAATTTGCAAATACTTTAGGCTTTGTGTAAAACATTGATATTTAAGGACTAGATGCTTTGAAGATCTCAGGGCTAGCATGTAGTTGCTTCTATCAGTTTCAGTGTTGCTGTACCTTCAGCTTCCCAAAGCATTCTGAAACCAATACCAGCTTTCCCTTAGCATAGGAAATGGCCAGTGCAATTGGGGTGACCCACTCTTAGGAAAAAATCTGGAAAATGTGAAGAGTATGTTTTGAAAGCTCAAAACCCCAATGGGATACAAAAAGAATCTATTTCCATTTAAGAAACTCAGTAATTTAAAGCAATTTCATTACTTGGGATGCACCACTTTGACTAATCCATTTTCTGATATTTAGATTGTATAATATTGCTGCACATTCTGCTTATGGTGGTGACTTGTACCTAATCCAGCAGTATATTAACCCAAGTTCAGTTCTGTTGTGTGTTTTACTGGGGGCTCTTCTCCACTAGTCTTTAATCTCTAATATTTCTTTAAATGCTATTTATTCCATAAAACACATTGCACTTTAAAAAAAATGCAGTTAGAATATTACTATTTAATAGTTCAATTATAAGTGCCCTACATTGCATCACTACATCCGGACTTGTAGAATTAATTGCTGTAGCTGGGATAATTATCTAGAGAGAAAAGAAAATTCTTCCAGTTGGAATTGTTCTGAACTAGATTTGTTGTCATAATGCTAAAGTGTGAGGACTGATGTTAGACTGTTAACAGGAAGCAGTTGGGGATTTTTGCACAAAAATTCAGTCCTGTACTCAATGAAGTAGGGGAGTGTTTTAGCCTTGGTTTCATTCTGTATAATACTGCAACTTGTTTTGAAATCTATTTGCCTGTTGGCTCTTGGTTTTAAAAGGATCGAACAACAACAAGGTTGAATTTTTCAGGATCAGCTGAAATATTTTTTCAGTGTCAGTTTAGTCCTAAGTACCTTATCTTTCTTTGAAAAAATCAGTCCACATGCTGGGAAAAACTGATCCTTATTTGCATCTCAAAATTTATCAAAGTTTATAAATAGCACCAGAATAAATAATACATACCAGTGTGGTGATTTCAGATAATATAAAGAACTGTCTGACCCACTTTGTCTAGGAGAAAAATTGAAACACAGACATTAAAACACTTGACCAAAGCCATGAAGCACAAGTCGAATGCTTCCAATTTGTATAAGCTGGGACTGCAAGTGTCTAACTTTTTCACCATTTTGAAGTGCTTTGAAATTTGGAAATGTAATATTTTCTCTCCTTTTTTTAAAACATGGAAAGAAAAAATAACTGCTAAGGCTTGTGGGTGGGTTTACTTCCTAAGAACTTCCAACTGATTTATAACAGTTTGTGAAGTGGTTTTCTTAGTGTCATTCAAAGCAGAGTAAAGGAACAAGTTGAATTTGCATTTTCATTTTCAGCATTTTCATTTTCAGCCCTCAACCTTTTAGCTTAGCCTGTAAAACCAGGAATCAAAAAATAGGATAAACAGTGCAAAAGTAGGCTGGGATTCTCATCACTCCTATTCGAGGACATTTTCCTTCTCTCCCTCCGGTCCTCACCCTGCCTGCTCTCCCCCTCTCACTGTCTTAGCAACAAGACTCACTGGCTGACTGTAGCTAACTTGTCTTCTACCCCCTCAAACCAATTAGTTCATCTATTTAAATCATGCATCGAAGAAGCCTGCCCCCTTTGAGCACACAGCTCGCTTAGGGCTCAATCCTACAATCTTCAATTTTTAAGGCAGCAAGAGTTTGCAATTGACTCAAATTACATGAGGATATGACCTTTTATGTTCTAATTTCTTTACAAAAGTTGTAGAGGGCTGAAGAGGGTGCTGGTGCTATCACTGTTTTCCTGCATCTACCTTTTTCTTTATTTGAAGATCACGACAATATAGGGAAAAGTCCATAAATAATGGAGAAAGTAACTAAAACATCTATTGACAAATCATCTTCTATTCACAACTGCTGTTTTGGTGAGCAATTAGAACATTCAGAAGAAAACAGAGCATCCAGGAGAAACCAGAATTGTAGTAGTAATGACTACAGCATGCCCTTTTTGTCAAAGCTTTTAATCAAAATCGTGAACCCATCAACAGTCTTTTAGTGCATATTTTAACGAAATGCTAAACATTGCACAGAACTCAGAAGGAAGCCGCCTGCTCTTTTTGCACTCCTAACAACCTCAGGCATCATGAGGTGTGACAAATTGTTTTAAAATGTAGTTGCAGGAAGAAGGGCAGGCGAGCTTTGCTCTGCCTTGTGGGTGTTGTAGTCGTGTTGCAGCCTGTCTGCCTGGGCAGCAATAGGAGCCTGGACTCTAAGTCCCACAGCTCCCACTAGAGTCTGCCGCACAGGCTCAGAGCCCATATGCGAGGAGGGGGTGACTACATTGTGTCTATTGTATGATTTTTTTGTTTTGGTTTGGTTTCGTTTTTGGGTTTTTTTTTTTCGCCCCTGGCATTTTGCACGTTTCACGGGAGGTGTAAATCGGGAGTAAAAAGCATGGCAGATGAGCAAGAAATAATGTGCAAACTCGAGAGCATCAAGGAGATCAGGTATGTTTGCTTTGTGCCCCACCGTTACATGAAGCAGCTTTTTCCTCGGGGGAGCGGAGGAGTTGCATCGATCTGAAAGTAGCTATTGTGCTACTGAGGGGAAGAAAACTACCGCTGGGTTTACGATGAGAGCTCAAAACACATTTTTCTAAGCAGGGAGGGAGCATCTGCTGCTGGGAATCGCCGCTGAAATGCGTAGTGAAGGGCGGTAATGGTCGTGCATTTGCAGAGCGCAGCCCTGAGTGATTGCACGGGAAGGCGGAGTGCGCGGGTGGGAAGGACTGAGCGGCCCCAGCGCAGCTCGGGGGAGTGGTGTCGGGCCGCGGCTGTCGTAGGGCTTTGACTGTTTGCTTGTTTGTTTTTAAGTCATTTGAATCAGTATTTCGTATTCACGAGGTTCTCTGTCTGTTATTTTGCCCCACTCGCTCCCGGGCAGGAGCCTTGTCGGGCTGAGAAGGAAGGGGGGGATGGCAAGGAAAGCAGAGTCCGACACCCAAATCCGAAGGCGGACGTGCCCTCGGGCAGGACAGGGCTGGGCAGCGCTGCAGGCACCGGCAGAGCCCCACGGGGTGCAGGACAGCCATCTGTCCATCCATCCGTCCGTCCGTCCGTCCCCCGCGGAGGGCGGCGGTAGGGGAGCGGCGGATCCGTGCGGGATGAGCGGCTGAGCCTCAGCGGCTTCTCTGTCCCTGCCCTGCCCTTCGGCCAAAGGCCGGGAGCGACCGGGGGAGCCCCGCCGACATCTCCCTACCTGCTGCTTCTGGCCGCCGCCCGGGGATGGGGACACACCGCACCGCGGCTTTTTCATCCGTCCCCTCCGGCCACAAGGCCCGAGCTGCCTCGGGCTGCGGTTCATGCCGTGCAGAACACCGGGAATTTGTATATAGCGTCCTTTACAGGGTGAGTTGCAGGATGCTTTGGAAGAGGGGGCTCATTAAAAGCCAGGCAGGGTACACCACGTGTCAGTATTCTCCTTGTACCACACCTTCCCTCAGACACATTTAGTCTCATTCTTGTCTATTGCTGCTTTCTTTCATCTATCTAATCCCATATAAACTGACACCTCACAAAAATATCTGTCATTGACTTACTATTATCTCTCTATCTTTTTAATTGTCACTGGGATTCAGGAATAAGACCTTGCAGATGGAAAAAATAAAGGCAAGACTGAAAGCAGAATTTGAAGCCCTGGAGTCTGAGGAGAGGCACCTGAAAGAATACAAGCAGGAAATGGACCTGCTGCTGCAAGAGAAGATGGCTCACGTGGAGGAGCTGCGACTGATCCACGCTGACATTAATGTGGTATGTGACAGCCCAGCTCAGACAGTCTGACTAAGACACAGCTGCACATGAATCATCCCACAGCTTGTGGAATTGTGCACATGAGCGAACCGTCACTGGTTCTATAATGTGCACTTCACAGCACCATCCTAGGATCCTACAGAGAGCACAAAGTAAATTTACCTCAGGATAACTGGTTTTTCCCTTTATAGGGCAGGATAGTTTATAATGTTGGCATAATAAGCTGTTGCACCAAGAGGATAGGTAAGATAACCAAGCCTATTGTGGCTATGACTTCACCACTAGCCAGTGATAGCACTCCAGCTGTCCCATAGAAAGCAGTTCTTCCTGTTAGTCTTTTCTCATTTAGCACCAAGAAACAGGAAATTTGGCAGCTAGGTGGGACTAGGAGATTTTGAGAAAATACATAGTGTTTGTTAAGTTTATAGTAAGAGCTGAGCTTCGTCCCAGAGTAGAATCACCAAACATCAAGAAGCATCAGCCTGAAGGGAATTAATACAAATAAGAGAAAAAACAATTTATAAACAGGGAAGATTAGCCAATTAGAGGGGCTAAATAGGGAATATATTTTTAAATACATTTTTTATGTCCTGTTAGGGCACTTACATGGGGTTTTTAGCTCTGAAGGTATCTGTGTTGCACCGGAAGAAAAAAGCTCCAACAAGTGAAAAAATACAAGCTATGTACTGGATGTGCAGACTCCATTTATTTATGATTTCAAATGTCTGCTCCCCTGTCCAGCTGCATAACCTCAGCCTCTGTTTCATCCTCCTCTCTTTGTGCAGTCAAGTTGTTTTTTTCTCTGCTGCTTTTCCCACTTGCTGCAGTAAGAGAAGCAGAAACCTTTACTCAGCTTGTTTGTTAACTTCTGCCAGTCAGTGTTCAGGTATCTTAGAAACACCTAAAATTAGTTTTTGCTACTTAAAACTCTTTTTTAATGTCTCTCGAGAGTTTTCTATAGCTCCTCACTTGCCGACTTTATTTGTAGCCTGTCTCTCTGCTTTTTCTGTTGTTCAGAAGTTCCTATAGGTTGAGTGCACCTTTTTAAAATGAAAATGCATCTCATATGTCACTTTCTGTTGCTTCTTCTTTGCCCATTTTTCATCCTCCCAGTACCTTAAGTCTTTGCTTTACTATTGCATTGTCTCAAATCTCTTCCAACTTGAGTGACAAAAATCTCTTCTTTTGGTACAATCTGTTGCTCAGTCGGAGAGGAACAGTTCTTTAAAAACATGCCCAACCTCCTGTTTCAGATGGAGAATACTATCAAGCAGTCTGAGAACGATCTTAACAAGCTCTTGGAATCTACTCGCCGGCTCCACGAGGAGTACAAGCCCCTAAAGGAGCACGTGGATGCCTTGAGAATGACTCTGGGCTTGCAGAGGCTGCCTGACCTATGTGAAGAGGAAGAGAAGCTGTCCCTTGAGTAAGTCTCCAAAGCAAACATTATCTGGCTTTATGCTTTCTTTCAATTCTACTGGTCATTTTCTCATTTTAATTTGTTGGTAGATGGAAAAAAACAACCCATGAGGTAAGAATGAAAAACAAGTTAACAAAAAAGGATGTGGAGGAAAATGTATTTGATAACATTCAGTCTGAATTTGTTCCAAGTTAAATTTAGGTTATTCCAAGCTGCAAACTCCACATACCACGTGCAAACATTCAAGGGTGGTTGTTGGCCTTCTAGATTTCATACCATATGTTGCTTTTTCTATATATTTATTTTTCCCTGAAAATTACTTCTTTAGCAAGCAATAGTAGGAGGCAGTACACAAGAGGGATACAAATCAGGTATTCTTCAATTGGGTTGTGCTGCTGCTAGTCAGATTTTTACTTTTTGCTGCCTGCACATGGCAGTGGCTTTTAGCCAAATACCTGTGACTGTCAACAAGTTTCCCTGAGATGTGGAATGGATTTGGATAATAAATCACAGCTTCATTTTTACATATAGCCTAGGCAAAGCAGTGGCAGAATTAGCTACTATTCAAAGAACAGTGTCCTTTGTTTAACAGACCAGTTTTTAATGCAAGGGATGTTTTAATAAGCATGTATTGATCTTATTGCCCAGCAAAATTAACATAGTTTTCACAGGCACACAGTTTTCAAGATTTCCTTTGTATTTCTGTAGAAATGTTGTTTTACATTCCAAACACCTTGACACTGCAAAGAATGTGTTAATCTGTTTATTAATCTGTTGTGTACAAAGTTATTAATTTTAACAGAATAAAATAGAAAAACTGTTTGACAGAGGTGCATCTGAAGCTGTTGCCTATTTTTCTTCTATACATGTTGTCTATTTTTCATCTTACTAGATTTACGTCCAGTCTGGAATCTGGAAATGTAGAAATGCAGAAGAAAACACCACATATTCTATTTCTGAACTAGTCAATGTGTAGGCAATTTGGCAGTTTGACTCTAGTGGAAGAACATGATAGGGAAATGTGATCCACTGTATTTTAACACCAAATATCCTTTACAGACTAATGAAATACTCCAGAAGGTGGTTACATTTTTTGTTTGTCATTCTTTTGTCTAGCTACTTTGAAAAGCAGAAAGCAGAATGGCAGACAGAACCACAGGAGCCTCCCATCCCAGAGTCTCTGGCTGCAGCTGCAGCAGCTGCCCAACAGCTGCAGGTGGCCAGGAAGCAAGACACCAGACAGACAGCAACTTTCAGACAGCAGCCACCTCCAATGAAGGTCAGGAGATGGAATGTGCTGGGTTTTCTCTTTTGTCATTGGAATGCATTATGTTTAGAAACTGATTGATGTTTGCAAAAAGGAAAAATTACGTGTCCTCATTCTGATTTTCCTTGCAGGGGTTCAAATCAAGAGCAAGCAGTAAACTTTAAGTTGTAGCACCAGTCATCAAGGGTTAAGGATAAGAATCTTTTAGGACTTAAGAGTCACCCTCAGCAGAGATGTAGACAATTCCCACTCCTCTTGTGTTTCACATGACAGCAAGGCATGTAAGAAAGAAAAAAAATCTGTGCAAAAGAAAAAGTAGTGGCTCTTAGTTAATGCCATATGGAGTCATATTAAAAGCAGTGCACATCTTTTATGAGGGAAATTACCAGTGGTGTAAATTACCAGGAAAGGTGATTGCTTCTGTACTTGGGATCTTCAAGAGTAATGTGGATTAATGTAACAGAACCACAGGCACTTAAGTGACAGTTTTACTCAGCTCCTTATGTAGTGAGAAGAGTTAAGTAGTTACATAGGGGTATTCATCCCACCCAGGTTCCAGAGAGTCACTAAGAAGGTAAATTGATGTAGGTACACACTAAAGTAATATACTTACTATCTGTAGTTAGGCAATTGAAAGCCTTTCTGCAAGTAATAGGCTTCAGTCAAACATAAATTACAGGCTCAGTGTGGAGCAAAAGAGCAGAGTTCTGTACCTTGTGTTAAATATGTGGAATTCATCCAACCACCTGCTCCTGTGTTCAATTCTGTGACATTACAGTTGGCCATCACTGTAACTTCTCTGACTCAGTGAGCTATTAGGCAGGTAAACACCTTTAAAACATCACTGTAACCTTTAACACAAAATAGAATTTGAAGTTAGTGATACATGTATGAGCCTGCAGAAATGTAGTTTTACTTCAATGAGATGCTCCTGTTTTTCAGTAAGCCTGAAATTACAATCCACATACCTAGACTGTATAGGGTGCAGCACCAGTTTTCCTTTGCAGGCAAGGAGCCTTGTTTTTGTCTGTACTGTAGGGTAGAGTGTGATACTCAATAACCTGTGTACCAAGGCCACTTTGATGTTTGTAACAAGAGGCTGCCATTGCGTTTCAGGCATGTTTGTCGTGTCACCAACAAATCCATCGGAACGCCCCCATATGCCCACTCTGCAAAGCAAAGAGCCGATCTCGGAATCCCAAAAAGCCCAAGAGGAAACAGGATGAATGAAATCCAGGAGATTGACAAGCTGTGTGACCTGTCCCAGTACTCTTCCAGTAGAATGGCAAATTTGCCCAGACTTTACTGAATTGCAGACTCAAGTATGACCATCTCATTGTTTTCTATTTAAATGCAATGTAAGCACAATGTTCCTGCTCTAAGTTCCTTCCAGTCTTTAGGATTTGGTTTTAGGTAAGTAAGTATTACTGGTGCTACAGTTTAACATTTCAATTGTTCCATCTTTTGTACTCCTAAACAAACTGGAATTCTTTGTGCAAGTATCCTAAATGACAGGCTATTTCTATTGATCAAATGTGATTACCACAAATGCTTTTATGTTCTCTTTTTAAAAAACATGTTACTAAAAGATTATTCTGTTTTCTCCTGATAACAGGAGACTATTTGAAGTGCTGAAATAGCAGACTGTCTGTTCGTTTCACTGAAGAACAATTTGTTTTCCAATCTCGTAAGAGTGGGTAGGTTTGGGTATCCAGTGGAACTCTTTCTAAACAGGAAATGTTCAGGGAAAATGAGATTTGTTATAAAGAAAATCAATGCATTAAGGACATACATGGGTTTTGATTTACTGAAGTTGATTGTACCACTCCTTCAAACTTGACTTAAAACTTGGAAAGGTGCTGGCTGTGTATGAATTTCTAAAAATGATGTAATTTGACATGCTTTAACATCTTAACAGGTTATTATTTTCAGTAGTCAAAAGACTAATTGACTTAAGAACAAGGCTGAAGTGAACTTTATTAGTGGAACTCCTAGGCTTTATGGCTGACCAATGACACTGTGGTTCTCTAGGAAACATGCAGAGCTTTATGTGCACAGACTGCACATCAGCCATTCTGCATGTCTTCTGTTCCTGGTTTCTACAGCCAAAATCTGGCAGACATATCCTGCACTGGAGCATAGGAAGGTTCAGGAACATGCATGAGGAACAGTGTCAACTAAAAATTATGCATTTCACCAGAACCAACCAGTTTTGGTGTAATTGTCCTCCCTCAACCAAAACTTTCTATTTTTCTGCCTTTTAAAAGGTCATTTTCAAATAAGCTTTACTTCAGGCCAGTTTGTTTCCTTGTTCCCTGTGTGCCAAAAGAACCCTTTCTAAAACATCTGGAGTAGATCACTCCCTGTATGTCTTCCCTTTGTTTCATGTAATATAACAACAGTTCTTGCAATGGGGAGGATGGCAGTGATCCACGTACAGAACTGGCACTTGAAATTTATCATCTCTAATCCCAGTTTTGTGACCACCTTTGTTGCCTAAATTGATCTCAAGTGTTAAATATTCTTTTCACTAACTCCGGGACGCAGGAACTGCTTGTTCACACTCTTCTCTCTTTAGCCCAGGTTTCTCTCTAATATTATGTTAGAGTGGTTATATTGGGAATTTGGCTTATTAGATAGGAAGAACAGGGAAGCCCCAGGTCTCTGCTCCAAGAACTTTGCCAAATGCTGGCAACTGTAATAAATCCACATGATGCAATTTTACTGGCCACATCACATACGTCGCCATTCATTTCCTAAATCTGCCACAAAGTACACGAGTGATTTACTGAACTTAGTCCTAAAACTGAAGCCAGGTTCAGGAAATATTCCCCCATTTTAATGTTACATAGTCAAATCAACATCTGTCAACAGCAGACAGAATATGGACCACCTGCCCCTGAAATTATGTGAAGAGCAGATTCTGCTAGCTGAACTACAGGGATTTGGTCTCTGAGATAGCAATAATGGAAGACAGTCTCCATGCTCCAAATGGCAATAGTGTGTTATGCATGTTTTGTAGCACAAATACTGGATTCTACTGTTTTAAATGTCACAGTGGTCGCGTGCTGTGTGCCCTGTTCAGAGCAATTCCTATGGAGTTGAAGGGAAAATGCACAGAGTTAAAAGACAGTATGTGGACTTCCCCAAGTGCATACATGAGAGCAGCTTACTTTGATGGTAGTTGTACATAAATTTAAGAAGTAGTGACAAGTGGAGTGGGTGAATGGCCTGCAATGAAGTAGTGTGAATAGGAGGATTGATTTGTAGAGACTTCTACTTACAGTTCAGAAATAGGTAGGGTTAGTCATAGTTGTTCTCACTTTACTGTTACTTTGCCAGGTTCTTTCTTTCTTGGGAGATCCCTGAACTGAAATACACTTAAGGATGCACCATTTCCTGATTTAGTACAACAGTTTTGTATTTTTACTTTTTTAAACTAGTCTCATGTGCTCTTGTGTTTTACAGGGTTAGGGTTTGTTGTTTTTTTTTTTTATAAAGTGAATATGACATACTGTGTTTGCATCAATTGTACTAGTATTTACAAATTTTCACATCCTTTACGAAGTTCTGCCATATGAACAGCATGCATTGCTGAGGGTGAGCGTAAGTGGAGATAAGTCAGCAGGGTGCCCTGGCTGCCAGAAGGGCCAACCACAACCTGGGGTACATCAAGCACAGCATTGCCAGCTGGTTGTCTCACTCTACTCTGCACTGGTGAGGCCCTGGGCACTGGGGGCAGTTTGGGATGCCTCAGTGCAAGAAGGACATCAGAGTGTACAGTGTTCTGGAGTCACCTGTGAGACCAAGACTGCAAAAGGTCTCAAGGACAAGACCTCTGAGGAGCAGCTGAGGACGCTTGGCTTGTTCAGTTTGGAGAAAAGAAGGCTGAGGGGTGTCCTCATCACAGCCTACAACTTCCTCCAGGGGAAAGCAGGGGAGGAGGAGGTGCTGATCACCCTCTGATGACCAGCAGCAGGATATGAGGATATAGAGTGAAGCTGCATTGAGCAAAGTTCAGATTGGACACCAGGAAAAGGTTCTTGTCTGAGAGAGTGGTTGGTCACTGGTCCAGTGACCCAGGGAAGTGGCCAAGCCACCAAACCTGTCAGGGTTTGAGGGTCACCTGGATGAAACTCTTAGCCATACAGTTTAATGGTAGGTAGTTGGACCTGATGATCCTTATGGATCCCTTCTTACTTGAGATATTCCATGATTTTAGCCATTTCAAGGAGATAAAATATGTATTATGTATTGAGGGACCATGGGGTGGGGGCAGGGAGGGAAGCAGTGTCTTTCATAGGGAAAGAGTATTCTTTTCTCTCATGGAATAATCATGGAAGTTTAACTGAAGAACTCTTCTCGTGACAGCCCCAGGCTCTTTTCTCCCAGGCAACTCTCTCAAGAGACTGGAGGAATAATTATGAAATATTGATTTCTTGGTATTCAGACAGAAGAGGAAGCTGTCTGAAGTACAGCTCTTAACACAAGTCTACTGCATTTTTGCTTCACGGAGCAACAATGGCTTCTTCACTTGTATCTGAAGTCTTTGTGGATACTTCTTCACTTCGCTTAAATTTATTCTTATTTGGCTCAAATTGTCTGAGTAGCCACAATGTGACCCTCCTGAAAGCTTAGGAGGCTTTTATGTTACTGAAGTCTGGTTTAACCCTGTCTTTGTCATTCTGTTTTTAAAAGGGTATCCATGCAACAACAAAATAACTGGATTCTCTTGGTAAAGATGGTTTCCAAGGTCTTTGTTCATCGCTTGCCTCAAAGGATAGTCCTGTTGTTCTGCAACCAAACAGAAAAAAACCAAAATCCCAAGCCTTTCACCCTGCCATCAAGCCTAAGCTCACAACCAAAAGGATGCAAACACTGTACTGTAGCTAAATGCTTTGCTACAGAAGTTTTCATACCCAACCTGGGGTGGATCAGTTGTCCAAACTTTAGTGCCAAGGACACCATTAACTACAGAGAAAATGTAAGGCAAATTTAAATACCTGCACTTCCTGAATTCAACATTAGCTTTATAAACAGGACCCTGACTGAACCTGACAGTGGCTTCAATTTACACAACCTAAATTTGAAAGAATACACATTGATGTGTTACTTTAAATACCATACTATTCAAGAAATTAAGACTTCACTAGCACTTTAAATAAATAAAAAGTGCTTTATTCTTTTATTTTAGAGTTTTCTAATTCCTCCAGCATACATTTTCATTTTAGTATTTAGGTATTCTAGCAATATCTGGTGTTTTCACTGGCTTCTGTGTTTTAAATATTTTACTCCTGTGCCTCACAGGAGTAACAGTGTGAGATCTGTTTAATTTGTCTGTACAGTCCTTTTAAATAAATGTTTGTTTCATGTCACGCTTTCTTTCTGCAGAGTACTTTCATATCCGTTATTTGCTTATGCCCAGGTGGTAAAACTCAGCTCTCTAATTTTACAGAATAGATTTAGCCACAATTCTGTTATACCTTTATAGAACCTTTATGGAAATAAATATGGGGAAAGAAAGTTCCCTTCAAATGAGCTTTAGAAAATAGAAAGGAAAAGGAGATAGCACAACAGGTTTTAACCTAGCCAGACTTCTCAGTTTTTTCCTTCTAAAGTTAAATTTGAAAGTGGCAAGAAACACAATTCCTTCTCCAACTTAATAATTTTTGTAGCTGTTCATTTTGTTTACCAATATAATTTTTTCAGACTTCGAAACAACCTGCTCTAACTTCTGTTCATCCTGCTGCTTTTTTCAATTCCTTAATCCTAATCTCAGTTGTAACATTACTTGTAACAGTAGTCACAAGGCTAATACACATTCATACCTTCCTAAGAACTAACCCTGAAATACTCCCTGTAACTGAAATCAGCTTCCATCACATTTTCCTGAGCTTAGCAAGATTCTGCCATAAAATGAGCTTCAAATCCCTGGATCTTCCTAAATCTAATATTAAAGTGTAACATTAAAAATAATCTAATCTGTTTCAAGGAAAAAAAAAAAAGCACCAAAGCTTGTTCCACCCTTTAAAACACTTTAAAATTATTATTGTGCTCTTCAGGCTTTACTCCAACTAGCCTTACTCTTAACTTCTCCTCTTCACTCTATTCAGGTGAAGTGGTTTAGTGGTGGACTTAGCAGTGCTGGGTTAATGGTTGGACTTTGGTGATCTCTAAGCTCTTTTCCAACCTAAATGATTCTTTAAGGTTCTTTATCTCTGTCCTGCTCCCTTTTCCCCCTCACCTGCTGTTCCTCTCTACTTTTCCTTGTCCCTGTGTTTTCTGTTTGTCTCTGTCCCATTCCCAGCCTTGTGCTGTCCCTGTACAACCCCACCACCAAGCTGGTTTCGGTTTCCCCTTCCCCTTCCTCTCTTCCTCCTCCCTTCCCTCACCACGGGCTCGCTCCTGGTGCTCTCCACCTCTGTCCAGCCGCCCATTGCTCCAGGAGCTGACCATCAGTCAGTTCCCTCCAGACTGACCAGAGCTGCTCCACAAAGAGCCCCGGAGGTGTCCCGTGGGCAGGGGCAGCAGCAGGACCCCCCAGGCAAAGGAACCTGCTGGAGGAACTTGTCACAAGCATGACAGAATAAGCCCTTGGTTTATTCAGAATAAATCTGTGCTATTCACATTCTCTGAACAGAGAGAGACGTGGTTCTCTCTCCCAAGACTTTTCCTGGGAAGTTGTGAGAAAGCTCAGAGATAGAAGAGAACAATTCTTATCTCTATTCACCACTCCTGTTGTTTGGCACATGTGGAATGTGTTATGGAGATTGTTTAGCAAAGCGTGATTTGTTAATTGGACGCTGGTGAAGGTTGTTTAGATTGATTAGCCAGCTGGGTCAAAGCTGTGTCCTCACTGTCTGGAGACAGTCACGGGGTTTTCTTTAGTATCTTTTTAGTATGATATAGTTCTAGTATAGTGTAGTATAGTATTAATGTAATATAATTTAGCTTAATAAAAGCAATTTATTCAACCTTCTGCAGCATAGAGTCAAAGCGCGCTATTCCCGGCGCAGGGGGGTCGCACTGCTTCGATACTGATCAGCCACCCCTGCTGTCCCTTTGCAGTGGGCGAGGGGCTGTGAGGAGCCCTGGGCAGGCGGTGATGCCCAAAGAGAAGCGGACAATGGCCTCCTGTTCCTGCCGGGCCCCAGTGAGGGGCCTGGCGGCATCTCTGCTCCTCTGCTCACGCTTCTTAGAATCTTTATGTCTCTGGGGCGCATTTTTTGTTTTGGTCCTACAAACACAGATACAATAGGGGCTTGAAAATACACATGCAGCTTTTGTACATATAAATTATACAAAGGAAGCAATAAAGGGCTTGAAAACGGGAGAAAACACCATTTCTGCGGAGGCAGCAGGGGCGGCTGCGCGCGTTCCGCGGTTTTGGGGCCCTGCAGGGCTCGGCTCTTGGGTCGCTGCTGCCGCCTGGTGGCCGCCCGCGGTACTGCGGGCCAGAGGCGGCGCTGCGCCCGCGGAATGCGCGTGCGCCGCCACTCGAGCGCCTCGCGGGCGCCCCCTGCCCGTCAAAGGCGGCGCTGCAGCCCCGGAATGGGAGCGTGAGCCCGGCAGGGCCCTGACAAGCGCCGCGCTTTTACGCTCTGTACACTTTGTACGTTTTTTTGCACTTTTTGCACTATTCACACTGTTTACCTCACTACGCTCGGTGCTGCCGCCCGGAGGGAAGCCCCCGGCACTGCGAGCCGGAGCCGGCGCTGTCCGTGGCCGCCGCTGCCTCCGCCGGGCCCGGGAGCAGCGCTGGCAGCGCCGCGTTCTCCCCGAGCAGCAGAAATCCAGCGCCCAAACCCCAACAGTCTCCCCTCTGGAGCCGGGCAAAGAGTGACCAGCCCCGGTTAAGAAACTGCCAAAACAACCCCGCTCCCCACTCTCCCCCAGAAGCGTTTCAAGGGTATGTCAAGGGACTCGGCTTCGTCTTTTGTCTCTTGGTCGCTATTTTCCAGCTCCCTGACAACAAATGCGAAGAAATTCCCTGTAAAAACCTAACCCCCAGCACACAGAAACTCAAATAGAGAAGTGCCATAGCTGAGATTTTTCCCACAGCTTGAATTTGGTGTGTCACATCACCACGGCTTTTCTCATTCCCTGTGGCTGGGGAGCTTCTTAAAGCGATGATAACATTTTCATAGACATGAACAACAACTGTGGAGAAGCTTTGCAGTTACACACGACAGGCTGAGACTCATTGCTCCCTGAAGTGGACAGAAATTGCTCCCTCGCACTAGACCTTGTGCAGTCAGGGACCCAAACCACAGGGACTGTCACCACCGAGAGGACCCTGACCTGTCACAGCAGCCTTTGCTTCCCCCAAACAGCTGCTGAGATACATTCTCTGTAACACATCTTGCAGGCTGTGATTTATCACAAGCTTTTATTTTATTAATGAGCAATGCTGGGAGTCTTTTTCCTTGATGTCTTGCTAAGAGGGAAGTTATTTTGCTCATTAATTACAGGTACTGGATGTGAACGGGAGGCAGGGCTTTTGTTTTCTCTCTGTTCCAGTTGACCACTCGTATCTGGTGGGAAGAAAAGGAAAAGGAGCTATGCAGAGGTAGATCCTGGGAGATTGAAAGGCTGCCCTGTGGCCTGCCTTGAAGATGCTGGGGATGCTGGTGCACCTCTCATGCAGAGAGCATGCAGCACTCACACAAACTGCCAGCAGATCCCAGTGAGTCCCCGTTGCACAAGCTGGAAAAAGCAGCCATGCCTTCCCCACCTCAAGGTCCTCCAGACTGGCCTTGCAAGTGGCCTTCAAAGGGAGATAAAGGAAGATGGGAGCCTGCTGAAGGATGGAAGGATGAAGGCCAGAGCAGTTCTGGTCTACAAGTCTCAACCCATCCTCACCATCCTGCTGGGAAAAGGGGCTGGCCATGGGCAGGGCTCATGTCCTGGCTGCCAGAGGGATTCCTTCACCCACACCACGGCACAACAGTGCCTGCTGAGGCTGGAAGGGTTTGTCCTGTGCCTTCTGATTCCTGCCCATGGCTGTGGCTGTTTTATCCCTGCCCCTCATGGCAAACCTCAGGCAATTCTGTGGTTTCATTCAGACACGTTTATTCTAAGTGCATCCTCATGCCATCCACACTCTGCTGAGGATATTCTGTTTGGGAATTTCTCCTTTAACTCTTTGAATTCCTCTGTAAATAGGCAGCTGCCTTTACTTAGCAACTGCCTGAGTCATTTCCTCTCTGAGCAATCCTCTGGGTTCACTCTGCAGTACTTCCTCTTAACATTTTCTACATCTTCTGATATTTTTCCTTTCTTAGCTGAGGCAGGCTGTTAAAAATAGCAACAGGATTTCACAGTGTATTCGTAAAATTGATACCACCACCCCAAAGTTCTCTTTATGTCCTTTCTCAGAATAATTTCCATTTCCAGTTGTATAATTATTGAGTCTTGAGGCAAGAGAAAAGTTGCATTTTACTGGTCCTAAAAAAATCCCCATCTTAATGAAGATATAAACTGCTTCAATATGATTCAGGTTTCTGTTTTGAAATATTACTGAAATAATATTGACATAAACAATCTTGTCAATAGGAAAAACAGACTTAAGGGATGAAAGCTTTTTGCCACCTTTTCATTTTCACCAGATGCCTGGAGGATATCAGAGAATCATAGAGGTTGGAATTTTTAAGGTTGGAAAAGACCTCTAAGACTGGTCCAGCTGTTAACCCTGCACTGCCTAGTTCATCACTAATCCATGTCTCCAAGTGCCATATTCACACATTTTTAAGAGCTCCAGGGATGGTGATTCCACCACTGCCCTGGGCAGCCCCTTCTGGTGTCTGACAACCCCTGCAGTGAAAAAAATTTCCCTAATAGCCAATCCTATAGCCAAAATCTATATACACACATATAAATATTGTATATGCTGGTTTCCAATATACTCTTCTACACTAGTTGGCATTAACTATCACCCAGAACTGTTCTAATATGATTTGATTTTTTCACTGTACAGAGATAGCAGATTTCCAGGATGTGAAAGCCCAGACCCTGTAAGTCAGTGGAACAAGATGTGCTGTGCCAACCAAAATCATTTGGGGGGGGGGGGGAACAACCCACAAACAAACAAACAAACAACAACAAAAACCCAACAAAACAACAAACAAACAGAACAGGAAAACCAACAAAACAACAAAAAACAAACAAAAAAACCAAAAACCCAAACATGGTTTTAGGTAAAGGAGAAGTTTGGGATTTAGCATTGTTTTAAGGAAAAAGTGTACTTGTCCCACTTCAGGGCAAGCACCTTGCTCAGACTATGGAGAATAAGGCTTAAATATGAGACTTCCCAACACACATCCAGCAGAATGTCCTTTCTGAAAGAAGAAAAGCCACACCTGACAGCCAGTGGCATTTATGCCATGGCCATCCATGCTGCCAGAATCCCCCCCTGTGCAGGTCCTGGGTCTAACCCATCCTCAGAGAAGGCCAAGGAAGCCTCTCTGCCAGGAGCACCCCATCCAGCCTGTCACTGCTCTGGGCAGAAACAAGCCATGGCCAAAAGTGTGTCTGGAATTCCTGGAGCGCAGGAAATGCTTAAATCCAAACCTGGATCTGACCCCTGCTGCAGGATGTACCTTTGCAGCCCCTCAGAATGTCCCACCTGCCCTGCTCAGGGCATTTGGGAACAAGCAAGTTTTTAATTGTGCCCAGGTTTTTAATTCTAGCTCACTTCTAATTGAGTTTTGCTTTAATGTTTGTACATGAGAAGGAGTGATAATTGAAGGGGTGGGGACCGTGCTCGAGTCAGAAAAGTGAATGTTCAGCTGATTTATAGCAGGTATTAACCAGGGCCTCACTAGATTGTTCCCACTGGGAAGAGAGGCTGAAGAAAAAAGTTAGAATTTTAATGATGCTGAACCTTGTTTCCTTGAACACAGAAGAGCACCAAGCAGCTCTATTCACCATTTCCAAACCAGGGTCATTACACCCAAGTCTCTCCTCCTGTTATTTCAGGAGTCCATGAGATGACTCCTTTTCTCACTGACACACAAAGCACCCAAATCCTCTACCCTCTGCCTTTGCAAGTACAAGCTTTGACATGCAGCCCATTGTTTTGGCTGGGAAACCAAAGAGAAACATCCACCCTCACCTCTCATTACAGAAATAGGTGGTAATTGGTCTTTTTATTTAATTTCCAAGATCCCAGTGGTAAGTAAACCACCATCTATAACTAAGTCTGCAGTCAATGCACCCTCCTCCTCACATAAAGAATTCATAAATCCCGATTTAATCTGTTCTGCCACAGCACACTGGAGCCAAATTCCAGATCAGATATTACATAGCATCCTTCTGTGCTGTATCCTACATTTAGTCACTCCACACAGGCTTGCATCTTATTTCATTTCTAGTGTTCAACTCTGCAGTGTGTTCAAGTGGATGATTTATGAAGGGCTGTACTGCATCAGAGGCTTTTAAGGAAAATAGTCCATGAAAGAAGGATGAAATCTGAATGTAGAGGACAGCTTTGTGCTTGTACCCCTTCTCTCTGCAGCTGTTTGTCAGAAAAGCAGCAAACAGGCATGAGTAGTTCTCCTTTTATTTCTGCAGGTGGCACCAAGCATTTGGTTCTGACATGTTTGTTATTTCAAAGCTATTTTGAACTCCTAAAAGATGGGCTGCTGCTGTGCAGACCCTCTGTGGCTGCACACGGCCTCTCTGCAGCTCTGTGAGCCCATGCTCCAGCTGGTCAGTGGGTCACCCATCCATCCTCGTTGTCTCTGGGATGGTGGAGGGAGCTGAGGTGTGAGGCATGGATAGCCCCAGGCGGGGTGAGGACTGGACAGGAGCCAGTGGCACGGGTGAGTGTGGGATTACAGCTGAAGCAAGCCAAGAGCTTGGCTGGGGTGTCACTAACCAGACCCCTGTCCCAGCCCTGCAGTCCTGCCCATGTCCCATCCCATGCTCCCAACTTGTCTGAGCTGCTGCTGTGCCCTCAGACCGCTCTCACAGGGTCATTTTTCTGCTGACTTCAGAGACAGAAACACCAAAGGGCTGGTGCTGCACAGCCAGGGCACCCTTTGAGCAGTGAGGTCTGCAAAGCCTCGTGCCAAGACCATGCCAGAGAGCCCTGTTCTGTGACAGCTCTGGCTAATCCACACCCCACGCTGATCTGGTGAGCCAGGGAAAGACCCTGGACTAAAGTGGACAAAACACAGAAACTAAATATCCACATTCCTAACCATTTTCCATCACTGTAAAACTTCAGTGCCACAGTCACAGCTCTCAAATTTGCCAAATGTAAGCTGCCACATACAACCAGGCTGGGTGCCTTGCATTTTTGAAGCTGCTGGGGGTTACCCAAGAGAGCCAGTCACCTTTTTGGGTGCTGCTTCCTGCAGATGGCCCGGCTGGCTGCCCCGTGTCCCCTCCAGATTTCATTTCACTGCAGCCCTTGGAGCTGTCACTCTATCCCCAGGATAACATATCTGCCATGCTCACGTGCAGAGCACACACTGACAGCTCCCTGGCCCCAGCCCAAAAACATTATGACTTATTAATTTAGCAAGGCATTTAATTCACCACTGGCAGCACTGGCTGAAGAGCAAAATGAGGAAGTCAGATTCATCTTTATCTCCAATGCATCAAAATAAAAGAACATCTGTAGTGTGCACAGCAGACTTTTGGCAACCAGGAGCTCCTGGGCTGAATACTGGAGGAAATAATTGGAAATCAATGGTGCTACACCTGCTCCATCCGCCTCCAGCCCTGCTCTACTCTGTGATCAGATTGTGCAGAGGTTTTGCACTGCACCAAATATTGGGGTTTTTAAGCAGCTGTTTGTACTCTCTTTTTCTTAGCTGGTCTATCCATGCTCTGAAGGTACACACACTATAAATTTTAAATGCTGAAGATTTCCTTGTGCCATGGGGACAGAAACTCCTGGATTATTTCCCTTAGGAAGCATTTCTGGCCTACCGCTGAGTGTGCAGCTGTGTACTGAAGCATGTACTTGTTAGAATATATTATAGAAACATTATAATACTTAAAAGGTAGATAGTGTCTTATAATTTCAAAGCACTGTATAAGCACTGACTAATTGAGGTTCATGGCAGCATTTTTAAGCAGATAAGGAACTAGCACTGAAAAATAAGTAGCAGCCAACACTTTCTACCCTGAGGTCTGAACTACAGTAGTTACTTTTTCAGGTGTGGAAAGGCAAAATATTTGAGTTTGCTCAGATGCCACAGTACAGTAATAACTGGCAAATGTCAGTATTTAAATGAAACTTCAGATGGAAAACCCCCACCTCCATCCACTCCCCCACCCACTCACCAGCTGAATTTGTACAGCTGAAGTGCTGCCATGGCAGGACTTGTCACAACTTCTTTTCACACAAGTTACACAGCCTCGATACCCCCTTGAGCACTGGGGTGCAGGTTGGCTGAAAATCCTGCCCCCAGGAATTGCCTGAGAAAAGACAAGGCTCCAGCCCTGGTAGGCTGAGCAGGTTGTTGTCACAGTAAGAAGAAGAGCCAGTATTGCTGGTGGAAAGCCAACACCTCATGCTCAGCCCTGCTGAGGCACTGGCTGCTCCTTTCTTTTTCATTTCCTGTAGCAGAACAAGCTTCAAAGGGCTCCTGTGACAGCCACCAGCTTTGATCCAGGGTAAAACATCTTGGAGGTGGGAATCTCGGATTCCAAAGCAGGTGCTGCATCACCATAGTTAGGCAAAGGAGAATTTCCAGGGCTCTTCAAACTTCTCTCCTTTTTTCTTCTTCACTGAACAAACCATTCAACCTCAACAACACGCTTGCAGCCCACTTTATGCACACGTGGGTATCATCACACAGTGCTCACAGCCATTTATACCAGGCCACTCACCACAGGATTTCAAAACACTCAGGGCTCACCACTGCTGACTTGAGACAGAAACCTTCACACGTGAAAGCCAAAGTCGTGGCAAAGAAACCAGTGGAAACTCTATTAGCAATGCTGTGACCTGCTAATTAGCAGTCATACTGAAAGCCATTAACTCCCAGAAAACAAGAAACCTAGAGGTTTCTGTTAGCTGAATGTGGGTTGGAGAATACCAAGACTGAAGGCTTTGAAAAGCTCATAGAGCATGTGCTCAGTGCTTGACTGAAGCTGTTTTGCTGGGTTTTCAGGTGGCTGGTGGCTGCTGTGCCTGGTTCACTGTGCAGGGGTTAGGAAGGGAATTACCCTCTGGAGGGTTCTTCAGGACACAATATAAATTATCACCTAGCATTGCCACAAAATATATCTAAAAAATTCCTATATGCTATGCTACATCTCATTTATTTCAGAAATATTTACATGTCTTGCTAGTTTGGCCCTTAAATTTCTAGAAGGAAAAAATCTGTGTCCTTGCCAAAGATGTAAATAAATGTAGATCTAGAAGGCACCAGACTGGACAGAATGGATTTCATGGAGGGCTACAATCCTTCTTGTTGCTGCCCATAGCAACATGATACTCATCATGGCAAACTTACCTATTATTTTACACTCACAGTGCTCCAGGAACAGAGCCAGTGCTCATTACTGACAGCTACACTGGGGTCTAATTGCAGAGCACATCCCTGATTGCTTTGGAGGGGCTGGGTAACAACTGGCTCTGCAGGCAGAGTGCCACTGCCTGACTTTTAGCATCTGCATGATTTGTGTCTCTGACTTCCAAAACTCCACATACCACAGAAAAGACTCACACAGATAGCCAGCCTCACATCAGTCACCTTCACACAGTCCATGCAGGAATCTCTTGTTACCTGCCCCTTAAAAACTGATCATTTTATAATAGTAATTTTGATTAATTAATTTTCTTAAGTGGAGAACGTGTCCTTTTTCTCTGGTGTAAAGCCCAATTCTTTTGCAGCTCACAGCCACATTTTGAAATGTGTTCTGCTAGAAAAGCTAGAAAATGCTATCTTAGACTTTACTCTTGAAGACTTCACAACCGACATTAAATAAAACATGAAGCCAAAGGAACCATGGAATGGTTAACTTTTGAGGGAGACACAATCAGAATATGCTCAAGGAGAAACATCTGGTCTTTCTCTTCCTGCTCCATGCCACCAGTCAGAGCTTTTTATGAAGACCAACCCAAATGGAAAACCTGCTGGTGATGCAAGTGATTTGTTAGGGCTGTCCCTGCAATGCCATCCACAGTGTCAAGAATAAATGGCACTGCTGTGATTCTGTGGTAACAACTTCACAAAACAGCCTCACCAGGCAGGGAAACTGGCCACAGATGGGCTGGTGCTTGTGTTTTAAGGATCTCAGCTCCAAATCTGGCCAGTTATCTCTCCTTCTGGAGTCTGAGGTCCTCAGTAGCACAGCTCTTGTTGGGCTAGTGTTTATAAGGAGCTGCCTAGTGGGTTCAAAAGTGATTTATGGGTGGAATTCAGAAAATAAAAAAGTGAAAAAAGAGAGTTTTGTGTGTGTAATTTGAGCAGAAGTCTGATCAGAATCTGACCCTGCATCTCTCACTATGTGTGCATGGATGTGTAGGAGCAGGGAGGCAGAGGAAATATGTGAGAGAAGCCATAAAAGCTCCCAGATAATGCCTCCAAAGTATTTCTAAGCCATTGCACAAGGAACAATATACAGAGACTTAAATTCAGACACAAGGGATCTATTTACGTGGCTAGAAGAATTATCATGTGGAATATGCTTACAAAGAACCTTCTTTAGGCAAAACAAACAAACAAACACTGGAGTCATTTATCTCCTCACCCTCTTCCTGTGCTGGAATACAGGAGCTTCACAGTGCTACAGTCCCAAACCGTGGCAGGGGCCTCCTGCTGTCCCTGCAGAATCCCACTTCAGTTCATTCAGCTGGGCAGGAGCAGAGGGCCCATTTCATGGGAGGACAAGGTAGGGTCTATGGTGAAGCAGCCTGTGAGACCAGGGTCTTTGCAAGCCATGTAAGGAGCCAGTGGGAATTGCCAAGGCAGCAAACTCCAAGCCAAAACACCGTAGAGTTCAGTAGCAACCACACTGCTAAAGCTCTTCTCCAAATACATTTTTTTACAGAAAGAAACATTGCTGTTTGTCTAAACATTATTTCAGTATGACATTTCTCTTCTAAAACTGATTAAGTAATCCAAGAGCTGAAGATTTTTCTTGATGCTGCTGAATAGGACCCGTAGATTTACTCCATATTGAACTTGGTAAGACTGGATTAATTGAAATGGGGAGAGGCAAATTCAACAGCAGAATTAACACCTGGGAGTAACTGGTTGTTACTTCCAGGTGAGAAATGAAACCACAGCTTCTCAGCAGGGTGAATGCAGCCAGCACTTCCCTGTGCCAGACTCACATTTGGGCATTTATGGTGCAGCTCCAACAGCATCCATCCCACACCAAGAGCAACTTTGACCCTGGGGAGAGAGGAAAGCAAACTGGAGGAAGTCATCCTAAAACACAACTTGTTAGTGTCCACTCCCCTTACAAGCTGCTTGGAACAGCAGCTAGAAGGCATTGGGATAAAGGAGGGATTTTCAGGTAGGTAAATGCCAAAATACTGCAGAACATTAAAATTTGGATTAAATTAGCTCCAGATATCAAGCGCATTCATAAAATCAATATTAGATTTTTGGTGGATTTTTGTTGCTGCTGCTGAAAAGCCATTTCTTTGTTCTCTCTTCCTTTGTGAGCGGGACAGTGTAACCATCATTTCCAGGGTTCTCCTTGGCTCGAGTTCACTCTCCTTTAGAATGGGAATGGCTGGCCAAAGGCAGGACATTGCCTGTACCAAACCTCTGCAGGGAATCCAGACAATGTAGTGAGGCTGTTAAATCCAGGCCTGCCAGGAAATGTAGGGAGAGCAGGTGGCAGTCTGAAGCAAAAAGTCTGCACAGAGTCTGGGAAATGGGAACTGCTCCTTACAAATCTCGTTCTTACTGCAGGAAGAGCCACTCTTCAAACCCCAAGCAAATATCTTACATCAGCTTAGGGAAGCAAATACTCCAGACCAGGTTTCTGTCCTTGCACTAAGAATCTTCCCTATCATCACTACAACCTGCTCTTTATTCTTGCTTTTTCCAAACGCAGTGAGGCAGTTACCAGGGACTCTCCTGTTCTCTGCCAAGGAGCTCTGCACAGAACAAAATTTGCATGACTGGCTTTTCTTCTTTTTGTCCAGGAGACTTCCTGGACAACTGATCTTTCAAAAGCAGCGACCTTCAAACTGTTACAAAGAAAAACATCTAAGCAGTGCTAAGTTACTTAGAAATATTTTCATGCTCAAACAACTGAAAAATTATTCTGTATTCTCATATTTCCCATAAGTGCTCACTTCTAGGCAGGGATCAATCAGTTGGATTTTTAGATCATTACATAGATTTGAGAAGTCTTTTCAGAGTCTTCAAAAAAATGTCCTTTCAGTCAGATGCACAGTACTGCTAACAAAACACTGTAACTCACATCAGTGATTTATCTCAACACCACTTGGGATAATAAAATATTCATAAAAAGCCCTACTGAAATATATTATCTCATCAGCACATGGTGATAAGATTAAATTGTTTGGCATTAGAAGTGATAAGGATTACCATATCAGTGTTTAGCTTGTTGAAATCATATTACCTAGTGCCATTGATGGTAATCACATCGAAATTCTGGATAATTTAAAATGATTCAATAATAATTACCACACTGTTCTGTAGGCAAAGGGAGATGCTGGAATCTTCACAGCCAGTGCTGAATTTGTACAATGACTCAGTGTGATGGGATTTGTACCTTAAGAAAATTGACTGAACTGATTCCCCTTAGTCTTTCCTTTGGGGAATGTTCTGCTCCAAATCAGAGCAGGGCAGGAGGGAAACAAGTATGGAAGTTATTTTAAAAATTATCCAGCTGCTCTATAGCTCCTTAGGAAATTCAGGACAAGGTTTGGGGTAGGGAGCAGCCTACTGTGGTCTGTGTTTACCCATTATTCCTGCAGGCTCCCAGACCATGTGGCAACACAAATAAATAGCCAGTGATGACACATGCAGCGAGAACTTGAGCACAGAGCATCTCAGTTTGGTTGAACAGATGCAGTTTTGACACACACTGTAAGGCAGCTACTGTCCCAAGAAGTGTCACAAGAAGTGGCCTAAGAGTTTAACTTTTATAATCTACTATTATTTGTTTACTGTCTTCAGTGTGCTCAACCTCCCAGACACACCCATACATATACACAATACAGCAACTGCCAGCCTCAGAGAGAGCTTATGCTGGATGGAAAGCCACAGAATAAATAAGTAGGTAAATAAACACTGGAAAGATGATAGATGGTGAGAACAGACTTACTTATCCCTATTTTGACCCCTGCAAGCACTTAAGTTTGTATGGGAATATGTTTTCTAAGACAACACATAGGTGTAATTCTATGAAGTGAGAACTGGTGGGCAGGCACAGGATGGCAGATAGGAGAGCAGAGGATCTATTTCCATATGTTACATGTGCATGTTCTTTCTCTCTTAACTGCTTTCTGTGTAAATTGGTCTCCTGCCCTTACTATACTATTTCACAGAAAGGATGATCTCAGAGACAGAATTGGTGTCAGGCACTGAAGCATCAAACCCTTTCTGCCAGCCAACCAAGCAGCCACATGACCACCATGTCTTCCCTTGAACTCATTTATCTTTTGTCACTGCTTAGAACACTCTGTCTAATTTTAGAAGGCAGTTCTGCAGCCCTTGCAGTGAAAAACACTTGTTCTGGCCAATAGTCCCAAAAGGCACAAGTAGGAGTGCCAGAATCACAGAAATACAGAGCTGAGACAGAGCTCAAGAGGTCATGGGGTCCCTCTGATCAGACCTGTCTTTCTGGGCTGACACCCATGCAGACACAGATCCCCCATGCTGGAGCTTTACTGCTTCCCCAGAAATCTATCCCACTATTATTTCCCTACCCCTACCTGATGATATTTTCCTTGAAATCAAATAATCTTCCCTGATTAAAATCATGTCAATCATATTTTACTATCTCTGTTTCAAAGAAAGCAGATTATCACCCTTCATTTACCTCTCCATTAGACTGAAAAAAAAAATCCAATTCTTTAATTTTCTTCATTCACCTTCTCATTATTTCTTCTCACTTGCTCTAGATGTTCCCCAGCTGGTTTTTATTTTCTTGGGCTGCACCCCCAGGGTGGTCCTGCTGCTCCCCAGTACTGCTGATGAGCAGAGGGGGGCTGTATGTCCCAGAGCCCACCCTCTGTCCCTGCTCTGGGGCACTTCCCTTTTCACAACACCAGGCCACTGTTGACTCATGCTCAGCTTGTGACATCCCAGATCATTTTCTGCTCCATCTGCTATTACCAAGCTGTCCTCTGCCATGCCTTTCCACACTGAGTTGTTCTTGTCTAAATGCTTTCTCTTGCATCAGTCCCTATTTACCCTCATCTTCTCCTGGACTGTATCTCAAACTTTCAGGATCATTCTGAATTCTATGCTTGTACTCTACCATATCAGCAGTGCATACAAATGATAAAGGAATGCTTCCCATTCTATCATCCAGGTAACTGATAAACAAACTGGGACAAGGACAAACTAACAGCTGCATTCTGTATCTCTTCTATTAGGCAATACCGTCTAATAACTTCACATCTAAGGAATTATTCACCCAGATAAATACAAGTGAACTTGAGCCAGAGCTGAGAAATGAGGTCCTAAGCATACAGATGTATTAGTAACACCAAGGTTTGCAGGTATTTGTCCCAGCAGGAGAGCAATAAACAAGAATGTGCAGTTAAAGCCCATTTGGAAAGAATATTGGGCAGCTACAGTAATTTTCCTTCCATCAGCCACGACAGTTACATTAACCACAGGAAACCCACTCTAATCTGTCATAATACAGGCCTTACACTTTTGGACTTAGAACATTTTGAAATACTCGTTCATAATTTTTCAAAATCTCACACATGGATATAAATATAAAAATACATTTTATTTCCCTGGTTTCTTGTTTTAGCTCTTACTCAGGAAGACTCTGACACAAATAAAGTTGAATACACACGAACATTTTACTGTTAGGTACTTCAATGACCAAAGGCATTAGGACCTGCAGTCTCACAGAAAATCTGGGGGCTGTTTTCTTGAACCATTATATCAGATTTCAGACTGAGTCCAGACAAGCACAACATCTAATACTGTGTAACAATGGATACTTTGGGAAACAGGGTAAGGAATAAATTTATAAGTGGGTGCTGCTTCCTCTGGCACCCTCCCCAGATCTATCAGTGGCTTAGGTATTCTCTGAGCATTTCTTTTTGCATCTGAGTCATCACTTGTGCAAGCTTCTACCTGGCTAATTTCAGCCACTATTATTCCAACTACTTTCAGTATTCCTGAAATTGAAAAGGATAGTATAACCCCCTAGAATCTCACACTGCATGCAGTGCCAGGGCTCTATTGATTCTGAGCACACAATGCCAATATGCACCCATCATAATTCAGCCTGAAACAGCTTAGAAGATATGTCAGAAACTATCACATGAAAACTAAAAGGACAGAAGAAATTGTTGTAAAATTAAATTATTCATTTTTCCACAGGGACATGGAAAAAAAGGACAGTCTTTCAAGGATTAGGATAAATCAGCTACTACAATCAAGTCTGCAAATGCTGCAAAATTGAAAGGCAATTCCAATTCCTGCTGAAGCCATGTGAGGGCAAAATTTTAATGAAGTTCCACCAAAAATGCAAAAGCAGTAATTGCATGACTGACTTGAAAATCTGAGAAACAAGGTCTAAAAGGAAATAACATTATTATAACAAATGTTACTTTTACAATTGCTGCAACATTAGCTCAAACATTCCTAAACTGCTCATCAGAGAAAAAGATAACACATTTTCCACATTGGGGCAAATTTTCTCAGCTCAGTTCCTGTGTGCCTAAAGATAAAAGATATGATTTCAAACAGTATGGAGATACATGGAGAGCAGGGAGGGACAATGCCCCACTTCTACCTCAAGAGTCCTTTTATCTCTCATAAATGTATTATGCGCTTGGCCTTTTTATTTTAACTTTACAGCCTCCACTGCACCACCACAAACATCCTGAGTGTGCAACACTTGGTTTATTTCCCTTCCTGTAATTCATACCTTCCACTCTGAAGCTTTGCATGTGCAGAATATCAGGCGTGTCAAATTGCAAGCAGCGAGACCACTCATACATGTGTTGGTTGAAATGGAAAGAAAAGAAAGCGAATTTTAGTTGTCCATTCTGTTTGCAAGCATCTCCTTCAGTGTGATTGCTCCCATGCCAGTTGTCTCATCTTTCTCAGAGGAACAAAAATGTATAAATAGACTCTGACCCCTTTTATTGTATAGTGTGTTAAATGGGAAAGTTAAGGAAAATAACTGTAACCTAATAAAAATTCAGAGGCACCTCAAAACATTAATGAACACTTTATTATTACAGATATGGAAAGTGTAGCCCCATAACTACACATTACTTTTGGGGCTTGCAAAACATAAAAATTACATTGTGTCAGGTAGTTTGACCATTTTTTCATACCACACATATTGTATTTTATGCTGTTGAGAACGAATACAAACAATTTTAGTGATATTTTCTAATAGCTGCTGATTAAAGGAAGATGGAAAAATACATGGATACAGAACAAGGAATCAAGAAACCTGGGCCAGGCTTTTTTGCTGTGCTGCTTTGTTCATGACATAACCAGAGACTTTGATTTCAATGACTCAGTCTTCTCATCTGTAAAATGAGGATAACATCTGAATGTCTCTCAGTGGAATGGTGAAATTTGATTTCAGCATGTGTATAAAGGACATGGAGGCTGCTAAGTGGTAAAGTGTTATTACCATATATTATAAATATAAACCTAGGAAATTTGGCATTGAATGTGTGGGGATTTTTCCCCTCTAGCTGCCCTTTTGTTTTACATACTACTAATAATAATTGGCATTCTATTAACACTGAGAGGAAACAACAGACAAAGGATTCTGTGCAGACACATATAGCCAACATAAAAAAAAGAAACAAAGAACAGGGCAAGTCTGTGGTCTGAATATTCAGAATATATAAACTAAAATGGAGCCCTACATGGAATATTTAAAAGGTTCCTTTTTTGTTCTCTTGAAATACTACCTGATCTTACTGCTACTTTTTCTGCATTCATCACAATTATGGGTTAACTTTTTGGCCCACTGGCAGGCAAACTTTCTGTTCATGATTACAAAGGGAGTTACCTGCACAAGGCCCAAAGTGCCTGCCCTTTGGAATGGCCATGGATGCTGCTTTACATTCACTCTTCTCAGAGCGTAAACTCAGAGGTAAAATGAGATTATTCCCAAATTTATTGATGACCAGCTAGAGCAGCATCTCTCCTTGAGCTCTGTAACAGGAGGCAATTAATCATGGTTAACAACACATTAGTTTAGGTTGGAAGGGATCTTAAAGACCATCCAGTTCCAAGTCCCTTGCAGTGTTGGGATGACATTTGCAATTGTTGTTGGGACACAAATTGCCCCTGCCATGTGGGGTGTCTGGGGAGCTGTCCCATGCCCATCCAACCTGGAGCTGGCCAGCAGAGCCAGGCTCCCCTCAGCACCGGCCACTGGGGACCACGATGGCTCCCATGGGGCAGCCAATTCTATTGGCCCCTTTGGCAGATGTTCACAGAATATTCAAAATATTCAACCCCTAAACCAAAGACATATTTAAGAGGTTTCTGGATCTGGCACTGGGTGATGTGGTTTAGTGGTTGTGATGCCAGCGCTGAGTGGGTGGCTGGACTTGATGATCTTGAAGGTCTCTTCCCACCTTGACAATTCCACCATGCTAAACCACATCACTCAGCGCCAGGTCCAGACATCTCCTGAACACCTCCAGGGACGATGACCGCACCGCCTCCTTGTGCAGCCTATTCCAGCACCACCTGAACAGTGGATTCCTTTTTTTCTAATCTCAATCTCTGCTGTGGCCGTTCAAGGCCGTTTCCTCTGGTCCTCTCCCAGCAGACGAGACCGGCCGCACCTCACTACCCGCTCCTGTCAGGGGCAGTGAGGTGCCCCCGGAGCCTCCTGGAGCCCCGGCTGCCTCAGCCGCCGCTCAGCGGACTCGTTCGCCGGTCCTTGCAGGAGGCTCGAGCCCCTGGCCGGACCCGCTCCAGCAGCCCCGTCCCTGTGGAAGCGCAGCCCGGGGCAGCGCCCGCCGCTCGCCGCGGCCGCCCCGGATGGACGCGGGAGCGCTCCCGGTGCCCGCGGGGCGGGAGCGGGCGGAGCCTGCGCACTGCGCCCCGCGCCCCGCGGCCCGCCCGGCACTCCCGCGGCCCGGCGCTGAAGATGGCGGAGGGCGGTGCGGCGCCCCCGTCCTGCGCTTCCTCCTCCTCCTCCTCCTTGAAGGGGCTGCGGGAGCAGATGGGTGAGAGCGGGCAGGGAGGGGTAGCACGGGGTGTGTGGGGGCCGGGGGGGTCCGGCGGCCCAAGGGCGCGGCTGGCGCCGGCTGCTCCCCCCTCGGCCGCCCCGCTGGACGTCCGGCCCCGTCCCGGGGCGGGGAAGGGGCACCGCGAGTGGAGGCCGCCGGGGCTGCCCGGCCGAGGCCCCGCTGCCCGCCCGGTCCGTGCTTTCCCGCAGCTCCGGGCGGTGATTGCTGACTCGGGACCTCCCGCAGCTCGTGGGCAGCGGCAGAGGCGGTGCGGGGCGGCTGCGCTGCACGAGCCGCCCGTTTTTCACCGGTTCTCCCAACTTGTCGGTGTCTGTGGTGGCTCTTGCTTTCAGAGGGTTTGCCCCAGCGATGTGTTCGGTCCCGAGTGCAGAAGGCAGAGACAGCCCCTGGCACTGATTCTAATCAAAGATTGAATAATTCCCGATTTTATTTTTCACTTTTTTTTTTTTAAACTGGTGTTATAAGAAGGCTGCAGAAGCTCTGCTTTAGCTTTGTCTTTTATGTGCCTATTTATTCTTAAGGCCCTTAATAATATACTCTACAACGAGTATTGTGCATGCACGATATGTGTTTGCAGCAGCATTTCGTGGTACATCTCCATGCAGAAGCTTTGTGGGTGAGCCATTAGAAAAGATAAACATTTACTTATCCCAGTCACAAAAAAAAAAAAAAAAAAAAAAAAAAAAAGACTTGTGGTTTGATCTAAGCGAACTAACTAGGACTATGTGCAGCAACTACTCTTGAAAGCCTCTTACATGATTGTTTTCAGTGTATCTGTATAATTACATAAAGAGGAGTGCTGGCAAAGCGTCCTGAATGCACAACTCTCATCTGGCATTCTTCTTCAGTGTGTTGGGTGTTGGAAATGCTATTTAATTACTTTTTGTTTCTGTTTCAAAATTAAGACAGTTTAGTGCTCCAGAAGGATAAAGATCTCCCAAAAGATAGCAGTTCTCACCTGCGCAGGCTGTGTCTGTCTGAACCTTATTCTTCCTGCTAGAACTGCTGAATTTTATTTTGCATATGGGATGCACTTACATGGTGGCTGCTAAGTTTTTCTAAGGATGGGCACCCATATTTGGTTACAGCTGTCATGACCTAGATTTAGTCCCAAAATCAGAGAGGAAATGCTCCTTGGGCCAGGCAGCTCCATCTCCCTTCAGATATGCACATGCTGTAATATGCACATCATGTTGAAAAAACAACCTCCCTCACTAGATCTTGGAAAGGCTAGACCTTGAATTGTTTTCCCTGAGGGGGTAGAAGTCACTGAACCAGAATCTGAACTTCAGTGTACATAGAATGCATTTGTAGCAGTTATGTGCTCAAAGATAAACTCAGTGCTAATGTGCAGTGAATCAATGCTGTCTGTGAGCTCACAGGCTGCTGCAGCTCTGCTCCTGACTTCTAGTCAGTAGCACTCCCTAGAGAGAGAAAATGATGTTTAGAAATCATCCTTGCAATCCAGTGGTTGACGGTGGAATTTGCAGGATAATTTGCCACAGTATTTGCTGCTCTTTGGAGAAGTTGTGAGCAGCAGCCAAGTCTGATATCGCAGCTGTTTGAAGAAGATGTAGGGAAAAAAAAAAAAAAACACCCAAAGGAACCTCGATGTTCAGTCCCACGCTCCCCTTCGGGTGTTTGGGGAGGGATAGAACTTCCTGCTTGTCTGAGCTCACTTGGCTGCGTGGGGGGATTCCTCAGTTCCAAAATACCTGCTAACAAGAATGCTTGGACCCAGTTTCTGCTGCTCTGCGGGCAGTTGTGTACTTTGCTGTCTTAATCAATCTGGAGAAGCATCTATGCAAAATAAATACAGTGTTGTGTGCCTTCGGCCGTTTGTCACTGAACTTGTGTCTGGGAATCTCACATTTAAAGACAATAAATAAAGAGAATCTTGGTGAGAAACCACAGCTCTTTCTGGCAGCCTGGCTAAGACTGTGTATACGTACTGTTTGTATAGTCACCTTCTGCATAGGTACCTTTGTGGGTCCTTATTAAAGGACACTTCTGGGTTCTTGTTCTGTTCACTTCTGCTCTCTGTGACCAGCTTCTTGATACTGCTTTGCTCTGTGGGTGGTTGGTGCTTGTTAATTTTTAGGCCTTGCACACGTAGAATCCCACGGTGCCACTTGTAATCAACTTCCAGTTTTGTATGTTTGGCAAGAAAAATATTCTCTTAAATTCGGTCTAGTGTTGAGGTAAGGAAAAGGTGTTTCTCCTTCTTTGAGAGAGTATCAACTGTAATTGAGATTCTGCAGGCCAATTCATGCCTGCAGTGCCAGTTCTACAGTTCCTTTGTAATAATTTTCTGCCCTGACACACTTGTCCAATCTTATTTCCTTTACGTGGATGACAAAAAGCAGAATCTGCTACCACAACTAGAAGGCAGTTAAGGTTTTTGAACATCACTTAACATTAGAAATTAATTGTAGTTGTACATTGAACCAGCAGTGCATAGATGGCAGTTGCTTACCCCATTTTTGTTATCCCATGTTTGCTGCTGTCATCCCTCAGGGATGAAGAGGAATTTTTGTTCCTATTCTAATGCCGTAAGTACTGCTGAGCTTGTTAAGATGTGAGAAGAGGGGAATAGTCAGGTACTTGTGGTTTATCCAGTAAGTGAGGTTTTCCTTGAGTAGTGTGGGTAATCAGAGGAAAAATACCTGTAATTTAAGCTGCTGTAGCCTGCATTTATTGTCTTAATTTTCCCTGGAATACTGAAAACTCCCATCTTTCATAGTATGGATGGTAGAAAATGTTTGGATTTTTTAACTAGAGCTTGGTATTCCTGTGCTGTTGCCAGGATTTCCACTCATATTGAATTGCTGTTGCAAAGGTTGTTCAAAACAGTATATTTAAATGCTGTTCATACATATTTTCCTTTCCAAGACCTGCATCATCTTTTGGGAAACCTGTCTCAGGTTTGGGGAACAAAATAAAGTGCCTTTTCCAACAAATCTAGCTGCAGGCATAAATTCCATGACCTACAGGTCCCAGTTTGGTTGGAAGTTTTTTAATAAGACAACAGCTTCATTCAATGTAATCTGTTTTTTCTCCCTATTAAAGTGGCACTGTCTGGCTTTGCCCATTTTGCCCAGACCACAGTTCTTAGCAGCAGCTTTACCAAGTGCATGTACACAGAATTGGCATGAAAAGAAGGATGGATGGATGGATAACTAATAGTATAACTTCATTGCTCAAGCAAGTAGTCAGGGACATGCACAGATTTACCTGGTCTCTAGATAACAGTTTTAAAGCATAATTAGGAACACAAGCTTGTACCAACACCTGTAGGAGTACTAGAGAACTCCTGGGTACAGTCTTGGTCCCACAACAGAAGATGGTCAGAGCTGTCTAGAGAAAGTTATTTGGGATCCAGAAGCATCTGTCAGTCAGACAACTGATGAGTTGACCTGTGTCAGAGCTGTTTGCTGGAAGAAGAAAGAATTTACTTATGAATTTGGATCCTTGAAAGCCTTTGGGATTTGCGGTGTGGTTGTCAGTAGAGGTGGGCTTCAGATCTTGCCTGGGAAGCAGCAAGACAAGGAAACCATTTCTTTGCCAGGTTTCTCACAATGTGGGAGTGCTGCATGAAAAGCATCTCGAGCATTCAGTTGTTGTCCTACTTGGTGATGTTTGAGTGAGTGACTGGTACAGGTCCCATCTGCAGAGCAAAGGCAGCCCATCACTGGGGCATTCAGCTGGTGATCACTGGGGCTGGCTTCAATTTCTTGATTTGTGAAACTCCTCAGAACTTTGGAGAAAGTTCTAAGGTTTTTTTGTGCTTCATCTTTATTTCCCTGCATGAAAGTAGTAAGACTGCTTTGCAGAGTGCCAAGGTGATAAATGCAAAGAACTGCACAGAAATTGGATTTCATGTAGATCTCAGTGGTGAGAGAACATTCCCAAATCAGGCTGAGAACTTAATATGATTGTGATGGCTATGAGCCCTAATTTAATTTTCTTTTTGTTCAGGGAAATACAATCATACACGTTAGGGATAATTTCATGCTGATGTGCTTAGCATTCTGAAGATTACTTCCAGTTGTAAGTGTTTTATAAAAGGTTGTATTCAAATTTAAAACTTTAAATTCTTGAGATTTCTCCAAATACATTCAGGAGAGATAGCCTCCTTGCTGTAGGGAGAAAAAAGCAAACAAACAAAAAAAACACCCAAACCATGTGCATATACAGCATATTTTTTTCAGTTTCTTATGTAGAGTGTTCCATTCTCTACATATTTCTTCATGTGTTGAAAGTGCAAAATATAAATTTGGCTTCCATGCTTCAATTGAGATGAAACTGTTCGGTAAATAATGACTTGCAGGGGTCATAACTCCAGTAGTGACAGCCCAGAGATGCTGTGGCTTACACTATCCCTAACTGTGCATAGTCTTAAAAAGTGACTGAAATTAAGGACTGCTGCTTCTTCATACACTTGTGTTTTTCAAAAAGAAAACAGGGGAGTACTGATACGCTATTATTAATTTTCAGTTCTTAAAGGTGATAAGAGAGGAAAGAAGGGTTACTGTAAGATAAATGGAAGAAATCATCTAGGTTAGTTATAATAATAGGGGTATCAAAACCTGCTGGTTGTCTTTAAATTTGATTAAATAATTGGAGATGCTTGTAGTCCTCTTGTGAAAGGACACTCTGAGAAATAAAATTCTGACCATGCAATTTTAATGACTTCTGTGAATATGACTTATTGGATTACTTGTGGTAGTTTAAAATCCAACTGGGACTGCAAATTTCTTGTCTGCCACAAATAAATTAGTGCCATTTAGCTTCCAATTATTCAGCTTACAACCAGGTTAATCTTAATTGATGATATGCTTTCAGTGTGTTTGCATATGCCTGTCCAATAATCAAAACCTTTCTAGATGCTGGTGTCTAAAGTTTTCAGGAGTGTGTGGTTCATGGAAGAAAAAAGTGTTGCTCAGAATTGTTTTTGAAAGAGACAAAAACCTCCACCATGCTGCATAATGCCTGTGCATAAAGGGACACAAGCCTTTGCTTTTAAGGAAGGCTGATGTAATTTCTTGACATTTGTTTTCATCTAAATTATTTTTATATTCCAGTCAGTTTGGAACCTCTGCTTTCTAGGTGAAGGATCCCCAGCTGAAGTTGCCTTTGAAGAAAACAGTTACCACTGGCCATGCTCAGAATACCTCTCTCTTTTCTCACAGTGTTTTTTTTTTTGCCTTCATAATTCACAGGGAACTTCTAAAATACTCTTTTATGAGTACTTAACTGACTCTTAATTTACAGACACTCTCTGTTGTTTAAATGCACTGACCTGAATCTTGGGAGGGAGAATAGATATTGTAGTGGCTTGTTCTCTGGGCAAGTGTTTCAAAGCTCCCAAGTGTTAAAATTCCTCTCCCAAGCCCAAGAAGGCTTGGCTACAAGAATATAGAAATACTGTGGGGATCTTTATACTTAAAGAACATAATTTAATAGAATTTTTAAAAATTTATTAATTTCGAACCTTATCCTCTGTTTAGTTTTGCCAAGAGAACTTCTTAGAGGAACATTTTTGCAGTCCAGAGTGGATCGATATTTTTGTATGTTGTGTTCTAGACATTAAAACCAAGGACACTCATCTCCAGGCCAGATCAGTGAGTGTCACCTTGCTCACACATTTCTTTAAAAGACTTTCTGCCACTGGGTAGTGAATTTAGAAAGAAATATGGTCTCTTTAGCTCCTTTTTCCTGCTTGCTTTTTTTACACCCATTTTCCACTTTTCACTTATTCTTCAAGCTATTTGGGGCAGGGACTGATTCATGGCTGCTTTGCTGGGGTCTAACATTGCATGTATTGAAGTGTCCCAGAGTCTTAATTTTTTAATTAGCTGGGTGAACTGTACAGCTTTAAGAAAATCTGCAGTTTATTTCCTTTTACATTTTGCATCCTCCTTTTCTGCTGTAGACAGAGGGTTTGCTGCATTAAGCACACTGTGGACCTGTCAGTGTCCTGCAGCACTTTCTGTATTGAGTAGTTTGACTTGAGACTGGCCTGTTGGGGGTAAATGCCAACACTAGTCTCTCCTTCTGAAATACACAGACAGTTTGAATGAGCTCTAAATTTTCCATGAGAAATTCATCAAGTGTAAAAAGCAAAAGCAGTAGTTTTCGCTGCTGTTCTGTAAAGGAACTGCTATCCTTGCACCAAAAGAAAGCTCAAAATGGTGTTTTCACAGGGTTTGTCTGGAGTCCGTTGTGACTCGCAGTGCTAGGCTGTGGTCTGGGCTGGCATTGTTTGGGCTGGGTGAATTAAACAATAGCCACAGCCTGCAAACAAGAGGACAAAAGCGTTTTCAAGGCCATGCTTCTAGCAAGCAAAAAAACCCCCAGACTGTTCAGGAAAGAGGGAAGTCCTGGAGAGAAGTTGCTAGTGTTAGGGATAGTGCACGGCAAGAGAAAGAAACAATACAATGAAAAAAACAGATGTGAAATAAGAGAAGAGAGCAAGAGTTTGTCTTGAAGTTAGTTTTTGTCGTGGCTTGCAGGAGTGTGAAGAGGAGTCAGTGTTAGGCAGCCCCCGGACGTGGAGGAGTAAAGCAGAGAGCTGATTTCTGTCTGTAGCTTTTGCCAATGCTTGAACTGGAATTCCAGTGGGAACTGAGCTGTGCAGAGGAGGTTAAAGTGGGACTGCTCTGGCATCTGTGAAGCCAGTCCAGCATTGAGGGACAAGATATGTGCTCCTGAGGCACTGGGCAGTGCTATTAAATAGAGAAAATTATTTGTACAGCAGACTGGTTATTGATAATCTTCCATTTTACCTTTTGGGTCCTTCTGCAGCTGTTAAACCTGTATCTGATTCTGTCCAGTTGGGAGTGTTAAATCTGTATACCCCTATATATAAGCATTTATTTCACATGATTAGTAAATTTCACAATGAATCCCTTGAAATTATGTAAGGGCATATTCATTGCATAGACCGCTTTCATTTTAGTCTTGTATATCAGGATACTTTGGAATTTCCAGTATGCAAAAACAGGTAAATATTTCAGCTAAACTTGAGATGGTTCACAAAGGTCTTTGTGAGAGTGGAGTTTCTGCTGTCATTCCACTTAATTTCTTTCAAGAGATGAATAATAATACCCCTCACTAATAAAAGAGCCCCAGATTGTGGAAGCCAGGTGTCTTTTCCAGAGAAGGAGATAGATTTAGCTTGTCAGCCCTGTGTGCACAGCACAGACAGTGCTTCTTACTAACCTTATGATGGCTTCTGCAAGACTTGGTGGCACATCTTTGTCCTTTCTAAGCATTGTGCTGGCAGTTGCTTTTTCCATTAAGTAGCAAGAAGTGTAACTCATGGCTGAGTAGTGTAAGTGAGGTTAAAAAGAGAATAAGTGACAGCGGGAGTCAGTGAGACTCCACAGGTGTGTTTTCAGTAGTGTTCAGACAACTGAAGGTAGTGAGGATGGTGTGGCTGTTGAGCAATGGTATAGCATCTCTGACTGTAGAAAGTTTCTGGAGATGGCTGCTAATTCTCTTAAGGACAAATTTCAATGCCTTGGTCTGTGCTTATATTTCAGTCAAGCTTGGTTTAGATTATGTGCTTCCCCTAGGGCAAAGTGGGCAGAGGTCAATGCAAAAATTAACTAGCAATCTTCCTGGTGCCTTTCTGGTCATGCCCTAGGCTGAGTACATAGTATGAGTATCATCCATCTTTGAGATTGCTTCAGCTGTATCTTTGCAGGTTTCCTTGTAAGAAATAAGTAATTTTGTTAATTATGTGATTTTTAAAATAAAAATATTTCTAGGTCTTAATCTGAATGTGGATGTTTGAAGACCAGTAAAAACTCAAGTTTTTGCAAGTATGTCTCAAATACTCGTGGAGCTGCTGATTCATATATTGCAAAGGAATGCTTGTGTTGGGTTTTCCAGTGGGATCAAAACTTGTGATGAACTGAAGAAATCACCTTGAACTGTCTTGAATTTTGGGAGCAAAACCAGAATGTTGTACAGAATTAGCTGAGGAAATGGTCTTAAAGGGAGGAAAGCACATAAAGGTAGTAAAATAGGTATGCCATGTAGGGAATAAATATAGGACAAAATTTGCAAATGGAGTCTGGGATAGGGATAAGACAACAGGAAGCTCTTCTAGCCTGCTGAAGCTGAGAGTGTGCACTGCTTTCTGGAGATCTCTGTGCTTCCCATCTGGTGGCTGCCCAGACAAAACAGGAGAACCATCTGCCTTCCAGCTGGTCCGTCAGAAGGTGCCTACCAGGAAGCTCACGTGTTTGTTTGTGGAGCCTGTCAGTCCTTGCAGCCCAAAGATGGGATGTGAGGATCAACGGGGAAAGACAGAAAAGGGGAAAACAGGGAAGAGAGGAGTGCACACAGAGAGGGCTTTCTCTTCATCATTAGAATCTTTCTGTGTTGTCCACTTGTTTGTGTGAAGGTGCATCCTTTCTCTGGTGTCAACTGAACAAGGAGCAGTGGTGTAAAAACCAATACCTAATTTTTCTTAGAGCTTCAAGCATATGATCTTGCATCTGTTTGTCTTAACCTATGTTAATTAATGAGTGAAAATCAGCTTAAAAGGCAGTGCATGGAAACTTGAACACTGACTTTTCTTATCTTCCCTGAAAGTATGTACAAAACTTATTAAAAATATCTGAACACTTATTGGCAAACAGTAGCTCCCTGTACTTGAGCAAGGCAAAAATGGAGGCTTGCAGATTTGACACAGTTTGCTATAAAATCAGAGGTAATTTGCTGGAAGGTTCACTTTCGATTCAATGATTGCTTATTGGCTTCTTGTTGCTTGCTTTAAACTTTTATGGACACACTTAGAATCATAACAATGCTTAACATTCAGGAGCCCTCCTAACAACACCCTGTTTCAGAGGCTTAGTCTGGGATTTTTTTGTTTGCTTTGCATAACGAGTCATTAAATCATAAGAAGCAGAAGGGTTGCTGTGAAAGTCAGCACATTCTGCTCTCCTCTGTAGTTGCACAGGGGAAGGGGAGAGTGAGGGGTCACGGACACGGGGCTGGTGATGGGATGGAGGCCTGGACCTCGCTGGGCAAAGGGACAGAAGTGCTGCAATCCCTAATGAGGTTTACTAAGAACAGCAGCGGGTTCTTTGCCAGTCTTGGCAGGGGCCGAGGGTATTAGCCGTGTGCAGGGGTTGAAATAGAAATCAAGGTTTATTTTTAGCACCGGTCTCTTCAGGGCATATTGGAAACCTGATCAGGGAAGGGAAGTACTGTCGTGCTCGGTGTGAGGGAGGCACCTCAGCACCTGCACTGTCAGTGGATCGTGAGCTGGAAGTGAAACTGGGAGAGTTGGATTTATCTAGAATGTCACCTCCTGGTGCTTCTGTGGGTTTGATTTATCTCCGATTTGCTTGGCCAGACCTGGGATGCTAAATGGTGATGAGGGTGCAGAAGGAAAACTGCTTCCCAAATTACCTAGTCATTTCATGGTTCAAATAGCTCTATTTTATTATGCATGAATGTAGATATAATTATTAGCCTCATGCCTGCTTATATTTTTATTAATTTTACCTGGAGCACTTAAAGGTAGACTACTGTAAAATAAACACACACATTATGCTGATCACAAAATATTATTGTGAAAGACTACTGTGGAAGGGCAAGCTCTGAATAGAAATGAGATATAATTTGACTATTAAGAGAATTTTTCTTCTCCAGTGAGTTAGCTGAATATATCCATGAAGGCACCCTCCCATTAATGCAACATGTGACATGGATTCTAGTGAAATGGTTGTTAACTGGTTTCCTGTTCTGGGGTATCCTGATTCATTACAGAGGTATCGGCTCTGTATTTTACAGAGATATATTTTGTGGAAAATTCTTTTCCATGAAGCTTCACTCCATAGCAGACTGCTACATTCATTATGGAAATATAGGCAGAGAAATTATAGGTATTTGTGCCAAAAAACATTTAAATATATTAATTATTAAGGTTTTTTTATCATATCAAAGCAAAATAAGATAGGTATTTCTTAAAGATTGCATAGTGCAACAATATGCAGTGCATTTTCTTTTCTGTAGTAAAATGTGGACTTTGAAAATCACAGTTTTGTATTGTAAATTTACTATGAAGTTGTCAAGGGCCATAAAACCTGTCTGTTGACTAGGAACTTGGTGAAATTGAGCTCACACATATCAGGGATGTATCTAATGTGATGTCTGTTCCCCTTTTATTGATCTTCCCCAGTTCACATTTGACTCTGGCTTTCTGTTGGTTATATGGATCACATCCATGTGACATGAAGGTGCATGCCTTGTGCCTTAAATCTGCTGCTTTCAAATGTGAAAGTGCATTGTTTCTATGCAAATAATGAAGTATTGAAGGAGTGAACATAAAATATTTTATCTGACATACAAAAAAACCTTGATGTGCAAAGTCCTCTGGCTAGATCTTTCTAGAGTTTTTTCACCTCTGTGTCCTCTGCAAGCTGAACTGTTTCTGTAACCCACTTTCCTGTCTTATAGAATAGTAATCTTTTGCAACCTTAATTAATTAAAATAAGCTGACTAATTGCTTTGCAGGTGTGACACATTTTTAAATCAGTGCCTTCTAATCATGAACATTATTCCAAATGTATGTTTATTTTTGATAGAGTAAATAAATACATAATCCCCCATATCCATTATGGCTGCTTTGTTCAGCAAGGTTTCTAATAGTAAAATACTTCTGCAAGTAAAGTAAAATTAATATTGTAAAATTAATATTGTACCTCTTTAATTACAGGTTACTTCTTACTGTAACTTTGTTATGGAAATTTGGATATTTAAACTTTGAGAGTTGAGGCAAAACTCCAGTGTTGGTCTTAACTGAAGGTGGTTTAGGTGCAGAGTGACTTTGTTCTGTTGGGATAATTTCCTGCCTGGCTTAAGTTGGCTCAGGCTTCCTGGGCACCTCTGTCTCCTCCCTTGAGGAAAGATGTACCTGGATTTCTGTATTTGTCTGAAATCTAAGTGGTATTTGAAGGAGTTTATGTTCCTTCAGCCTTTGTGATGTACAAAGGTGTCATTGGATATGAATGCCCTGGTTGTACATTTCTGCTCTCAGAACACCTGCACTGGGCTGCTTTTCCTCTGGCTGTTTTCACTTCTATTTGTGTTAGAATAGATAATTCTGTTGTTCTCCACTTGGTGTTTTTTTGGGCTGGATTCCCATCCGTGCGACATGCAACAGTGTACAAAAATCAGAATTTTGTCTGTCCTGTCTGATCTAGATAGTGGAAAATCAGTGAGCCTTTTTTAAGCTATTTTTTTGCCGATTGGTAATGTCATCATGTTGTAGTATATCTGGTCTCTGACTTGTGTGAAAAGAGCCTCAGAGATGTATAGGATGGGGTTGAGAAAGACTTCTGTTTGCTGCTGCAGTGAAAAATTAATTCAAGACATGGCAACAGCTGCGGGCGACAATTTAGAGTTGCTGAATAAGTATTGTAATCAGCATTTATCACTGAAATCACATGGGATTAAACACTTTGAGGTGATTGTTCTTGGGCACAGCCTTAGGGAGGGTTATTACCATGACACAACTAGTTGTCATGGCAATGCATGGAGAAGAGGGAGACTCTTCCTTCCTCTTTTGCATTCTGCACTCCTCTTAATAAAGGGAAGTCAGATCATTGGCAAAGTTGTAGTCTCCTTTTTTAAAATATAACAGCAATTTGTACTATTGGTCCTTCACGTACTGGGTGAGATCACAGCATGTTATGTGTTCCTTTTGTGGATTTGCCTTTTCTGGGTAAAACTGGCCTCAACTTTCTCGTGTGTTCTGGGTTGTGTTCCCTTGCTTCCCCTAAAGTTGGGCTTTTCCCTGGAAGCCAGTCGAGCTCCCAGTGTCTGTCAGCCAAGGTGAGAGCAGGGTGGCAGTGTGTGAGGACACCTCTGTTTGAGCTGTGCAGGGCACTGGGGTAATGCTGTCTTACAGGTTGCCCTGCTTGCTTTCCTGGTAACTCTTCACGCCCTGCACGGTGATTAGTGAAGGCTGATACCAAAACAAAGAAAATCTGGGGAGAGTGATACAGTAAATTAGTCTCCCTGACTTGTTAATGGGTTTTGTTATATAGTGAAATTAATATTGGTAGCATTTCCTTTCTGCGTGATTATCTGTGAATTGTAGCCCTGCATTTTGCTGAAGTCACCTTGGTGAAACTCAGATAAGGTGAATGGGTCTCTGCACAAATGCTCAATTTACTGTTTTGGAGTCTTAATTTATAATTAAAATTTCTTTTTGAAGATCCAGTTTCAGAAGTATGTTGTAAGCATCCCTTAATGGTTTACTTTATGCAGCTAATCCCCTTTCTCTTTCATGTCACAAAATAATGACAGGTCTTCATAGACCTCTCCCTGCTTGGGTCTCATCAGAATATGATTCTAGCAGTGCTAATGGCCTATTACATACATGTATGCAGCCCACAAATGCTCATGTGGTAGCAAAGAGTTTCTGTTATTAAGTGTAAGTCACATATAACTTTGCAAAATAATGGAGTTTATTCTAGAAGAGTTATTAAAGTTATTATTAAGTTTGATCTTTGAAACTCCATAGTCCTAAAACATAAGATTTGATGTTTTTACAACAAAAAGCTATGCCAGGTCTCAAGTCTCATTTGACAAGTTTTTCCTTACAAGCTGAACAGCCCCCAGTTAGTTGTTTAATAAAAGCATCAGCGACCTCAAGTAGAATTTTATGTATTTATTTTAGATATTTATTTCATGAGTTTCATTTGTAGAGCTTTTCTTAATGTGGATTGATTCTTTCTCACAGTTGCTGCAGCCCAAGCCATAGCAGAAGAAAGAAGAAGCCAAAGTGGCATTAGCCCTCTTGCAGTCCAGACCTCAATAAAGACAGCAACTAAACCAGGTATAATTACAGGTCATTGCTCTTAATGAATGCTGGGCTCACAAGGGAGGGTTAGTAGGGATTCAGAACATATTTAGAGAGAAATTTGGTGCTCTTTCTTCAGGAGGCGTCAGAGCACCTGGTAGATGGTTTGCAGGTCTGGTTTTGATAACAGATTTCTGGTTTTGACTGGCTCAGAGTTCAGTGGAAATTGCCTGTCTTGTAAGCAGGACATGACAGCAAAGATAAATGATGGTAACTGGGCAAGTTCCCAGCTCACTTCCTGCTGAAATTCAAGTTTTTGTACCTGCAAAGACTGCTTAAGTCTTGGTTTTGCTTAGTCTGCAAATGAGCTGTCCTACAGTGCTCTGAATGTGTCATGACAGGTGAACTATCTGTTCCCAGATGACATTTTCCTAAATTCCTGTCATTCTTGTTCATGGGAGTTAATATGTACAAGAATGAGGATCAGGGCTGAATATGGAATAGGGTATGTTCTCACACATCTGACTTCTTAGGGTTTCCTTTGACTGTCCCTATGGAAACTTTAATATCATGTCTGCTTTCTCTTGCACCTATTAAAAATAGTGTTGTGAGGGAATGGAAAGGGGGAAGAGGAGGATGTTCAGCTTTCTGTGAATTTTTCAGATGGCATCTTTAATCTCTATATAGAGTGTGCAGTGATTTGGTGGTGTGTGCATCTCTCAGGAAGTTTCATTTTCCTTTTGATGGTAAAGACTTTTGACATTTTATTTAAATTTGAATGTTCAAAGTCATTGACAATTTTGTGTCTTCAATTTTTGTTTTGACAGTGATAGATGGTTCCATGCTAAGAACAGAAGAAAGGCAAAGACTGGCCAGGGAGCGAAGAGAAGAGCGGGAAAAGCAACATGGTATTTTCATGTTTCACTTAAAATATCATTTTCTAAAATGTTTCTCTTAAAGGAATTACTGTCCCCCTTATTCCATGTTTTGTCACTTTTTGTCAGCTTGCTGGGGACAAGAGACAAGGTCTGCTCTTGGTCTTGCACCAGTGTCCATCTGTGAACCTGAATGAAGAAGTTTTTGATTTGAGAGGAGAACACTGTAGAGAATTTTAGCTTGTTGAAGCTTTATGTCAGTCCTGACCTTCCATTTCTTAGCAACCACCCAGCAAATTTAGCTAATTCCTCATTGAAAGCCTTAACAAAAACACTTTGGAAAATAGAACTTTTAGCTTAGAACTCCTTCCTATAGTCCTGAAGACTGATGTTTGAAGAATGCTGATTCAGAGAAAACCAAAAAAGATTTAGGTACTTGAATGGCTTGTTTGCCTTGAACACTGCCTCCCTTGTTTCCCAGCACACTGAAATGACTCCTGTATTGAAGTGTCAGCAGTATACACTTTATCTTAGCAGGGAATCTGAGACTAGATAACTGCAGAAAACTCTTGCCCAGCTTTTTGCTGTTTGTAATGTGAATCAGTGCATGTGTGTGTAGCAGGAGATGAAAGGGTCACAGTGTGCCCTGCAGTCCTGGGTCTTGGGCTCCCAGCTTGTGAGGAGAGATGTCTTTCTGAGCTGTATGTTTGTTTCTCAAGATAAAAGCAAAGACCCACAACAACAGGAATTATTGTGTTATCCTAATATGGGAACAGGGTAGTATTATGATGCATATAAAATTCAGAAATATTTTGGGCGCCCTATGTGTGGATGCTGCCTGTGCATTGTTGGTGTGATTATTTGGTCTCTTGGTTCATTTCTTCTGTCTGGCCATGGAAAATACTCTGTGCATTCTAGCTTTGTGTCACAGGACCTGAGGCTTCCTGTTGAACTGCTGTTGAACACAGCTGTTCCTTGGTGGAGGCTGCAGAGAATGGTGATAAACCTATTTTGAACTCCAATGCAGGAACTGTAGGGTCTTCCCATTTTGTCACTCAGTACCTTAAATATTACCATATTTTGTTCTAAAAACCAAAAAATATACAACATAAAAATTCTACTTTTTCATTTTTAATGTACTGCTTCCTTACAGAGACGTCACCATTATGTTGATAAGAAAAATGTATGCTTAATATAGGGAATATACATATCCAGATATTCCTGTCTAGACAGTAAAGCCTAGTGGCAGGCAAAGTTCTAATTCCACTTCCAGCCTGGGGACAGAATTAAAGATGAGTCTCTTGTCTGTTGTCACCTCTGCAAGCTCATCTTCCTGTACATTTTCACTTCAGGTGGTAAGAATTCTACTTGGATAGTCTCTTGCTTGAAAATTGCATTACAATATAAATGAATGGCTAAGTTTGATTTTAATTTTTTCTTAAAAATATTCTTACAGCTGCCAAAGAGACACAAATCCTTGAAAAGGAGAGAAAAGCAAAACTCCAGTATGAAAAACAGTTAGAAGAAAGGCAGAGAAAGCTAAAAGAAATGAAGCAAAAAGAGGAACAACGGAGGGCAGCAGTAGAAGAGAAGAGGAAACAAAAAATAGAGGAGGAAAAGGTAACACACATCAAAGTTCCATAGATTAAAAGATCTACATGGTTTTCCTACATTACCATGCTCTGAAGTGTTGTGAAAGAGAAACTCAGGGAAATGATGAATGTGTTAGAACATAAATGTATTTTCCATATCTACAGTGGGCTATGTAGGCACATGTTCACCTTCCCCATAGAGCTTTAGCTATAGCTGAGGAATTCAGCACTTCAGGAGCTGTGGCTGTTTCACCACTGGCTATTTTTCACATGAGCAAAGCTCCCACCCCATATTTCTAGATTTCCAAATGCCTTCAGAGCACTTCTAGAGTCTATCTGTAAATCAGAATGGGTGACAGGTCTTAGACTTCTCTTATTTCTGTCTTGCTTCCTTCTCAAGCCCTGCTGTGGCCTGAGACTCACATTCTCTTAATTCTTCTAAACCAGAATTCATTCCTGTATGATGAAAGGTGGTGATGTTATCTGTGTATTTGTCATTTGCTGCTTTGAACTGTGTAGTGACTGTTCTCACTGGCCTTTGCTCTGACTGCACATGGACAGGAGAGCAGTGTCTGAGTTTGGGACTCACTCAATGGATAGAAGCTGACAGCAGAAATAAATACATGAAGTTATTTCATCCTTTTGACAAGTAGCTCTGTTAGTGCATATGAAATGTGCAAGTTCTGAAGGGGCTCATTTCCAGGGTGTCAGCATCACCATGTGGAAGCATCATACATCTGTGCTTTCCTAAGCTGGTTGTAAGAACTTGCTTGTGGGTCATTGGTGAGGAGTTTATAAGCCTGGCTGGTTGCTCCTTTGAGTCCAGTGTTCTAGCAATCCATCTTTGCTGCCCTTTTTCACTGGCAGTATTCTACACTGGGGTTTGGTTTTCTGTAAGCAGCTCCTGGGTGTGATCAGATTGATATTCCATTTGAACTTCAATAGTTTACACTGCTGGAGAATAGAAATGTTTGGGTGGGCAGTCCAGTGCAGTGTAATTTCTTTAAGCACCTACTTTATGCAGAAAACATCTCTTCTTCTTCAAAAAGATGATCCATTACATTTTATTACATTTATTACATTTATTCATGCAGTTTTGAGGATAGTAGGTATGTTTTGAGTGGCCACCAGAGTGAATAATCAAGGAAGACAAGGACTAGCAATGAGGTGTTTACCTTGTCTTTTACTCAGCCCCTGGAGATGACCTTCTGCATAGGGTTATACATGCAGAATCTGGAAGGTGGGAAGACAGTGTGCATTTGACCTGTAAAACCTTGCCTTCAATCAGAAAATTATCTTGACTTTGGTACTCTGGCATGAGGAAAAGATACCAGCACAATACCATCTACAACCATCTATATTTGGTAGATAGAAGTGCATCAAAATAAATATTTTGTATGTATTTGTTATAATTTGTTAACAACATTGTTAACTTATTCAGCCAGGTCTTGTTTAGTTAATCTTCTAATAAGGTAGGAGCAGTAGCACAGTAGCAAATACTGTGGAAAAGGGAGTGGTTCTAAAAATCTTGAAGGCCACTAGCTGTGGTGAGGATTCAGATATCTGTCTCTCCACAGCTCCTCAGTCATTCTGCACAGCTCTGCAGCTCACTATATTATGGTCTTGAGCTCATTTCTGTCATTTGTAAAGTGAAGCCTATGTCTTTAACTCTGACTGAACAATTACTGCACTGCAGATACCTCCATGGGAATACAATCTACAGATTACATAATGTCTGGGTTACTTTGGCACCTTAGGTAAACTCTAGTTCAGGTTTCTCTAACGGAGGGGAAACTAAGCTTTATATTTCAAACAAAAACTTTTAGTTTTATGTTTTGTTAGTGAGCAGAATCCTCCGTTCCTTCCAAGTTTACATTGTGTGTTTTGCACGGTGACTTTTTTAGTTTCTGTTGTGAAATGGTGTTGAAAGAAGGTGAAAGTCTAGTGTCCCCAAGTGGGAGAAATGGCTGTATAATGAGCTCCCTTGACATCTTACTGCAGTGTATCTGCAGACAATACTGCTTCAAAAGATCACTTGGGATATAGCTGTTCCAGAAGAGAGATGTGTTGTTGACACGTGTGGAAACCTGGCTGGCAAGGAGTCTAGCATGGTTATGGTTCATTTTTATGCACAAGAGCTAAAGCTCCCCTGCAGGCAGTTACTAGTTCTGGAGACAGCAGCAAAAGCTTCTTCCAGCCCCCTTTGTCCTGCCAGCAGTGATTGCTGGGGCCTGAACTTGATTGGTCTTCTTTTGTAGTTTTGCCTTCATGTCTTGCTGTTCCCTGGTTTCATCACATCTCAATCTCTCATAATGTCAATGTCTGTTAAGACCTGGTCATTGTTTTTACAGTTCTTTGAAATTGCAAATAACTTTATACTTGGTATTTTATAATGGAGAATTTTTATCACCTTTTAGAAATAACTTCATCATAGAAATAGTTTCAAGGATAACAGATGACTTTTGCTCAGTTTGGGGTTCATCTCTATTTAGAAAATAAGTAGTGCTGTTTACTGAACAGGAAATCTGTTTGGTGGCTATTTTAAGTAAAGAGCAGAATAGATTATCTGTGCTTTAGCTCGACCTAATAATGTTTGCAGTGTTTTGAAGCCATTAATTGCCTCCAACATTCTTTGCATGATCATTTTTGTAACAAAATCCTGGTAAAACAGATTATAAATGATACTGGGCGGGGGGGGTCTGTATTTTGTTTCCTGGTGTGGCTGTGGTTAACAGTTACAAGCTTCATGGAGATGTTGTTTGGTAGGAGCGCTATGAAGCAGTTCTGCATCGCACCTTGGAACGGAGTCAGCGGCTGGAAACACGACAGAAGAGATGGTCATGGGGGGGGTCTGTAACTCCAGACTCAGAAGGCAAAACAGGTAAGCAGCACTGGTTTTAGTAGGATTGAAATCACAGAATATCCTCTGTGAGCACTGGCAGATGTGGCACTATTCACAGGGACCTGGGCATCCTTTCCTGTCTGGGATCTTAAAGCAGGATCTATGCATGGCTCATGGGAAAGTGTCATATCTGTACTTGCCCTGAAATGCTGCTCAGATTTAGAGCTATTTCTGACCTTGGGAAGAGCTGGAGAGAAGCTCCATGGGAAATACAACACATGACAGCACTGCCAGCCCTCAAACATCAGATAAGGGGAATTATGATCTGTAATAGTAAGATAATTCAGAGTCCTTCAAATGCAGTTCATGTAATGGAGTGCTAAGACTGGTGATTAAACCAAAAGTACCCAGTTGTACTCTAATATCACATCTGAAATGCTTTAAACACACCCTTGGAGTTATGGAATGCTGACTGATTATTTGAATGCCCAGTAATGGGTAAGGAAATGCATTTGACAGTCCAAGCTTCTTGGAACATGGATTCTATTCGGGATTAGGTGATGCATTTTAACAGTCTTTAATTTGAACTCAGATAATTTCCTGTTTCACAATTAACTGTTTCTGCTTGTATACATTCTGAAATAAGACCAGCAAATAAAGATTGCAGTAGAAGGTATCTTTTCATGCACTACCTAACCACCTATAAATAACATAAGTTATTGGCCAGGAATAACATAAATCCAAAAAATGCTTCAGTTCAGCCTATCCTCTGTATTGGTGGAATTGTACTGAGTATGGTACTATCATTTTCTGTCAGCTTGAGTGTGTAATATGTTTGAAAGTGCTTCGATATTAATTGTCATTATGATATGCAGCATCCCCATTTTTTGATTAACTTGCATTTTTTTGCTATTTGACCTCATGACTTAGCTTGCAAACCTTCTTCTTCTACAGAACAGCAGAGCGCAGATGAAGGTGGAACTGGTGGTATAGATTTCTAAAATTTTCTTTTTCTGTTATTTTGTACTTACTACTAACCTTTTAAGCTTGAGTTCTTCTCACACTAAGGAAAAACATCTTCTTTAGATCTTTTCCTGGATCTTGGCCAGCCGTGCAACAAATGTGATCCCTAAGTAGAAAGCAGCCCCCCTCATTTTGGCTATCCCTCCCAGCTAATTCAACTACAGCTTAAGTCATGGCATGCTGAGGGAATTTTCAGGGAAAGGCTATGTTCATATGGGTTTTTAAAGGGGTCTGGATACAGCAATTTCTGTGGGCAAGTATTTGAATATAAATTAGTTCAGTGGTCTAAGGTTTGGAGGGTTTAAGGGCAGTTTCAGACTGTTTCATTGCTTTGCAAAAATTACATTGTAGGTCTTGGTTTGTTTCCTTCTTGCTTTGGTTTACCAGCAACTGAAGTAACATTTGCAAAATCAAATGATATTTTAGTGAAACTTTGTGAAAGGGAATGGGTCTCTTGAGCAGTTTGATACTTTTTCCATGAAAGGTATTGCAAAATCAGAGCTGTCCCAATTACCTAAAGATAATTCTATACTTGAAATGTGTTTTCACTGGATTTCTGGCACTTTCTAGTGCACAGACTGGGCCATTCATAGAAATGCTTTGGATCACTGATAAATAATGTTTAATAAGCAAAATTATTTCCTGTAGCTAGATGGAGGTGAAAACTCTCAGCTGAGACCCAGCTGAATCTGAATCCTGGCAGTCTGTGCATGCCCACAGCGTTACTAATGCAGTGCAGCTGTCTGTGACACAGACAAGTGAGACTTGAAAATGCAGTGAAGGTCTGACTGAGTATGGTTAACTACTCTGGCAATGCAGCAGAAACATGTGTATTTTAGTTAACTTTTCTCTTCCCTTGCCCACACATCATGAGCCCCTAATTTTCCCCAAAATCAGGCAGTTTGGCTGGGTTGGTTTATCTGCTTTACATGTGTTCTTTGAATAAATATATAAATTCATTCACTGTATCTCACACTACCAAATATCATTTAACCTTGAAACTGGGAAACCACATTTGCCTTACATGCTTAAGAAACTGGGTTTTATTCTTCTAACAAACACAAAATAATGTTCTTTGCTCTCTCCTGACTTATGTGAGGAAATGAGCCTTGTCTGTCCTTTCCGTTGTGGAGGATCTTCAGTGCTGCTGAAGCACATTTAAGATAAAATATCTTCTTACACAAATGCTCCTGATATAATAATAAGTGCTTAACCTGTGATTTATGCATCATAATGTAACTGTGCAGACAGTTCAGGAGCAGTAGATCAATTTGGATAACTTGGCACCAATCTGGAAAAAAAATTGCTATGGAGATAAACAGGTAATGCAATGTCCTAGTCAAACCCTTGTGCATCCACATTGTTTTAAAATTGTGTTTGATTTTATGTTAGTGTTTCAAACATGAAGCTATAATCTGTAGGGTGGATAATGTGGAACCATGACTGGTTTTACATTTCTTATATTTATTCCTGTTTCAGGGTAGTTATTTTTAATTTTGGGAGCTCATTACTTAATTGTTATTGAAAATCTGCCTAAGCCATGTGGGGTACTTAAATGCAGGTGGCTTTCTAAAAAGTCCATTTTGCTTTATATTTGCACATTTTCTGGAAAGACAACAATTACCTTTTTTTTACTCTGAAAAATTACACCATATGAGCTCTTCTCCATTACATCATTGTAGCTGAATAGTGCATCTTCTCTAATTGCATGTTTTGAGCAAATTTCAATGCAATATTATACTTCCCACTGTCAAATTCTGTAGCAGATTTGGGATTAAAGTCCTATTTCTTAAAATGAGACCCATTTGGGGAACTGATTTCAAATATTCTTTAAATATTTTAGGACAAAAGGCATTCTTGTCAGTTGTAGTGCTGTGTAAAAAAAAATGCAGAATCAGATATGTCTTCCATGAACAGGGTGTGTCAACAGTAATATTTAGGAACATTGAGTGACAGAGCAGAGGTTTTGGGTGATAGAGTGCTCTGGAAAGTGAAGCCCATGTAATGGAACATTTCCCCAGCCATCAGCAGTTCTGTGGGATGTTGAGTGTGATTCATGAGACCACAGCAGGGATCCTGCTGATGGAGAAATGTAAAAATGGATGAAAGCCCCAGAGTCAAGTGTTACATTAATGGCATTGCTGTCAGTGCTAAGATGAAGCAGGCAGGGAGTGGGTCTGCCAAGAGAAATGGCCAAGCTGTGCAATAAAGCATCCTTGATGACAGTCCTGGTAAAGGGGGTGTTTTAGTGGTGCCTGCTGAACAGAACTAGAGGTTCAGGTGCATCAGGACTGGAGACATGCTATTAGAATAGAAATGGGGCTGCCAGAGCCTCTCCTTGCTAAATAAAGAGCTTCCTTGTCCTAGTAGAAATTTGGAAGGAAGTGAGAGACAGCTGATCTTATTTCATGTGGCCTTATGTTATCCAGCCTCAGGCAATGCTGCAGCACCCTGTCTCAGTGAAACCCTGGGAGGATTGAAAGCTTCTCACTCTGAGTGATTTTCTTAAGATCCCATGTTTTCCAGTTCCTTGCCCAGTTCCAAGTCCTGCTGCATGGCAGACATGTGCTTTCTTCAGCTCTACTGCTGCAGTTTGCTTTCCCCCTTCCATTAGAAAAATAGAGAAGTTGGTGTCACATGGGCTGTGTGCTTCTTGCATTTCAAACCCCTTGGTGGAGGTTTTCTAACATTCCCCCAAAGAAGGTATTTGGGGTACTTTTTCAAATGGTGCTACATAGGCAGGATATTGCTGGTTGTCTTCTAAAGCTTTTTTTTTTCCTAGAGAAAGGAGCTTTATAGTTTGCAGAAGCTGTTCTGTGAATCAGGGAAGAAATTGAGGCCATCTGATCATGCAGATGTATTGATTGAAAAAGCATTGACCTCTGTTCCTGGGTCCTAGTAGGTGATAGACCAAATCTCAGATTTCGTACAAGTGCTGAAGTGCTAAATTGAACCAAGAGAAATTTGTGTGAAGTGTCTCTGTGATGTTTGGAGGCCTTGGACTCAGTTGAGTTCAGGCAGGAGCCAGGATTTCCTTTAAAGAGCAGACACTAGAGGGTAGCCTTCCCCTTCAAAAACACCCGAATACATGGATTATGAGCTTCCTGATTTTCGTATATAAAACCTCTTAAGGCTGTTTAGTTATCCCAGTTCTCGGACTCCATTCATAAAATGCCCCCCCCCCTTTTTTTTTTCTTCTTCATTTTTTTATGTTGGGAAAACATCTACTAAGCTCAGATCTTAATTTCTAATCTAGATTCAGTAGATCTCCCTTATCCCATGGGGACTTTGCTCTTGTTCACTGTCCCAAGAGCTTCCCATAGACTGTCCATAGGAATCCTTATATCCTGGCTCTGGCTATAAGGGGCTGTTGTAGCATGCTGGCAAAGGGAAAAGATGTTGCCTCTGTGGTGAGTAGTGCTGCTGTATCCTTTGGTATTTATGCACTAATGAGTTCAGATTAATCATCTTTGCTGTGCAGTGTGTCAGTAAAATCAATTACTTGTATTAGATTTATAGAATTCCGTGTGTTTGTTGTGCTGGTCTGCACCACTCTGTGTATGTTAATGTTTTCTGCTTACTGAGTTTCTGTAGCAACAGGTACATGGTTTTCCAAGGCTTTCACACTGTGGAGTAGTGTTCATCCTGAAAGTACATTATTTGAAATTAAAAAGCAGGTATTGATCTGCCTTGTAATAAACTTGCAGTTCTGCCACAAAAGATGTGATTTTTATGCGTCTGTATGTATTTGTATACATATACAAAAAAATTAATGCCTCTTGTGGCAGTTTTTTTATGAAAAAATTCAGATTTGATAGGAAACATTATCTTAAGAGTAGCTTTTAGAGAAAAATTGGCAATTTCTAAAATACAGCAACCTTTGTGAAGCAATCAAAAATAGGAATGCTTTCTTGCCTTTCCTTAGGACTTGGTTTTATTCCTCCAAAATAATTTGTTTTGGTTTGGATTTATTAACTAGTGATTAAAAAACTGTTTGACATACCTATGTGGCAAGAATGAAAAAAGAAATCTTCCAGATTTTGTTGTTATTTTCTGTGTCTTGCCAGTCTGGTAACAACAGACAACCTCAGTAGCTTTTGTCTTTACATGTTAGGAGCATGGGGTTTAAAAGTCCCTTTTTTGCACACATATGCATAAATCCTAGTATGACTCCACTAAACTCTACTTTTTCTGTGCCTGTCCCAGCTGGTGCTAATGGTATCAAGCCTGTTCAAAGGAAAACAAAATTTTGTGTTTGTCATCAGACAAACGTGGTAATAGCTTTCAGGATGTAATACCTGGAGAGTGAGCTCTCAGCAAGGTGTGAAAGTCTCAGTATGAGGGTGAGTTCTAAAGTTATCACTTCTCTCCACAGCCAGCAAACGCTCGCCCTCCACAGCCAACCTCAAACAGGCAGAGGCTGCTGTGAGCAAATGCCTGTCCTCGTCTGCAGCTCTTCTAAATGCCTCAGATCGAAGTAAGTGGGGGTGTGTGGCTGCTGGGAGCAGGGCACTGTTCAACTGTGCCTGGGGAGGAGACAGGAGGTGGAATGAAAAATCCTCCCTCCTCCCCTGCTGTGTGACTCACTTCATATTTGGATCTCTGATGCATTTCATGCAATTTGTTAATCCAGCCTGACTGTTCAGGGCTTTGACCCAGTTGATGTGATCTCTGTTAGAGGAGAAGAGCGATGGTAAAAACTGCTGTTTTTTTTATTTTTTATTTCTATAATTCTGTTACTAAAGTCAAATCTTGGTAAATGATTCACAGATAATTTCCCATCATCTCTATGGATTTGCATGCCTTAATTCACACACTAAAATTTCAGCAAAATAGACATAGTATGAAAATAAAGTTTGCCTTTTTCTGTTAGACAGCTTCAGTCATTTGATTGCCAATGAGAGGGGGAAAAAATCAATTTTGATAAGGAATTGTCCTAATATACTTGTTAAGATAAATAAAAACTATTTGTTGGAGCACATACTTTGGCTTGTTCTAGCATGAGATTTTGTTATTTGGGATCTTCCCAGAGTTTCATATGAACCTGCCTATATCGCAAATATGGAAGATTTTGCTTTTGCTTGTTTGTTTGTCTCAAATGATGAATAAGCTAAAAGCTGTTTAATACAAAAGCAGATTCAGCTAAGTCTGTGCTGCAGTGCTCTGCCAGTTTGCAGCCTCTGATCAAGCAAACTGAGCTAAAAGAATCCCTGACACAGACACAGCTAAAGGTGGTTTTGCTGGTTCGTGTTGGAAGGTGATGCAGCAGAAAAATTTGTGCTCATCCACTCTGTGCCTGGTAGGGAAATTAGTGACTATATTTATACTGGCAGGGGCTCTGAGTCACTGGAGGCTGCTTGTGATTTTAAATTATATTTATATATTATGTGTCTGCAGGGTTCAGCTCTGGATATGAGTCAGAAGCAGGGCTGTAAAGTACAAATTAAACCTCTTTCAAAGGAAATCACTAATTATCAACTAATTGGGATTGCTTTCAAACTTATTGTCATACCCTGAAATCCTTTGTGAATCCTTAGTCACTTTGGAGAAAATATTCTCAGGTGGCTTGAAATACAACAAATTTGGACAGGACTCCAAGTGATCTATATGATCAGGATGTAGAGGGTGACTTAGAGTGATCCTATGCTCTCAATCTGACACTTGGGGAGAGCTGTCTGTTTGGTAAAAAGATGGGTAAATTCACAGGATGTTAAATACAGTCCCAAAATGAACCAGATTGCTTCTGTTGTGCATGTGTGCCTGGGAGGGCAAAGGAGCAGAATGTGGAAATGAGAAAATGATGCTTGTCCTGGATCAGTGGAGTATCTCCAGTTACCACTGTGTTAATTCTAGGCTCACTCATACTCATAGAGACTGTGAGCAGTTGTCTTTTAAAATTCTCATGTATTTTAAAGGTGTACAAGGATGGCCTCAGTAGGTCAAACAAGAATCTGTTGTGGCTGACATCCTGCTACTGTGATCAGAAACATGCAGAAATAAAAAAAAGTAATGCTTTATATAAAGTGGTTCTTCCCTGATCCAGTTTTTCTGCTTCTGAAGAATTCAATATTATAAAGCAACTTAATCATTCCTCTCTCTCTTAGGGAAGTGGGGCAGGTGTTGGAGGGGACCTCTGGGCTTTTCAGCATAATTAATCCATGCACTTTCACTTCCAGGTACCACAAAGAGAAGTGCCTCATTAAACAGACTGAGTAACAAAGTCCCTCCACATTCCCAGCAGTCAGCACCCAAAGGTTCGCAGGTGGAACAGAAAGGTGCTAGAAACCAGTTTGTTTTGAGAATTGGGAGGCAGTAAATGGGATATTCAAAGATGACTTTAAACCATGTCCCAGTTCCATTATAAATGTTTGCACTCAGGCATTCATGCAGTCTGTGCACTGTGGCATAAATATCACTATGCACATTGCAGTGCCAGATATTGGGTAACTGTCTCCAAACCAGCCTTATTCCTCTGAAATGTGGAAGGGTGGGGGGAAAGTAGACAAATGGTAGCCAAACCATTTAACTCATGAGAAAATATTGCTTCATAATGATACACTGATGGTTTTAGCTGATTCGTAAAAGCAAAGCATGGGATGGCAATTTAGAAAATCATATCTTGTTAAAAATAATCTTCCTTACGCTTGGTCTCTAGGAGGAACAGAAAAGAAGAGGAGCACATCTTTGAGTAGAATGAGTAGTAAACCCCAATCCTCTCCAGAGCTAGAAAAAGTGAAAAAGGAAGAAAAACCAGGTGGTTGTTTCATAAAACTGAATATTTTTTTTAAAGCCTTTAAAGTTTGGATAGGCTTGATTTCACTAGTTTCCTAGGTTCTTAAATTTCTTTTTAATGGCTTTTTAGTTACCCAGTGTTAAATATAAAATTGTATAAGTTAAAGTTTTACTTCTGGACAGAAAAAGAAATCCTCTAAGGCGGCCTTAGTCTTTATTAAATGGCACTGCAAGTAGATAGCAACATGTGTCTGCTTAAGAAAGCAATCTATTTGAGAGCTGGTAGATTGAAGGGTCAGAAATGGTAAAAATGTCACTGATCTGTTCACTTCTTAGTTAAATCTTACCTTTGCTTTTTTAAGTTCCTTTTCATTATTCAGTTTAGAAGTAACTTCTCTGTTCCTGCTGCTGACATAAACCATGTGCATGCAGAAGGAAGAAACCTGTTCTCACTTCAGTCTCTTTTGGTCTGTGTATTCCACACTAGGTTACAAATAACCTCTTTCCTGGGAGCTCCTCCTAAACCTGAGGAATAGCACCTTGTCTAACGTGTTTTTCCCTCTGAGTTAACAATTCTGAAACTTTCCTTTTTAGCAGCTGTTGCCAACAGTTGAAATTATTTCTGCTTCAGAATCTTTCCTGTATGAGAGAATGTTGGGTGCTGTCCATGTGAATCTGTGTGTGCAGGCGATGCTTGACCATAACTGCTGGCTTTGACTTGCAAGCCTTCTGTTTATTATGTCAAAACAGCCTTTCCTGCAATCTCGAGAATGTAGCTCTGAAGAGCTCAGTCAAAAAGGTCTCATACTTTGACTGGATTCAGCATTCACCTCTGTTGTACACGTGCCAGTCTGCACATTAAAATGACTTGTACTAAGCAAGGCAAGAACAAGAAGTGCAGCATAAGAGATTGCAATGTTTAACCTTTCTGTGCTTTTAGTTTGGAATTCCCCCTCCATGACTTCAGTATTGTTCTTCCAAAACTATTACGATTTGCAACAATGCTCAGTCTTCCTTTGCTTTGTACTGCTTGTCTTTTCCATGATACGATTTCATGTTGGATCCTTTTTGGTTTGTTCCTGTCGTCCAGCTCGTCGCTCCCAGCTCAGTCCCCTGGACAGTAGCGTAATCAGCCGCCTCCTCGCCCCCACACAGGCCTCCCTAGCTAGGAGTAAAAGTGCTGCTACCTTGTCGGCTGATGGACAGGACCCCTCAGGTAACAGGAGGGCAGCAAAGCCTCAAGATCTTACACACTTGCTCTTCAAGCAAGGACTTAGATGGTAGCTGCTAACTGTGCTACACTTCTGTCTGAATCAGACAGTTGTGTGTAATATTACTTACCTGGTGTTTTCTGTGCTCATTAATAGCAAATTCATATGCTATGTTGCATGTTTACTTTACAAAACCATATAATAATATTGGCTTTTAAACTCCAGTGCTGGTTTACTTGCTCTGCAGAGAACCAGATGCTGGTGTTCATTCTGGGGATTTTGTGTGTGGTTTTTAACTGACAGAGATCTGCATTTGTACCCTCGACTCAATCTGAGACGTTCTGGTTAGAGCAGTACTAGGTTATGAAAGGGAAAAAAAAAAAAGAAAAAACCAAGCAAACCTATAATTTCAAAGTGCAAAACTTAAATTTCTTTAGGGGAAGAAAATCTTGCAGGAACATGACAACAGAGTTACCTTAAGATAAGTACAGGGAACCCTGAGCTGGCTTTGTTCAGCTGGTAGGAGAAGTCAAGGTATAACAGAAGACAGAAACCCTGGCTGACTCGAGCAGTTTGTGTTGGTCCAGACTGACCTGATATGTCCACACCAGGCTCAGTAGAGCAGGAATTTGCATCGTGGGCAAGCCCCCCTAGCTGCATCCCACATGTCCTGGAATTGTTACTGGTTGATTAATAATGACCCAGTAAATGCATCTCTGGAAGCAATGTGGAGTCCTTTCTCTTCTTTTACCTTCAACTTGTGTTCCCAGTTTTGCCTGTTTCTTCTTTAATATGAAATCACATCTTTATTTTTTATCGTACACCATTTCACTTGGTCCTTATCAGTAATGGTGACATTTCCACACTGTTCCCCTTGCCTCATAACCAGTTTTTATTTTTTGGTTTGTAGTCAATAGTCATATTTTTACACACCTGTGTATGTGCTTCTTTTATTTTACCATGAATTCTTCAGTTCATGTCATGTGGGGAAATGCCATCTTTTTTTCTGTTACTGTTAGCATGTAACACTCACTATTGCTGAATTAAAGATACATTTTTTTAAGTTTATTTAGAGGTACTTTTTTCATTTCAGTAGAAAAGTACCTGTGCTTTAACACAACCTGTGCACAAACAGAATGCAGGTCTCCTTGCACAAATGCTGCAAATACAAAAATAAAATGTATTTTCCATAAAGTTACAAAAGTAAGTGCTGCATTTGTCACAATTTATTTTAATTATAGAAGAATCCAATATCTAATTTTAGAATATTTTTGCATCTATATGTGTTTATCTGTCTGTGATCATGTTAGTAAAAAAGTAAATAAGATAAAATTTCTTCCAGTATCTTATATGTGAAGAGATTGACACTTCAGGTCAGAAAGGTATCATAGTTAAATAGTTAACCTTTTTGTCTTGATAGATTTTTTTTACACCACCTTTGAAAAGAAGGAAGGTTTCCTCCTTGAGTATAGAGGAAACATGCTTGAAATCTGACCCTGTCATGAAGAAATTGTCAGGAAAGATGCTAAGCCATTGAAACGGAAGCATTTGTGATCGAATGCAACTTGACTAAAATTAAAGTAATGCTGCTCTACTGCAAACTTGGTCCATTTTTGGAAAAGCATTTTATTTTTATCTATTCCAGACTGCTGCTTTCAGAGTGTTTATTCTTGGTGCTGTTGCTTCCCAAGTACTAATTGTGTGGTGGTGTCTGTCCGTGACCCGTTGCACTGTGCACTGCCTGCGGTGTTTCCCTGTATGGTTTCTAACACACACAATCTCTCTTTCTCTTTTTCTCCCTCTTCCTTCTCTCCTGTTCTTATGCTGTGCACTTGGTTCTTGTTTTGTCTTGTCAAATTCCTAACTTTTATAGAATCTCACCTCTGTCCTCGTTCAGCTTCAGCCAGTTCCATCAATTCCCCAGTCCCAGCTCCTAAAGTGCCGGTGCGCAGCCGTAGCATCGACAGATTGAAGTCCTCTGTGTCTTCATCTGATGCAAGTTCACCTGATTCAACCCAGGTTTGTTGAAAACCCACAGGAATTAAGTTTCTATTAATCTGGGGGGTTGGAACAGCTCAGGATGGGATCCTGTTTCCCCTCTTTGCTGCTGCTTTCAATAAGCATTAATGAAATGTACAGTAGCATTTGCCTAAAAATAGAGAGTATTAAAAGAAAATTGGAATTTTATGGTACTTGATCTCTCTTGTATCTTGAATCTTGTATCTTGCTGCTTATGGTTCCCAAACTTTAATTTATATAAAAATTAAACACGGACTAGGTCTGTGTTTTGGAACATAAAGGAAATTCAAAGTGTGTCTTGTTGACCACTTGCTTGTGGAAATAGCAGCTCCTTTGTCTGCAATGTATTCTAGAGAGTCAGCAGTATTGTGTTTTTGTGTATCTTCTAGAAATCAGAGACAGAAAAACCATCCCCAGGTTCTGGCTTGAGGCGCCCTCCCTCACCGTCCGTGTCTGCCCGTAGAAGATCCCCCTCTCCTGCTAATTTGGTGAAGCGTCCTCCATCCCCTTCTGCAGTCAGGTACGTGCCCAGGTTAAACCTCTTCTGCTGTCAGATACGTGTAAACACCTTTTATTCAGCACAAAATGAAGGCTTCTTCCTGTCTCAAGACAGCTGACTTGTTAGAGTTTGGATGACCTGTGCTATGCTGTGTTTGTACAGAAAAGTCTTCTTTTTGGGTCCAATTTCCCTTTCCCAAAGTAGGGATGCAGCTTTTACTTCAACCTTAGTTGTGTAGACAAAACACACCCTGATCTTCTGTGCAGTCTGTGCACTAAAACCAACAAAAGCCTGCAAACTTTTGAATAAAGTGATCCACCTGTATTAGCATAGGAAGTTTCTTGGATAGGAATCATGAGGTTCGTCCTAGATGTGGAGTAAATGGAGATCTGGGCTAGCAGTCCTGTTTTGATGTTAGCCCCTAAGTAGCAAGGCTGGTTGCCCAAGGTGTCTTGGAATCTTGATTTGAGTTTTATGGGGAAGGCACCAGTAATTTGTGGGTGCAATTATTTTGAAAGTGAGATATGTAATATAAACTAAACAAAGGAGACTGCTGTCCTCAGGCGCGTGGTTGAGATTTTCATTGTTCACTCTGAAAAATATTCTTTATTTCAACAGACAGAAGACTCGCCCACCTTCACCTGGTGTGTCTAAACAAAGGCCACCATCTCCTACTCCAGTCTCTAAATCAGCACCCATCCAGCGTCCATCTCTCACACCAAGTGTTATAAACATTACCAAAAAGAAACCTGAAGCAGAGAGCAAACCAAAGGATAAGAGCACAGAAGGAATAGGACAAGATCAAGGTGCTTCCCCAGCCTTGGAGAGGGATGCAGGAGCAGCTAGCACAAAGACCAAAGAAGGTGGGTGTTTCTCAATGTCTGACTCACTCCTGCTCCAGGCCTCTCCAGTGTGTGCTAGGAGTGGGGAAACAACTGGCTCATGAGGCAGAGCCCTGGAGGGTGGGATGTTTTAAGGCAGAAGCTGTTCATTGCTCATTATATAATAGTTTTTCCATGGTGTGACTTTAGGATGTGAATTTTAATGCAGTAATTGGTTTATTTGACTTAGAGATTTAAGTCAGGAGCTTTCAATATTACTACTTGTATTGTAATTTTAAGAAAAGCAGAAATCCTCTTTGCCTTTTGGGCTTCAGCTGCTCTAGCTCAGGGATCTACTAGCTTAAGTTTGTAAAGTCAATAGTTAAACTACACAAAGGTCTTCCAGTTCAGTTGGTAGTTCTTAAAACGCTCCTGTAGAGACCTTCTTGGAGGACAAAATCAGCTCCTGTTCATCACAGGATGAGAGAGAGTTTTTGCAATGCTTGAAGGCTGCCTTGGCCTAAGTTCCAGTGAGTGTGTAATCATTGCTGCCTTGGGAAGAGTGATCAGTTCACAAGACACACTGAGAAGTTATCCTGGTAGATTAAGGAGAGCCATATACCAGATAAGTAATTAGTGTTCTAGTCCTCTTCATTGTGCCACGTGAGCCTGGCCTCTGTCCCTGGGGAAAATGCCAGCTGCCATCTCCAACAGAATCTGGGAGAGCCTTCTGATGAGGTCTGGCAGGCAATACACTGTGCAGAAGGACTTAGGGGACCCTTGACAGGAAAAAGAGGGATCTTTAGAATGTAAGTTAGAGCCAGTGGGCAGTACTGGGGGTGAATCCCTCACACACCAGGTAAGTGGCAACATGTGCTTGCTGCACGTTACTGCATGTGCGGTTCCTGTGTGCTTCCCTGGGCTGTTCCTCTTCTCTGCCACTTCTGAGGCTCCTTCTGATATGGCTTCTGTTGGATGTGAAGAAGTGTCATTCATCTGAAGAACTCATGGTAGAGCTCTCTGGGCATGTGTTCCTGTGGAAGGAAGCCTGGCTGTCAGAGGTGGATGTTTGTACGAAGTCGCACATCTGTCTTTGGTGTCCCGTCCTTTGTCTTTGCAGTCAGAACATCCATCCCTCAGTGTGCTACCATAATATGGATACATGTCTTGTGTGCCTCAGAGCATCATCACTGTTGATCAATGTCATCAGCTGGCTGAAGCCTCCATAACAATGTGTCCTAGTCCTGTATCTTCCAGTTGTTCTGGAACAAGAACCTCTGTCCATGTTCCTTGGATGCCTGATCTGTCTCCTCTCTACACTGACTTCTGAAACTGTATTAACCCAGTTTATCTGTTTTCCTTTTAGCTTATTTCTAATTTCAAAATAATCATCTTTGTAGTGATTCCTACTGGGGCTGGACAAAGCTCTTTTTCTCTGTTTGACACATAGAACAAAAGGAAATAGTGGGCATGTTCTTCAAAATAAGAGATTATTTAATTTCTCTCTTTGAATGTTTTGGTACACTGCAATATTGCTATGTGAGCCAAAATCTTTTTTCTTAAGAAGTTGCTTTCAGTTTTCAAGGCAATTTTCATTTTATAGGTCTGTGTCAGCAGTTCACCCCATGGGTTGGTGCAATTCCCTGTCCCAGACAGCTTCTGAAGTCAGAGCACACCAGTGAATGGCATGTGGCAAATCAGTCTCTAGGTCTTGTAGGTTTAGCCTACTTTCAGCTTTGTGCACTTGTATCTTCATCTCCTTCAAACTGAACTTGTTTGCCTGTTGCTGACAGCAATCAAGTTTTTGTCTTGTTTTTTGTGTCTTCCTACTGCAATATACTCTTCCGCAGTAAAACACTTTTTATTTTTCAGTGACTGGAGCAGTTGTCATTTCTGGCAGCAGCCTCTCGCAGCTTCTCTGAGAATTAAAAGGCTTGTTCAACTTAAAGCATAAGAAGTGCTCCTTCATGAGCTCTCACCTTATGCATGATGATAGGTAATAAACTATCATGGAGCCTCACATTTTGTATCTGGGTATTGAAGGCTTTGAAATATGACTCCTAGATTAATTGTGAATTAATTACTTACCTTGAAATCTGTTGGAATCTTCCCTCCATCCAGCTAGTACTACATTTTGCAAGTGTTCAGAGATTGTTTCTCTTGCCTTTTTCTGTCTTTCCCCTTCCCTTACAAAAAGGGAAGTCCTTTGATAAAAAGACTGTTCTTACCAGTAATGACTAGGAGTACAAGGAAAAGGAAGCTGAGTGTAAAAGACTGCCTGAATTTTCTTAAGGTGTGTTATCAATCATGTTGGGAAATCTCATGTCCTGCCGTGTGGAAACAACCTGTACAGGGGTACATGGAGATGAAAACAGTATTGAAATAACCATATGGAAATCATCAATAAAACTGCAGAAGTGAAAAGGCAGTGGAAAGGTCCCCAACCCTTTCTTCTTTTTTCCCCCTGTTCTTTCCATATCTGCAGTGTTCTGAACTGTTGTGACTAATTTTCTTCTGTCAGTACCTGATATTATACTTAAGCTGTCACCATGCTGTAACACTAGAACTTAAGTCTAAAACCTTTAGACTTCTTGCTGTGCATTAGGTTGTCTTATTTAGGTTCAGTTTTGAGGAGGGGAGATAGGTTAAACCTGACATTAAATGTCAAGCAGATTTGATACAACTGGGAGAGATTGCAAATGTGCAACAACAAATGGCCTCTGCTGTGAAAAGTGAGTAGTCTGAACAGAAAGTACACTCATATGACAGAGGAAGAGAGAGACATTTTGACTTCTTCATGGCTGTACACTGGCAACAGTAAATGAAACCTAGTAAATTACAGAATATTGGAAGAAAAACATCTGCATGTCTTGAATAGGCAGATCTGCTAATGGTTTTTGTAAATGCAAAATGGTCTTTCTTGCTCAGGAGGAGGAGGACCTCTTTTGACTGAGTTCAAATTTGGAACAGTCATGGCTGATTTTTGTTAGTACCAACATCACTGCAACTTTTTCCCACATCAGAAGTAATGTGTTGTCTGGGGAGGTGGTGTTTTCTCAGCTTTGGATAAATCTAAATGTTAGAACACTCTCTATGCCTGCACTACATCAGTGCTGAAATGCTTTTCCTAGGACTGCAAGAATTTTTATGCACAAAAGACAGCCATGATTCAGCTGCTGAGAGTTTGCTGTGTGTAATTATACCCTGCAGCTGCAGGTAGTGATTACGTGTCCATGGGGCCTAAGCAGCTTTTCAGGTATTAAAGTTCCTAATGATGACCTTGTGTTTTGAATGATTTGTCTTCAGGTCAGAAGTAAAACAAGTGGTCAAACCCTGATGTCATAGTTCATTAAAATTACCTTGACTTCAAGGCTTTATAAATGTTAAGCAAACATACATGTGCTGATTTGTGAAATGTTCAGGAGAAAGGCAGGTCCTCACCAAAATTATGATGCTGCTGCTCTGCTGACATCAAGAGCTGATTCTCTGCATATTCAGATGATGAGCTCTTAAATCACATTCAAACTGAACTATTTCTAGGGAATGGGAATAACTGATAGAAATTAGAGTTCTTTCAGAGCAGCTGGATGGCAGGATGGTTCTGTTTTGACTTTTTTCCTGATGTTAATTTGTAATAGTGCCTCTGATGTTCAGACACCAGGCAGGTCATGAAGAAGCATAAACAGCAGGACCTGCAAAGATCTACTCACCTGGTGGTTGAAGCTGTTTTGATCTCCATGTAAATTTAAAATTGATTTGTTGCTGATGTGTAGAAATATGGTATTACTGAAGTCATTAGAATGTGCCTTCAGGGCCAGATAAAATGACGATCATTTGCACTCTTAAGATACTCTGTAAATATAAAGCCATGAATGTTAATGTTATGAAACAAGAAAAAGAAAAGAATGATAATTTCTTCTTTAGGGTCCTGTGCATTCAGGTTTATTAGAAGGAAGTGAAAGGTATTTCCTAAAGTAGCTTTTTTTTTTCCCAGTTTTCTTCTCACTGTTCAAGCATTACAGAAATAAGGGTGTCTTGTCAGAGACATGTTTTTAAATGCTGTAATAATTGGAGAGTATCTTTAAGTGTATCATCTGGAATATGGCTGGATCACTGTTGAAATGAGCTGTTACTCTTTCAGTGTCAGTGAGATATTGTGGCTCTGCCCCTTCAGGGCTCCCCTTTGGCTCTTGCAGGCCTGTTACAGATAAAGGTGCAATCACTGTGTGATAAGCACTGATGGAAAAGGTACTGAATCAGGTGGCCATAAGATCTCATCTCACCGAGATAACATCTTTCATAATTTTAAGTTCCTGGAACTTGCTAACAACAGGTTCTTTTAACCTTTGCAGAATCAGGTAGCAAAACAGTAGCAGGGACCACCACAGCTGAAGAAGCTGCTAAAATTCTGACAGAGAAGCGACGTCTGGCACGGGAGCAAAGAGAGCGTGAAGACCAAGAAAGAATTCAGAGACAAGAAGAGGAAAGGTAACAACTGAGAGGAAGGAAGGGATGCTTTCATTGGTGGGGTATGGTTGGAAAGAACACTCCAGCTGTATATGTTTTCTAAGTTTTTATTTAAGTTCCTGCAAATGTTAATACAGTTCCTGAAGCTGAGAGGCACTGGCACCAACCTGGTACAGGTTAGCGTAACATCAGTTTGTATCTCAGTACATATGTAATGCACAGTCCCTGTGAAGTCACTGTTTCTTTTTCCTTCCAGGCACCAATGGGGCTTTTGTTTGTTTCACAACTAGAATGTGCTTTTTGCACCACTTGTGTTTGGTTTGTTTGTATTTGGTTTGAAAGAGTCAAACTCTCTGTATCAAACCTCCCTTTGATCAGCTTAGGCAGTGGTTTGATGGTACATTAAATCTCACTTTAGTGATATGAAATATGGATCAGGAATATTACAGGCAAGTAATTCAAAGTGGTAAATCAGTGTGCATTTGGCTCACTGTATAGAAGTTGTTAAAATAAATAGCTAAGTTAGTGCTGACTAACTTTATTCTAGGTCAGGGGTCACCTGCCTTCTATAAATAGGGTGGAATGTCAGATTTTGTCTGTTTCCCAGGTGTGGATATGAAGCTGTCAGAAACTTGCATATAATCTGCTCTAGAAATATGTCATCAGATCTGCCCTGTATGTCTGCAAGAGCTGGCAGTATGCACCTTCAGTGTATCTCTGAATTCAGGCTATAGAAGAAAGAGTCTTTTAGGAAATCCCACTAAATTTATGTTTGACAGTGATTATATTCATGTCATGGTTGCAGCTGGTTTTTATTAAATGGTCATTGCTTAATCCAGCTCTCAATCAAACATGTTTGCCTTGTATCCTGTCTTCCTCTGTTATCCTTAAACAAAGAGTTAATTTAAGAGCAAATTAACTCTTTGCTAATTAAGTAAATTGCCTTGACTTAATTAGCAAAGAGCTTTTACTCACAGATAATTTCTTCCAAGTTATTCAAGTTTTTGCTTTGATAAGTCTGGATGGTGGCATTTCTAAATCCACACCAGAAAGTGTCTTTATGCAGTTATTTCTGACTGGACTGCCTTGAACTTTCTTACTTTCCTACTCTTGTCTCTTGTGCATGCACAATTTATAGAAATAAATACCCAGTAATCTGTACCTTGGAAATTCTAGAATCAGAGAAGAAGAAATGGCCAGGAGAGCAACTGAGGAAAAAGCACGACGGGAGGAGGAGCTCCGGAAGCAGGAGGAGGAAAGGAGAGTGACTTACGGAGAGCAGCAGAGACAAGCTGAAGAGGAGCGGATCCGCCGGGAACAGGAGGAGCAGGAAAAACTCGCAGAGCTTCAGCAGCAGGTCTGTGGCTCCAGCTGTGTTCCTGGAAGAAGCTGCTGCTGTGGTTTCAAGAGGGTTGCCTTTGATTTTTCTTTCACAGAATGGTTTTGACAAATCTCTGTCAGGCATGACGTGAGGCTGAGTTCATCCTGTCTTGAGATGGATTTGAGACTGTCTGTAGGTCTTTCCTTGCCCTGGTCTCTGTGATTTTTTTTTTCCCCCCTAGCATTTAATAAATTCAAGTGTGGGCAGAAGCAGCTATTTTGGGATATATTTTTTAGTCATCAGGAATGCTCTTTTGCATATGTAAAATATTTGTACTGAGCCCCCTTAACCAGCAGACTGCTATGAGTTACAAGAAGATGGTCTGTCAGGAAGGTAATCTGGTTTGTTCTGATTCCTCTCAAAGAAGGACTGGTAGTGTTTCCAAGTCTGCTTTTCCTGTTGCTGAATAGTCTTCCACAGCAAGTACCTTTGCAAAGGCATACTTTGAACTGAAGGGAGCAGCTCTGCAGAAAGCAGGCTTTCCTTCAATTAGATTAATTCTGAAAATTAAAGCAGTTTTACATTGAAATTATTTGTGTTCAAAGAGCTGTGAATGGCTTTGCCGTGTGTCTGGATATTTCTTTAAATGTTTGTTAACCACAATTACTCAGAGTGTTAACTATGTTTCTATCTTCTTTCCAGTCATACTGGAAAAGATTTTCCAGTGTAGGAGGAGTAGAAGATGTTCAGCAACAAGTGTCTTGGTAGCAATACCTGACTGCCAAGATTTTTAAGTTAACCTTGACACATTTAGAATTTAATTGCTGTCTTGTTACTTTATAGATTATCCTCGTTGGTCCCGAAGTTTAGTCTGAACATCAACATTCAGTAGCTGAGCAGCATTCAGAACATTTGCCTTACCTCAGTATAGTTGGTTTCAGTTTCTGAATGTCATAGTAATGTATATTTCATGTCAGTAACTAGGTAATTGACATTTAGTTGTGTTGTGTGGTCATATTAAGTAGTGATTGTCTGATTTTCCTGTCTGTGTTGAACCGGATTCTGTAACTCCTTTGCTTTTTATTGTTGGGAATAAGTTATGCACTGGGTGCTCTCTTCTTTTTGTTTTATTTTCAGAGAGAAGAAGCTGAAGCAAAAGCTCAAGAAGAGGCTGAAAGACAGCGACTGGAAAGAGAGAGGATTATGCAGCAAAATATGCAGGAAAGGCTTGAAAGAAAAAAGGTAGCCTGTTTTGAATTCTCAGCCTAAAACGAACAGGCAAATGGTCTCAGATGCAATTAAATAGAAGTGTGTTTTTTTAAAGGCTGCCAACTCTGGTTTGTGAAATTTAAAAACAGTGATGAAAATAGTACACTCATGAAATATGAAAATGTGTTCTGATTGATAAATTTTAACCAGAATGCTGAAATAGAAAGCTCTGTATATCATTGTAAATGTTCTCCATGTTTTAACAGAGAATTGAAGAAATAATGAAAAGAACACGAAAATCGGATCAAAACGAATCCAAGGTACTTTTTTGTTTGGATCTGTGTAATGCAGAATAGGACTTTTTGCCTTGTATCCTGTCTTCCTCTGTTACCCTTACACAAAATGGCTTCCACAGGAAGTGCAGAGTTCTGGTGCACCAGAAGAATTTCCAGTAGCTTGCCATTGCACACATTCTTCTGCTTGGTTTGCTGTGTGAAGAGTCTTTGTTACATTTTTGTTCCAGGCCTATAGACACAATGTTATCTGGTGTTATCACTTCCAGACTGGTTTTAAAAAACTGTTTTAACCAAACACTGGTTAATAATGGATTGTTTTTAACTGTGTGCATTCGGCCAGGACAGACTTTTCCCAGAAAATTTAGATTTCTGGCATCATCTGTTTACTTAAAGCAGAAGAACTGCTTAGAGCAATTCTCTTTGGATTGCTATTGCTACAGAAAACTGGATGTATTTTTATTAATGCAGTGACTTAAGTTTTGTGAAAAATTGTACATATTGAGGAATAGTTGTTCCTCTTTGAACATCCAAATATTCAAGTCTTCCAATAGCTGAAAATCAATAAAAATTTAGCACACACCTTGGAGAAAAGAGGAGGAAAGCAGCTCAGGAATAATAGGTAGGAGGTGGAAGTGGGTCTCACAGGCTCTGGCTCTGCAGAGCATGTGTTGCTGGGTGACCTGGTTGTCTGTGAGCCTTTGAACTCGTGTGGCCTCACTTCTGGGCACAGAATGGTCTTGTGACTGAATTTGTGAAACTGTGTGGACAGGGAATTGTTCCAAGTAACACTGTGGCAATTCAGTTGCAGAATGAAGGGAAGTCTGCCTCGGAGGTGATGGAGGGAGAGGATATTGAAGAGGAGGAGGAGTTGGGTCTTGAGAAGACTGATCAACCAGGTAAGGAAGCTGAGTGAGTCAGGCCTGGGTGGCAGTGAGTCTCAGTGGTGTTTAAGCTCTGTTGAAAAGGTCAGTCCTAACAGCACTGAGATGGTCTGAGACACCAGTCCCAGAGATGCCAGGGGGATTCCCTTCTTGAACAGAGAATCAGTCAAAATTATTTGAGAGTGAAATTCAGGCAGCATGCTTTCATTTTAGAAGTGGATTTTTGAAGATGAAAAACAAATTTTATGTTGATATAGGCAGCTTGTCTACAGACAAATGAATCTATTGAAGCCAAGTGTCTCGGGTTTTGGCTAGGTGGGATTTTTTTGGCACTTGTATTTTATTCATTTAGAATAGCAATTCTGCTACTCACATTCTTTTTCCCCTTGTATTTAATTTTCTCTCCTCCCCCCCTCCCTGAAACGTTCAGGAAAGCTAAATGGTGTTGACTTGCTCCAGGGCATCAAGGGGGAGGCAGAGGATTGTTTAGAGACTGCACAAAGCATGATCTCTGCAGAATCTGAGGCACAAGACGAGTCAGAGATGAAGGCCAGTGAAGTGTTCATGAATGGAAGTGACTTGAAAAGTGACAAGGGGTCTCTGTCTGTTACTGAGCTAAAGGATTCCAGGTGAGTCTGCTGCACTTAGCTCTCACACAAGAAAGCTCTTGTCTGTGTTTAAATAAATGCAGTGCAGCATTTATTTAAATCTGCAGCACCTTGCTGGCTTTGTGGTGTCTGTGTGTGTTTCTCCAGCCATGTGGTGTGTGCTGTCAGCTCACAGCCCCACACAGAGCAGGTAGCTCAGGATAGTTGTTTGTTTAGATGGCACCATGTTAACAGTGCTGCCTTTGCTGAGAAGTGAGACACACAGCCAGCAACATGGCAATGTTGATTATAAAAACAGACATTGGCTTGAAACCTTTTCCATTTAAATGCCTTGCAGTTCTTCTCATTAACAAAACATTAAACAAGAGGGAGGAGGATAACACTGAAAAGGAAGAATAACCTACAGAAAGTTCTAGAACACTTTCAGTTGTGCTGAAATACCAGATAAAATGCAGAAGCCTCCCTTAGTGAGGAATTTGAATTTTTTACTGTTTCAATTTTTTTTTAACATAAAGCTTTTTCATCTGCTACTGGAAAATTTGTCCTCTGATGCTTGTTCCATTTACTTGTCTAAATGCTAATGATTTAGAAATGACATTGTGAACACTTTTTTAAAGTGATGATAAATTAATGTCATTCCTCCAGTGATGGAATATAAAGACATTTCCATGATTGTCCTAAGAATGAGTGAAAATTGGTCTGTAACTTGGGTTTAGCTTTTGAATCTGTTTTAAATATTGCTGGTCTTCTGAGACTTAGTTTTGTGTTCAAAAAGTCTTAGCTGGAGAAAAAAAAAAGGAAAAATGCGCCCTACAAAAATCAAGACTTAGTAACAAGTTTAAAGCTTTGATTATTTTCTCATATCAAATTTGTAGAGGCAGAAACCTTACCTGAGGGCTGTTAGTATAGAAAAAAAGGGCCATATATTGCTGAGTTTTTCTTCCCCATTGGTTCTTGGAGGGGAGATCCTGTGTGGCAGCTAAAGCTTGTCTGGGAATGCCCTGTGGGTTATTCAGTGCTTTGCAGAGTATGCAGACTGTAAATTGTCAGTCCTGGAATCAGTATAAGGTTAAACATGTGGAAACTGCAACACAAGCTTTTTATTTTTCCATTCTCTGTTTTTTGTAGCCATCCTGCAAAAGAAGTGGTTATTGATGACTCGGGGAAGTTGGGTGTTCATGAAGCTGATCATACAATTGGACTTCTTCAGAATCTTAATGGAAAATCTGGTTCATGGACTTTTGAGGAGTTCATTGATGTTGGAGTACATTCCAAGTCAACCAAACTGAGCTCGGACAGCATCTCTGCTGGTAACTGTAATCAGAACTTGAATGATGCTGCTACACTACCTGCTAGTCCCAAATTGGCTTTTGAGGAAGATGGTGCAGTGAATTCATTGACCAAACCTATAGATGCTTCATCAGGTAATCCAAGCTGACTTCCCTGTCCCTCTTCCCCCAGCTAGGCAATTCACCTCCTTGTGTTTTGCTCTCCTTGCCTTAACTACAGCTTCTTGTTTTCAAGGCACTTTTTCCAATGTGTAGACTGGAGGGAAGGCTCTTTCTTTAGTGCTTTTAACTTGAATTCTGTCAAAAGGAGTCACCAACTGATGCCTTTTTAGGGACTTGATAAGGCCCAACATTAAGGCTCTTCCAAAGACACAGCTGAGCCCTTGTGAAGTTCCAAACAGCATTGAAGCTCATATGTTGTACTTTAAGGTTTTTCTAAGACACATGAAATGGCACATGCTACTTTTGAAGATACAAAATAGTTTAAAAGGTGTCTGATGTAACTCTGCACACCAGACCTTTTCACTTCTAGGCATGTTCTGGTTTTGATGCTCACCTGTGTGGTCTTACAAGGTCTCTTCAGACTCTTAGCAGTGTATTAGCTGTCTCTCTACTTACTGTAGAACAGTCTTTCACTTCACTGAGGCAAGTAACACCAACCTGAAATTCCACAGATGTTTGTGTTACATTTTGGGAGGAGTAATAAAGCTGTACACAAAATATTCTGAATTTTCTGAAAGAGGCAGGGCTGCATCTCAAGCCACATGTACTTGAGAAGCCAAGCCCTGATGCAGTACAGTGCATAGTGTGTCAGAGAAGCTTCAGGAAGCCAGTTTATGTAAGACTGGACTTCTCTGGTGTTGGAGCCAAACCCCAAAGGGCTGTTTTCACAGGAGATCTCTTTCCATGGGATAAATGACTGTGTGATCAGTTGAAGTGAATGCTAGTAGAAAAACAAGCCTTGCTATCCACATTTCCTTCCAGTGATGTGTAGCACTTCTTTGATTAAAGTGTAGCACTTTCCTAGACTGAACTGTTTCCTGAGTCTCCTCTGTCACTCTGCGTCTTGTGAATTTTAGTTCCATGGGCACACCCTGATGGAGGCTTCCCTTGAGGCCACAACAGACAGAGCCATGGGAATAGACAAATTTATTGTGGTTCTGCTGTTCACTCTTTGTTGTGATCATGTTCGTTCACTTTTTAGTGAAGGAGGTGTGGCCTTTTAATTTTGAACTTGAAAATTCATAGATGTAGTACAGGTTAAGAATTCTGTACATAACTTTGAAAACTAATATTCCTGAAAAAAGAAAGAAAACCTACTGTGCTGGTTTTGGACTGTAAGTGACCAAGTGGTTCTGTGCTCACTCCTGGATGTAGACTGACAGTGATGATGGATGCATGTGGCATACACACAGTTATGATGGTTAAATATTTTTTTTTTTTCTTTGCTCTTTGGACAGAACTGTGAACACTAGAGACCTGGAAATAATCTGATTGCACTTCAGTAATCCAGTGTTTTCTCAAGTACCGAAGGCCTTGTTTTGAAAAGCTGCTTGTTTACCTTTATCCATCTTCAAGTTTGCAAAAAACAACAGGGGAGGGATGACAAACTTCAAATTTGCACCTTGAAACATTTCAGGGAAACTGTTGTGCTAATGTTCTTTTTTTGTTCGTTTAGCTAATTGTTAGTTAAGGTTTCCTAGTTCAAGTATTCCTCGTTTTCCCTTTACAGACTTTACAGTAACCTGATTGAGTCTTTTTTTTTATTATTTTCATATCAGTATCATGTAGAACATGCCACTGGAGGCTCCCCACTTAGATGCAGACTTTGCATATTTCTAAAATGAACTTGATGAAATAAAAGACTCACTCAGTGTATGTTAAAGCTGAACTCCCTTTTTAATGTCTAGAAAAATGTTGTTGCTTGTTGGTTCATGTGCTATTTAAAAGTGCAAAATTGAGTATCTTCAATTTTGAATGGAGAAGAAAAAATCCTTATTATCTAATGTGAAAATATTGGCAGTTTCAAAATACAAGTGTTGTACCATCACTAATATGTTTTAATCTATTGGCAAACATCAAAACATTTTTCAGCATGTGCTCTAATATGTTACAAAAATGTTGAGTCCCTAGATTTGTCTGTTGGTGCAGTTTAAGGTGTTAGGCTTTTAAAATATGTTTTCCTTTCGAATTGCTTATTTATCTACACTATGGAAGTATTATTTTATTGTGTACATAACAGTATTAGACCATTGAAGTCATGTTTTGTTCATGTTAATTATTCCAAGTGTTCCAGTTCCAGCTCTATAACAGTGGCTGCAAGCTGCATTTATATTTCCCTTCCCCTAAAGCCTGCATTAAATAATCTATTTAACCTGAATTTGCCTGCTTTTTTCAGCATGAAGAGTTTAACGAAGCATCTTCTGAAAATTGCTACTAAAAGTAATAATGCAGCCTTGTTCTGATGTCTCCTGTAACAGATAGACTGGGTAGGTCATTACTCTAAAGAGTAGCTCTCTCAAAACCTGCTACAAGCCATTGGCTGATCCCTCAGTTCCAGTGATGCATCCAAGCAGCAGCTGTGTTTGCAGTGGCTTTGCTGGAACTACACCTGTGCTTTCCTTGACACCTCAGCTGCAACAGGAGCCCTCAGTCTTCTCCCTCTTGCTGTTCAGAAATCCCATAGAACTGTTTTAGACTTTAGAGCAGTGCCTTAGGTAAAAGGAGAACTGTATTTTTGTATGATAGCTGTTTGTTCTGGCAGAGACAATCATTCTAACAAAGATGCCGATATTTTTTCTGTGCTGGGATTTGTTGGATGGTCTGATCCAGCCCTGTGTAAATACATGTGCACAGTTAAATAAACTTTGCAATTGAACAATGCTTTATTTCTGTAATGTCAAATGTGACCTTACTAGGCCTCTCCACCCCTTGCCATGCTGACCTTCCTTGGGATGCACTCTGGTGCTGCACTAACTGCTCCAGATTCCCAAACTAGCAGCCTGTGTGGTGGAGAGGGGATTTGCACTAACACCTTCACTCTTGCTGTGTTTGTCCGTGCTGATGGCGTGTTCCGAACTGAGGAATTCTTTAACCTGCTTTTCCCTGCCAGTCTTTGCCTTTCCCCTGCAGTAGCAGCATCTCTGTGTTGTGAGGATGAGTCCAGCAGTGGAGCAGTGACCAGCAAGATGCTGCCTTTTCATTTTCTTGCAAGGGTTCTTTATCAGTAGTTGAAAGGGAATGGCTGGAGCAGATCCAGTTCATAAAGTATTTCACTACTGTGGAAAAAAAACCTCCTTAAACCAGCATTCAGGTTGCTGAAGCATGGTAGGTCTGTGAATGAACAGTGGCTGTATATATGCTCTCCAAAGGGCTTTTTCACACAAGCTGTTTCTGGCAGATGGTCCAGTGTCAGTTATATATTAAAAAAAAAAAAAAAATTAGTTTATGGAAATTGTTGCTTTAGTCCTCAGATATTTAAGGGTGCAATGACAGCACAGCTGACTCCTACTTTGCCAGTATCAATGTAGTAGACTTGGCTTCAGTAGCTCAGCCCTAAGACACATGAATCATGTAAGATGGCAAAATGAAAAAGAATAATTTCCAGACTATGGATTCCAAACAGGCACTAGTCTCACTTTTATTCAGTCACTAAAGATACACTGACATGATAGGAGAGCTAGCCTTGTGTGAGCTATTTTTAAGGCACTTGTAAATGCATGTGCATGTTGTAGGTGAAAGATTTACTACTTGTTAATGGATTAATAATTGTACATAGACAGCCTTGTTTAAACAATGATATAAAAAAAGCTGATGAGGAAAACTTGCAGGCAAACCACACGGAAATCAAGACTAAAACAAGTTTATGGAAACTTAACTAAGCTAAATGTCACTGCCAAAACATTGTTATCTGTAAGATGAAGCCATTCCCTACATGTGCTGCAATGTGGTGTTGTAGAGTAAGCTAAGGTATTTATTACTTATTAATGGTGCACTGTTTGTTGTGTATCTGTACTTGTAGAAGCATAATCATGGATCCCTCTGATCCCACATGCAATCTTTGCATCTCTGTGTCAGAGGTGCATGCCTTGTTAAACCCACTTCAGTTAAGTGCCAAGCTTAATCATATACCAGATAAGCTTAAAACTAGATTTGTTTTAGTTCAAGCCACACACAGATGATGCAGTGTGTGGCTCTCTAAATCTAACAGCATTTCAAGCCTTTATACTAGGAGTTACTTGGAAACAAGGTTAGATTTTTGTGTGGCTACATGCTTTTGTACTGCAAGAGCTTCAAAAGTCAAACCCAGTATATTGAGGCTAATTTAGTTCTTACACTAAAATGGAAAAAGTTAAAATTCTCAACATGCAAAAACCTGCTCTTTTACCAGGGCTGTTTGGGAAAGCAGGGCTTTAAAATCCATCTTATATCTGCTCATTTACAGTCGTTTGGGACACTCAGCACAATAAATTTTTCCATTATGGCAAACAAAGCGCTTGTTGGCCAGACCACGGGCACACTTTGTGCATTTGAAACAGTAATCGTGCCAGGATTCATCCTCGTAGTTAACCACACTGGTTCCTCTTCCAAATCCTGCTAGGAGAGAACACAATTATAGGACGGCGATAGTAGCGCGGCCTTGGCTGGGCTATCCCACCAACCAGCACAGCCTGGTCCCGCTGCCCCACTGCTCCCCTAGGCTTGCAGGCCACAGGGGCTGCCTGAAACACCAGAGTGGCAACTGAGGCATGGTTTTGTTGCATCTTCTGGTGTTTCTTGAAGGAGAAACATAAGTGTAAGGCTTGCATGGCTTGTCTCTGCAATAAACTTCTTCCCTTTGCTGCTTTCTCCAGCAAACAGTCAAGGAGAGATGCGGAGCAAGGACAGGTGGAGCTAAACATTTGTGGGCTCAGCTCTGTACTCTAAAGTGCAGGATGGAATGTGAGCCTCATGGGACTGGCAGGACAGTGGCCACAGTTCAGGGCTGAGCTCTGTAATCCAGTGAGTTTTAAATGCAAAATACATCGGAACGGGGCAATAAAACACCACTCGTTTTAGACTTAAGGGTCCCAAACTGAGATATGGGTGGGAATAGTTCTGGTGGGGGAGTTTTGAAGGAGGTAAATTTGAGACATGCAGAGGCTGAAGAGCTCAGTTACCAGCTCAGCCTCCATCCAGCACAAGCACGTGGCTCAAGAGCCAGATCACATGTAAAATGCTGGGATTGGGCTTGGGTTACCAGACCTGCTTCTGATGTTACCCATCCCTGGGCTCTCTGTCTTTGGGGGATCACTGTCCTGACCTTCAGCACCCACTGCCCTCGAGCTGCATTTAACCCAACATACCTGTAATAGGATTCTTGCATCCAGCACACTTCTTGGCAACACACTCCTTGTAGCACTCAACGCAGTAAAACTGATCCTCCACAGCTGTGAAGCGCTTCCCACCCAGTTGCTTCTTGCAGTTGGAGCAAATGAAACACTCAGAATGCCAAGGCTGTTCCTGGTAAGTGAGGCCTCCAGAAGTGATGGGCTGGGAGAGAAAGAGCAGAGGTGTGGTTCAGAATCAGCAGGGGAGAAGAGAAATGACACAGGCATGGGGTGTAGGGTTGGAAAGCTTTTCATGGAGAGGATCTTTCCAAAGTTTGCATCAAAATTTAATTGCACACTGCACTTGAGTACCTCTAAACTGAAATCCCACATACCTGGCACTTTCATAATTCTTTTACCTGCAGTAACTGAAATTCCACACTAATCAGTTGCAGAAGTTGTGGAACAGCTACTGTTTCACTTCTTGAATATTCAGTACCACTACAGAGCTTAAACTACCCCAAGGCAAGTGCAAGACTGGTATCACTTGTTTTCTGCAGTGTTGCCATCAGACCAACCACCCCTGCTCAGTTCTTATAATGCACAGGAACCATCAACTCTCCCATCATTCCACCAGTTGCTGGCACTGGTATCTCAGGGGAAGAACATCAGCATTGGTACAGCTTCAGCATGGTTCACCCTCCCAGCTCCCAAAAGGCACACGAGGGCTGGTTCTGGCAGCTGCCTCTGCTGAGGGGAAGGACTTACATTCTTGCACTTAGCACAGGTCTTGGCAAACTTGTGCTCATGGCAGGAGACACAGTAGAAGTCATCACCCTTGGGGAAGAAGCTCCCAGATCCAATCACTTGCTTGCACTGGCTGCAGGTGAAGCAGTCCTTGTGCCAGACCATCTTCTTGTACTCAACATTTTGGTCTCCTACAACAGATAAAAATAACTTGCCTGTGAGATTTCAGGCCTGTGGTAAACCCTGCCCCCTGTGCAGTGTAACATCTGTGGGCAGGACCTGTCCATAGCTCTGCCCAGGATTCCACTGGAATGCAGACTAGAGATGAGCTGGTAATTTCTGTATCTGATTTTAGCCAGGGCTTGCTAGATTTTCTTAAAATAGTTACCAGCTGCCTGAGCATTTTAGGACTGTGATTTACCGAGCAAAGCTTTTGGTAGAAATAGTTTAAGACTGACATAAGGGTTAATTATTCACATGAGGGTTAATGGCAAAGCAGCCTTTCAACACTTGAATAAAATGGACAGGTGAAAGCAACAGTCAAAATTTACTATTCTGAGGTGCTCCAGCCTTCCACTGTGATGCCCAAACCCCTAACTGCAGCCTCCACAGCCTGATAAATCCCCCTGGTTATGCTCTAGAGCAGAACGTGGCCCTCAGACCCATCACTGGCACAGTACCTGCAATAATGGGCTTGAAGCAGCCCTTACACCTGGGTGCATCCTCAGCAGCAGTGCAGTTGCTGCACCAAACCTTGTTGTTCTCCCTCAGCATGAAGGGCTCGTTGACCAGGGACGTGTAGCACTTGAAGCAGCGGAAGCAGCTGTCGTGCCAGTAGCGGTTCTTGAAATGCAGCTCCTGCAATGAACAGAAAGGGAGGGAGGGAGGGAGTGAGAAGCTTTTTCTCTCCCAGTGAGCAGCCCTAAAGCCAAGCTCCTGTCTCAGCAGCCTGGCCAGGAAAGGATGGATTTGTTGTCCCTAAGTTTGTCTGATTCAGTGGGTAGGGCTACAGCTCCTCTTCAAGCCCTTAAGGGAAGGACATTTAACCAAACTCACTGACACAGTCACATTCACTTTGGACTTTCAGGGGGACAGAAGGTGCTTCAAACCAACAGCTTGGAGATTCGAAGTTCTGCAAGTTCTCGTGTTCTTACATTCCCTCTAGTTCAGGTGTACATTATTATTGCCATAAGCATTTTTCTGTCCCTGAAGGTATATGCTAATGACTTCAGTAATATCGTATTTCTATACATAAGCAACAAACCAATTTCCAGTTTTTATGGAGATCAAAACGGTTTCAACTACCAGGCTTGCAGATATTTGCAGGTCCTGCAGTTTGTTTCTTTATGTCCTGCCTGGTGTTAGAGTGTCTGAACATCAGAGATACTGTTATAAATTAACATAAGGAAAAAAACCCAGCAGAACCATCTTGCCATCCAGCTGCTCTCAATATATATATACAGAAAGAACTCTTGATTTCCATCATGAAGCAATAAGCATCTGACAAATTGACAAAAATCAGACCTTAGTGCTTTGCCCAGAAGATAAGTTTTGCAGGCCCTATGGAGGCCAGCTCCCTGCAGTTCTCTCTCCAGGGCAATTCAGCATCTGCAGCAGGTCATGTGGCTGAATCTAGGCCCTGAAGTGGGATCCTGTGCCAAAGCAGCCCACCATGTGCCCCCCTGTGCACACCCCAGCGCCGCTCTTTGCCCGATGAGCACACAGCTGGCAGCCAGAGGGCTCCCAAAGTGCTGCTCAGAGCCAGACCAGAGCAAACAGGAGGGTGATCAGCCTCTGCCTGTCCTCATCACCCCTGAGGTGCTCAGCACTGACCTTGGAGTCGGCCCCGATGGGTTTCTTGCACTCGATGCAGGTGTTGGCGCAGAACTTGTCGAAGCACTTGACGCAGCAGTGCCGCCCCTCCTTCTGCACGTACTTCTTGCCCTGCAAGGGGTCGCGGCAGTAGTGGCAGTCGAAGCGCTCCGACATGGTGCCCACGGTGTAGCTGCCAGGCCCTGCAAGAGCACAGCGGCTGAGGGGACAGCGCTGGGGCCCTGAAAGCTGCTCCAGCCTCTTGGGGCTGTGCAGATCAGTGGGAGGAACGTGGCTCAGGAATGAGCATGTGGTGGTGGTGTTATCACGCTCCTCGAGGGCTCCTTCATAGACAAAGCAGCTCCAGTCGAGGAGAGCAGAGTCTCAAACCAGGCTTTTCCCCATCCTCTTGTTAAGTGGAAGGATGCTAGGCTGGTTTATTTACATGCTGCACATTGAGCAGGCTAATGACACCTAATCACTCCCTGGGAGTCCCTTAGTTCATTACTGCAGGCCTCAGTGAGGTCCTGGCTGAGGCACCACATCACTTGTGTGCAGAAATCACCAACAAACATGAGCACAGTGGAATTGTTTCCATGTTTCCAGCCTGAACCCACAGCCAGCTGCAGCCCTCCAAGGCCTTTTGTGCTGGATAGTTGTGCAGCTTCCAGCTGCGTCTTTTCACCAGGCTTTCACATATAAAATCATAAGGGGGAAAAAAAAAAAAAAAAAACCAAGAAAAAATCTGCCTCCATGGAGAGATATTTTTCAGTTCACACCATCAAGGCTCTGCCAAGGTCTGATGTTCCACCATAGCCAGGGAGCTGTCAGCGTGGTGGGGAATCTTGACTGGAGGATTTTCCACTTTGGCTCACACTTTCTCCCCAGACACCCATCCCTTCCCGCACTCCCAGTCTCCTGCTAATGGCTCCCTCCATTCCATGCACCCTTCCTCAGCAGAAGCCACCAACACTCTTGTGAGGGGCTACAAGGGCTCCATCAGGATTCAGAGAATCTTGGACTGGTTTGGGTTTGAAGGAATCTTAAAGATCATTTTGTTCCAAACCCCCTGCTAGGGACGGTGCCAGTCACTACATCAGGTTGCTTAAAGCCCGATCCAGCCTGGCCTGGAGCACTTCCAGGGAGAGAATATAAGAGTTACAGAAGTCCATGGAGTTCCACAGAGGCAGCTCCATCCCTGCCCCTGTCACTGGTGCCCCCAGAGCCCATTTCCCTGCACAGCCAACACAGGGATACAGCCTTGAACCTTCTGCATCATCACCAGCCAGATGGGAAATGTGGCTGTGGCCTGGCAGCAGGAAATGTCCTCTCTTCTTGACAGGGCAGCAGCGTCAGCACAGAGCAAGGAAGGGAGAGGACAGAGTCAGGCCATACAAATTGCTGCTGCCTCCATCACGTGGCCTCACCTTGGACCACCCCACCCAGCCTGGGGGCTACCTTGGAGCCTGTTCCTCACCGAGCTCAGTGGTACAACAGTGCTTATTCCAGCTGTGCTGCTCCCAGCCCAGGACAATGTGCTTTATAACCAAGCCTGTAGGGGTTTTGGGGTGCAGAGAGGTGTGTCACTCCTGGCTGTGCCCTCACAGCACAGCAGGGTCAGTGGGACCCTGTTGGGCTCGCCCTTGGCTGCAGGATGCTCTTGGTCTGCCCTGTCATGGCCTAAGGGCCTGATCACAGATTTTCATGGACACTTGCCCAGATGTACCATCAGCTACAGGGTCCAACCTCACCAGACCACTACAGCACACCAGGAACAGCCCAACACTGCTGGGTACAAAGCCAGAGGAGCCTGTACATGAGCAGTTTGCCATCACAGCAGAGCATCTGCCTCATCTGGGCCCAGGAAGACTCACACTGTTACCTTGCCGGCTTTAAAATCCAAGAGTCATCACACAATCTCCTCTTCGTCACCCTCTCAATAACATAGGGCCAGAACAAGCTGAAGGATTTATATTTCAGAGAGCAGGACAGAGAGCCCTAAAGAAAAGTTTCACACAGGGAGGCTGCAGCAGAGGTGGAGGCTCTGTTCACACCTTGCTCCTGCCCTAAAACTGACAGAGGCAGGCTGGAGGCCAAGCTGGTAGGAATTGTACTTTGTGGAGGGACCAAGGTCTGGAAATAAACCCTTGGCAAGGCCAGGGGGTGCCATGTCCTGCTGACAACTACACCAAGGGCTTTGAGGTACCTGTTCAAGCAAATGAAACAGATAAACAGCTGGGAAACATGGCAATGATGTGAGCCACCACCAGCTCTGCAGAGCTCTAGCAAGCAGGTGGGGTTTATTTGGAAGAAATGCAATTGCAAAGTCCATGGCAAATGGTATTAAAACGTCCCTGATCTCAGGTTTAGGGCTGTTTTCAGCCTGAACAAATAATCTTGAAAGTATGGCTCAGGGAGCAACACAACCCCATGTTCCCATGTAACACATCATGTGCTAATGTGAGACACATTTATCACAGCAGCTCTGGAGCTCCACAGGCAAATTAACACCGGGCCTGGAGCCCCCAGACTGAGCTGTGCAAGCAGCTTCTGCCTGCCCTGTGTCATCTCACACACCAGAAAACCCCTCTCATGCACAGGCAGGGGCATGAATTTCCTTCCAGCTTTTCCAGAGGCCTCCTGCCCTCAGCCTATCATCCTGAATTCCTGATCTAGAGCCAGGAAGGGCACATCTGTCCTCTTGCCTGCAGTGAAGACGGAGTGGTCACATTGCCCCTGCAAAAGTGCTGGCTGCTCGTGGGCTCTGCTCACCTGTGCCATGTCTAGAGCCCACAGCAGCCAGACCATCCCACAGGAGCAGGACCAGCCCACCCAGGTATGGTGCACAAGAGCCCTGAAAGCCACCAGTGTGTGGCAGAGTGGAGCCCCAGGCCAGTAGCACCTGTGCTGGGACCACCAGATTATTTTCCCCAAATGGAGCACACATCTGTGGACACTTCAGAGCTCAGCTTCACTTAGTATCCTGCAGCTGGTCCCCTCAGCAGCCCTGTCCCCTCTCATGGAAGGTAAACAGAGCAGATATTTCTCATGCTCTGTATAAAAATGAATGTATTTCTAAAGCCTGCTTGGCAGCAGGTCATGGGTTTGGAGTTGTTTATCTCCTTAATAACCTGTTCACCCTCCAGCTGCACCAGGTCCCCACAGCACAACCTTCCAGAGCTACCAGGTATATTAACCCTGGCCTGTCTTTACTGTCTGAAAAGTAGGCAAGTTATGAAGCTAAGGGTATACCGAGTACATGGAAAAATCATCACTTCCTCGGGGTCTTTATTCAGTGCCCTCATCATCACTTTCCATATGAGCAGTGCAGCAGATGCTGAGCACAGGGTAGGGATCCACACCAGGAGCACAACTGTGCTACAGCAACCCAAAACCAGGGAGAGCTCTCACCAAACTACCACTAAAACCCAGAGCACTGAACCTCTGTGCTTCTTTTCACACTGCTGTGCTGAAAATGAGAGCAGTACATGCAGGTGTTTTAGCTCAGAAGTCACTTGAACACAAGTTTGTGTGGCTGTACCTTTACACCAGACTGGCATCTCTGAGGTGACAGCCTGGTCAAGTGTCTCTTGTTTAGCCCCAGGAGAATCACCCTGAGGACATGCACTGATCCAAACCCCCTGTCAGCCTGACACTGAGGCCACAGAACTGGATTTAGAAAGCAGAGGAAAAGTATGGACAGGTTGGAACTATTCCCCCTCCCAGGTATGTGCAGAGGATTGTTCTGCTGGAGAGAAGCAGGAGAAAACAGTGAGCACAGGCAGCTGGGGGGAGGGGAAAGTGCAGAATGTGCCCGTCCTTAAATAGCCTAGAGAACCCTCAATAAGAAGAAGAAAAATACAGCCATACTTCCAGAAACAAATCTCGGTCTAAGCAAGGTGTCCCTGTCCCACCAGCCCTGGCAGGGTGTTCTCTAAATGTAGCTCCCTGATGGATTTGGCTCCAGCTGGAGGGCAGAAGGCCAGGCCAGTAGCCTTCTCAGATATCAGGGTATTTGGCACAAAGACCCACTGGAACACAACCCTAACATTTACCTGACCACAGAGGTGCCAGTTCGCCACTTGTCCCCTGAAAGCATCTTCTACTCCACAAAAACAGCCCTTGGGCAGCCACGCCTTCCTTCCTTCCTTCCTTCCTTCCTTCCTTCCTTCCTTCCGAGATCTCAAACACTTGGGCCCCAGGGGCTTCCACACACCTCAAGTGGTACCGACACCAAGGAGTCACGGGGCTGACTGAGGGCCAGGGCCACATCTGCACCCTGCAGCACGGCCAGCTTTGGGATGGAAAGGGTACAGACCTAAGAAGTGCCACCCCACAAAAACTGCTGCATCCACACAACCCCTGCCTCCCACTGGGCTCTGCATCACCCTGGGCTGGTTCATCCCAGTTCAGCCAAAAACCCAAAGCAGCATCACAGTGGTTTGCACAATAAATGGAACCAAAGCATTCGGGGAAGGAAGCTGAAGCACAGCTGATAAGCAAAGCACTTAGTACAGGCTATGTGTTAATGTCTCTGGGGAATGTGTTTAAATGTGATAAACCACCAAGGAAGAACTTGAAGTGTAGTCTCTAAACACAACTAGAGAAACTGTGCTTATGCTTTACAGATTATTCTGCCACTTAAGAAAGAAGATGAGGTTGGAGTTGTTAACCCTCTGCCCTACACACAGTTGCATATGGAAGAAAAAGTGCTTTGTGATTCTACATTAGTTTTATTTTTTTTCTCAGCAGACTGAGTACACAGCCCCACACTGCCAGGCACTGGCTACACCTGCCTGTTTCAGATCAGTCCTGGCAGCCCTGGTCTGTCACCTGAGTTACTATTCTCAGCGTTCCTCTATGCAAGGTCGCATGGTTTGCTATAAATACCTGGGAAACCCTTAAAAGAAGGGTCCTGTTAATCCCAAATGCAAAGTGACACTCAGGACTGCACTGGCACAATGCCCTGGGCAACCAACATTTGCAAAGCCCAAAGAAAGAAAGAAAAGAAACCTCTTGTAGGTCATTTTTGCTGGGAGGGCTGAAAATACCAGAGCTGTGCTGTCCCATTGCCAGGCTGGGGCACGTGCGAGTCTCATACTCTATAATTCAAAAATTAATCTGTTGATAAAATGAAAGCTTCTTTATTTAGAGCAAGAACAGCTCCAAGTCCCTCAGGCGGGTGCCAAAAACATTCCCTACGGTCCTATTGCCACCATGTGTGAGCACATCCCAGTCATTACTAAATCTTCACAGTTCCCCAGGGAAGTAGGGACGTGCCATTTATTAAAAATCACTGGCCCAGCCCCGCAAACACTTTCTCCAGGGATTGCTTTGGCACTCAGTGCAGAGCTCAGTGAAGGCTAATGAGGCACCACTGACTCAAGTAAGGCTGAGCACTTTAGGCAGAGTTTAAGCAACAAAGTCCAAACCTTTCAAGCCAAAACAAATCCTGTTCTGTAACTAACTCTGTGGCTGCATTAAGCTTTGTCTTTGAGACTCCTCTATTATATTCCCAGCTAAGCACTGGTCTGCCCCAGCTCAGCAGCTGGATGCCCTTCTCACACCCAGGTGCTCCCAGGTGCCAAAATGAGATTTCCTCCTGCTCTGGAGGATCCAGCCCCACCCTGAGCAGGCACTGTGATACCCCCACGGCTGCCCTGGGGCTCCCAGTGGTCTGGAGGATCAGACACCATGCTGTGACTGTGTGGCAGCAGCAGTCCAACCTCAGCATCTGCTCAGAACACCCTGCAGCATTTTCTATTACAGCACAGCATCAATCAAGTCTGTGAGTCCTTGCCCCAGGGGACATCCCCTGAGGAAGATGAGAAAGAAAAAATTATATAGCTGGGAGTGTAATGGAAGGATGCTACAGCACTGGTCAGTCTTGTGGGCTGAAGTTAAACATCTTCTTACATCAAATGATACCACAGAAGTCAGATTTTACTCACAGTGGTGCCCTGCATAACACGTATGTGCACCCCACAGGCAAATCCTGAGCAGTTACATGCTGTGCAAGCAGCCTCTCGCGAGTGCCTCATCCTGGGGAGTTGAGCAGGAAGCTGAGCAGCAAACTGTGCCTCTTCTGCCCAGCTTTGAGGAGGCTCTCTGTTCCCAAGTCTCACGAGCACTCCTGGCGTGCAGCAGCAGCTGAGTTTGGTGCCCACAGGAGCTGTGCCCCAGACTGACACCCTGTCCCCAGGCACGTCCACCCTCGGGGCTGTGTCTCACCGAGAGATGCAATGGCACTGCCACTGTGCTCTGGGGGAGGGCTGTGATACACCCTGGATATGCACAAAAACAGCTGCTAAGAGTGAGATAGGCTTTCAAAATTCCCAAAGAGCTTCTGATTGTCTTCAGCTGCAGGGCTAGAGGAATGAGTCAGGATGGGAAGACACCACAGAGCTGCATGCCATGAAGACATGTAAAATATGATCTCGAGATTCCTGTCAGTGTTAATGGAAAAATTAACATTCTCCTATCACTGGTAAGGGGTCAGCCCTTCTGAACTAAAAGACAAACAGAGAAGAGGGAACTAACTACAAACTTCCCACCAGAGCAGAGCAAACCATGTGGGTTTACACACTGGTCTCCCCTCTGCTCTGGATTTCTCTGTTCACAATAAACTTGCAGCAAGGAGGAGCATTGTCCCCCATTTTCACCAAGTCTTGCTCAAATAACAGCTGAGCCCCAGCCTTCCCACAGCAGCAGATACAAAAACATTTAAAATCCAATGCATTTTACAAAACAAACGAGGCCACCACCAGCACTCTGCTCCAGCACCAGTCTCCCACTGGTTTATCAGCCCATTTGCCATCAGGAGTTACAGCTGCAGATTGCTGAGGTTTAACTCTGCATTCAAAGTTATTTCTCTGGCACAGGAGCCTTTTAGGAAAACTTTCCTCCCCATTTACCAGGTGTACCCCCACAAGCCCTGGCAGCACACCCACTTTACCTGTATGCCTGTGGAAAGCCATGGTCAGCAGCCCAAAGTCAGCAGCAGCCCCTCAGGTAATGGAGTTCACAGGCTGATAAGGAGCTGCCCCATTTGATAACATACATTTAAATGGAGGCTATTAATATGGACAGGACTCCTACCAGATGTCCACTCCCCTTCCCCAGAGATCTCAACCTTAATCCCCCTTGGAAATTCTTACCATTTTAGGTGATCTGAGGGAGAAGAATAGGATCCTGAGACCTCTAGGTCTCTGCAGGCAACAGTCAAATACCTGCCCAGCTACTCAGCACCCAAATTAGTCCCAAAGGCAGAATGAACTCATGAACTTGACCCCATGCTGGTACTATTTGGCCTTGGCTTTAGAGTGAGATTGTGTCTCGTAACAGTCCTGAGCTAAATTACAGACCCAACATGAATGCTGCTCTGCCATGGCTGAAGAGACGAGGTGATCACAGCCCAGTGGGGGCCGGGGGGCTGCAGCCCCAGTAGCCAGCAAGGAGCTGTCTTCTGGCCCAGAAAGGATGTGGCTGTACCCCAGGGGACTCAGCTGACAGCCCACAGAAACACCAGCACATACATCCATGGATGGGTTGGACTTACTGTCAACATGGAGGTCATGCTGAAGTTTCACTGCCAGTAAAACTGTAAAAACTGCCATTCCTGGTCCTTCCCCAGTTTTTCCCTTAAGGAAGCTCACAGCATTAACTGCTCAAAGGGAGCAAATCCCTGAAGAGCAGCACTTAGAAAGATGGGTGTCATTATATGGGGCTTCTGAAGCATCTAGCGTGGCTTTAGAGGCACTGGCTCATGCCTCTGTCCTCTTGACTCAGGTTCCAAAGCTCTCAGGAAGATCCCAGCTCCATGGCTCCAGCCAACCTGTTTCCACCCAAGTCACAGCAAGGGGAGGGAGCTGTGGCTCGGGGTCACTCCTGTGGGGTCCCCCAGGCTGCAGCAGCTCCGCAGCCCCGCACTCACCCTGGGTTATGCAACTGCCGGGGACGCTCAGGGCCGGGGGCCAGGGACACCCAGCTGCTAATCCTGCCTCCCACTGACGCACTGCACGGCCGTGGGAAAGTCACTGAACCTCCCTGACAGCCACTGGGAAGAGCCAATGTTTATCATTCCTTCCAGGGAGCCCATCGTGATGCTGTCTGGCCTCTGAAGAGCCAGAACCCTGCTACAGCCAGGAACATCTTTGCTTCCCAAGAGCTCCTCAGCCACATGCACGTGCACAGTCTCCAGCCTCAGCACTGGCCTTGGTGAGCCCCTGAGCCTTCACACCCATCTTAGCCCCTCAGGTAGCACGTGCACAGGCCCAGCATCTCACCAGCATGCTGACATCTCCAAGTTTCCAACATGGCCTGGAAAAGGCCACTCTTGACAGCACGCCATTCCAAAGAGCACAGCATGGATCCACTGGTGCAGCAGATTGAACCTGGGAAACGTGCTAAAATACTAACGCACTGAAACACTTTGGCGAGGAAAAAAACAATGTTATTCTGCCCCAGCTCATCTATAAACTCCAGCAAATTGTTTGCATAATTCAGATGGCAACAGGAACCCTAACAACTGGTATTTTCCTGTTCTAATCTTGCTGTGCGCAGTGTAATATTTACAGACATGAGTTCATTTTTGGCAATGCACGTAGCATTTGCACCATTAACCATTCTCATTCCTTTCTAGCTCCCTACACGAAGCTCTGGCACCCTCCCACCCAGCTGTCATTTCCTGCTTTCCCCACAATGCCCAGGTATTTCCATCAGAAGCCTTGGCTCCCATCCTGGCTGATGGAGCAGAGTCTCTGTGCGGTGCCAGCGGCTGCCACACCCCGAGCAGAGGTGGCTGCAACCAGCAGCAGTTTGGCAGCTGCTGAGGGCTGAGGAGAGCAGGGATGGACACTTGGATGTCATTTCATGTGCACAAACACACGTGTGTCCACAGCACCACAACAGGCTTGGGCTGGAGGAGAGAGGAAAGAGCTTGGCCAAGAAACAGGAGGGAGACCCAGACGTGTGGATGCCTATGGAGCTCCTGGCACAGCTTAGTCTGCAAAGCCCCTGCTGATCCCCCAGAGCAGACTTAATTAAAGGCCATTTTGCTTGAGTCTCTGGCCTTCTGGTCCAGCAGCAGGAATGGAACAACCTTACTGCTGCTCTTGGTTTCTTGCCTGGCTTTAGCCAGATAACTTTGGACAATTCCCCTTTCCTTCCCAAGACTCTCCTCATGCACAGAAGCCCAGGTGATTAAACACAGCCGTGGTGCAGGTGTAGCACAAGTGCCAAGGAGAGACATCAATGCCCCATGAAACGTGTCAAGGAGCAGACACCTCCAGGAAAGAGAGGGCGCCCCAGAATGGAGCTGTGCCAGCCCTGCCTGAGCCCTCCTCTGTGCACCAGGCACCCACAGGTCCCAGAGGAAAGAGTGCTACAAATACACCAGGGAGTGCACAGCAGGCTTGGGATGTCATGTTTTTAACATTAAACCTGTCCTGTAGGTTTGCCAGGGAGCTGCCCTGGACACACTGATCCCACCCAACGGGTCTGACTGCAGAGCAGCATGGCTGGGGCATAGTGTCATCCACTCGGATAAACAAATGATTCACGTTGTGATTTCCAGAGTATTTTCCTGCCCTAAGAATCCTGCCAGAAAAGGTCTGGGACTCTCAGCTTGCTCACACATCCTGCTGTCATTCAACAGGCAGAAACTCCTAAAGAGAGCTGCTCTAAGCCAGGCATTGATGAACTATTAGTCACCATCATCAAAGAAAGCAGCAGTAAATACCAGCAGCAGAGCACCTGTGCACCTCCTAAAGTAATGCTGTGCCTCCTGCTTCCATACATGCTGCTGGCAATGCACAGTGCACCTGCACAGAAGAGCACACTGCCATTCACCAGGCTCCCCAGAAAATGAGAGTCCCACAGTGCTCCCTACCCTTCTTGTCCTGAGGGCAGATCAATTTCTTTTTTAATTTTATATGTCTCAGGTTGCATGCATGTGTCTTCCCACAGAAAAGCACTCCTGCCCAACAGATCTCAGCTATAAACTTCCTTGGCTCTTCTGAGGCAGAAATAAAACAGTTTTTAAAAAAATAGTTCTTTGTTTTAGTATAAAGACAAAGTTTGCAGGAAGACCACCAATAAGAGAGTTGGGTTTGAGAGAAGAGAGGACACAGATACAGCTCTCTCCAAGGAAAAGATCTTTGCAGCTGTAGCTGATCCATCAGAGAGGCATAAGAGGCAGCAGTCCCCAGTGCCACAGAAATGCTGGACAGGTTTGGCACAAGGACTGGCATTGGGGGCTGATCCAGCTCTCCAAGCACTCAGTATCCAACACGCCTCCAGCTCCCAGCACAGGAGCAGCCCCTGCAGAGCAGTGTTTGCACATCATCCAGACAGGACTGCCAGGACATGATAGCCCCTGCCCCCCAGCCAGAGACCCTCACACCTGAACCAGAATGGGAATTTTCCACCTCGTCCTTTCAAAACTGGGCAGCTTCGATGTGAAGTATCCCAAAAAATGCTCTGGAAGTCTCAAATCCAGCTCTGTGCACAAGGCTGTGCCTCAGCACCCCTGAATCATCCCACAGGCACTCACAGGAACACAAGGCAGAAACAGCTGGGATGTACCCACATCCAGAGCAAAGCCAGCAAGGACATCACTGCAGGGACAGGGGAATGAACACCCCAGGTACCAGGTGAGCCCCTGGTGTTCCCAGGGAACCAGCTCAGAGGAACAGTAGAGAAGGAAGGTGGCAAGACCTGTCAAAGGCAGGATTCTTCCAGGCTGAGCTCCAGCTCACAGCTGGGTCACAGCAGTGAGCTGAGCCTTTCAGTGCCAAGGGAAGTTTTTTGGGTCAGCTCTGAAGGTAGGGGTAGAGGAACTGGGAATAGATTTATAAGGAAGCAGGCCCAGGGTGGGCAACATTCAGGAGCTCAGATAGAGTGTGAGTAGAAACAAAAGGCGGAAAAGAAGACAGGATAAGGAGGGGGGGAAAAGGGATAAGGGTGTAGTAATAGGAAGGAATGGTCAAGAGATAACAGAGCTGGAAATAAACCTGTCTGAAAAAATGCAAAACCAGGAAGAGATATAAACCAAGTCCTTTCCCATCTGCCTCCATCCACAGGCTGGACTGTTTCCAGGACTATTCCCATGGCAGCTCCAAATTTATTTCCCTGCTGCCATCTGCTCTGTGGCTCCCCTCCCCACACGCTCCTGACTGGCACTTCTTCCCATCACCTGTTGCTGACATGGCAGACCTCTCACTGCTGCTGGGAGCCAAGTGACACTGGGGCCTGGGGGAAGTGTCTGTGCATAAATCAGGAGCTGCTTTGTAGTCCCAAAGCTTTGTTCAGCTCCTGTTCCCCATTCTGGCTATGACAGTGTGGTGGGATGCAGGCATCAAACAGCCCCATGGCAGCCCCAGGCTCCAGAGAAGACTGGGGAGAGGAAAGGCTGCAGCAGGTGCTGGGCAGAGCTGGTTTTGAATCAACTTCAAAATAAAGTCAGCTTCCTCCTATCCCTCCTCCTCTTTCTTGCATTGCAGATAAGATGCCAAGGCTGCATCTCCCAGCACCAAGGATGTCGAGTGCCTGCTGTAGTCCCAACAGTTAGATTTAGACCTTCAGTGCAAACTGAAAAAGGGACAGCCCCAAAAGGCTGAAGATTTTTTAAAAAAATATCTTAGAAAGACAGATGTCTTAGTCTTTAAATGCACTTGTTTAAACATGAGCTGTGTTTCTCTTCCCAGCTGTCTGCCAAGTCCTTCTGCTGTGAGTGTGCAGGCAGTGGGCTGGGAGGCTCAGCAGGCTGCCCACAGCCTCCTTCATGGACTGCAAGGTGAAGAACAGAGGTGTGAACATGTCCATGAAGGTCATACAACCCTGAGTGGAGACAAAGACTTCCTCTACTCCTCTTGGGAGACAGGGCCACATGTACTGCCAGGTCTGGTCTGATTCAGAAACCTCATAAGAGCAGCAGGCTCATAATTGGGCTAAAAATCTTCAAATACTGCATTTACCGCTTCCTTCCCAGCAGCCCTAGAACTGTGTCACCCACAGACCCACCCAGCAGTGCTGTGATGACTCTCAGTCCCTTCTGCCAGGTGATGCGTCCTGGGAGGAGCCATGGGGCCAACCAGCTGCACCTCACCTCAGTTATTCCCCAGCCTATTACCCCAAAGCTTCACACTTAGGGCAGTGGAGCTCCTTAGGGCCATCTTGGTCAACTTCAGATCTTTCTTTGTTCAAGTTTAGTTGCACTCATGGGCAGGGGGAATGCCCAGTGGAGCCAAACGTGAGGCAGATATTTGCCAGTCACAGCTTTCCCCTCGTGGCTTAGCCCTGGCCTCAGAGCTGAGAAAAGTAACTCAAGTCCCTGTCAAATAAATACTACAGTGATCCAGGCAGGCAGCACAGCAGTCTTTCCCAGGACAGATGAGGTGTGAGGAACAGGCACAGCAATATAATCCTGCCATACCCACATAATAAACGCTCATGCCAGGGCTTCACCAAGCAGTGAGTGAGCCATCCCTGAAATAATAGTTCACAGTGTCCATCAGCCTCTCTGCACTTCTAGTAGCTCCCAGTTCCTTCTCACGGGCACAGCAGCTGGCTGGGCAGTGCTCTGCCTCAGTGAGGTTAAACAGCTCACTGTGGAGCTCATGGAAGGAAGTTCAGCTACTGGTTTGCTCCACTGCTTGAAAGCTGGGTCATTCCTTGGAAATCTACCCACTAGGAGTCAGAGATTAGCAGCTACCCAGACATCAGCTACAGCACACATGCTCTCCAGCATCCCCTGACACCCTCCTGTGCTCATCCAACAGGACCTGGCAGCCAGGAAAACTCACAAGGTGGGTGCTGCAGGCTCTGCCCAAGCACTTCCTCCAAAGCCTGGGAATGCTTTCCATGTGATGTTTTCTAACAAAATGCCACATTCCCAAGAAGCTGCTGAGCAGATGGTTCTGCAGCCCTCCAGTCTCTGCCCACAGAGGACAGGGGCCAAGCCAAATCCCCACACCAGCAGTGCTCTGTGGCACCAAGGAGCCTTGGTATGTCCCCTTACAGATATTGATTTTCAGGGGAGGAGAAGAAAGGGTTGTTTGTGGATGGACTGTGATTCTGGCAAAACATTCTCTGGAAATTCAGCACATGAGAGACACTGAGGATAGAAAACTTCAGCTTAGGTGGTCAGAGAAGGGCAAAGCAAAAGCCCTCAGAAAAGGGCTGCCTGGCTAAGGGGGAAGACAGGCCACCTCTTTGATGAGGACGTGCCCTTCCAAGCATTGGCATGCCAGTTGGGAAGACTCCCTGGCATCCAGCACACCATCAAAGCACTGCCCAAACTTGGCACAGGCCACAGGGCCATGCCCTCAGCACTGATTTAGAGCTGACAGAGCCAGCACTGGCACATGCTTCAGCAGGAGAAGCAGCCCAATACCCTGGGCAGGACAGTCGCCTCGAGCAAGATGAACACTTGGCTGTCTGCACCCTCAGTTGTTAGCCAGAGCTGGTGGCTGAAAGGACCAGATCACCCCTGTTATGTGGCCATTTTAAAAATAACCATTCCCAAAGCCCCACAGTGCATAACCCTGTGTCTGTCTCAGCTCCAGGAGCCGAAGGGGATCAGCTTGCAGGGCTGACGGGTATTTTTGGGCACTCTGACTAATTGTCAGGACATATGCTGAGCATTCTTTACAAGGAAAAACAAAGCTGCAAAGTCTCCTCCAGCAAGGCCTAAGGGGCTGGATTAGTCACAAGAGTTATTTTCATAAAACTCTACTTTAGGAAGGTTTGATTTAACTTCCAACTTCAGATAAGTGCAGTTTAAAATGGAAGAAGAGGTCAACTTCCTGGCACCCCAACACCCACCACAAAGGCCGGGCCACATTGCACAACGAGGGCAGGAGAAGTGGAACCTCTTCACCTTGGAGTGGCTTCAGATTCACAAGTGCTTCTTTGGCACCACACCGAGTATTTTGGCAGTTGTGTCCCTCCTCCTCCCTCCACTCTCAGGAGCAGGAGCTCCCAGCTCCGAGGCTGCAGAGACCTGATGTCCTGCAGCCCAATGTGAAGTGCTCCTCAAAGGGCACATCCCCTGAGAGGAGCAGAGATCAGCCAGCTCTTGCAAGTTTATTCACCATTAAAAAGACTTTGTTCTAAAAGCAACCTGTTTTGAGTGGGATTCTTTGTTGCACTTCCTTGCTGCTTCTGTCACCCACCTGAGCACCTCAGCAGCACTTCAGTCACGTGCCAGCTTAAGGCAGCACTCATCAGTTCACCTTCTCCACACTTACTGAGACAGCAAATAAAGTGCAACATCTCCACAACACCCTGGGACACACGAGCCAGAGCAGTCTGTGCTTCCCCACCGCTTTGCCCTCCCATTCCCAGAAGATCTTTGGGATGTTTTAAGCCCATGGACTTGTGCTTTCCCCTTTCCCTGGCACATATCAAACCTTGCTCTTCTCATTCAGCAGACACACTGCACCAGAAGCACACACATCTCAAGATGACAAGAGCTCTCTGAAGTCTCCACCAGTGCTCTCTGAACATTTTCCCCTGAGCTGCAGAGCAATTTCCACTGAGGATAAGTGTTGTCAATTCAATTTCTAATAGCAGCATTAAAATGTATGAGCCATTTATCTGGAGTCAGGGATATTTTCAAAGTGCCTGTGTGATACAGGAATGTAAATCTCATTTTCCATAAAGTGATAAGGATCCTGAGTCTCTCTGGAAATATGTCACATCAGAGCTGGGCAAGGACTACACAGGAAAGCTTTACCTGTGGGGTCAGTTAGAAAACACAGGTTCAAATGTTAAAAAAAAAAAAAAAAAAAAAAAAAAAAAAGGAGCAAATATATTTAAATCTTTCATCAGGGTTAGGTTTCAATTTCAGCCAAAACCAGAGTCCCAGCCCAGAATGGTTTTCAGAGCCCTGCCCTGGTTTGTGGTGTCCCAGCTGAGTGTCATTATCTGCAGGATAGAGGCTGTTTTGAAGAGGGAAGCAGGGGAATTCTCCTCCCCAACATACTCCCACTCTAGTTTTTTGGTAACCTAGCAAAATTTGAGTTCCTTGAGTGTCTTGGAAACGTTAAGATCAGTACTTGGTAAGAGACAGCTCAGGCCAAAGGAGGGTGGGGGGGTGAGGTTACTGAAACTGCTACATTTAATACCTTCATTTCCCCCCTCCACCAAGCCAGGGCATTCAGAGCCGAGGGAAGGGCTCTTCTCCTCTGCCATGCTCCTCCAAGTGTCCCACAGCAGCTCTGCATGCTACTGCATTTCCACCAGTGCTGACTCTTGGAGCAATGGGCAAAGTCTGTGAGAGGGTACATTCATTAAACACAAACTTTGGAAAAAGAAAAGTGAGATACTTAAAAGAGTGTTTGATTTTAAACATAGAAATAAACCAACTGGAGCTGGTAAAAGTGCTTTGTGTGCTTGATTAAGCCATCCCCTGCTCTGGGGCTGGATTCAGGCCCAAAAAATTATTTTGCTTTCTTTCTCAAGTAGCAGAGAGACAATAAATTCAGGGACAACGAGCAACAGTCTGCAAAGAGAACCAGCCCTTCTCAACACAATCACTGCAAGCTCTGCAGCTACTGCCCACATTCAGCTATCAGAGGATGGGCTCCACGTGACAGAAAAGCAGTGCTAATTGCACACAAATGCCAGAGAAAACTGTCAAAAAGCTAAACCAGATGTGAAACAGTGGTTTGCTTTCTTTTAAAACCAGTTTGTACAGCTGCATTTCATGAGAGCCCACAAGCACCACGTCCCTCTGGGAACGCTGCAGGACAATGGGGAAAGGGTGAGGTTTCCAAATTATGGAGAGTTTTCCTGCAACAGCAAGGACTCTGCTGTCCCTTTGGTAAAGTTATACCCCTTGAGACAAACTCTCAGCTGTGCTAGAAGGAAGCCTGGTAGGGAGCCTTGCCTGCTTTGTGCTGGGGCTGAGCAAGGTTAGGCTTGGTCCTGGCTCTGCAAAGAACAGCAGCGGGTTTAGTCACCCAGAGACAGCCAAAAGGCAAACACCCCTTGATACCAAGAAGGTGAAACACTGGGGGAGGACACAGGGAAGACCTGCAGGGATGCCTGTCCTGCTCCCAAATGTTAACATCCAGTGCTGCACCCCACAGAGAGGAGGTGACACAAAGGAACATCAGACACTGCATGCAAACAATTCACATCAGACAAGCAGTGTCTCATCTCCAAAGAGATGCTGAAAACAGAAGATTAAGTGCTCCACGTGGCATTTGTAGGTTTTAAAGTTGTTTAGCATCCTGCCCAGCTCAGCTCTGGGCAGTTTGGGGTGCTGGTGGCTGGGGCACAGGGCTGTGCTATGCAGCAGGGCCACATGGAGTCAAGCCCAGCCCCTGGGACAGCCCAGGCACACAGAGCACTGCCCACCTTGCAGCTATAAAAAGTGAACTCCTGTCTGCCTCACCCAGATCCCACTCAGCTGTAAGTCCTCACATGGAAATCACCTTCTTTAAAATGCCAGGCTGCTCCAAGAACCAGGCTTTCCTGAAGCTGATGGCACTGAGAGCTGCCTGTGATGCAGAGGGGCTTGGCCATGTCACCAAAGCATTTCCCACATGGCTCCAGAAAGGAGTTGGAAAAAATCTACCCACAGCCCTGGAGGGGACTTGCAAGAACATAATTTACAGCTCTCCCATGATCGTAAAATTATAATAAAAGACTTCCAAAATACCCCTACTGAAACCAATCTCTTTTTATAGATGCAACCTCCATCCCTTGTTTCAGAAAGTTATGAAGTTAATCCAAAAAAAGGATCATGTTTTTTCACCATGTGAGTAAGTTCACAGATCACTTTTCAGGGGCTCAGCTTTTGTTTGCATTTGTGCTGTTGATAATTGTTCCCTGTTTTCACTCACTGGTAATTATTTCTTGAAACATTTGCTGAAATCCATCAGTGGGCCTCTGGTAAGGGGCTCATGCATTGCTTCATCAAGACAGGTGATGCTCTCACGTATTTCTACACAACTTCATGTATTTGATAATTCAGCAATGGGGAGCAAAACCCAAGCAGAGACCACTGCCACAGCTTTGCCAGCCTCTCCCCTGCAGCACCACAGTGCAGAGGGACAGGCAGCACTTCTCCTACAGACAGAGCTTTTCAGTTAGAAGTTGTACTTCTTCAGAAAGAATTGAGTGAGTCCATTGAGTGAATGTCTCCATCTGGAAACATTTCTGTCCCAGCAGAGAAAGCTGCAGGATGATACAGGAGCCCTTCCTGGGCTGCCAAGAGACCGAGTTCAGCGCAACCTCCTTATCCTGCCTTTCTCAGGCACAGCTGGCACTGCACAAGAGCCCCCTTCATCATCCCAGAAATGGCATCTCTGCTCCCACAGTGCCCTGGCAGCAGGTGACTCCAAAATTCCAGTCCTGACCTGCTTAAAATGGGGACACCTCAGGGCAAAATAATGCCAGAGTCCAGATTTTCAATCTCCTGCCCCAGGTATACTGCAGAAGAGGGTGAGGTTTTTCCAAGCCCTTGCTCCAGTCCCTGGAGCAGCAGCAGGGAGAGGCTTGGCCTGTCAGTACTCCTGCCTAACCAGCTGCTTAGAACCAACCCTTACCTACAGGTCAAGCATCTCAGTTTCCCCACAATCCTCTCACAGGGAGAAGTTTCCAGGATAGGGGAGATGGCAGAGAAGGCCACCTTTGCAGCACCTGAACCCACATCCAAGGCTCTCCAGCCCACAGTCCCACCAGGAATTTCATTGCCATGCTTCCAGGAATTGTAAAAGCCCAATCTCAGCAGCCAGCTTCACGCACCATCCCCTGCACGATCTCATTAACAAGGCAAAAGCTGTTTGGCAAAACAGCTCACACAGCATCCAAATGTCCATGGAGCAGCCAGCATTCCTGGTGCTGGCTCCCCTTCCACCCGGCTGCTCCAGGGATGAGCTCATCGCTATTTCAGGTTGAATTTGCACTTGGCAATCTCCCTGGTAACCAAAACAACTGACTCCTCGGTCTATAAGAGATTTGTTGGTTGTTTGGTTCAGTGTCTAGTGGAGCACACAGAGATTTCCTGGTACTGGAGCATGGGCTGGGGGAGAGCAGGGAGGGCAGGGGGTGCTCCCAGCAGTGCTCCCGAGATGGGCACTGGGAGCCCTGCAGGAGGAAGGGAGAGCTGCCTTTGGGCTCACCCCAGCGCCGTGGGACTGAGGAAAGGAGCTGTAAGGCACGGCTTTCACTCACACACCCCACAGGTGAGCCTTTAGGGCAGCCCCCTGCCAGCCCAGACAAGTGTTACAGCTTCTCCAGCACATCACAGTCACCACAGGGATGCTGTTTGCAATCCTCTCCAGCCAAAAATCAGCAAATCTTTCCCCAAACAGGAATGGTGCAAGAAACCCATTCTAACACAGGGGCAGATCCAGAGTCGAAGTTTCCATCTTTGGTTATAAATCATTATGGTGATAATGGCATAAGAGAGAAGGGAATATTATGGCAAGGGGTGGATGACATGTTTTAGCACCCACCAAAGCAAATCCAGACAGAATTGAACAGATTTGCATCCCCACCAGGTGCCCTTGTGCTGCTGTGAGGTGAACGTGGGCTGCTCTCCAATCCTGATCCCATCCCAGAGGCAGCACTAAAATAAATTACACATCAAGTGCATTCACCTGGCAGGCTGTGCCCAGGGGAAACAGGACTGCCTTTCAATGGGCAGAGCAAGGGCAGACAGGAAACTATTTGTGTTGAGTGAAATACATAGCCCTGGGTATTTTTAACGTGAGATGAGACCAGAGAGAGTGAGAGGGAAATCCTTGAACAGGGCTGTTCATTAGTGCCTCTCCACAGTACTGTCAGAAGCAAGATCACATCAGGACAATGTTTAGACATCTCCGGGGAATTTGTAAGCGGAAGCAAAGCCACTCAGTCTCCAGATTAAGATCTCAAATTACTCAGTCCAGATGAGGACCACACACCTGTGTTCTGGAGGTGCTGTCTGTGTTTGCATTCCCTGAAACCACTGGCTGCCCTGTGGTTAATGCTGTAGCAAAGAGCAGGACACAGTGCCAGGCCCCTGGAATGCTCTTGGGATCCTGACACTGCCACTGTGGGCTCTTGAACTGAGCAGGCATCAGTCAGAAACTCATCAAACTCATCCACTGCATGAAGTAAATCAAGGTAGAAAAATCTCCGTAGCACACAGCAAGAGCACTGTGAGTGCACCCAGCTGTCCCAGGGCAGCAGTTCCCTGGGATGCTGTAGCCCTGGGGATGACACACCTACCAGGAATTCTAAAAATCTCTTTGCTATCTCCATGCAATGAGATGAGGGGAAAACCAAGAGGCACAGAATGAAGTGCAAAAGGCTCAGGAGTCCAAAAATGAGATGATAAGACAGAAGCTGGACAGGGAGGCAAGGCAGTGCCTCAGAAGTGACTAATTCCAAACCTTTGCTCCAGTGTTTATTATAGAAAAGAACAGATAAGAAGGGCTGATGGTAACAACTGCCAGGGGCAGCCAGTCCCAAGGTAAACAAGCAGCAAATGCCTTGGGAGCAGCCTGCCAAGTCCAGATGGTTCCCACATCTTGGGGCATTTCTTTAGAAGAGAGGACCTCATTTTCTCCCACCCCAGCACTGGGGGGGAGCTGTATTTAGGGTAGTGTCATAGTTAAGGGAATCTTTGGTCACAGACCACTGGAAGCACATGAAAACTGAATATTCCCATATGAAGGCTCTGAGGAAGAGCTGGGAGCCAACTCCCTGCAGGAAAGCCAACTAACAACCACTGTGGGCTGGACCAGCCGTGGCTTTAGTGTGATGAACCATGTCTATTTTTCTTAGCACAAGAAGAAAGGCATGTCCAGCACTCTGGTTCATATGAGAGAGTTTTGGAGGATTGAGTGGATTTTTTGCTCTGTCCAAGCAAAACAGCAAGAGCAATTCTTGCTCTGCCAGAAGCTCTGAACTCCTCTGCAGCTGAGAGCTGGTGTAACACAAGAGCCCTCACACTCTGGGACAGCTGCTGCAGTGCTGAAGGGACCTTGAAGCAAAATAGGTGGATTATAGATCCCTGCACCAACTGTGCCTCCCTGCAGGAGTCCCTTGGCATATGGAGCACACACAATTCCTTGTGAACAGGAGACTTTTAAACCCATCATTTCAGCAGACAGACACCACTGGAGCCAGCCAGTATTTGATTTGAAGCTCCCTCACATGTCAAAGCATCATAAATCTGTGAGGCAGATTTTAGTCTCCTCTTTCCCACTCTGCTCATGTCCCCTTTCCAGGGGTGGAAGGGGATTAGAAATGAGGAAGCCAAAAAGCTGTGCTGCAGTGATTCTTCCCAGCTGGAATAGTTTTCCCCTGTTCTCCATTAGATGTCTGGGTGACAAGTGTCATTCTGTATTAGACCCCAACAGATCACAAATTCAGCTGTGTCCCACCACCTTCAATCCCTCTCAGTTCTGACCCTTGGCTGCTAGCTCACACCACAGACAGCTCTGCAGGAGGGATGCATCCAAACAACACCAATCACTGGGGTCGCCTCAAGGGACAGAAAAGAGAGGAGGAACATCTGTGGTACAAGTGGGTCTTCTGAAAACATCAGTCCAAAGTCAAAAGGGTTTGAATTTCTTATTTACAAAAATAATGCAACTCTGTAACAGCATCCAAACCAAAATTGTAACTCTGCCTGAAAGTTTCCAGTCAGGCACACAGCAAAATAGCTGCCCTTCCACCCTGGATTGCAGCTTCAGGAACTGCCAGGAACCCTGCCCTGGCTCTCCAACTTCTTCCAGGGACTCTAGCTCAGCCTTTTTTTAAAGAGTGCTTCCAACCCTGTCTATACCATTCCAGCATGGCTATAATGCAATTTTTTGCCCTACTTTGATTTTCTCCAAAGCTTTAAATGTAATTTTAGCTCTGTCTTGCCATTGGACACAGACCCTATTTCCCATCTATTCTGATAGAGATGAAAAAGCTGGAGAAGCAGAAGAGGGAGCATCCATCCATCCCTTTGTCCCACAGAAATGCCATGTTCTCCTGCTCTGAGAGGAGGGATTTGCTCTGGCAGCATTTTTGGCACTACACATGCCTGAATCACCCTGGAAGCATCGAGGGCCAGCTCCTGCCTCAGAGTGTGCTGCAGGGAGGGCATCGAGGGCTTTTCTGTGGCTTTCCAACAGCAGCTCAGAGCACAGCAGAGCCTTTGCAGGAAGTACTCAGAGCAGCAAAATGAGCCATTTCTGGTAGGAGAGTTTTGCCTACAGGCCTGGGGAGGTTTCACTGAGAGAAATGCTCATCACACACCAGCTTCAGCCTCTTGGTTGCACTTCATTCGTGCAGAAGCCAGCTGGGGTGATATTCCCAGAGCTGGCTCCAGGCTGCTCAGCTACACAAAGTCCCAGTTAAAGCACTCTGGGGAGAGGAACAAGCTGGGCTATGTCCTGTCTCTGAACCCCAGGGAAGCCCCAGTCCTTTGGTCCTACACTCAGCCAAGTGGCTGCAAACAGGGTTTTTAGTGGACCCAAGGACAAAAGGACCGAAGCCAGAATATATGGCACAGTCCTTCCAAAACCACACTGCAGAAGTGGAAACATGCATTTATCTAAATAGCATTTAATTCTTTAGAGTCACAGAGTCTCAAGAGCCATCTGCTTAAAACTCCTCTCCAAACAGAGTATCTAAGTGAAATATGAGATCTCTTTCTTCCTCCCACACTCCCTCTGCCAAAATCAGACATGAAATGACTGATCTCAGACATTTCTGCTTTGTTACTTTCCATGTCTGCATTTCTATAACAGAGAAGTGAAATAAAAAGAGATCTCAATGAATCAAACTGTAGTATTTTGACTTACAATGTATTTTTTAATGAAATCACAGGTCAGTTCTGGGAAGGTCTATTGCATAGACATGATTTTCATTATCTTTTCAAGCAAAAGTGAGTCCACCCTACTCAAGGTAAAGAATTGAATCCAAAATCTCAGCTTTGCTACCTTTGCTCTCCTACCAGCAGGGCACAAGGGGACAGTGGCTGGGGACCACGAGGGTGACAGGCAGGCATGGACTGCTTGGCTCAGCTCTCCACACATCTGCATCTCCCTGTGACCCCTGTGCAAGCCTGGCACCAGAGCCTGCCCATGGCTCTCCAGGGAGCTGCTCTGATTTAGGAGCAATCAAATCAAAACCAATCAAAAGTCTGGGCAAACTTTGCACGTTGTTGGTGGTGAGGCTTTTCTTACTACATTTAATGCCACTGGGACTTCAGGGCTAAGCAGCACCACAAAAAAGGAAATGCTAAACACAGACTTGTGTGATCCTTGTCCCATCAGCAAAGATCAGAGGAATTTTCCACCTAAACTCCCCAATGCTTCCACTGGCTGGTGAATAAACTTAAAAGAACATAATTCACCCAGGCTACTGCTGAGGGGACAGTATTATTCCTGGCTCACATCTGCCTCTCTGCTCCATTTTGTGAGGCCTCACCTGCAGAGCTGCGTGAAGCCCTGGGGTCCAGCACAGGAAGGACATGGAGAGAGTCCAGAGGAGACAAGGATGATGTGCTCTGAGGATGGAGCAGCTCTCCTTTGGAGACAGGCTGGGAGGGCTGGGATTGCTCAGCCTGGAGAAGGGAAGGCTCTGGGAAGGCCTTATTGCAGTTTTGTATTTCAGTACTTCAAGGGGGTTCACAAGGAAGATGAGAACAAACTTTTTATCAGGGCCTGCTGCAACAGGACAAGGGCAAAGGTTTTCAACTGGAACAGGTTCAATTTAGACTAGATACAAGGAAGGAGATTTTTACACTGTAAAAACCAGTAAAGCACTGGCACAGATTGCCCAGAGAGGTGGTAGATGCCCCATCCCTGGAAGTGTTCAAGGCCAGGCTCTGAACAACCTGCCTAGTTGAAGATGTCCCTATGGACTAATTGGCCTTTCAAGGTCCCTTCCAACCAAACAGTTCTGTGATACAAAAGGAAGTAAGTTGCTTCCTGGGGGCAAGGTCAGTTCCTTAAAGCTTTTGTTACATCCTAGTGCAGTGGGTGTGGACTGCAAGCCACATTCATGTGATAAGGATTTAGATTACAGATGAAGGGCATCCTCCAGCATCACTCCCCTATCCACAGCCGTGACCTGACTGGGCTCCCCCAGCTGCTTCCTACCATATATCTGGATTTTCCATTCACAGCTCGATGGAAAGGCTGCTTCCGAAATAAAGGCCAGCCAAGACGGGCAGGAGCGTGTTTATTTTCAACAGTTTGAGTACCCTAAACATTGCCTCCTTTTGAACAGCTGCCATTGTTTACATCCAAGCAGAGAATTATACCAGCATACAGGGAGACAAGCCATCGCTCACAGCAGGGAATAACTTCTGTTAGAATCAATTCAAGGGCCCAATCCTAAAAACCTTCCTCAGCCAAAATTCCTCAGTGCACGTCAGAAACCAGCTGTAAAATCCCAGCCCTGAACTCCTTCCTCAGAGCCACAGTCCAAAATCTGAGCAACAGGCTTACTGCTGCACTGAGATCTGGAGGGTTTGGGGTTTTTTGCACTTGTGGTGCCAGCTCTGAAACACCTACCCACATTTTTCTTTTAGGTATTAGTCAAGAAGGAATTTTTACATACTGAGCTCCTTAAGGAAAAATTAGGAACTGGTTTGTATTCAAGAATGCTGTGTTTGGTAAAAAGAAGAAAAGGGTGTTGTCACTGAAGTATGTGGGTGCTTTTATCATTACAAAAGAAAGTTGAAGTTTCAAATCCATATTTGGTTGCTTGATCAGCTATTTGCTTTGTACATCATGGCTTAAGAATTTAATCAGTTTCCTTTTGGAAGTTTTTTTTGTTGTTGTTTTTAAAAAACACTCTTCCTCCTAAAATAGGGTAAAAGGCTATTTGGTAGGTGGATTGTTTTTTATAGTTTTCCCTGTTTCACATGGTAGATTTCAGTGGTTTAAAAAACAGTCACATCCCATTCTCAACCACAGACAGGCTCCTGCTTACACAACATGGACTGGACCAGAGTCCATGCATTTACTTATCTTTTGACCAATTACTAAAGAAAAGGTTAATGACAGAAACACCCAGCTTGCGAACACATGGGCAAATACAACTTCACTCAAGTGACTTCCCAAATCTATATTGATACAGGGGTGCAGCATTTGTACAAAGCTAAAGGTGTTTGCATTCACATGGGTGCAGCTGCAGGAACTTCTGCAACTGCCTGGTTTTCCATAATACAGAAAGAGGAAAGTGTGATAATTATTAGGTAAAAGCTTGCATTCCCATATTCCCCACGTCTGTTACTGCCAGCCTGCTCCCAGGATTGTTCCTCACATCACCTGAGAGCCCACAAAACAGCCTCTGCTTTAGTTATTTCCTCCCCAGCTCTCTTTAAAAGCCTCAGAGAGGCACATCTGATCACCTGCTCAGGAAAGCACGGAGCTGGCATCTCTTACACAACTCAGTACCACTGCAAATGCTCCCTAAGCACCAGTTCAACTTGGAAGCAAAGAGAAAAGTTGTATTTATACCCCAGTGTTCAAAGCAACCACCCTCCAGGAGGCAATATGCATATCAGAAAAAGAGGGTGTAAGAGAAATCAGAAGCAAGAATGTAGATAAATTCCATTTCCAAAACAACCCATAAAACAAGCAGTTTCTGAGGTTAACTCAGCGAACTACGGAGAAATTGCCTGCTGAAGTGTTCCAGAAGTACATTACACACCCACAGGCTTCCCACTCCCCATCCCTGCTCCCACAAACCCTTCTCCGGCAGAGCAGTCACAAGGCAGAGAAAAGACCAACACCAGCCCTGAAATCCAAAGATCTGCGAAGCGTGGGATGCCGAAACGCTCCTGCCCTGCTCGGCGAGACGATGCTCGAGAGGCAGAGAGGGAGGCATGTGCTTACTGCCTGCCGGAGAGCCCGGGAGTGCTGCGGGGCGGCCGCTGCCGGAGGAGAGGAGGGGAGGGATGGACCGAGCGCTGCGGGGCGGCCACGGGAGCGCTTTGGTCCCGGGCTGCGCTGGGGTGTCCAGCGGGAGAGACGCGGCTTCCACACTTATAGCAGGGAGGTGCATGGCCAAAAAAAAAAAAAAAAAAAAAAAAAAAGGTCCAACCCAGAGCACCGATTCTGCCTGGGGAGCAGCTGGAGGTGGGGAGCTCCTCCCAGGGTCACTGCACCATCCGTGGGGGGAAAACCCCAACCAGCGATGGCACTTTGCCAGCAGAGATGTTCCGAGCTCCCCACAACAGCACAGCGCTGTCATGGGAACCGTGGGATGCTGCAGGCTGGGAACAGCCCCATGCTCCAAAAAGTGCCAGCAGCTGCACTCCCAGACAAGGAAAATGAGGCACAAAGTCTTTGCAGGAGGATGCCTCGCCTGTCCTGTCCAAACAACCCTCTCTCAATGCTAAAGGCTTTCCTGGAAGCTCAGTTATACATCACCTTTGGGTTCACAGACAGAGTTTGCAGGACACGAAACGGACAGCAGGGATGTATTTCAAGTGAGGAGTCTGCAGGGAGGGAGGGGACCCAACTGAAGAGAGCACAGAAAAAAAATGCCAAAAGAGGAGCATTTTCTCCAAAGCAGACATGAAAAAAAGTACTGTCAGGTAGTAATTCATTCTTATTTTAAATAAATCTGCCTGCCTGTGCTGCGCCCCACCAGAAAAATATCACAACGTTCACATTTGTTTTCTTTTCTCCCTTTCTCCATCCCTTGTTCTTTTTCTGTTCTTCTGAGTTTATCCCACTTACTTCCATTCTTCTGCTATTGGACACATGGCCCAGCAAGAAACTAAGTTTGTTTTTCAACAAGAGGTGTTTGTGTTGGAGCTCTTGCTCTACAAACAGGCTTTTGTGGTGCCTTGGAGAGCCACCACAGAGCTCCTGACTAATAGCAGGAGAGCTGGTAGGTGTGCTGGACACAGCACCAGTATCCCTGGAAAGCAGATCATTATACTTGGGCCAAGGAATTTCTCTTTGTTAGTAAAACAAAAACATTGTGTAAGAGCAAACACACTCTTTATAAAAACATTCATATTTTCCTGTGTCTCTGTTCATTCAACAGGTAAGTCCCACAGATTCCTCCAGTAGTGCATCATCCACATTAGCAACACCCCTGGCAGGGACAAGAACACTGGGCTGCCCTGAGGCTCAAGGCTCAGGCCACCACCCCTTGCCAAGAACAACTTCAAGCATGCATAAAACACAGATGTGAAACAGCAACATCATTTATCACTATGGACTGGAGTTTACACTTGATTTTCAAAGGAATCCAAATACCCATTTCCAGCTCATTTTTCCAACAGCTCTCCCAGCAAGCATATAACTTACTCACCATTATGAGAGCTTTTCTCTAGTGCCTGTAACCAACCATCAGACCTACAAGAACATTAGCAGAACCCCCTGCCCCTCAGGTGTGAGGTTTGTTATGTGTTTGCAGATGCAGAGCTCCAGGATTCATGAGAAATTGCAGAGGTGAGACACATCAAGGACAGGACATCCAGACAGAGCATTCCCAGTTAGATAAATCAAGGCAAGAGCTCCAGGAGAAACCAGAGGTGTAGAGTGTGAGGATACAAAGATAAGCCAGGTGTTGCACAACTGTAGGAGAGCATCATTAGGGAAATTTAGCCTGCAGGCAGCTCCTGTGGGGTTTCTTCTTTCAAAAGAGGGAGCTCTCCTGCCTCTGGCCACAAACAGAAATAGGAGGAGAGAAGAGTGGGAAGGGTGCTGCTCCAGGGGCATCTGTACCAATGGATTCCCTTCCAGGACCAGCCATTGCCCCTGTCCCCACAGGGGTATCTGGGGACTAATCCTGCACCTCTGCAGGTGCATCTTGGAAGATCCCAGCCAGATGATGCATCCTGGAGAAGCACAAGTGCTCTCATAAGTGCCTGACAACAGGCACCTGCAGCCCACCAGCAGTGTAACAAGCATCCCAAATCTGCAGGGAATGTCTGCTATTTGGAGCCTCTTGTTTAATACTTATTTAAAGTATTAAATACTTTATAATCGTTATTTAAAGTATTAGATGCTTTCCACATACAACACAAACTGGAGATTTCATGGCCAAATCTTAAATACCAGCTACCATCAAAAGCAACTCCTAGGCAGCATCTCTGTCAGCTTAATAGAGTAGCAGCTAAATAATAAATTCATCTATTTAATGTGGTTCTCACTGGTTGCAGCAGAGCAGGCTGTTGTTTGAGTAATTCATTGCTCTCATTGGATTGCAGCTCAAGGCCTCATCCTGCAGTTGCTGCATCCTTTAGATCCCTGTTGCATTCACTACCCAGTCCCATGTGCACCATGCCACATCCAGAAAAAACAGCAAAATAAAGGTCTGCAAAGGCACGTGGCACAGAGCAAGTGCTTTACCCCATCTTCAGTATGGCTACTCCTGCCAGAAAGTGAGTGTGTGCAGGACCAGACCTTAAATCAGACCTTAAAATGACCAGTATACCTGACAGAGAAGAATTTAAGCCCTCCAAAGCCTGCACTCATTACAGCAGCAGCTTTATTCTTTTTGGAAAAGGGCACTGGATGATTTAGAGAGCAAGGACAGCACAAAACCAGAGTCAAGGAACAGGCAGTGGGGCACTGCCACATTACAGATACAGTAGAGCACTATAAAAATCTCTGCCAAAGCATCAGATTAAGCAAGAAAAAAGTGCAAGAATGACACAACTCATTGCAAAGGACTGAGTCAACTCTGAGTCAATCCCCTGCTACCACCAGTGCTTGCTAAGGAAGATAATCAATTACCCCGCAAATTGATTTTTGGCAAACACAGGAGATAAATCTAAAAAAGAAGGACTCCAATGATCCAACACATCCTTGACTAGTTATCCAAACAAAATGAACTATAAGCAGAAGCACTTAAAACCGAGTTGGTTGAATTACTCACACAAATCTATCTGCTAGGAAACTTTATTTGGAGATGGTAGAGCTTGCAAAGGGCGTGGGGAGGCTGCTCTACAGCCAAATGCTCTCCAAGAAAACCTAAGGGCAGGACACCCCCAAAGCCAAGGGCTCACCCCAGGGACCATCTGCACCAGTGAAGAAAAAGATGTGTTTTGGTTCATCCTTTGGCTCTTGTACTGGCTCCATAAAATCCCTCTGCAACCACAGAGGAGGAAACCCTTCCCCACCATGGGGCCTGGTTTTGGCAGGGAAAGGAAGCCAGTGCACCCTGGGGTGAGTCCATGCAGGATGCCCTTCACGTGTCCCACGGGTGGGTTTGTCTGTCCTGCTTCCCACATGCCAGGCTGGGGCTGGGTGTGACACATCCTATCCATGGTGTCCCCTAGTCAGGGCTGACAGCAGTGACAATCACCCTGTGTGAGATAGAGCTGCCCCACTCACCTGCCCGAGGTGGGACCCCATGGCCACAGAGAGCCACAGCAGCTCTTCACACCAGCAGAGACAATCTCCACACACAAACCCTCCAGAGCCCTCCTCTCCCAGGGAACCACTCAGCCCTTCCCTCAGCTGCAGGTGAAAATTATCACCAATCCCCCTCGTTAAAGTAATTACCAGTCATTATCCCCCCTCCTGCAAAGCAGCTGGGGAGGGCTCTTTTCCCCCTCCCCACAGTCCAAAGCAGCTGGGGAGGGCTCTTTTCCCCCTCCCCATAGTCCAGATCAGCTGGGGAGGGCTCTTCCCCCTTCCAAGTTGCAGTCTGAGGGATGCAGCTATTTTGGGTTTAAGGTACCATCACAAACCCTCTTGACTCCGTGTCCACACTGACTCCCCAGGGTCACTGCCCTGTAAATTCCCTAATTGACAGGCTCCATCCTCCTTTCACCACTCAGCCACCTGCTTTCACCAGCCTCTGAGAGCAGGAAGACTTCCCAGCAGAGGCAGCCACACAGGCTGGCTGCTCCTGTGACATCTATGTCCCTGACTGGGTAGAAGTCATCCATCCTGTTTTGGATGGGCTCATTTTCCACTGGAATATAAAGCATCTGTGGCTCACACTGGGCCTCCCAGCTGAAAGAACTATCATGTTGGAAAGCTGGTCCCCTGAGGTCCCAGTGGTGGCTCCCTCCTCAATCTGTCCTCTGACTTTTCCAAAGTTTTCAGCCCCAGGTGCACATCTTGCCCCACAGTGAGTCATTTCAAGAGATCTGAGAGAGAGGAAAAAGAAGAAAAGAAATAGAGAAAGAGATCCATCATTCTCCACGCCCTCAGCCATCCCACCATTCTGCTGCCCTGGGGGATAACTGCTGGCCAGATGGAGGCTCAGCCCTGCAGGCAGCTGGAACTCACCTGACACCAGCTAAACACCTCACAGCCATCAGCACAAAGTCTCCAGGCAGGCAAAGTAATGGAAAAGCTGAAACACTTCAGAGTCATTCCTCTCTGGGAGTAAGTAAGGGAGGGGTTACGGAAGGTTTGGAACAGTGTGGTTAAAACATCAGTGATGTAAAGCCTTTTCCATGGAGTTTAAATACATAACACCCTGCTTTCCACACTGATGCACAGAGAGCATCACAACCTGTTGGCCACACACCATGGGCTGGGATCCCCAGTGGGAGCAGCCAGGCTGCCAAAACACAGACATCTCTGTGCTTCTGCTGCAATTCTTCCTATCAGTGTGGTTTGGAAATCATACACATGCAAGGGAGTGAGGGCAAAATTGCTGAGGGGCATCAGTGGATTCTTCTTCATCACTGGTTAAGCAAACCAGAAAAGGACCAATTTGTCCTGGCCAAAAGTTGCACCACGGGAGGTTTAGACTGGATATTAGGAAATATTTCTCCATGCAAAGGGTGGTCAAACATTGGAACAGGCTGCCCAGGAAAGTGGTGGAACCCCTGTCCCTGGGAGAGTTCAAAAATCATGTAAATGTGGTGCTTAGAGACCTGGTTTAGAGCTGGGATTGGCAGTGCTGGGTTAATGGTGGGACTGGAGATGAGCTTTTCCCAGCCTTTATGATTCTATGATTCTTTTAATTTAGTGGGTAAAACAGCAAGCCACCAAAAAAAGGATTATGATTGTATTAGGTGACACACACAAGACTGCTCAGCTTTCCCCAATTTAGTATTAAAATATTTCTGTAGCATAGCCCTAAGATACCATCAGCAAACCTGGATCAACAGATCAAAGGAGACTTCCAAAAGCTGGACAATCACCTGCTGAGAGCCTGCTAGTGAATAAGCCCATGAGTAGTTACAGTGGCTGTGTTGTGACATCACTGCTACTCAGATTTTCCTGAGTGACACCAGAATCCGCACATGGAGAAGGGATCTAGCTAAAGATTGTTCCCACCTTTAAAAAGCAGCTGCAGGGATGGCTCATCTATCAGATTAAGAGGAGCAGCCGTGTCAGCCCTCTTGGTGTCCTTTGGCAGAGTCCAAAATGCTTCTCCCAGAACAAGTTGCTCCTTCTGTGCATGGAAAATTACAAAGGTGACTCCCATTTATAAAAGATGATGCACCAGAGCCCTGCAGGATTGGACCCATCTGTTGACTGTAGCAACGCCACATTTGTAAAAGGCAAGAGAAACTAAGGTTTCCAACTGTCTTTCCAGCAGCAATTTAAGTTTTCAAGGAATTTTGGCAGCAGTCACAGCTATTTATCTGCAGCCTGCAAGGGGCTATTCAAACACACCAGGTTTTCTGCCAAGGGTAGGGCTTGAGGTTTTCTGCTCTGTGGTTGTTTGAACTTCAGCATTTCCATCCACATTCATGTGCTGAGTCCTGGTGTTTTTCCTGCTGGATCACAAGCAGGGATGTGGGAGCAGCAGGCAGCTTGTGGCCCCACCTGGGCCCACATCCCTGGGACAGGGCAGCCCTGGGAGTGCCCAGCTCAGCCCCTGCAGCCCCACTCACCAACCTCATGGTCTGTGCAAACCTGAGCAGAGCCCACAAACTGCAGTGTGGGGAGCAGCCTGGCCAAAAAAACAGCTTTGCTCCTGCTCAACTACTGCTATCTCTAGAACTTTCCAGCCACCCTCTGCCGTAGTCAAGTAAATTTCCATTGACTTCAACAACTGCTGGGGCACAGTTTAAGTGTTTCCAGACTTTGGCCCTTCCAGCAAACACCTTGGCCAGACATTAAACAATAACAGGAATCCATCAAATATTTGAGTATTTGCATATGTCAAACAGATAAAATTTCAGAAGAGGTTTGGCTCTTGGTCCTTATCAGTTATCAATTCCTGGGTGGATACCTACTGAGAGAGATTTAACAAAGCTTTCTAAGAGCAATGAGGTAAAGAAATAGCAGTACAATATAAGGTTTTCCTTCAAACAGAGTAAAGGGATTTGTGATGATACATATTATAGACACGTGTATCTTTATCTTACCATACATAATTACCCTAATGTTGATCTTTTTCCTTACTGTGAGACTCACCAGGAGTTTCATGGTCCAGATTTAAAATGATGGCTTCCAGGCATCAAACCAAAATTAAGCTTCTTTATTAATTTTGGCTTTACATTTTAGTCTAAGAAAAAGATCATTCAATGTACCCACAGACTAAAAGTAAAATACATGTTTTAATAGCAGAGGAAGTTTTCAAACCATGACAAATTTCATTTTGCCTGAGTCTGCAGCTGAAATCAAATAAATTAAAAAGCTGAGGACCATGAAGAAACACATACAATTGGATTAGATCATTCCATGAAGATGAGAGACAACAGGCACAGAATGGGCTGGGGCTCACAGTGTTTACTGCAGCTCAGGGCACCAAAATTATATGCCCCATCATGGTACAAACTGCTAACTTGACTTGGGCAGGGTGACAACATCAGCCCTCAGGCAATACCTGCCTGGCTCCAGGGCTGCTGGGAATGCAGTGGACACCTCCAGAAAGGAGCAGTGGTGCTCAGTGCCTGCAGTCCCTGGTTTGTTCACCTGCCAGTGTGACCACGATGGAGGGGTTTGCTCAATGTGCCTCAGGTTCCTGTGGGTACACAGAGACATAAAAGCGTTTTTTGTTCCCCTCCTAGGGAGGCAAAGTTACGTGAAGGTTTAAAATGCAGGCTTTGCAACAACAGACAGGTAGTAAGAGAACAAGCTTTCAGACTCAGAATTACCCCATGGAGAAGATTCTGGTTCCAAAGCAGAGCTGGAGACATGGAACCACTGCAACAGACTCACACAAACCTCCTGTGCTGCCACAGCATCTTGCAGTCCGTGGGATGGGATGCAGGGTCACACCCCAGCCCCTCCAGCACCTGCCACCAGCGTGTCCTTGTCTCTCTGGATGCAAAGCCTCGAGCTGGGGAGTCTTAACAGCATGCTCTGCTGGCTCCTACATAGTGATTTTCTGTGACTCACAATTAATGCCAGTGAAATCATAGTTGGCATAGTTGGCATGTGAATCTGTGCAGAGGGTAAATTTGGTGTGCTCCAAGGTACCAACCTAAACAGCCCCTGTGGTGCCAGGGTTACACCAGGAGCCCAGTCAGGTCACTGTGGATAGGGGAGTGATGCTAGAGGCACAAAGTGGAGAAAGCAGCCACTTGCCCAAGGCTGTGGATGAGCTCTGTCCCAGGGCTGGAACTGAACACCAGCCCAGCTCACCACACCCAAGTGCCTCTGCAGAAAGCAAAGTCCTTTTTCTTTTACATAATGGCACTAGGAATTGTACTGCTCAGACCTGCACTGATGGTGATGTGGAAAAACCAGGTCACACCTTTCCACTTTTTTCTGCTTTCTCCTTGTGCCCAAAAGCACTGGCTAGATGAGCATTTTGAATTTCTGTATCAGATCAATTTTGCCTTTGCTGAAAAAATTGATTGTATTAAAATTATAAGACCATTGATGGAAAACTTAGTCACAAACAAGGTTGGGGTTTTTATTCTCTATGCCAAAGAAATCAAGGGAATGGTATCCCATTAAACTATATACTTCATGTTAGCTTCATACTTAGGCAAAAAGTAAACTTGTGCAAGATTTCCAGAGGCTTTGTTTCACAAACAAAAAAAGAAATAGTAATGGGAAAATTACAAACAATTTGGCACTAAGGAAATTATGAATGCAATTTCCTGAGCTCAGTGTGCTGAAGGAGCTGCAGTAAATAGCTGTCAGGCAGCTTTCTCCAACAAAAGATTTTAGATTTGATACCCAGCTGTGAAGGAGATTTGTCTGTGCTGGACTTTTGTTCTCTTTCCAGTCAGATAGGATTTTCAACTGGCTTAGTTTAGCTGGCACAAAGGGAGCATGGGTGTGTTGCCTTTGGTTTAAACTAAATTTTCTGGGAATCATCTCTTAAGTAAAAATGACAGAGCTCACTTCTTTGCTGAGTTCTGCTGAAGAAAAGTGACTTAACGATGATTTGAAGTCAAACTCAGAGACCCTAGAGAAAGATCTTACATATGCATGGCTACAGAGAAGGTGTCTTCCTGCCACTTCCAAACTGAAATAAATCTCTTTAGTAAAAGCAGATTGGGATTCTTTTTCCCCTCAGCAGCTAAAGTGAGAGTTAGGAACAGAAGAAGAAACTGAACCAACAGCAGGGAAAAATATTTGGCATTAGATATTCTGGATCTGAGGAAGAACATGAAAATTGTGCTCAGACTACTTAGATTTTGATTTTTAAAACAACCCCCTGCCATGAGGGGTGACAGAGGCATGTCCCAAGATAAAAAGGGCTCTGGGGTGCTGCACGTTCCCTTTGCACCTCCCTCACACAAACGTGAGCTGGTCAGTGAAAAATGCTGCCATTTGGGGGGCTGGTGAGTGCCCCACGTGCCTCTCCCCTCTGCTGGCTGGGTGCAGGTGCAGGTGCAGGTGGGTGCAGTGGGTGCTGCTGTGATGTGGCAGCAGAGCCAGAACCAGCTCTGGCTGCAGGAAGGGTCACTCGGAGTCCTGGGCACTGCCCCTGGCTCCCTGCAGAGAGGATCCTGCCCCTGCCAGTGTCCTTGGCAACCCAGAGCCACAAACACCCAGTGGTAGGAGCCAGGAGGGACAGAGGGATTGGCCAAATACGAAACCTGGTAACTGGCTATAAATATTTACACCGCAGCTTTACCCGTTCTGCTGCATCAGAGGCTCGGCGGCCACGGAGTGCAGGTATCAACTGTGCTGCTTGTGCTGCTCCAGGGCTTCCATCACCTCCACGCAGTGTCCTGAGCCAGATCCACTCCTGGGGAGGCCACTGGATGCTCCTTTTCCTAGCCTGAGGAGCCAGTGCATCCTTCTCTGACGGTGGTGTATCCACAGCAGAAGTTTTGCCCCTGCTCCCGGGACAGCCCAGCCAGCTCTGCACACAGAACTGCTCCAGCACCAGCCAGGCAGGACTGCCTGGCCCAGCTGGGCTCTTCTCCCCAGAGCAATGGAATTCAGTCTTGCCAGCACTGCCGAGGCCAAATGCCAGCTCCAGAATCTCAAACTGAGTATCTGTAAAGCCAGGATGATCCATTTTTTCCAGGGAGTTTTTTCACTCAACCCCTACACCCTTGTCACGAGCACCATCAGTCTATTATCAGCTCTCTCATCGAGCACAGATTGCAGCTGAAGCAACAAGTCTCTGATGGAGCTGAGTTTAGGAATGTCACAGTACCACAGGCCTGGCTTCTCTCTAGCAGGACAATAGCCCTGAGCCCTCTTAGGCATCTGACTGGAACTGAGGTATTTTATCTACAGCAAATATCTCAGCAACAGAGCTCCAGCCCGTGCAGAGCAGAAAACAATAACAAGACAAATTTGTTTGCCTTTTGTAAGAATTTGCACATTTTTGTGTGAGCAGCAGACACAGGTCTGGGGTCCCAGGGTGGAAAACATATTCCAGACATACCCTGTGCATTTTCAGAACTGTGTCACCTGAGCTGGCCATCAGAGGAATCCTTGATTTTGAACTTTGAGAAATGCAAATAGTGACCTCAGACCACTCAGACATTATTTAACTAAAGAGCTTTAGGATGTTCAGGGCTATTTCAAAGCTAAAAACTAATGGCAGAGTACACGGAGAAGGGAAGAAATTTGTATTAAACCTGGTCCATCTGTCACTCACATACACAGACATTTCCAATTCTCTCTTATTGCAGATGTCAAAAGCTCCAGAACCTGGGAGAATTCACATAACACACAAAGCACCAGTGATTAATATTAACTACCTGAGAAAAGGGAAAAGCAACCAATGCTGCATCTCTTGTTCTCTTTTCTCTTGTACCTCTGGGAATTCTAAGAGTGAGCTGTATCACAGAAGAGCAGATTCAGCCATCCATCATCAAAGGGTGCAGAGGAGATACTTCAAGGCACTGCAGGGAATGAGGATGCTGTGAGGATGTGGAGACCTGCTGTCCTTGGCTGGTTTCAAGGTCATACTCCTGGAGCTACTACCCAGAAAAGGTACATTTTGGTTCACACCAGTGCTGAGAGGAGGGAGGGCAAGAGAAAAAATCTTTGCTGCTGTCTCAGCCCAGGCACATTTACATTGCCAAGTGTTTCCATGCTCAGCCAGTTGATGCCTTCCTATTCTCAAAGCATCCTTTGCCCTGCAGTGCCTGCCCTGCCCAGCACAGCACCTGTGTGGGTAGGCTGGCATAACTGCCCTGGCTGCTGCAGGTGGAAGGGCTGACACGCTGTACAGAACAGACAGCTTTAATTTATGCACATTTTTAATCTTTTTCCACATTCCTGGGAGCTTATGCACACAGGAAAGGGAGCAATGTTCACACATATCCTTAAAAGTAGCCATGACCACACTCTTGTGGAACATGCAGGCTTGGGAGATTGCAACCATATATGGGCTCCTTGGGGCTGGAGCATCCCTGGGAGGAGGACAGCTGGTGGAATTTCCTATGAAAGGACAATTAATAAAGATCCAATCCTTTTGTGTATACACATGTCTAAATATTGGAGAACAGATTCAAGGCTTTGCTACCCCAGAATCCTGAACCTTTCAGGACTCCTGCACTCATTAAGAGATTTGTAGCCTCTGACCCAGGTTCCAAGAGCAGGGACTGTGAGGGCTGGAGATAGGAAAAGCACCAAGAGGGGCTGTTTAAGGACTGCAAGGCCCAAAGGAACATGCTCCAGAGCCCCTGCTCCCCAAACATGCTTCTGAGAGCAGACCTCCAGCAGCACTGAGCAGTGACAGGCTGGAATTCTGCTTTCCCTGCTTGAGCTCTCCAGTCACAGCCTCACCCTGACACCTCACCTCTGCAGCATCCTGAGACTTTGCTTTTCTTCTTATCTGCGGTCCAGGAGCTCTCAGGGACACCAGAGCCACTCCCTGCTTGGCCATGGCAGGGCCAGGGCTCCAGGAGCCACTGTCCCCAGCACTGCCCCTGCCAGCAAGGTGCAAAGCAGCTGCTGGGGTCAGCGTGGCTGCAGGCACCAGGTGTGCTGCACGTGCCTTTGGGATAAATGAGACACACATTGCTCCCAGCTGAGTGGGGGAGGTGGAAAGCAGGGGGCACACACAGGCCTTGTGCTGGGCAGTGTTGCTACGCCTGCACTGGCCACAGAGAGTACACAAACACTCCCAGTCCCTGGGGTCCCTCACCAGCTTGGCAGATTTTGTTAGGGTTGTCAGCAAGGACATCATTGCTCCGTTTCCATATTACTTGCCTCGTCTTCCAATTATTCTCCAAGCACAGACACATGTGGCCAAAAGTGGTTTTTGCAATTTACTGTTGTGAGATTATATTTGGGCCCACTGGCATCTGAGAGGCACTTCCACCCCCACCTCCTCTCTTCACCTCACCAAGAAGTTTCCTCCACAAAACTCCCCACACCTGGTGAGAAGGACTCTTTTGGAGTTTTTGTCCTCGTGCAGGCAGCCACAATGACCACAAATTGGCTGCAGATGCCAGCAAAGCCTAGTGCCAGGAATGGCCCAGGTGATGTGAGACACACACCTGTGAGACATGGGGAGCTCGTGGGGGAAGGTGCCTTTGTGAACTCAGTGCTGGAGGGAGGGTTTGAACCAGCTCTGAGATGCATCAGCAGCTCGTCTCTCACCAAAACTCATCCTGCAGACAGCTTGTGGCCACTGGCCTTAAACTCCTCATTCTGAAAGCTTAGTAGGGAAAAAATGGCCAACAAGAAGCTGGGCTTAAAGGGGAAAACAAGGCAGAGGGGAGATGTCTGTGAGCACCTCCATCCTCCCAGGGGTTTGAGAAGGTGGTGGCTCCCGCAGGGGGCTCAGGGTGTCAGAGCAGTCGGTGTTGCAACAGGGTCTCCTCTCCTTTGTGCTGATAAGGACCCAGCTGGACGGTGCCTGAGGTGTGGTGAGCCCTGCAGGGCAGTGGAGGGTCTCTGGAGCTGGGTGGGCTGGGCTCTGATGGCCAGGATCTGCAGGGACACAGCGGTGATGGACAACTGCTGTCCTTTCCAATATTGCCATCTAGAGGACCCAGCAAGGACCAGAGCTCCTTGCAGGCCATGATGAGATAAGGAAGAGGAATGAAAGCCTTGCTTTTTTAAAATTTTACCTCATATAAATGCTACCCCAGCATGATGTGGAGATGCAGAGCCAAGGGTGCAGAATTGTCTGTGGCTTTGGGCATGGCACTACAGGATTGCTCTAGAAACAGCCCTGTGATTTTTTTGAGGCTGTAGATACCCAGTGCTGGCCCATTTCCCAGCACTTTACTGATCCCCACATGAAGATAGACAGATGGTACTGACTGAAAGCTGCCCCTCATCAGCTCTGACTGAACAGAACTAATAAAACAGGGACTAATCAGCAAATGACAGCTCTGTGCACCTGCCTGCAGGGGAAGCCCCCCATCCCAGACCATGCAGGGAACTGCCTTGTCCCTGCTTGCCCTGCCTCTGAACAGCACCTATCCAAAACATGTTTGCATGGCTGATATGAGATGCCAGCTCCTGGCACAGCCCGTGCTGGGGAGGCTGGATACAGACCAGAGGATCCCAGCTACATTTTAGGTACTGGGGTGGGGGACCTGAGTCATACCTTGTTTCAAGGAAAGAATACATTTGAAGGGGTCTGCTGCACTTCTTCTGAGGGTTTGGGAAGGTGAAGGGCTGCCAAAAGGCATTTGTTCAATTGCTAAATGATGTCCTTGTTTGTTTGAGTTACACACCAGAGTCCAACCCCAGCTGGGCTGGACAGCACATATCCAGTGGGATTAGTGGTGTTTATTCCGACTGTCAGGATGCTGAGGTGGGAGTGCACAGCAGAATTAGCATCACTTCATAGCAAGAAAATAAAGTAACACCTTTGTCTCCTGTCCCACTGCTGTGACTTCCAGTAGCACAGGCCACCCACAACCAGGCAGGGCCCTCTCCTGAGCTGCAGGCTCAGTTTTGGGACAGCCCAGCAGGACAGCTCAGGATTCACCACCCCACACAAAGGCCACAGTCCCTTTGGAAAGCAGCACAGACACCCCCTCAGCTGCCATGGGTGGGAGGTAAGTGTGGTAAATACATATCAGGGCATCTGCCTGGTAAATAGGTGTATAGGTACCTGCCTCCTGCAGCCAGGCAGAGCTGTGACAATGTGTTTTACACCATCCAAGGGATGAAAGTTGTCCTTTGCAAACCAAAGCCCTCAGAAAGAGATTCCTGAAATTTCTGAGGTGCCCTCCATACTGAAGGGTTGTAAAGCATTTGAACAACTTGCCTTTTCAGCACGTGGCACCAAAAAAAATGGTGCAGGTGGGAGTCAGAGGGCAGAATCACCAGCCAGGAGCCCAAGTGCAAATTCAACAGTCCCAGGGATATAAAAGCCTGAGAAAGCTCAGGGACCTTGATTTTGCAAACACCCCATGGTGATGCCTCTGTGCAGGTCCATTCCCTGCCCCAGGGCTGGGAGTGAGCAGCATTATCCCAGCAGGATTTGCTGCTCCTGGAGGAGCTTTTGGCAACCAGCATGGCTCTGCTCCCCAGCACTGCTCCTGCGAGGAGGGAGTGTCCCAGGAGCTGGGCTGAAGGCAGAGTGTGCACCCCAGCCCAGCTGCCCCCCAGTCCTCGGGGTCCAGCATCCGTGGCTGCTGCCAAAGGCATGAACAAACTGCTCTCAGAAGGTCAAGTGGCACGTCGTCACTTTGCTACAGATTTATTTCCGTGTGAATTAATGAAACGGTACACACAATTCCAAAAAAAAAAAAAAATAATCATCTTTTATAGGCCCATAATCCTTCTTTCACAGTACAACGCAACAGTAAAGGATTTAGTCAGTGTAAACAGAAGGTCCAATAGTGATCATCAGCTATCACAGATCAGCTGCACAAACACCATAGCTACGGGGTTAATGCCACTACCACACAAATGGACAGTACCAGTACAAATCATAACTTTACCTACAATGCTTTTTCATGTGCAAAAACCATGGAAATTCAATTTACAGAAGAAGGGCACCTTCTCTAAAACTTCGTGGAGGTTGTAAAGTGACTCCTCATGGCTGTCTTATCTATTTGGCAAAGGTCTCAGGCCCTGATTTTCCAAGGCACCCTTAGCTCCATCTGCAGCACAAAGCATCGGGGCTCTGCCTCTGCACACCAGGCATTCCTGTGTGCTCTGCTGCAGCCTAGCACAGAAAATAATCAGTGGAGGATGAATCCTATTCATTTATGAAATCACTCATTAATTTAAGCTTAAATTCTTTCATCAACTATGGATATTCAGAACAGTCCTGGTTATATTATATATGGATCATAATGTAACCCATAAAATCATCACTGGTTAACTTTTTTTCCTTTCATGTAACTGAACTGTTATTGGTGTCAAAAGCTGAGGCTTATGGGTAATGTGTCTGGCAAGTTTACGGTGAGTGGATAAATTACTGAAGTCAAAGGGCCAGAGGAAGAGAGGAATGCTACCACAGCCATGAGAAAACATCAGCTTGTGGCCACCTCACAGCAAATTTGCACCTCAGCTGGGAATGCCTGGGAGGGAGCCCTGGGGCAGCAGAACTGTCCTGCACCTCCAGCTGCACCAACTCTGTAAACTGAATTCATAGTCAGGCTATACAGGAAAAAACAAGAGGTAGTTATTTATCATACCTCTTCAAAAAGGCAGAACGAACAAAAAACAGGATGTAGAAGTGATGCAGTAAACCTAAAATCAACAGGTTCCTACTTTTTTTTTTTCTCCTTTTTTTTTGTTTTTTTAAACACGTGAAGTTAACTTACAGACATCATATAAAATGCACACTCACTTTATGGAATTCCTGCATAGTAGGAAACAAAGGCCAGTGCTAATCCAACAGCTTTGTTAACAGCGGGATGCCATTTACAGGTGCAAGGAAGATGCCCCAAATATATCCAAATATAAACAGAGCATTACCTCCCTTCTAGGGAAGTCCTATGGCAACACACATTTTGTTCAGAAGGAAAAAGAAAGCATTTTCTTGGGGATAAACTGCCAAAATAATTATCATTTCACATCCATAAATTTAAGGCAATGTTACTTAGACCTGAGAAAATGAAAAAAAAGAACAAACAAACCGTGTAGATTTATTTTCTCAACTATACATATGATACTTCAGGATTTTCTGTCTCCTCCAGCTCTCAGGTGGTGCTGGAGAAAACAGCTGTGGGGACACTGCTCTGAGGGCTCAGGGTCAGATCCTGAGAGATGCAAAGTTTGTTCCAAAGACAATTAATGGGAGCTGTGAGTGCTCAGACTCACCTGGCTCTCTTTCATGTATTTTCATTTTAAATACCTCTGTTTAAGCCCTCTGGAGAGGGTTAACTCCAGAATGGGCCTGTAGTGCACCAGTAACCCTGAAAGGTTTGTATAGAAAAACTGTAGATAAAATAGACAATAAAATTACATACAGTAAATTTCCATTATTCCCCCTTTCCAGGATAAAAAAGATGTCAGGGTTAGCAGTTTCACTGCACCTTTAGCCATTCCCATAACTACAGAATAAATCCTTTAACACTAGTGTGAAATCGCAAATTGTTCTGTGCTCTTCCTTGAAAAATAAAAACGTAAATTAAAACCAAAAATCAACTCACAAACATTTCTCATTAAATGATAAGAGACACAAGAAAGGCCGGGTGGGGACTGCAGACACACAGCATGCTAAGGAGTTACCAAACAAAGTGCAATGGTTTCTGACTCTGCGGGAGGACGGACGGATGGACGGCTCCCCTTCAGTACCAGCTGGATGCCCCTGGAGAGCTCCGGAGGTACCGTGTGGATCTGCAGCCTTAAAGCTCGAGTTTGAGGTTGGTTTGGCTCCACAGCCCCACGTGCAGCTGCAGCAGCTCTGCACACCTTGGCTACATCTGTGACCGCAGGACAGGGATTCGCCCGCGCAAAGACACGGCCGCTTCCCAAACGTGAAATTTAGTTGCCAAAAGAGGATTTGATGGCTGGTTCTAGAAAACTGCTTGAGCCACAGCTGAAAGATGGACTCAGACCTAAAATCTGTGCACGCCTGGTGTAGTTTCTGTGGGATCGCCTCCTTCTCCTGAACACAACTACAGACACCAACCATCCCTCTCTCCTGCTCCCATCCGAGCAGCCGGACACCCGCAGCCCTTGCTGTCGGCTTTGGCCGGGGTCTGCCATGAGCCCACTAAAGCAGGGCTTGGGCAGAGGGTCACTAAAAAGCAGAAAGTCTCCAGGTTCCCACAGTGAAACAAGTTTATCACCATCCACTGCCTGGTGAGAGGGTCTGTGAGCAGATTTTTTGCTGATATTTCAAACGTGACTATCCAAAGATCAGAGACCAAAAGAAACTCAACAATTCTCATCAGACTAGAAAGCAATTTCTACTGCTCACCAGCAACTCCCTAACCTCCTCTCCCAGGTTCAAAGGATGAACAGGGAGTCACAGCTCCTTTACTCACCCGCTGGGAACTAAACCCTTCATCAAATCACACATTAACGAAGCTCACTGTGTGCAAAAGACTCTGATGCTAAAACAGTTCCACCCTACATAGTGCAGTCAACACATTTTTTAACTTAAATTTGCAGCTTGTTCTTTACAAGTGCTTGGCAGAGAATATTTATATTCTTTTGACACCATATAAATAATATTTATACAGCTTAGACATTTTGAGACATGCATTAGACTTTAGGTAGTACATACTTCTTGATCATATATGCAAATATTACTGTCAATTAAACCGAGCAACCTTATGCTGGACCGTGCCTCGCGCTATCCAGGACGTTTGACGGGGGCTCCGAATCGTCCATGGGCAGGACCAGGCGCGTTCCCCGGATCACGAGTTCATGGTCCCCAAAAGCCAGCTCCCGGTCCAGGGCGTCCTCCGAGCTGTTCCCCACGAAGCGCCGCGACGCGCCGCTGGACGCCACCGAGTCGGTGTTCACCGTGGAGTCCCCGTACGTCAGGCTGATGTCCCCGTCGTTGAGAATGAGGTCGGAGTCATCGTCCTTCAGCTGCTCTTGATTCTGGGGAACAAACAGGAGGGAAGCGCTGTTCAACTCTTCCAGATCGGCCGTTTACCATCGCACGGTGATGGTGACTGAGCAGAGACACAGGCACCGAGTCACAGGCCTCCTGCACCGTGACCAGAACCAGAGGTGGCACACACACATCTCAGAGCCCAGGCGACTCACAGCATGCAGAATTTCTCTGCAGACTGCCTAAAAGGGTTCTCCCAGCTCTCTTCTTTCTGGTGCCATAGCCAGGTACATGGGGAATGCAGCACTGAGTGGCTTTAGCCATACTCATGAGCACAGGAATTGCACTGCTGATCCGTCACAGCCATTTCTGGTTTGTCAGGATGCTGATACTGTGCAGACAGGACAAAACCATTTCTGGCATGGACAGCTGCCACTGCAAGGGGCCCCTGGGCACAGCAATACTGGCTACCTTTGTGGTTGTGAGTGATGCAGCTGAAAGGGCTGCAGGAATGGCTCAGCTGTAAGGCTGGAAGCAAGCAGGGGATAGGGAACTGTGTATCCTCCCAGCTGGGCCTGGGGAAGGACAGCTGTGACAACTTCATTGAGCCAGTCACTGAGGAACCACCATGAACACACCACAAACCCCTTCATGACCTAACAGCAGGCTGAAAAAGCAAAATGCTCATGGGAATTAGCTCATCCATCAGCCCCAATACCTGATTTCCCTCATGCTCCCACCATGATGCTGCAGAGCAGCATCCAAAAGAGAAACATAAAAACACATCAAACCCACAACACTGTGACAGAAAGGACACCAAAGGACTCACCTCGTACGCCTGAGGGCTCGTCAGGCACCGGGCAACAGGCCCACAGCACCCTGGGAGTGTGGTGGTCAGAGGGGGACCACTGTGTGTCAGGAGAGGCTTTAGATAGCTACGGAGAGGGTTAAGGATAAAAGAGGAACGGGGCAGAGTCGGTGAGTCAAGGGCTGGGAGGGCAGCATTGAAGGACTCGGCATTACGAGGAAATCACAGAAAGAAAAGGAACACAAATGTGTGGCAGCACAGAAGTTGTAATGGTGTGCAACAAGAATGCAACCAAACATAGCAGGACACAGTCCTGGTAAGATGCCCAGCAGCACTGCTTGTCCCACCACCCTGTGCCCCTCAGCCTCACATCACTCCTCCACTAATTCACAGCACAGCACCTGGAAGGGACGAGAGGCACAGATCTACCAAGAGGGACTGCAAGTAAGAAAACCCCCATCCCTTCCTGCCCACCTGCCCCTGGGATTAAGGACCCCCAGGATGCCAATCTTGGAGAGCCCAGCTTTGAACAGAACTGCTGCTGCATTCTCACTGACAGAGGGTGGAAACTGTCATTTCTTGCAGCCACAGACACGAGTAGGTGCAAACCAAAACACAGCAATGTCACAGGAAAGCAAACGCTGGTTCCTCTGCTAAGCGGGGAGGAACTCCTGGTCCCAGTGAGAGGTGTCTGGCAGTGGGGTCTGACTCAGCACACACCCACTGCTGCCCAAGGATACTTGTGGTCGAAGTTGTACCACATGCGGAAAAGCCAAGCGCTTTCAGCCTTCGTGCTCCTCCTCTCGCTCTCTGGGACACCCTGTGGGAGAGCAAAACAGTAAAGAGGGGCAGGACAACATGCCACGAGCTGGATCAGGGCCAGGAGACCCCATGGGACACTGGATTATCCCCAGGGGACACAAAGAGACACAGACTTTCCCACTGCCTCTTCAGAAGAAGCCTTTGGCTGTGTGTCTAAGGACGTTCACACCACAACAGGCTGCATTTAGCAGCATTCATCTGCCTCAGGGAGGTGGTATCAAAGCACAGAGTGACCATTTTGCTGCTAGAGCCTTCCAGTGTCTGGCCCCAAGGCTTCAAGTGCCTCAGAGCCAGCAGCTGCACCCAGACATCACATTTAATAGTGACTGACAGATCCAACCTCCATCAGATCTCGCCTGACACTGCTGCATGCAAATAACTGTGTGTTATGGGAACTCCAGGCTTCCTTTTAGTCAGAGAAAAAAATATAAAACTGTTTGGAGGGGACTATGAACTACAATTACATATTTCATAGAAATCTGGCTTACAGATTTATGGCCCTGGGCTGCCTGTCACATTTGATGCTTTCTCTCCAGGGGGTGAACAGCCCAATAAATGGCCCTGAATAAAAGGAATCTCCAAGGTGCAGAATCCACACTGAAACCAAGGAGAGCCACAGCCACAGCACAACCAGGCTGCAGACACGTGAATGAGACAGTTGGAAATACCAGGCAGGAAAATTCCCAGGGCTGTGGAGCTCCAGCATTGATCTCAGTGTGGTCAGTGGTTCCGGGGCTGCCACATAACTATCCACAGGAAAAGGGGTAAGCAGGGGCTGAGGGTAAAAGTGGGGCAGATGCTACATAAAATGAGTCAGTAAATAGTGTTTCTGTACTGCCCTGGACACTGGGATGAGGCAGAGCCTCCATGTCGTGCTCACTTTGGGATTTATTTCAAACCCAGCTAGGGAGAGACTGAATCTATTGCAGCAGCAACATGAACTGACTAAACAGTCCAGCATTGCTTCTGTGCCCTTCTTTCCAGCTGAGTCAAAACAAGGCTCGTGAAAACCAGAGAGCACAGAAAAGCTGTGACTCCCACTGACTGCAAACTCTTTCACAGGGGGAACTAAAACCTCCAGCAGCTGGAAGGAAGCAGAGCACAGACAGGCATTCACAGGGTCAGGATGTGACCAAGCCCTGCCCTGAGGGTGCAGTGCAGGTTCCCCAGCAGAGCACACTCACCACGTTCTCCTGATCCGCGTCCACACCGACCCTGCGAGGAGAGAAAGAGCAGTGTCACACACTGAGGACAAGCAGTGTCACACACTGAGGACAAGCAGTGTCACACACCAAGGACAAGCAGTGTCAGTGTCACACACCGAGGACAAGCAGTGTCACACACTGAGGACAAGCAGTGTCACACACCGAGGACAAGCAGTGTCACACACTGAGGACAAGCAGTGTCACACACCGAGGACAAGCAGTGTCACACACCGAGGACAAGCAGTGTCAGTGTCACACACCAAGGACAAGCAGTGTCACACACTGAGGACAAGCAGTGTCAGTGTCACACACCGAGGACAAGCAGTGTCACACACCAAGGACAAGCAGTGTCACACACTGTGCCAGGCTGGCACGGGGGGAAGGACAATGCCGGGGGTCTGGCCCTGCTCTCAGAAGGCCGAGCAGCCTGAGCTGGGAGCAGGCCGCGGGGGAGGCCGTGCTGAGCCGGGGGAGCCCCGCACTGACCGGATGTTGAGGCAGGAGAGCATGGCCGTGGTGCCCCCGCCGAACACCCACACGGTGAAGAAGACGATGAGCAGGGTGGTGCTGAACATCATCTGCCGCGCGTAGGTGGCCGTGTCCCGGATGGCCAGCGCGAAGGCCATGGCTCCGCGCAGCCCTGCGGGAAGGGAGAGCGCAGCAGCGGCGTCAGCCCCCGGCACAGGCCGTCTCCCCCCATGGCCAGCTCCCCACCTGGGGTTTACATCCTGCTGCCCCTCTGCTGGGACATCCATCCACCCCCAGGGGAGAACAGTGATGGTTTTGTCGCCCCTCTTTCTGAGCCCAGAAAGGCAAACCCTCCTCCTGCCCCATGCCACGTACTTGAAGCAGGACAGGAGGAGCTCATTCCTACATCTCAAACCACTGAGTCCCTTCCTGCCCAGCCTCCCCTCCAGACATTGCCCATAAGAGATTTAGAGCTGAATAAGGAATATTTCCAGGTTCTCAGAGGCAAGGAAGTGCCAATGGGCCACATGGTCAGAGGAAGGATGCAGCACCTACCAGCAAACATCATCATGTGCTGCAAATTCGTTCCAATCTTATTTCTTCTCCCCAAATTCAGTAAAAATGACAATGGGTAAATATTGGCAGCTCTCCCTAGGAAGATGGCAAGCTGTATTTGCACGTGTTAAGGAAATTGCTCTTCCTGTGTCTCCCATCACATCCCACCTGCACACAGAGCCAGTTTCTACTGCCCAAAGGAAACTGGGAGCTGCAGAAACGCCGGTGCTCTGGCTGCAAAGAAAATAATCCAGCCCTGAGTGCTCCAGCACTGTGGGAAGAGCAGGCTACTGCCTCGCTGAAACACAGCACACACTGCAATTCAGGAATATCACACAGAGACAAGCACAAATAAACACAGGTAATGATGAAAGGACATGTTAGACAAGTGAGAGGAGAGGAAAACCACCATTTCCCACAGTACGCTCTCTGCTGCCAGGTCCATTTTGCACCCCAAGAATTATTTGTCTTCTGTGAAGCTCAAGTTATCACAGCTATGACAACCTCTCTGACATTCCCCAGCATGCCACACTACACAGCTGGGTTTGAAGCTTTAAGCCAAGTCTCATTCCCAAAGATTATTCAGCAAAATGAAAGCAGCAGCAGTTGAGAAGGAAAAAAAAAAAAACTAATACTCTTTCTGTTTTCATAGCCTGCGAGATACAAGAATCACCAGCCCCTTCATATTGCTTTTTATCTTTGAAGCTGTATCTTTTAATACCAGCACCCAGATGGCAAAAATAATCTTGGAGCCACTATTCAGCAGAGCCTTGAATAATATGGAAAATGCTTCTAGCTTTTATGTTCTTTCCTGAACATCACAATTTGCATAAGAGACGTATTTCATGATCTCTCTCATGAATGAGCTATTTCATCAGTGAGTTAGCCAGTTCCCACTGAAGAGGAACTGCACAAAATTTCAATATAACAGCCCAAATAGCATTTCTCTGCTCTCCATCCCTTCTGCCCCACGCAACCCCATAAAAGCTGATCAGGGAAATTCAGCTGAGGCTGCTGCAAAACCATGGACCAGCAATGGCAAAAATGTTTTGTTTACCAGTATAAACTTGCATCAGTGCTGACAAAGGGTGAAAATAATTCTGCACATTGAACTGGCTTCCCTGAGATGTGAAAAAAATTCCTTCAAAATTCTTGTTTTTCTGAGACATACCAGGGCCCTCGTTCCCATTAGCATCAGCCTGCAGAACAGGAAATCCTTTCTCATGACATCATTCAGAGGCATCTACTGTAGCTATAACTGTGCTTTTTGACCAAAAAAAGGCTTTTTTTTCAGGGTATAAACCAAGTGCACTAGCAGAGAAAAGAGGAAATAAATGGCTAAACCAGGCAGCCCCCCTTTGCAAAGCCCCTCCTGGTGCCACATGACAAAGCCTGGCATTGGCATCACGGTCACACTGAATGATGAGTCCCTGCAGCAGCTGATTCAGATGCCCACAAGAGGAGAGAACACAGGGAAAAAAAAAAAAAAACCAACAGAAAAGCTGGAAAAAGAATCTCTGTCTTCTTAAAATAACCAGCAAAGGCACCACTACATGGCAGAAATCCCCTTTTAAAAATAAAGCTAGACTGACTGAAAAAAGAACAAGCCCACTCATTTGACTGAAAAACACAAATTGGGAATGAGGCACCTCTCCCTTTCTTTCTGTCTTATAAATTGGGCTCCAAAGGATACGAAGGCCCCCACCACAAAGGTAGGGTTGAAGACATGGTTCTGGAAGGTGAACAGTGCAAGTCCCATGTAGGAGAAGATGAAGTTTTCTGCCAAGAAATTCAGAAGCTCAAACAACTGAAAGAGAAAAACAAATTAAAAGTGAGTTAGATATAATATAGATTTAAGAAGAAAAGCATGTTAGCCCATCTGTCATGCAATAAATACTTCTGCAGAAGCAACCCTAGTGAAATGCAGCTGTAAGAAGACAGATGCACCTAATTCTGGCTAGAGGGAAGGGAAAAAAATTGAATTTGAAATTCAGAGAGGTTGAAGGGGTCTGAGGAATTCTCACCTGCTTAGTTCTGTGTTGGGACTCTGTAGATAAGTTGTTATAGGTATAATGGGCCTGTGTGATCCCACAGAAGAGCACAGCCACCACACCTGGGGAGCAGAGCATCACATTAGACTCCTGGTGAGGAAAAGAGAGCCGAGCTGCACCCCAGGCCTGAAGGGAACTTAATGCAGTAACCCCAGAACCCAGAATCATTAAACTTCTGCAAGCAGAGGGAGAGCCCTGGCTACAGTCGATCCTGAGAGAAGCAAAACTCAGTGGCCCCATCATCCCTGCAGATCTCCACGCCACAGGCAGGGCTGTGCTGGAGCTTGCCTGTAAAGCCACACGCTTCAGCCAGCAGGAACGTGCTCCAGGACATCAAGAAGAACAAGCCAGTCTCCAGCAAGGGGAACTCCCGAAGTTTGGTGAACTTGGTGACGTTGCAGATGGTTAAGGACAATCTGGAGAGACACTGCAGGCTAACAGCATATCAAATACAATTGTGTATCACAGCTACACAGTCTGCCCCTAAAAAGACTATGGCACTGTCCTTCATTCATTTAGGGGAAAAAAAATTAAACATCTGGGTGAAATACAGTGCAGCAAAAAATAAATAAGCTGTTATGCAAACACTTGGAAAAAAAACCAAACAGTGAGAAGGATATTAAAGCTGTCACAACTCCAGTAGCTGCTCCCATTGCAAAAGATCCACTGAATATCCCCAGGAAGATCCCGATGGACTTGAACATCGCTGTGACATCAAACGTGTGGCTGTTGTCACCCGCTGGCTGATACGCAACTATTGAGCTGGAAGAGGAGGGAAAGCACAAGAACAAAACTGCTTAGTCTGGAGGGAGAGGCACCTCACAGTGCTACACAAGCCTTGCAAAGTGCTACAACTGCTGCAAACACCGAGCCTGAGGAACCAGAGAGACACAACACACTGCAATCCCCTGGGATCACAGCGTGCAGTGGCTGCACACCCTCGCTGTCCTGGGGAGTTTGGGATCAGCCACCCCCCTGGGCCTGGATGTGCAGTTACTCCTGGACACCAGAGAGCAGGGGACCAAAGCCTGTGCCTCGTGTGACATGTGCTACTTATGGTGGGATTTGGGGGACTTTGGTACCAGCTCCCTGTAATGCCAGGTGCTGTGGGACCACGAAGCATTCAAGCAGGAAACCTCCATTTCTCCAGTGAGGCAGCTGATGTGAACATCCCCTGGAGAGCTGTAACTGCTCCCGTTCTGCCACATTTAACATGCACTACATTTACTCTGCACTGCTCTGAGCTCCAAAGTGCAATACCACAGGGTAGCCAAGGCAGACAGTGCCATGCACAGCAGCAACACCATTCTCTGCATCCACCAGACCTCAACAGACCTTTGTGGTGAGATGGCAAACAGGTCTGCAGTGCTGATCCCACCTATCAATCTGCTCCCTCCTAACTCCTGATGAGCTGAGCCTTGCATTAGTCATTGTTCTACCTGGAAAGGCTGAGATACAGGGGGGCCCTTATCCAGCTCCTAAATCCCTTTTATCAACTCCTTACATCACTTTCCTTGATGTAAACTTCTTGGAAACATTAACTTCCTAGTTAGCAATCCCTTGGCTCACTCTGTTAAAACTCCTGGATGTGAACTTTACGCATTTGGTGTTTAAACTGCTGAGAACAGACACTTACTGCCTTGCACACACATCTTGAAGCTTTCTCCCCTAACTATACACCAACATTTTTCTGCAACAGAAATTACAAACCTCCCCTTTCCAACACAGGTAATTTCCCTTGCTAAACTTCCCTGCTTTTAATACAGCTCATTTTTCTGCATTGCCTTTTACACTGCAAGCTGCAGATTTCTCCGTGCTTTAATTCCTTTCATCAATTCCATCTTATACTTCTCATTCACTAACACACTCTTATTCTGGGTTTTCCAGTTTCATTTTTTTTTTAATCCAGACTGGTTTCACTTCCCCTTCATAACCAACTCTTTGAATGTTGGTTTTGCATTTTAACCTCTTACAGTTCTCCTTCTGGTTTTGTTTTTTGCTTTGCCAATAAGACACTATTGCCAGCTGCCCTTTATTTCCCCTTTTGCTGCCCATGGGGCTTCCTGTGGTGTTTAATCTCTGCAAATCCTCCCTTTGGAAGAAGCAGGTTGGGATCCTGCAGCTGCATTTACCCCTCTGCTCCCAAACTGCAGCTCTGGCACCTCACTGCCCACCAGCTTTCAGTTCTGGGTTCAATTCCTCTTCATCCTGCAACAAGCTCCTGCTGCCAAGCCACACCAGGCCAAGACAGGAAGAGAAAGGCACAGATCCTGCTCCTTAAGCACGGAACAGACATTTGCCCAGGGCTGAAAGCAGGCAGGAGAGGAGCCTTGGGGCATCCACACTGGGCAAAAGCCCCTGAAGAGCCCAGCTCCACATCCTCCCCTGCCTGCAGTGCTGGGGCAAAATAAAACAACTGAGTGAACTCAGAGCTGCTGCCTTGGTGCAAATTATCCTGTTTTGGGGAAGGGGTGGCCTGAGCCCAGCTCGTGGAGAGAGGAAAGCAGGAAATCAGAGCAACAGCTCCAGAGCTGGCACTGAAGCAGAGCAAGAGGCAGATCACTGTGGGCAGTGCTGTCACCCACACGTGCCGAGATCCACCACGAATTCCATTACTCTGAAGCTGAATCCACCCACTCCCACCCAGAACCTGCCAGCACAGGCTGGAAGACCCCATCCCTTCCTCACTCATGAAACACAATCTGGCTGTGCAGCGTTTCCTCTCACACCAGCAGTGACACATCCAGCAAAAAAAGTCAGAGTGAGCAATACAAAGAGTTCCAGAAACCTCAACAGAAACACTCAATTCAGTAAATACAACACACAGCTCACAGTGTGTTACTTGCTGCCTCCAGTGAAACCCACACAACCAGCACGCTGGAGTGACAAGTATTCTAGAAATATTTTCTCCATTAGCCTTAGCCATATGTTAAGCTGTCACCATTGCAGGTATTATATATTACTGAACAAATTCCCATTATGACAACACAGTGAAAACGCAGGTAAAATATGTCCTGCATGCAAAGGACATAAAATATTAAAGAATATAAAACATTCTTTAGAAAGGCAGCAAGTTTCCCATGTGTTCAGTCAAGGGCATTAACTCCACCTGTAAGAACATTAACTCCTCAAAATGGGGAGAGAAAGCAAACAGCTGCTTCACCAGCTATTTCCACCTAAACAAAAGAGGGGTTTGTGGGTGGGAAGCGATGCAGGTAAGAGCAAAGCCATCAGCAAGGGGTTGCAGTGGGATCTTGTAGCTGAAAAGGAGACTTGGTGCTTTTCCTCTTTCAGAGGGATATAAAAACTTCCCTGTGGATGGGTCAACTGACCACACAAGCAAAACAAAACAATCCATCATGCAGGGGGAAGTTTTAAGGGAAATCCATAATCCCAAGCAGTGGTGAGCAATGAGGACATGCATCAGAATGTCACTGCAGCTTTTTGGGACGCTTAAGATGCTCTTGCAAACACCCATGTTCCTATTTTAGAGGGGCAAGGCCGAGAGGCTCCCCCCAGCTCCTGACATGTAACACACGTAACAATTCTAAATAAAAACAGGAGACACTTACGAAGACAGCACTATGGCAACGGCATCATTGAGGACGCTTTCGCCAAAGAGAAGGGCATACAGCTCAACATCGACCTGGAGTTCATGGAATATGGCAAGGACAGTCACTGACAAATAGAAAAATAAAGAGACATTCAAAAAGGTGCTGTTATTTCGATGTAATCAAAGACTAAATGTCCTTTTCAGAAATCGGCCTTCCTGCACATCTGTGCCACTGCTGCGATGGTGCCAGCGGCCCCCCGTGCTCTCTTTGATAGTCTTCCTTCTGCTCTTTCAGATTTGGATTTGATTCATCATTTCCCTCCTCCTTTTACTAAAACACATCTTGGCCTATTGAATCTTTTGCAGGCAGACAAAAACAAACTCTGCTCTGAGCTTCCCAGGGTCTGAGCTCATGGGCTGGGCCACAGTACCAGGCTGGCATGAGCCACCCAGCTGTAGGGATGCTGTTAGCTCAGAACATCAGGGAGAGCCTTCCTGCACCTGCAGAAGGCCAGAAGGATCAGGCTTGTCCAGGATGATGACTGCTTTTTCTTGCCATTCCTGATACTCTGAGAGAAATCCTTGTATTCAACACATTCTAAGTGCCAGCACAGACACACAACATTTCAGATCTGACTGGAAATAGCCAGGTATCAGCTCAAACCCCACGTGGGGGTTTCTGTGATTTAGGACCACATGGCAGAGATCAGAGTTCCCTCAAGCTCTTCCGTGATCCAGCAGCTCCAAGAAGATAATGGAAAGCAGAAGGTTTTGTATATCAGCCTCACAGAGACGTCACAACACCCAAAGCAAGCAAGATGTAACACATGGTGCATCGGGCACCGCTCAGGCTGAGGGCTGAGCCAGCTCCAAACAACTTCTGTGAGTCTTTTCAAACAGGAACAGGAACTCAGGACACACTGAGGGGGGTTCAACCCATTTATGCACAGGGAAATTCTCCATTTCTACCTGTGAAATCTTCTTGTTCCTATTTCAAGCCCGAAGAAGGGACACGACACTGACAGCTCATCTGCAGCATTTCTAAGCATTAGAGGATTTGCAGCCCTGCTCAGCAAAGCACAGGAGCAAACAGAGGCCTTTTTGTGGCCCTGTGTTTTTACATGAAATGAGAGCATGCAAGTGAACAGCTACCACATACAAGCTATCATGAACCAATTTCAGTTGGACAACATGGACAAGGCATGTTTTTCACAGTTTTGATTTATAAAGTGCATCAGTAAACCAAGGTGTCACTACTCCTCAGTACTGCTCATTAAGGTGTCTCCTTAGTCTAATTTCAATTAGATTAGCCCCAGTCAAAATCCAACCAAACTGGAAGCAGGAGAAAATAGCTAAACTAACTAAAATTATCAACTGAACCCTCCCCACGTTACACATCTTGTTCTGCAACAGCTGCTGGCACAGGGTGGCAGAGAGACAATGCCAAACCCCAGCACAGTCAAGAGAGAGGTTGCCTAGGACTTCACTGCAAACAAGGATTCAGGAAAGCAGAGGTTTGGAAACTGTATTGCACATAACTAAAGAAAATTAAAAGGCACAGAGACAAACCTGACCTCTAAGAATGTCACAAATAAATTAAGCTCCAAAATTCAGAAGGAGGGAACTCACAGGAGTTTCAGACTTTCTTCCCCTCTGCCCCACAACTCAAACCAGGCCAAAAGGTAGGGAAAGCATGTAACACACCTGGGTCAGTGGCTGACACGATGGCCCCAAACAGGAGGCAGTCAGTGAAGTAGAAATCTCCCCCGAGCTGCCCAGTGACTTTCATCAGCGCCACGCAGCCGTACACCACAGAGCTGGGGATCAGAAGAGGCAGTTACACATCTCTGCAATGCATTAAAACAACATTCATATGGGCCTGGTTTCCCTCCATTTACCAGATTAAAGCTATCCAAATGCCAGAACACCAAAGAACTGCATGGGATGCACAGAGCCTGGTGAAACTCCAGGGCCATGATCTTGGAGGTGAATGCTGGACCACACACACCAAAGCACCCTCTGAACTGGAGCACAAACATGGTGCCAGGAGGGAAGTGGGACCAGAACTCCTCCAGGAGCACAACATGCCTAAAGAAAAGCAGCAGCCAGGCTTATGGGGTCACAAGACCACTTTGCAGTGTTGCACATTAACACAGTCCAGTGAAATCACCTTGGACTGACTCTGAATTGCCCAAAACTTTCAGTGAGGAGCAGATAATGCAGATGCTGAGTTGGCTTGAATCCACTGGACTCCAGTGGAGAACACTCTGTGTCAGCCTGTGTGCTACCATCCAGAGTGGGAACCATCCAGCAGCCTCTGCACTGAGGGATAAACAATTTGAAACACATCTGTGCTCACTAGATACCCACCTTTATGATCCTGCCCTCTACTCTTGTGCCCCAAGTTTAGGAAGGCTTATGCTTCCAATAATTTGAAGTTGCTGATTTATCAAGACAATTTTCTCTGAACTGTGAAACTTTCCTTGCCATGAATAACTGTTCTCATGGGATGCTCAGATGCTGAGAGAGCACTTCACAATTAGCAACCACCCTGCCCATGCAGCAGAAGTTTGCACAGTAAATAGTATTATTTGCTGCTGCTGAGCAGCAGTAGCAGAGCCTGTGTGACCTTTCAGGCCTGGGATTAGGAGCTTCAGCTCCAGGCTTAGAACACTTCTCCCAAGCACAGCTCAAATCCCTGTGGAAGAACCAGACCAGCTCCATCTACTCACCCAATCACCAGGCAGGAAATGGCAGTGCCAAGGAAAGCATATGCCAGGATGGATCCCAAGTTTCTGAAGAAGTGCCTCTAGCAGGAGAAAAAAAACCAAAAACTGAATTATATTTTGCTAACAATTTATTTCAAGCCTGCACAGGCACCCACAGTGTCCACAGCAACTTGGACCCAGCTCACACACCATGAGCTGGACAGGCACAGGGTGCCCAGCACAGCCCAGTGCCAGACCAGGAGTTCATGCAGCATTAATAAACATGAATGTACCATGTTCTCACACCTGGGTGTTTAATAAGGTGCTATTCCAAGTCCTGGGAACTGATTTCCTAACCCAGCAGCATTCCTCCTTCCTTCTCCCGCAAGCTAAACTGCATCATTCTCCTCTCCTTCCAAGTCAGCATTTCAGAGAGCTGCTGCTTTCTAAAACCTTCCCACACTCCCATGTGCCTGGAAAGCTGGGGTGGCTGAAATGGCCTGGCTGACCCCAAAAAGCCCTGCTGGAGACAGCTGAAGTCACTGACCCTTCCCGGGGCAGAGGGGCAGACGAGAATGACGGGGGCACTCTCAGCTCTGCTTCCCACAATCCCACATTTGCTGGGTAAAACCATCCCACCCCCGCAGCCTCGGCCTGCTGAGCAAGCATTAAAGCACTTGCAAGTATTAAAAATTCTCTGGAGGCAGAGGAACTAAAAACATCAGCACTGTAAAGGCACGTACCCTTTTCAAGCTGTAGCCTGCATAAAATATAATGGGGGGAAGCAAAATGTTGAAGAATACTTCAGGATCAAAAGTCACCTGTTAAGAAAGAAAGGAAAAAAAACCCAACAGTAAAATGATTTGTTGAAATTTTGCAAGACAAAACACAAGTAAGAAAGTAATATATGGAGGATGCCCTGTACCCCCACCATGGGAATCCTGTTGGGTCAATGCTGAGGATGTGTCTGGGATCTTCTGGAGACAAATCCCAGAGTCTAAACACCTTAAATTAAGATGAGCTAAAACTAGAGTTTCATTACATTGTGTTCAACATATAAATTTCTGCTGATCACAATCACAAGTTAAAAAACCAAAATATAAACACTTAACCTAGCAGATCCAGGACCCGTCCCCATGGAGGGCATGGGAAGCACCGCTCACCTCTCCAGCCACTGCCTCCCTTACCTTCCTCAGCATCTCGTTATCCTGGACGTTGTTGAGCTCCTGGGCACTGATTTCCCCCTTCAGGGTGTACTCATAGAACTTGCCACTGACGTTCACCAGCAGCGTGGCCGGGCTGCTCTGCACCTGGCAGCTCAGGGTGACGTTGTTCACATCGCTGGGGACGTGGATGCCGTAGCGCAGGACCACGCCGACCAGGACACCTGGGGAGGGACACAGCTCTGTGAGACAAACCACAGCAAACCCAGAATGATCCCTCTGAGTATGGGTGCAGCACCAGGATCCTGACCCCCTGCTCAGCTGCTGAGCACAACCACAAGCCAGTAAATGCCCGTGTGAATTGAACCATCCTCGTCACCGTGAGCCAGGCGAATGCTCCGTGCTCATGGGGAGTTTCTAACACAGCCATGGACAAGTCCTGAAGGATCTGAACCACCCAGCAATCAGTCAGACCCTCACTCCAGGGCAGCCAACATCAAGGGCACGCTGGGTTTTTTAAAGGTGAGCAGCTCGCACTGCTGGGCCAGGTGCTGCTCACACGTGCCCAAAATGTGCCCCTTGAAACCTGACATTGATACATTAAACTCTTCATTTTGGCAGGGATTAAAGACGATACCCAGCAACCCCCCTGATCACTCTGAGCCTGGCAAGCATCTTTCCTAAGGTGCTGCAGCACCATACAGCCTCCACCCAGCCCTCCCTGTTTTTATAAAACCACATTTTGAAATACATAAACATATAAACATATAAAACTGTTTCCCAGTCCAGGCCGACCACCCAGGTCTTCTCCTTGCCCCTGCTAAACTCAGATCTGCACCACAAGCAGCAGCCCCAGGGCAGCCCGGTGAGGCAACTCTGCCTCCAGCTCAGCTGCTAAGTAGGGGTATTTTGGAGTTAATTTGCTAGTCAGCAATTTATAAGGTTTTTTTTTTGTTGTTGTTGTCTGAGTCTTGAATCCAGATTCAAGTTGTTGAGTGCTCTCCTGGCAGAATGTTTTGACATCTGCAGGCTGGGGAAGAGGGGTGTCCCACAAGATACCTTTCCACGTAGCCTTCAGCACAAAAGGGTTTGGAAACTCCTTGATTAAGGTGGCCCCGAGCTGCCACAGAAATTCTGGTTCTTAACTCCATTTCTGAACCACACATTTATGAAAAGCTTTCAGACACATGGGAACTAAACACAGACCGCAAGGCTCTGAAGGCTTCTCCATTTGCCTCCCAGGACACTCCTGCTCCTGACTGCTGCCTTAATTAAAGCCTGGCTCTGTGCTTTCCTGCAGGCAGGGCACAACCCTGACGGATGGGAACACCCAACTCTTCCCGTGCCACCACCTCTCAGAGCAGAGCCTGGGCAGGACACTGAGGGGCCACAGCTTGTTCAGCATCTCCTGCAGCCAGCTCCTGATCATCCACCCACTTTTTGACTTCTCCTCCCTTGGCCACAGTTTTTCCAGGACAAGATTTGCCATTTTTCTTGATGGCAAAAAGAAAAGCCCCCATCTCCTGTCTCCGGGTGTGCCACCAGAGCACACACCCAGGCCACAAGCACAGGCAGAGGAGGTGGCTGCACACAAAGTCACCACTGCTGACCTAGAACAGCGCAGCTCAGGGACTGGACAGACCCAAAACCCTGGTCTAATACAGCACTTTGCAGCACAGGTGAGCTAAAAGGCTACAGATGCTTTTAAGCCATGCACCATCAACCAGCTGCTCACCACTCTGGGCTTTATCCTGCATTGAATCACCCCAAGAGTCACAGAACAGCTCCCTCGGGGCACAGCCAGGCACCACCAGCTCCAGCAAGGAGAGTTCAGGGCACATCACACTGTGCAGAGCAGCTGAGGGCTGCTTTTACACCACCATCACTTACAGGGGACACTGCAAGTAATTCTTTAGCTTACTTTTCTGCCAGCCTCTGCTCCTGTGATCTTCCAGTGCTCCAGAAATAAAAGTACAGAATGAAAGCAAGTATGTCAAGCACATCATGATGCTACAACAGGTATTTACAGGAGCATGTGGCAGTGGCTGCAAGGCATCACAGCAGTGGGACAAAACTCCCCATTTTCCTTTCACCCAGAAGATGACAATCCTACAGGTACCAAAGGAACAACCAAAACCCTTCACTGGGACAAAAAGAGTTTCAAAGGGTTATTTACATCTGCTTATGGCTATTAAGGTATACCATGCTTTGCAGCCCTCAAGAACTACCTGGGGTGACTGTTAAAAAGCTTCTTCTTAAAAAAACAAAAAAAAATTATTTCAGGGGTTCATGCAGGAATCAGAAGCCAGCAGCTGCCTGCCCTTGCTCAGATGGAAGGAAACCCACCCAGCAACCCCTTTAACACCCAGGCTAAGCACTGTGAGATGAGACCCCACAGGAGGAAGGAGGGACAGACAGAAGGAGTCACTGCTGTGAATTCAGAAGGGATCCTGAGGCAGGATCACCTCTCCACCCTTAATCCCTGTTCCAAAGCAGTGCTACATCTGATAGCACCCCTGCTCCTCTGCCACCTCCTTATCCAGGCAGCTGTTCCTGGCCCCGTGTGCCAGCCAAGCTCCAGACAGGGCCAAATTCCCACTCTGGCCAAGAATGGGGTAAGGGAAAAGGGACAGATAAACCTACAACATCTGCCGAAGACCCCTCTTTGGGAGCCCCCAAATCATACTTTTTGTCTTGCTCAGTAATAGGCTGCCTGGGAGGCTGCCAGGTGGGGAAAGATACCCACGTGCAAATACACAAATGCAGAAATTGCTCCTGGGCACTGAGTGTGACCCTGCAGCAGCCCTGACACAGAGACACTGCCAGAGTTACCTGCAGGGAAAGCATCCTGCTGCTCTGCTGGACACCAATTATTCCACCAACATTAAATGGCCCCACAGCAGCCCCCCCTGCCCCATGGTGGGTCTGATCAACCCTCCCTATCCAACGATGCTCATGGGAGGCACGTGGGACAAACCTGACGTGGTTTTCCAGGCACCAACCCAGTCCTGAGCTCAGGCTACCTGGACCAAGCCCAGGGGACCCTGCAGGTGCTCCTGGTTCCGACAGGCTCTTAGGAAATGGTTCAGACTCTCCTGGCACTCACAGGGCTGCCCCAGCAGCAACCTGTGAGCCAGTATCGACATGCTTTTGCTGCCAGAAGTTTTACAAAACAGAGTCCTGGGAGGGAGCGGAGCTGAGCAGAGGGAACCCAACACTGAGGAAGCTGCCAGCTGAAAGCTGCAAGGAGCTGAGAAGCTGAAGGCAAAGCCGGCAAATTAATTGAGTTCTTTTATGCAAAGTGCAAGAGATTATTTTCATTGCCATTTCTCCTGACTTCATTAAAAAGAACAAAAGCCCATGGGCTTTTTTTTTTTTTAAGGTGCTGTTGAACATTTCCGAGGTAATGTTTTAAATGAAGACTAATATATTACCAAACCCAGCACTTAACAACAGTGGAAGCAGACAGGATCCCCAGGCGAGCATTAATCTGGACACCAAAAGGAAAGAAAAATGCAACAACTGAAGACATCCTGACAACAAGCAGTTTAGACACACACACAATCCACAGGTCAAGTGGGAACAAGTACAAGGAAACTAAACTTCTAGAGAAGCTCCTGCACATCCACCATCAGACTCTGAGAAGAACTGAAACAAAATTGTTCAATTAATCATCCTAAATGCTGAGCACCTCAGATGTGGGAACCTCATTTTAAACACTGAAATGAAGCTTACAGGCTACTAAGCACCTATTGTCTATCACTGAAATTACTCCAGCCACTGTCCAGCTCTTGAATATCAGCTCTGAGCTGACAGTGTGATGTGCATGACAGAAATCCACCTGGAGCAAGAGCTTATAACTTCCAGTAAAAGACAAGAAAGAAACTGATGTGTTTTGCCAAAAAAGATATATGCGAAAGTTTTGACTTAGTTGTTGTTGGGTTTTTATGAACAGAAAAAGACAAGCTTTTGCAAGTTGTTTCTCTAGTTCAGATTTCAGGGTCTGTTTTGCAGCCCCTTCCACATTTTCAGTGAACTTCCTTGGGGCTAAAAGCATCGCAGGGAGCCAGGGACAGGGATACCTCCTCTCTTCCCTGCAGATTTCAAGTTGTCACAGTAAAAGCATCTCACCATTCGTTGGGATTACACATCTCTTTTCCTATGGCACCTGAGAAGCAAATGCCAAAAGCCTTGACACTGAGGAAAACTTGGGATTTTCTGCATGATCAGACATTACTGCATGATCAGACATTACTGATTTCACCAGCAATTCCCTAAGCACAGTCTGCAGAGGAACAGACAGAAAAGGTGCATTTTATGGATCAGCAGGAGACTGAAACAACCCAGGCTGTGCTCTGAGAATAAAGTGAGCACTCAGGTACGTCAGGGAGAGAGGACAATCAAGAGGAAGAAATGTCCAGGAGAAGAAGAACAAGGTGTGAGAGCATGAAAGGAATAGGAAGTTGCACGTCTGGGGCAGCAGGAGAGGGAAGACCTTCCATGCTGGAAGCATGTCCTCCCACAGCACAGCTCCTGGGGATGGAGGTAACCATCCCACCCTGGGCAGGAGGCCAGAAACATCTGAACCCCCCTGAGCGGTGGCTGGATGGAATGCGAAAATGCAGAGCAGCATTTTGTGCCCCTGAAAAAGCAGAGCAGAATTTCATGCCTGTGCACTGACACAAGTGCCTCCACCCCTTCATTTGGAAGGACACTTCCAATTAACTGAAACTTGGGATCACAAAAGCCAGTGGCCCAAACAGGTCAAGTCACAGCCTTCAGATCAAAGCTTTCTGCTGGGTGGGAGATTCGGCCACGTCTGACTGTGTGGTCACACATCACCCCCAGCCAGCAAGGGCCACACAGAGGACACACACTAACTACAGCACGCTGCAGGAGATGCCTTCTCAGTCCTAAATTCAACAAATCATCCCTAGATACAGATCCACGGCCACGTTAATCATTCCCCAGCACACCTCCCAATCCTACTTTGGCTGAACTCAAAAGTCATGCCAGATAACCCCGGGAGAGCCATACATGGCCCCGTCATACCCTGGGGTTCAGGCCACCTCACGAGGCCCTGTCACCTCAGTAAATCACAGGCAACCATTAAAACCCAAATGTCTACAGCCCCACTGCACTGACCCCCAGCCTTGCTTCACTTCCTGTGGCAATACACAAGGGGCTCCTCTCTCCAAGAGCTCCTGTCACAGTGGGAGGAAAAGGTAGTGGCTTGTGCACACAGGTCCCCAGGCAGCAGGATTGAAGGCTGCTGGCTCTGCAGGCCCCTGAGCGTGGCAAAGCTTGGGAGAATCCCCTAAATGGCCTCTCCACTCTTCTTGGGCAGCTTCTGGAAATCTGGATGCTCTAAACACATCTTGGAAACACAGCCTCTGGCCCCAGCATGTGGGAACACAGAATCACTGAATGGTTTGGATCAGAAGGGGACTTTGATGATCACCCAGCTCCAACTCCCCTGCCACGGGCAGGGACACCTTCCACTAGACCAGGCTGCTCAGAGCCCCATCCAACCCGGGATGCTCCTGAGCAGTGCAACAACTGCTCTGTGCTGCCCCAAGTCCCCACTCTCAACCCTGGAGCAGGGAAGTGGGACCTGCCAGTGCTTGGTGACCTGGTAGCCCATGACCCTTGCCAGCTTCACCCTGTGAGGCCGTCTGGAAAAACCCAACCAGTTCCTCACTGCCAGAGATTTGGGAGTAACTCTGCCTTCGAGAGCTCTCCATATCTACGGTTTGGAAAACAACCAACCCTCTCTCCAGCAACACCCAGATAAGGCTCAGCACAGCAGGACGGGGCTGTGACACAGCACCCACGAGAGGATGTGTCGTGTCCCGCCGCAGCCCCGCAGCCCTTCGCCCACCGAACAAGCCCTGGCGCAGCCCCTCGGCCAGGGGCCACCGGGCACTGACCGGGAGAACGATGCGCTGCTGGTCCCCACTCGTGTGCCCTGGGCAAGCACCCAGCCCCGCAGCCAGCCCTGCGCAGAGCCGGGACCGGCCGGGATGGGGCTCGCGGTGCTCGGGGCAGCTCCCGCACGGGTCCCGCAGGGAAGGGCGGCGCGGGATGCACGCGTGGGGCAGGCACCGCTCACCGTAGATCATGGCCAGCCCGGTCTCGTGGAGGAAGCGAGCGCGGCGGTGCTTGAAGAGCCAGATGGTGAGGATGGTGAGGGTGAGCAGCAGGATGAAAACGAGCAGGTTGGCGCTGTCCTGACGGTGACTCTCCTCCGCCGCCTTCTCGGACACGATCTCCTCCTCCAGCGCCCCGGGACGCGCCGCCGCCGCCTCGGCGCCCGCCGCGCCCCGCGCCCACAGCCCCGCGGCCGCCGCCAGCACCGGCCCCGGCCCCGCCATCGCCCCGGCACCGGCCCGGCCCCGCCGACACCAGGAAGCGGCTCTGGGCGCAGGCGCCGGGGGCGGGAACAGCGCCGGGAGCCCGGATAGGGACGGGCCGGCAGCGAGCGGGGACGGGCCGGCAGCGACGGAGCGGGAGAGGGGCCGCGGGGAGCGGGGCAAGGGGACGGGCGGCGCTGGGGAAGCTCGTAAGGCGGGGTTTGGGAGGGAAAGGGGTGCCGGGGGAGCCGCCACGAAACCTGGGACGAGTCCTTGGGAACGGGATGCGAGGGACGGAGGAGGCGATCCGAGTTCAAAGGGATTTGCAGGAGGAAAGAGAAATGCCCAGACAGACGTGGTGCGGGGTGGTTTAGCGCGGCCACGCACAGCAGCGGGTGTTGTTTGTGCGCAGGGTGCTTTGGAGGGGTGTCCTGGACATCCCCCGGCTCATGGGGAGACGAGGTCCAGGAGGATCCTGGTCGTGCCTTTACACGGTGCCAAGGCATGTGTTCGGTGCCAAGAGCCGCCGTCAGCCCCGAAGTGGGATCAGGGTAAACTTCCCACCTTTTTTTACCAAGAAATAGAGGGGGGATGCGTGGAGCCGGTGGGTCAAGGGTTGCAATAAATGCCAGTGATCAACTTAAAGGTGACTTGTAGGAAACGTCCTCAAAGAATTGCCTTTGTGCCTTGGGGGCACGGAAGACCCAGGATGCTGGGCTGTGTGGGACCCTGGTGTTTCCTTGCTTTGCCCCAAGCCTGGCTCGGCCAGGGGGGTCCCTCCTGCACGTGTTGTGTGCATCCCTTTGCCCCGTTTTTTTCTTGCACCGGTTTCTCAAGCTTTGAGGTTAAACACGTGGAAAGTGGGAATTAACTCGGGCACCACTGGCCCTACGCTCTGTTTTCGGCTGGAAGGGATCCGGCCTGGCCCAGTGGAGGGAAGGGACCTGTTCGGGGGGGGGTCCATGGCCCCTTCTCCCTCAGCCGCCCCCCAGAACCATCCCTGGCTCCGGGGCCCACCCACCCCCGCGCATTTTATCAATGGCCCCGCGTGGGAAAGCGGCGGCCTGGCCCCGCCCCCCGCCGCTGACGCCACGCCTCCCCTGCGCCCCCGCACTCCTGGGGCGCGGCCTGGCCCCGCCCCCTGTGTGACGCCATCATCGCGCGCCGGGGCGCCCTGGCGGCGGCGGGCGGCGATGGCGGCGGGGTCGGTGTGGAAGGGGCTGGTGGGGCTCGGCCTGTTCGCCCTGGCACACGCGGCCTTCTCGGCGGCGCAGCGTGAGTCACCGCCGGGGGGGCGGGCCGGGGCGCCCCGGGGCACCGGCACCCCCGCGCGGCCGACGGGGAGCGCCCGGGGCGGGGGCCGGGCCGGGCCGGCATCATCATCGGCCTCAGCCGCGAGCCCGCCGGCGGGGGCGGCCCTGCCCTTGGGGCCGGGCTGCGGGACAGCCGAGGCTCCGGGAGCAGCGCGGGGCTCGCCCCGTGCGGGCGCCGCGGCGGCCGGGAAGGGAGGGCAAAAGGAAGGGTGGGAAGGGGGAGCTGCCGCCCGCCGGGTCGCGGCTTCAGCCCGGCCTCTGCCGTCCCGGCGCTGCCTCCCTCCGGCCGCCTGCGCTGGGGCCAGCCGCGCTGCGGAGCAGCGGCACCGGGGGCGGCCCGGGGAGGGTCAGGCTGGCGCGTGTTTCTGCAGCCGTTTCTCTGGGGGTTCGTGTTGCCGGGCTGTTTATTTGCGTGCACAGAGTGCTTGATGCGTGCGTGTGTTTCTGTTTTGTAGATCGTTCTTACATGAGGTTGACAGAAAAGGAAGATGAAACGTTGCCCATAGATGTAAGTTTTTGCAGTGTGTGAAAGGTGTAACTGTGGGGTGGTTTAGCCTCTCAATTGCTTCCTTTTAATGTGCTAGGCAAGCATAAAGTAGTTTTTAAGCAGCACTTTCACTGGAGCTGGCACTGTCAAAAAGAACCACACTTTTCATCCCAACTTCCCGAGCATGTTGTAGTTGTCAGTGAAACCAAACCCCAGATCCAGACCTCCCTCTCTTTTAGAGCTACCCTGGAGCATCTTGTCCAGGATTCCCTGCGTGCAGCTCAGAGAGCTTTTGCATCCATCACCTCCTTTGCAGCATCAACATCCTGCACCCTCTGGCTCTGGGTGGCTGACGTGTGTTTATCCAGAGTGGCTGTTTGATCCCAGAGCAACCTGCTTCAGGAAGGGAGCTTTTATTTGCTTTACTTGCTTGCTTTTCAAACCTCTACTTCAGTTATCTGTTCCCTCTCTCCTTCATCAGAAGGGCAGGGAGATCAGGTGCCCAGGAGAGCCAGGCACAGTGCCTGGCCCGGGGCTCCACAGTGTTCCTGGCAGGAATTTGGGTCCTGGAGAGCACAGAACACAGTGTTTGCTCTCAGGCTCTTGCTGAGGAGCCGTGTGAGTCGATTCAGTTGGTGCAACCCAGACCTGTGCTGGGGCAGCTGGAGCTCTGCTGTGCAAATAGGAGAGAATTTTAATTCTCCCGTGCCTCAGTTTCCCCACTGCTGGATTGGCCACCTCTGTTTGCTGTCACTGGGTGAAAAGCACCAGAGATACTGTGTGAAAGCTGAGATGTTTTGGTAAATGTGCAGAACACTGGGTAATGTGTGTGTTGCACTGTGCTCCCTCTGTTGCAGATAGTCCTGCAGACTCTGCTGGCCTTTGCAGTCACCTGCTATGGGATAGCACATATTGCAGGAGAGTTTAAAGACATGGATGCCACTTCAGAACTCAAAAATAAGTATGTTTTATTTCTTCTTTTTGTACGCACCGGTATCTGCTTCTCTGTACAAACTGAAATCACTCATCTTCAGCTCAGTCCTTCAATGCTTGCTGTAGGCAGTCACCCAAGGGGAACAGCCACACTTGCAAAAGCCAGCAATGTCTTCAGTTTTAGGGAGAATTAGGTATCAGGCTAAACTTCTTGCTTTTCCTCATCTGAAATCCTGCTGTGCAGACTTGGTGGAGGAATGAAATGTGCAGGTGGGAAGCAGAGCTCAGGAATCACCACCTGCTGTCATGACATGGTCTCAGACTGCAAGTCTGAGTCACTTGAGTCTCACAGTGTATTCAAGGCAGGACATCTGTAAGACTTTAAGAAAATAAGGGATTTTGGACCGAGATTTTGAAGAGGATAGTTGGTTAGAGCATGCCAGGGTTGTAGGTTCAACTGCTTTATGAGCTGTTCACTTTGGAGTTGGACTCAGTGATCCTTGTGGGTCCCTTCCTTCTCAGAATATTCTGTGATTCTGACAGGAAATTGGATGGGCAGACGTTGCCTCTCTGGCCATTTCCAACACCACAGGGGAGCAGGGGAAGTGAAAGAGCTGACATAATTGTATTTCAGAGTGTTCACCTAAAGCCTTTAGCGTGAGGCTCCCAGGGGGATGGAAAGCTGAGCATCATCAGGGTGTTAACACAAGTGAGAGCTGAACAAAGGCTGGCAGTTGGTGTGTCTGCAGCAGCATCCACGGGCTGGCCCTGAGCTCCAGAAAGGAAGGGGAAGTTGGTGACGTGGACATCTTGTGGTCTTTTTCACAACTGTGTATTTCCTCATTGGTTTAGTTTAGGAAACTTAAAAGCAAGCAAGAGTTTGGATTGAAAACTTGTATTTTTGTGTATAAAATCAATACGCCCCAGCCTGACTGACTGTTCTAAACTCCCGCTCTGAAAGAGTATTAACCTTGGCTTTTTGCATTTATTTTGAAGGACATTTGACACATTAAGGAACCATCCATCTTTTTATGTATTTAATCATCGTGGTAGAGTATTGTTCCAGTCCCCAGACACAGTGAATTCTTCTTCAAACCAAGATGCTTTGTCATCCAGCTCGGCACTGAAATTTCGAAAACTTGAACCTCTGCGCCGCTAAGACTTTTACAGATGATACCAGTAACCCAGGACACTGAGATGTAATATTCAAGCCGGGGATGTAAACACTTTTTTTAATTTCTGGAGCAGTATTTATATTGATCTTCCAGACTTTATAAAATATATATATATATAAATATATATATATAGACTAATGACCTTCTTTGTACACTGTTAATGAGAATGACTGAATTGTGGATTGGCAATGCAGTGTAAATTCTACAGTTATGCTGTGAAACACATCTTCAAAGTTTCAGATATTAAAACGAGTTGCAGCTAACTTAACTTCAGTTAAAACAAAAAGCAAGCTAGTTTTTCCTGCAACTGATGTTCTTTGACAGGAGGGAATGTTTGAGCGTATTTATTTTCTCAGTTTGCTTGCACTACAGTCTATGGATCCCCTCAGAAACGCTGTGTGCACTGCATCACTGAACAGCAGGAAAAGGGGCAGCACCTGATCCTGGAATGCCTGTGGGACACCAGCACAGTGTGGCAGGGGGAGTCAAAGAGATTGCTTTCATTTTTATTTTTTTTATAATGCTGAAAAACAGTTGTGTGAAGGGTTATTCTTTTTTTTTTCCTGGTATCTCACTACCACGTTATTTCCTCGTTGCCCTCCTTTGTTTCATGTGAGTTGCCCCGGGTTGCCTGGGCTGTGGCTGTGCATTGGTGCTGGTGTGGGGGAGGCAGCTCAGCTCATCTGCCACACTCGGCGTTCTCCAGCTGTGAATCGGGGAATGCTGAACGTTGTGTACGTGCTGAACATGGTGTTGGCACCAGGTACAACCTCCAAGTCATCTTCATATTTAAGTATCAGTAAAAAAATGTCCCTTCTGTGAGTGATCCAGGGGTAGGGTCTAGCAGCTTGCTCTGTTTGCTGGCACTAATCCAGGAGAGCAACCCCTTTTCTGCCAACAGAGCCTTCCACCTTGATTTTTCCAGCTGAGCCCCTCGTTGATTTAATATTACTGTCTTGATTTCATGTATTAGAACTGATCATACTGTCCTTAACTCTTACTTATGTCTAAATTCTTATCTCCCCTCAGGGGCTGAATCAATACTAAAATCTCTCTCGGTCTGGTTTTTCACCTCCCTGACACAGCAGAGGGAGGGTAGGTCAAGATACTGGTGGGGCCAGTGAGAATTTGGGCTGGTTGGAGGATGTTTCACTGGCACAGTGGAAACTCAGCCTTTTGTCCTGGCATCTATTGAATTGTGTTTGGTATTTTTTTAAACTGTTAAAAACTGTCAAAGGCAAAAATCTTGGCAAAAATACTGTGTAAACCGAAGTCTCTTTTTCTAGCTCTGCCCGTCCTATGGAGTGGGTGCCCCAGTGCTCGAGCAATATCCGTGGCTGCTCCTCTACAATCACTCTTAAACATCTGGGTTTGATTAGAAAGGGTTACTCTGCCAGCTGAAAGCATCTGAGCTGCAGGATTAGTTCCTGAAGTGTCCTGGTTCTCCTCTTCCTGGTGTCACAAATCAGCTCCCGCCAGCACCAAAGGCCTCGGAAATAGCATTGGGTCATCCCTCCACTGCAGCCAGAGCTGTTCCCTTGGGGAACAGGGCTGCTGCACCGAGGGGAGGCTGAACGTGGGCCAGCTGACCTTGTGGGGCAGAGGAGAGACAGAATTGGCAGAGGGAGGGAGAAGCAGAGCAGGAGCTCAGTAACCACTGTTGTAGACAGGTTCTGCAGCCATGGTTGCACTGAGCCCTTTGCAGAGGGCCTTAGAGCAGAGCTGCTCACACAAAACGTCTGAGAAGCCCCGTTTGTGCTGCTGGAAGGTTACAGGAACCTGCCTGAGGTGCTGCTGGGACAGGGAGGTGCAGAACATCACCTGCTGCTCAGAGCAGGTCCTGCTGGGAGCCCCCTGGGGCTGCCTCAAGGCCCTTCTCGTGAGGAGTAGCCTCACTCTGCAGCAGCAGCGGTTCTATCACAAAGCTGTACAAATTATTTTTTCTTATTGATCTCACAATGTCAAATAAAAACTGATATCCTTAAAGTGTTTGTTTGTTTATTTCTGACCATCCTGCAGCAAATCCCTGTTGAGTGACTATTTAAAAGTGACTGCCCAGCACTGACATGAAGTGATTGCCTTAATTATAGCAGCTCTATGTGAGAGTGCTGTCTGGCCTGGTGTTCATTACTGGGAGATAAGATCAGAAAGGGGGATCAAAATAGCTGCAAGTAGCTGAGTAAAACACTTAGGAGAGAAATATTACCAGCCTGGGGATCTGCTTGCCTTCGAGGCTCCTCGTCATCCTCTCTGGCAGAGCTGACATATTTTCTGTCTTCAGATTAACCACAGTAAAGGCTTTTCTACCATGTGCTAATCTACCCTGCCAGCCCACAGGACAGGCTCCTGCAAGGTCTGGTGTTGCAACAGCCACTGGGGGAAACACTTGGGCTGCTCCCGGGGCTGGCAATAGTTAAAATCCTGGGCTTGAGCAAGATCACTTTTCACTTCTTGCTCTGCTTTTCCACTGGGGGAGGTTGAAAAGTTAGCAAAGCACTGGAGGAGTTTGCTCAACTACAGCATCCATCAGGATTGCACCAGAGAGCGCAGCAGACTCACCCCTCATCTGCTTTCTGTGCTGCTGCAGTTCTGCATCCAGCACAGCACAAGGGGAAAACACCAATAAAGCTGGCATTTGGGAAGGGGCACCTAAACCAGCTCCCAAAGCCACCTCGTGTTTACCTTGCAGCATGGGGTTCTTCACAGATGAGCTTCTCTTCTTCAAAAGCAAAGCAAGAGTTGAGCCAAGAGTTTCTTGAATTAGACTGGAGAGTTTCCAGCCTCGCCCAATGCACATTTACAGCCGTCACATCTTGAATTGCTTTGGCTACAAGCCGTGGTATTTCTACTACATTAAATAGTGAAATAAAAAATATGTGCTGGTAATTTCCATTCATTGCTGAAGTAGCAGGTTTAATCTGCATTAATTTTGCTGGGTTTTGAACTATTGCAGTGAGAGCTCAGTGGGGAATTGCTAAGGAGGGCAGCAGTCACTTACACCCTTGCAGGTGGGGAATGGGGACCACGGTTTGTGTCAGAGATTGGTCACTCGTGCAGCCCTTCCCTGTGAGGCTGGAATGGGAGTGCAGCTGGCAGAAGCACTTATTCTAGAGGTCAGTGAGGGCTGAACTGCAGCACCATGTGTGGAAATCCCCCCTGGTCGCACAGCTGATGTGTCCCCTCTGCGTGTCCCAGACAGCCATCGCTGCAGTCTGGTCCCATGTCCCCACTGCTGCCCCAAGTGGGACACAGCTTTCTCGGGAAAGCTGGCAGCTCATGGCCCTTTCCAGGTGCTCTGGAGCACCCACAGTCCCCCTTGCTGAAGAAAGCAAATGACTGAAAGCAAAAGCTTCAGCAAAAGCTGAAGAAAGGGAATGATTATTAATTTCTAACCCTAAAATGATTTTTGGCTTCCTTATCACTTGCTTCCCATGGTTCAGGTTCTCTCACGCTTCACCACACTGCAGCAGATCTGCCCTTCTCCACCTCTGACACCTTCAGCAAGGGCATTACTGTGGGGACATCCTCCAGCTGGATACAGCCCCCCACCAAGAGTGGCACCATTTCTGCTCCCTTTTGCCACCTGCACCAACAGCAGCAGTTTTGCAGCAGACACTTGGGGAAGGCTGTGGCTCACCCTGCAGCATCCGGGGCCACGGCGCTGCCCCCGGGCTCCCTGTGGGAAGGACCCCAACCAGGCAGGGAAGCTACAGCTCTGCAGTTCCCTGCTGTCCCAGCCATGCTGTGCCAGACTGGCAGGCTGCCTGCAGAGGGGAAGGGCAAAGCAAGGCTATTTTGAATGTTAAACAAGCAGAAAAGACTTTGGTACCAGCTTTCCACAGCCAGCACTAACAGCGAAGGCAAAACACTCCTTGGATTTGGCCTTGAGGTTCACCTTGAAGCCATAATCACCAGGGGCAGAACCCCGGCGGAAATAAATCTGATATTCCGGCAGGTAAAAGCCTTTTAATCAACCCCAGCTTGGTCTCAGTGACACAATGCCATTTCAAAACACTTCGGACTGCGACGAAAGCTACATCCTTAAAATGGCAGCTAATTAATTTTCCTGTCCTGCTAACTTAATCCTTTTTCCAGCCAAGAAAGGCAAATGGGAGTTCACAGAGCAGCAAGGCAGCTGGGAGTCTGGCAGCCTGAGCAGGAACACAAGCCCCAGGGCTCCTTGGCAGGGACCCAGGCTGTGTGGTGTCACAGCTTCCCAGGCCATTTTAATAGGAAGGGAGATGGAAAAAAAATAAATAAAAGGTGACATTTAGATTATCAATAGCTCACCCTATGCCAGTGGTCCTGGGGAACCCACAGCCCCCCATGCAGAGAGATGTGGATGTTTATCCCCAGTTCATACCCCAGTGCTGCCAGGCAGAGCACCCAGCACTGGCAGTGCCCTCCCTGCCCAGACTGCTGCTGGCTGAACCAGTTTCCCCGGGATCTGCCGGAGGGAGGCCGTGCTGCAGGGGCACTTCACTTTGCCTTTCAGAAAAAAAATAATAGAAGGAAAGAAAATATTCCCCTCCTCCCCCAAGGTATTTCTTCTGTGTATTTTAGAGCCAGCCACAAAAGGCCAGTGCTGATGTCCCCAGAGCCAGAATCCCTTGTCCCTGCCCCAGGAGGTCTCTGCTCCAGTGCAGGATGCAGGAGGAGCATCCTCTGTGCACAGCAAAGGCTGAAGCAGAAGTGTACAAAGCAGGACGCAGCCCAAAGCAGTTTTTTGGAGTGGCCAGTTTGGCAGGCAGTCCACAGAGGGCCTCCTGTTCCCCACATCCACACCAAGCTGTCACTGCCTGGGCCATTACTGAAGCTTCCAAGGCACCCACAGGCCTGGGTGAGCCCCCAGTGAGGCACCACCTCCCCAGCACAATGCAAAGCACATGGAGGGGAGAGAAGGGGTCAAATAATGCCCCTTCCTTGCCCAAGGCCACCATGCTGCTCTACAGCCTCCTGTCACACACAGATCTCTGCTGAGGGACCCTGGGGACGGCTGCACCATTTCAAAGTCACCACCATCACTCTGAAGCTGGAGCCAGCTCTTCCTTCCCTACATGTTTAAATAGAGCAGCTTCAGATCACAAAGAAAAATCCACAGCAGAGTGAGGCCCAAGTTCATCTACCATGGGAGGGACCCACATAACCTACAGGATGCACCAGGGCTGGTTAAAAACCCCGGTCTGGTGGTGGTCAAACACGGCCATGGCCATGCTGCTGCCTTGGGCTGCCCTGGGCTGGCAGGGAGGACAACCATGGAAACAGCCTGAGCTGCCTCCCAGCATGGGAGCAGTGGGCAAGGCACTTTCTCCTCTGCCTTTGCTTCTTGTGCTCAGGCAGCAGCTGCAGAGCTTGAAAGGGGCAGACCTGAGGCTCAAACCCCACCACACTCCTGGAGCAGAGCAGCGGGATGCTCCCCAGAGATGAAGTGCAAGTCAAAACAGGAGCAGTGAAATAAGAAGTGAGTCACGACAGATGAGCTCCAGACAGAGCAGAGCACTCCATCAGCACAAAACCCCCTCGCAGGCCCCACGCCAGCCTCGCACTGAGCACAGCACCAACCTCCCAAACTCACCACTGGTCAATCCCTCACAGGAGCTCCCACCTCGTGCCTGAACATCAACAGGGAAAGGTTTCCAACCTCTTTCTGCTTTCCTATCATAGCAAGAGCTGTCCCTTTCATCTCCTTACCTTGACAACCCCTTCTCCCTTCAACAGTGGGTACACCAGGTCCAGGGGCGCAAGGCATACCCTGGGAAGGAGGGCCTGTTGTATCTACATTTGCAGGAATTCAGCTTTGGCCACCTGGAAGCCAGACAAAAACCAGCTTTCAGCTGCCCCATGAGGTCAGAGCCTCCTCAGGGTCCTGATGTGTGAAGAAAAGCCACCACCATCGCTCAAGCTATTATCCAGCAACCTTCCCATCGCAGCCTGGGATGTGACTCACCAACTGCCTTTCCTGGGGGAATTCACAGACAGTTCCCAGGAGTCGCTCTGACCCGGTTTCACCTGCTGGAAGCCGCAGGCACTGCTGCAGCAGCAGCTCGCTGAGAGCCTTCCCAGCTCACCGAGCCCCAGCACGTCCTGCCCACATCCAGCTCCTGGCATTCCTGTTCTCTGACAGAACTCCTGCGGGAGGGTTTGATGGATGTGATACACTTAAAACAGCCTCTTCCAGAGCTCCCGAGTCCCCCACCATCTCCTTTTCCACTAACAATCATTTTGGATAGCAGCTTCTAAGTTCTGTGTGTGCAGAGGGAGGAGCCCTGAACCCACGGACGCCAGCGGAATTTCAAAGTGTGCTTTCACTGAGCTGGGAAAGGAAAGCTGCTGGAGCAGCTCAGGTCAGAAGCCAAACTCTAACAAAGAGGCAGTACCACCACAAATGCCAAAAGGCTGGGGCAGATTCTCTGCAGTTCTCCTACCTTTATTTCTGAGCTCCTGCTTTTTTCCAGCCCCAGAAGCACACTTCCAGCCAAAGGGCAGCACTGCAGCCACCTCTGTGGGGAAGCAGTAGGGAGCCTGTCCTTCCTCCACCTCACGCTGCTCCTATGCCAGACCCAGCTGGCAGGTGGGAGAGCACAGGGAGGAAGGAACCCACTGACATGTACAAGAGCCCAGGAGCCAGTGTGTTGGTTTGTGGTGGGATTGACCACACCAGGGAAATAATTCAAGTGTGCAAGACCAAATTAGGGCACAGATTTTATAATCATCTTTGTCAGTGACACACTCTATGACCTTGGGCAAGTCTCTCCATCCATCTTTAAAGACACTCTCAGAGGAGAGCCACAAGACTTTAATTAGCAGCCCTAAAAGTGCTCAAGATAGCTTGTCTCTCTTCCAAAATAACCAACTGCAGATGAATTGGAACAATCTTATTTTCAAATTCTGCAAGCAACTGGGATCCAGGCTGCTCTCAGATCAGTCACTTCAACAACATAATCAAAGTTAAATGTGCCAGCTGTGCATGAAGGGTTTTAATATGCTGTGCAGACTGGAAAACAGCTCAAAGAATCAATGTTATTTTTCCATGGCTGGGATGTCACTGTCGAACAGCTGCATGATAATCATCTGCAATCAGCAAAATGCCTTTTTTTTAATCACTTTCTAGTCTTGGGGAACAGGGCTCATTTTTATTTCTGTCCTGCTTAGGAAAGAACCCTTTCACTGAGACACCCCCTGCCAAGGGATCAGGCAGCCACTTCAGCAGTGTGCCCTGACCAGACCTGTGGCTGCTCAAACTCCAAATACCCCAACAGCCTCCTCAGCTCCCAAAATTGTGCCCAGACAGGAACTGCTCACACTGCTACCACCACCTCAAGAAACAGTAAGTGCATTTCCACAAACCCAGCAAAGATCAGCTCCACTTGCCTATTGCCACTGATCCAAGACCTGGGAAGGTTCTAGAGCAGTCCCTCCCTGTGGAAAACCTGAGCACAGCCCAGCATCCTTCTCTGCAAGGGCCACCTCTGCACAAGCACATGGGTCACAGCTGCAAGATAAGCAAGGGGAGAAGTCTCCCAAACCCATCCTTTTCAGAAGACTGAACCTCTTTTATATATTCTACATATTAAATACTTACAAATACAATTTAACATTAAAATACACACCTGCTCTGGAGTAAATGACGAGAAACAGGCTGACCACACAAGAAGAGCTTTGCCCTAGCAACTACCAAAATGCTTTCTAACCCTCTCCTCCTGTTCAGCATCCTGCAGGGCTCTAAGTACTTTGTAAATGAGCACACACCATGGGGATCATTCCCAAAAAGCTCTGTCCCTCCTACCAGCTGCTCAGCAGTGGCGAGTGGAGCTCTGGGATACAGCAAATTACCAGAGGTGTCCAATATTTTAAGGGATATTATGCAAGACTGTTTGCATTAGAGGAGTGACAGTGATGGAGATGACAGCAAACATACACAAATGCTGAGGATCCAGCTACTTCCATTGCAGCTGGAGATGGTCCAGGACTAGGAAACAGCCATCAAATTCCCACTGCAGATGTAAAGATAAAACTTCCCCAAGCTCTCCAAAACATCAGATCTCCAGCAAAAATCTGAGGTTTCCATTCCACCACCTTTCCCAGGCCAAACTATTCTTCTCTTCAATAAAAATTGTTTGAGAGCTTCATCCCAAGCTCAAAATCTGAAGAAATATGCAGCTGCTTTGAGCACTTCCCAGCTCTTGCTGAAGGGCAATTTTCCTTACATGGTACCAGCAGTCCCCATTCCTGGCAAAGCCGTGTGGGTGAAGGCATGTGCAGCTCAGTTCTTCCACTGCCTATGGAAACATCCTCCAGCATTTACCAAAAGGTTGTACAAGTCTGTACAACAATTTTAACTCCTTCCGTGGCACATCCATCCCCTGAACTCTGAGTAATCAGCTGCTCAAGGCATCAGATCTGTGCTCCCAGCCCTGGAAAGCACCTTAAGCACTTTAAAAATGAAGGCTCTGACATGGAAGAGGTGAACCTGAACCACCTCCCACAGCACACAAGCAGCACCTGCCTTTTCCACCTACTCTTCCCACAGCCCCTGTCTGCATTTCCAGCTCCATGGACAACCACAGGGCTTCCCTGCCACGCTACTTTAGCCACTACCAAGAGGTAACACCACATCACAGACTGAGAGAAGAAAAACACCAATGCCAAAGCCAAGCCAAGTCTTTCAGTGAAGAAACAACAAGCCAGGTTGCAGCTCAACTGAACGGATTATTTCAGGGAAGTTCAACATTTTTTGTTTGGTCCATCCTCCTTGAAATGATCTAAGGATTCAGATTTAGAATACAGTTTAACAGTTCCTGCAGGCCAGATTTTTGCTAAATCCCAAGGCATTCTTCTTCTCCAGTTTCTTCCTTTTCCACTTAGGATAGACTTCAACTTGTTTTTGCAGACCTGCAAGCAGCAGCTCCTTTTAATTCCAGTGACTAACATCCTTCCTTCAGATCTCTGCCAAGCCTCCTGTCTGCCAGGTCTGAAGTGTCTTTGGCCTTGTTTTCTGCTTAACTAGGTTGCACATTCTCAAGACAAGCACTCTCAAGTCCATTTGCTAAAGGTGTGATGTTGCCATGTTGCTGGTATGAAACACTGTAATTGAGCTTTACAGGTTTTTTTTACTTCTTTCTGTTAGGTAATGCATTTCTTGTATTTTTCCATCAGAAGTTCCTTAGGAGATACTAAAGAACAGACTAAAAGAAATGAAACTCAACAGCCCACACTGCTGGCATTTCAGCCAGGCAGTTTAGAGGAAGAACCAGGAGAAAATTACCAGATGAAAAAAAAACCCAAAAAATTAGGTTTGGGGATTTTTTTTTTTACAGTTTCCTGCAAAGGGAGACATACAATTGCTTGACCACAGCACAGTAACAGCCTCTGCAGCTGCTATTTTGGAAGATGACAATCACTCTCTGATGCTGGTTAAATCTGGGCAAGAACACACGTGCCCACCATAAATGCACTGCACCCCCAAACTGGAACAGCAGCACCCAACAGACACCTGCCACAGTGACCAGCCTGGGAGCCTAGGAAAAACCCTTGATGTCTACAAGGGAAAAAATAAAGGTAACAAGCACTGAGGAGGCCTAGTTAAGAGAGGGTCAGAAAACCCTCAGATGCAGCAGAACTCACACAGGTATCCAGACTCCAAAGCACCTCACAACCCTTCCAACCCAAGGAAGGCAAGTGCTAAATTTGTTAATTAGATTGTTACACAATGCTCCTTACAGGAAACATAGAGCCATATTTTTTCCCTGCTTCCCAACATTCAACTGTGCCATGTTATTTCAACCTTACATATAAACAAGGGCTCAAAAATCTAAGTTTGAGCAAAGCACAAATGGCTTCCAATTCCAGGATGCATCAGTGGACCCACCCTCTCTCCTGAGCCCTTGCTGAGGGACACTCCTGCAGCGAGAGGCTCACCTGTCACAGAGGTCACAGCCCTGGTGACACAGCTCTTGCTTATAGACCAAAGGTCTGTACCAGCAAAGGCAAGGCCTGACACCAGCATGGCTCTCCTGGCTGTCCCTGAAGTGCCAGCACAGCTTGGGACTGTATTTGTTCAAGGCATGTCCCACCCACATCCAGCACTGGGGTCTGGCTCACAAGGAATTCTCTCCATTAAGAATCTTCTTAAACCAGTTGTGGAGCATTTTCTGCCTCCTAAATGAGCAATTTCCATGTGGAATTCAGGGCTGTGTGTGCTCTTCATCAACTGGTGTTGCTCCTTTTTCTTCATCTCTGCACTGACACAACCCCTGAAGACATCTTCCTTCCTTCCTTCTTATGAAGACTCATGTCCAGTTCACCATATGGTTTCTGCTGCTCAAATATTCTAACCCAAATTCAACCTATTCAGATAAAACAATGGTGAGGTAGGGGGAAATTCCCACTGCTTGCACTTGAATATTTTGTCATTTCTGAGGTGCAAGATTCCAAACGAGTGCATGGAAGTTACCAGCTGCCTGCAGCTGATTTGGCAGCCAACTGCATCCCACCAAAAGAGCAGATTTACACACTACCAAGATCACTAGTTAAAAATATGGCCCCTGCTGAGACACACAATGATCAAGTGAGTGTCTCTGGAATCAGTGATGAAAATTAAACAGCCAATAACTATATGGAAGAAAGCTGTCTCCTCTTGCCACCTACTACTTCAAGAATAGCACATTACATGCAACTTGATGCATTTAACCAGGCTGTTTTACAACGAGGTATGCACAGTATATCTCACCCTCCATAAATAAAATCCCTTAGAAGAGTCCAACACTTGGCATGGGATGTCCAACACAGTGACAAACAGCTGCCATCTGAAATTTGAAGGAGTAAATCCCCCTTTGTATCATTTCAAGGTATTTGTGGGGTTTTAAAACAGATATTCAATTTTATTCATCTGCACAGATGAATAAAAGTTACTTCTAAGAATCAGGGCACATTTACAGTAATGCCTTCTCCTATGGCACTTCATTCATATACACTGTGACAGAGATTCGTTGTTGCTGTATTTCATTTCCTTCTTGAATTTCATTTCCTTCTTGCATTTCACTGGTGTCATTCCAATGGTCAAACTGCATCTTCAAGGAAACCAAGGCCACTGCTTCAGAGCGGATGGAAAAGAAGTCTCACAGGCTGGCTTGTACTAAAAATACCAGCAGGAACAGAGAAGCACAGGCTCACCACGAGAATCTGTTTCCCTGCCTGCCAGTGCACTGGAATCCCTGGGATATTTCCCATACGAGGCCAAGAGCACAAGTCAGCATGAGCACAACTTTAACCTGTCTTTTAAAGAAAGCTGTTAGAGGATCAGAGGAGGTTATGAGCAAACAACTGAAAATACACACTCGTCTCAAGAGCCACTTCATACTGGCACATTTCTGGTACTGCTTTAGAGAGGAAAAAAAAAAATTATACACAGGTGGCTTCAGTCTTCTTTGTATGTTCTGTCATATATGGAACTGCCTTTGGACAAAATAGTTAAGAGGAACAGAGGAGAGGATACCAGCTCAGGTAACCAAGAGTTTGGTAAACTGGAACTTACAGCCCTCAAAACTGAGTAAAAATGTGCACCCCAGAGGCCAAGCTGAGTGACACCTGGGCAGCTGCTCCAGGGTACAAACACATTCTGCAGCTAACACCACAAGCTGTGTTTGAGGATGTGAAAGACCAGGTTCAGCTGGTTTTACAAAAATATCCTCAGTCTGCTGGTAACAGACAACTGGAGGAACTCAGTGCTGCCCGCTACAGACTCCTCAGATTAGCACTTCTTAAAAATTAATAAAATGGTTTATTTTATATATACATATGTTCCAAAAAATTTATACAGTTAAAATATCAAATTAGTGATCTGGTAACAATACTGTTCAAAATAATCTCTTTTGTATGAACATTAAAATACACGTTTTTAAAAGCGTTTCCTTTTAGTGCTTCCAAAGCACAGCGTGTGCCAAGGCCACCTGAAGAATCTCCGTCCTCCTCACAGGATGAAAGAGAACTGAAGTCGGGGACCTGGGAAGCCTCAGGTGCACTTTCATAATGTCTGCAGACAAAACAGAAGAGAGTCTGAGGTAGATTGTTTAGTGACCATCAGGTGGTAACAGTCACAGGGCTGTCTTTAGCTTTCATTAACACAATAGCAGTTTCTTTACTCTCAATCTACACTGAATCTCAAGTTTAAAGGCATGGCTAGCAGTTCTTGGGAACAAGACCCTTGTCTCTGTGGTGGCAACATGCAATTTTACCAGTGCAGGTGTTTCTGGGAGGGTTTTTTTGGGAACACACGGGCTCTCTCCACGATGCAGACAGTGTGTGCATTTGACAGTGCCCCATTTTAGTGCAACCTGCTGCCTATAGCACGTAAATGTCTAATGACAGCGTTCAAATGAGTAAATTCTCATCACCTGCAGGAGGGGCAGCAATGGTTATTTTCTTCCGCCTGTTGAGCAAAGAGCACCCTCCACAGGAAAAAGCCACACCTTTCATAGCAAATCCTTAAGGTTATAGCCCAGCTTCTGCCGAATCAGGCTCTGAAAGTTAAAGCTCCACTGCTTCTTCTCAGACTGTGACAGTAAAATCACTTGACTGCCAAGATGGTGAGGGCAGCAGCTACGTCCTCTTCCACTCTTCTGTGGCACAGCAAACTCGTTCCTGGTCCGCATTCGTCTGGCCGGTACATCATTATCTACTGTTGACATGATTAACTCTGTTGGGTGGGCTGGTGAAATCTAGTTCCTCTAGTATTCTCTCTAAGTGTTGTATTAAGACCCGTTTTTTAAACCTACAGAAGAGAGGGAGAACAATATAAATTTCTTCTTCCAAAAATACAGTTGAACAACTCAAAGAGTATTCAGCCATGACAAATTGTATTACCAGAGGCTCTCTGTTTCCAGTAGGGAAGAGCTTGTTTTATTTCTGGCATTTGAACGGCTAGAAAATTTAATTTAATACATCTGCCCCTGCTCAACCCACTTGTATTTTGAGTTGGTCTTCAAGAACAACCTGTTATCTCTCTAATTCATATTTAAACTTTAAGTGAAGACCATTTACTACAAAAAATGTAACATTAGTTTGACCACTAAAACAATTATAATTTAAATATGTCAAAACAGAAAATCAGAAACTCTTACTGATAAAGTTTATTATTTACTACGAAGATCTAAATTAATATTCAATTTATGACTCTGAGGCATTTATATCTATACAAACCTTGCTGCTTCCTTGATAGCAAATTCAATGAAATACTTCTGAATTTCCATGGGTCCTTGCACCTCCTCAAGAAGAGAAAATATTTTTTCATAATCTAAAAAAGAGATAAAAATTCAACCATGTATTAAAAATGAATGTTGCAGATGCAATTTCAGAAAAGCTCAAGAGCCAAAAATCAAAAAAAAGCTCAGTTTCATGTATCTCTGCATGATAAAACACATAAGACAAGAAAAACACCTGCACTAGCTTTAAGAGCAGAACACAGGTGATGGAATAATTTAAAGGAATACTGATGATCTGGGAATTCAAATGTGGCACTAAAGATTAAGGTTCTCTTTAAAAAGCAGCAGGTAGGAATATTTATCATCAGAAAATGCAGGCTGGTAGAGAGAAGCCTCCCATTTCCATGATCACAGTTAACATGCACAGGGCCACTAAACCCTGATCTGGCCTGCAGCCATCATTTCTGAAAGCAGAGGTTGCCATTACATCTCTTGAAAGACAAATTATCAACCCTTAGTGTGAGCACAACACGGCTGTCCCATTGGTACAAGGTAAATATGTCCACTGCAAAAGAATAAACTGGACATACTGAATTGGAAACAAATTTAATATCAGCACTGTTTCACTATTCCCCATAATTGACCCCTGTATGAATACATTTATGGTGCTGTGACCAGGAGTCTGCTCAGAGGGATGCAGAGGGAGCATAAATGGTCAGACCTCTGAACAGATTACATATTCAAGCCACGACAATTTAGCTTCTTTCTCTGATGACTGCTTGAATTCTGCAGCAAGACAGGTGACTCACACTGAATACAGTTTTAATCTGCATCACATTTACTAGGCATGAATTTGGTATAAAACTGGATGAGCCCCCTTTGCAGACTGTCAGTCTTCAGTTCTTAAGAGTTTGTAGCTTTTAGTGTTTCATCACTAATTAGTCTCACAAAATTTAAAAAAAAAAAAAATCACTCTGCTATAAACTGTTACTATTCCCTTCGAAGCATATTCCAAGATGCACACCCTTACAGAGATGTGCCTTTGCCCTGCAAAAGGGAGTTTTTTGATGGACACAGAGCAACAAGTACACTTTCTGTATACACAGGAGCAGTGCAGCCTAAAGCAGAGTATTCTCTGCTCATTAGATCACTGGTAACAAAACCAAAACCTCTGAAAGGTGCTGCTTTCATAGGGCACCTCTTACACCAGTTAACCTGTCTTCCAGGGCAAATAGGGTGACTTGGCACTCAACCTCCCAAGCACAAGTCTAAACTTCAACTCAGTATTTCCTCCCTTTTTGCCCCTCCATTGCTCATTTATGAGCAACCAGAAATTGCTCAAAATCTCAAGTTGTGTGTATATTGAAAACAGCTCCTTCCTTCCAGGAAAAGTCTTCTCTCTCGTACCACATATAATATATACTACTAAAATAAAGAAACCCAAATAACTTACTTCTTCCAGGTTTGCGAACCTCTTTCATCACTTTAATTTTGATGTCAGCATTGCTTCCCTCCAACATGGTAGGTGTAATTTTAAAGGAATTTGGCACCGATTCAGAAGTAGACTCCATGGCCCGCTTTTGGTCATCTCCACTCACACTGTAATTCAGAGGCCCTCGAACAAGTGCGTTGGTACCAGGTTTGTGATCCAAGCCATCTTCACTTAAACAATTGAATTCAACGGGTAAGGAGTCTAAGTCGTTGGGTAACATCTCATCCTCTCCCACAGCAGCTGGAACCACAGGAGCCATTTGCACAGGTAAGCCATCAATTTGCTTCTCCACTGACTGACAATTTTCTGCTTTCTTCTCTCCATTGCCATCCTGGACAACACTGTTATTGGTATCTATAAGTGAAAAATACATATCTTACTGATGCATAAGTGCAGCATCAAAAGAACCAAACAGAAGCAGTTCTGTATCCTTTTTGCATGAAGTGCTGTGTAGCAATCTGACAGCACTGGAAAACACTCCAATACTTTTGCTCAACTGTGGATGTGATCAAGGGAATATTTCCCCTTTGGACTGTTACATCTCCTATCACTATTGTGAAGTCACCATCTGTATTCCTAGTGCAATGTCACGACTCCTAAGTAAACTTATATCTTCCTTCTCTTCCCCAAACCCAGCTAACAGAGTTTTCTTCTGACTCCATTTGATGCAATAGGTGGGTATGAAAATTCCTATTTGTGGGAAACGAAACAACTTCTTTGCCACAGAATACACGAAGAAAAACTAAAAGCTGATCTGAGATACCTTCTATCTCCAAGCAGCTTTTTGATTTCAGATTTCATTAGCTGTAGCAGCAGCCTGTTCATCTAAGCCAACAAAAGAAACCCACTCCTACATACCAGCAAAGCACAGACGCGCTGGCAGAACCTTTTCCCTTCCTCCCCTGATCCCCCCCCACCAGCCGAGCTGCTGCACCACAGCTCAGTGTACCTTTATTTGCTGGGACCCCCTTGAGGCTCAGGTAGGAGGGGGAGCCAGGAGCAGCGGGTGGCCCCTTGCCGCCCACGTGGTTGGTGACGACGGGCGGTGACTGCGGCCGCCGCAGCAGGGGGGACATGCTGCGCCGCCGCTTCAGCGACGCCGGCGTGTTCGGCTCCCCGGGACGCTTGATCTTGTTCTGGGGCCCAGCCACAAACTCGTCGGCTTCATCTATCATCATACCCTGAAAAAGAAGTAATGAATTCAGTAGCAGTACAAACCAGCAACTGTTTCACCAATCCCCTGATGCGTGGAGTCCCTCTGCGTTCAGACTCAAGAGGCTTTCAGAACGCTTGACAGCTCTCAGAACAGAGATAACCAACCCAGAGATACCCAGAGAGAGCCCAGTCCCACTCTGTAAAGCAGAGTCTTGGACCACATGGGAAACATCCCTCCTTTCCACAGGTTAGCAATATATTGTAGTTGTGGGGGAGAAATTCTATGCACAAATTATTTCAAGTTGCATTAAATATGAAGGCACAGCAGGCAGCAAGACCCCTCCTACCTTCTTGTCCTGTTTAAATGGATTGCCAAATGTATGGAGTCTTTTTGGTTGATCTGGGTCAATTTCCCGAAGAGGTGAAGGCATCATTTTCAGGTATTCCTGGTAATTTCCCATCTGAGCAACAGGAACACTATGAAGGCAGTCTGCAACAGAAACGAGATCTTAATTTAATCTTAAAATTAAGGCAATACAAACTTCACACCTCAATTTCAAGAGTTAGCATTTAAGAACTAGAACTGATTATTTCTTTTGACTAGAGAGAATGAGCTGAAGACTACAATTGTGGAAATAAGCCTGGCAAAAGCTGAGCTTAATTGGCAGAAGAATAAAAAATAAGAAAGTTTAATTTCTATGTCAGCAACTGCATCTTTAGACCACCAGCACCTCACAAAAAACAAAGAGAGCTCCTCTCTGCCTTAAGCCCCCATCACTTTATAACGCATGTCTACTGAACCCTGGTGAATGTGAACGCTCTCCCATGGAACTTATTTTTAAATTTCAAAGCCGGCATGACATCTTGCATGACAGAAGGCAAAGATTTCCTTCCTTCCCCTTCAGAGTCAAGAAAAGGACACTGTCTGACTCAGCAAGATAAGCAATGCCCACCTCTGCTCCCACACCAGAAACCACTACCATAAGGAAATAACAAAAATAGCTGTATTTTCTTCAAACTATTAATGAAGAATTGCAATTCCTTACCTTCATCCTGCCCCAAGATAAGCCTGTGTGTTTTCAGAAGATTGGTTCTCATTCTAGTTAGCTGGTCTAGAAGACTGCGACGGGGAATATCATATGCATTTCTGAATGCCTGTGGCTTCAAATCCTAGTTTTATAACAAAATAAGTAACTTTCAGTTAATCCATCCGTTCTCATGCACAGATAAATTCCACTAAGAACTGTAATAACATTAACTTTTAAAAAATACACTTAAGCAACTTCAGAGCTTCATAACTGGATACAAGCAGCTCAGTGCCTGTCTTTTCAACATGACCTTATTCAGCATTAGTGCTTTCAGCTCCATTAAGAGAACACACATTAATTTGTGGATGAACAATAGCTGTCTTTTGCAGAGACTGGCACTTAAAACACAGTAATTTTCATTTACTACCATGAGGTTTTCAAACCGTGTCCCAAAATCAAGTGCAAAAAAATTGCATTTATTCTTCTCTCTCTTTATGTCTATGCTGTACTCATCACAGTTCAGCAAAGGTACTTCCTTCTATACTAAGTCCATAAAAATTACCCATATAAAACAGATGAGATTAACTACTTAGTCACACAAGATCACAGTGCTGTTTACCTTGTTTAAAAGTCCTATGTGGAATCCAGCAAATTCTTTAACATTCATTTCCGACAGTCTCAGAGGAGATTCCCCAGTGATCCCTTGCAGCAGTTGTTTAAAATCCCTACTGTGTACCAAGGAGAGGCCACTGGAGTGATTTTTCACTTTTATTCCAATTTCTTGTGGAACTTTCTTACCCACTGAACCTATTATCCGTTCCGACTCTATTTTTGTCTAAAATGGAATCACATCATGAGTTAAAGAATCAGCAGGCATTGCACATTTCCAGTACAAAACACACAGTACATTAGCAGAATAAAACTACAATTTTAGTTCCCTACTACCTACCCAGGGATACATTGGATTACATAGATTAGATCTCAAGCATAAAGAAATCCTAATGTGCTAACATATGGAAAAATATTTAGCCAGTGTATCTAAATTTATATGCCAGTAGGAGGTCTGTGAATATTCCCTGATTTTGCTGCAAGTCTGTGACTCTGTTGTGTCCCTGAAGAACCATCTTTAATGGGAAAGAAAAAACAAAATGGAAGGCAGGATGCCTTAGGTTACAGTAAAGTTGCATTTACAACAATAGTATTACTCAGATATAGTAATATAATTTCAGTTTATTTTTGAAGCAACCTATGAACTAAGTTTTGCCCTGTATGTTTGTAACAATATAAGGGAGAAAAGTTGCAAAAGAAACCTGTTTTATGAGTACATTTCTAAAAATGCATCACTTCTCCAATTAGCACAGATTTCTTATTACAGCTACAGAGAATTTTACTGTATTAACTTCTAACTGTATTCAGAGTTAAGGTTTTTTTACCCACTAGCAATACCGCCAAAGAAAAAAAACACCCAACCAACCAAACCCCCAAAACCCACTGTGATTGCAAGCCACTTCCCCCAGATCTCCTCCTCTGCACAGTTTGCTTCATTATCTGTGGGAAATTGAATTTAAGGACAGCAGGAGCACAGCAGAATTCTGGAATTGCCTGTGCCTATAGAGGAGCTGATAATGCATTCCACACATTCAAACTGTTCCATGTGCTGAGAACGTCTGTGAGAGCCACAGCAGCCATCTCGAGTCATTCCAACTCCACAGTGCAGATAAATCATAGGAATTTGCATGTCATTAGATTACCAAAATACCACAGGAAGTTTTATCTCTAGTAGATGCTCAGTCATTCAGAGGCTCTGGGATGTATTTTGTGCATTCTTTAAGGCGGAGGATTTTTGCTTTGTAATTTTAAAGGCTGCACTGCTTCCCCACTGCCTTCTAGATATTGAACTGCAGTTTTAGGAGCTCCTCATGCTAAAGAGGAAGAACTTCCAGGCCCTTACACCTGGAATGGCAGTCTTGGCAAAGAGAAAAAGATATGAAAGACTATTTCCCACCAGGTCACACTTAACACATAGAAAGACTTTGACCTGAAGGAAACAGGAAGCTCAGATATAAAGGTCAAACTGTAATTTTACTCCCCACAGACAAGAACATACTTTTTTTTTTTTTTTTTTTTTTTTTTTTTTTAAATATACATTGCCAAAGGACACATGGAAATAAACGTGAGACTGAAAACAAGCCTCTGACATCAGCTGTGAAGAACAATGGCAAGAGCAGGCATAAATCAAATTAATGATTATCTTTGTAGTTTAAAATCTAACAAATATTTAAAGTATAGCTGAAGAGGTTTCATTTGCATTCCTCTCCACCACTTACAGAAGGCACAATCACTGGCTACAGAACCATACTGAATTCATCCATATTTGCAGTGGAAATGCTCACCAATCTTCAATTATAATATATGCTGCACACCCATATGAACTCCCCCACAGGGATTAACTGCTTTATAATGAGATTACCACAAACTAAATAATCAACGCACTTCTAATTGCAAAGGTTTCATCAATACTACCTGTTGGCTGAGTTTTTTAAGGTAAGAGATAACACTGTAACTAAGTCCACAATCTAAATTATCTGATATCAGATTTGGAGCTCCCATCATCCTTAGGGCTTTCTTTAATGGCTATAAGGAAAACAAAATACACAATAGTAAGAGAATAAGTATTTAAAAAAAGAAATTTATAAGCTCAATCATAGGAAGCTAAGGCACATAGATTAGTGCTCTAGCTTTTCCACTTTTGGCCACTAAAATTCAAGTCTATTCAGATAACATGTGACATGAGTTTGGTGTCTAACTAGCTCACAATGGACATTATGCCACATCACCAAGACACCACACAGTGTGGTGCCACTGGCAATTTCCACTCAAAGGCTCAGGTCCAGAATAGCCGGGATGATGCAAGTCCATATTGAGGTGCATTGTCCAAGCTACACGTAAAAGGTGACACAGTGCCTCCCTCCACCCTTTATTTGGCCCAGTCAATATCAGCTTCCCAAGTTGTAGCACTTCACCCACATTAACAAACAACCTAATCTGCATTTTCCTTATCCAGTTACAAAAATAATGCCAAATTTGGTTTCTCTGAATGTTCTGAAGTACTTTTGATCAAAATTAATTTAATATTTAATAATCAGAAAAGACATTTTATTAAACACTTAAGATATTAACACAGCTATTATTTCTCCTCAGTATTTCTACAATTCTTTTAATGCTTAAAAATGTTTGCTCTAATCTACATACCTCTGAAAGGCAGAATGTTAACTATCTAAAATGCCATCATAATTATGTAAAAAAACTTTACTAGGAAGAGGTATGATGCAAAGGACTCTGGTCACACCAGCCATTATACCCCGGAGGATGAGATGAGAAGAGGAACATACCAGTAAGTAGTAAGGAGGCATTGTTTTTAAGTAGTTGTCAAAAGCCTGTCGCCACTTCAGATTTGGTTTAAGTTTGTGAACCTTAAACAAGTCATCTGCAACAAGGAAAACAACAAAAGAAGGTGTCATTTATACAGTCCCAGACCTTTAGCTTTGTCCAAAACCACAGGTGCCAGGTTTCCCCCCGTTTTCTCCCCCCACCCATCTCCCAATGGGGCTTCCCCCCAAAAACTGCTCTTAACCTGAGGTGTGAAGGATTGGGAATCCCCACTCCTAGCTGCAGTAGGCAATCCAGAGCAAGTCCCCATTGCAACCAAACTTACAAGGTACACCAGACTTAAACACTGCACACAACTACCAGAGCACGGAAGGTGCAACAATCCACCTGTTTCACCTCCCTTGCCTCTCTCTTGTACATCAGGGAGTCCCTGTATCTGATTAAATCAAACAACATTAATTTGATTCCATTTCCATTTTCAAACCAGCTTTCTTCTGTTCAACCTGTATGATGAATTCTGGTCTCCAGTAAAAATATTCTTTGGCATTAAAGGGAAATAAAACAAGTCCAATCAGAGAATCCTTCTGGACGGCTTTGCTGGACTTGCTGCCAACAGCAGCAGCTACACCCGGCAGATAAGGGGTTACCTCCAGCCACATCACCTGCCTCATGCCAGGGCAGCAAAGTCTCCCACAGGTACAGACAAGAGAGAGAAATTAGCTACAAAAACTGCTGTCCTTTAAGAGAGGGGCAACCAGACATTTCTTTCCTTTGGGTAGCGATTTAGAAGCACATGGCTCACTCCAGGTGTGCACCTGGCTGTTCAGGAGAAGCGTGGGCCTATTTGCTGTGCACACTGAACTGTGCCTGTGGTCTCTATGCCAAACACAGCATCCTGCAATTTACCATGTGCAATTATGAATTATCCACTGAAATAAAGGTTCTTCTTAGTACGATTGTAGCACGTGGCAAAGTGAGGCTAATGGAAGGATATGCAGGTCTGAAGAAAGGGGATGTCCAAAAATTAACTGGGGAGAGCTGCAGGAGACAGAGATGCACAGAAGAGGGTGTGCAAAAGACAGATGTAGCAAGGAAATAGTTTTCTCCACATTGAGTTTTCAGGAAGATGTATTAGGAGAAGAAAATTTGACTTGCACGGTATTCTGCACAAATTGAACAGATGTTATGATACTACTTCCCAAATTCTCATAGACAAACCACACTCAATTACAGGTATTTTCCAATCTAAATGAGTTCTGGATTACATATAAAAAACATACTACAGATGCTACTTCTTCTCTTCCCTGGCCTGACGAAAGTGGGCTGGAGTTGGAGAGGACAAATCAAAATTCCATTTAAAATCTCAATATACCTGCAAGCTTAGCACTATTATCCAAAAGAACCTGGGGTGATATCATGACATATGACAAAAAATAACATCCATTCTTATTTCACAGATCTATTTCCTTTTTGCAGCAAAACACAAGTTAAACTCCTCCCCTCTCAAAATTCAACATAAAAAAAAAAACACCTTAAAAAGCAAGATTGTCAGTATTATAGTACGCCCTAATATTTTACAGTCTATGAGTACAGCTTGAACCTTAAATCAGCACTTGATTAATGTCTCACTTGCTGCACTGTGAGGCTCTCCCAGTAAGAGCACACAGGCACTGTGACATGGCACAGGCACTCCTCAGCTCAGCCACCTGGGCTCCCAATCCACAGCACACTTCTACTCCCAGACATCAAATGCAAAAGCACCTCCCTGATATCTGCTATCCCAGGAAAAAAGTCCCAAACCTATGCAGAACTTCGGCTTCTTAAAATCAGCCTCCCCATAGCACAAAATCACTGCAGGAACTGCCACCTTCTCAAAAGGGTAGTAAACACAGCCACAAGTTTCAAAGAGAACTTCACCATCAGCATCTTACCTGCCTCTGCCTTGAGAGTTTGAGACACACACTGTCAAGCAGATTGCAACACAGGCACCTGAAAGGCACTTTTTCCCCTGTGCCCTGGGCTGCACATGATGATTTATACAAATAAGCAAACTAAAAATCATCTAGTTAACTATGTCTTTCACAGATTAAATCCCAAACTTTTGCAGATAAAAATCAGAAAGTACTGAAAAAAATCCTTACACAATTTAGTTTTACTTCTACCTAATTATTTTCAGATACTAATTTTTGCATAGTCTACTTAATGCAGAATTCTTTTTATTTCTAAACTCAGAGGGAGTTAAAAGCACTGTATAATTGGGAACATGGTAGTAAAAACCATTATGAACAGCCTGCAAGCTGCAACAACTCAAGGGATCAGGTAAAATCACACAGACCAGTTAACTGAAAATTGCATTGCAAAATCTTTATCCACTTCAGATTAATGTACAAAGCAACCAAATTGTGACAAACAGGACACAATACACACTTTTAACACTCAGTACTATAGAAGGGGGCTGGATGCACCTTTAAAGATCAGTGAACAGTTAAAGAGAGTGTGAGAGAGAGGAGAGTCAGCAGGTAATTTAATTCAGCTGAAGCCTAAATTACAACAGTTCATTCACCATGTAACCCAAAGTAAAACTTAACTTTTTTTTTTAAATCATCACTCACATTAAATTCCACCTGAGCAAGTACACCACCATTCCCTGTTGACTCCTGTAATTCTCCTAATTATGCACTAATCCTCTATTCTAGGTAGCAGATTCATGATTTTACTTTCACAGAAAACAGTATCCTTCCCTGCAAACCATCCAAGTAAAATTAAGGCACTGCAACGGAAAACAGCATCCATCATTACCTAAGAAAGGTATTGTGCCACTGATTCCCCACTGACACAAAACGTATCAAAATGTATTTGGTGTTCCTCCCAGAGCCACAGCATGCTGTGCTCACACTGGTGGGAACACAGCCCTTAGTTTCCAAAATATAAAATCATTACTTGCAGGTTCTCTCACAGAGCCTGTAAAACATCAAAGGAAACTGTCCAGGCTGCAGTCCTTCACAGGCAGACATTTTCTAAATGCTCATCCTGTTGCATATTTAGACACACAGAGAAAGGGTATTTAACCACCTTCTCAAGGCATTTCCTGCATGGCTGTTTCACTGCTGCTTCTGCTGACACTCCCAATGAACTCCTACTGCCCAGCAGTGCTTGCCCTCCCACCCATGCAGCTAAAAGGAACCAAGGAAACATCTTAGGCAAGGCAGAAGCATTTAGAAATATACCTCATGTTTACTTAGCTCTCCCTAAAACCCCTCCTTCAACTTCTGCTTCACGAACCTGGCTGTACAATGTTTTTAAACAGCATAGCACCTGAAGTACAACAGCTTTGCAACAATCCTTCAAGAGGAAATTTCTATCATCTGTGGGCCAAGCATTCAGAATTGAAGCACGTCAGCATCTGCCTGTGAAAAGCTCTGCCTTCAGCAGCCTCCTACTGAACAGAAAGAACTGCATCCCACCTCCTCAGTTCTGGGAGCAAACCAGCACCAAGCTAGCCAGGACTTCTCTCTAGCTTCCTGAAAGCAAACTGGAGCTGCTCATCCCACATCATCCATCATGGCTAATGGACCAGAGACCAGTGCTTTTGTCAGCCAACCACAGTGCATGAGTCCATTAACACATGGATTGGCACTGTTTTATCAAGTCCTGTAAACTGGCTCCTTTCCCTTACAAAGCTTCAGAATGCAGGCTCTGGAATTTAAATGCCAGCAGAAGTTACAGCATTCCCAAATCCACTCTTGCAGAAACCAAGACATAAAATCACCAAGGCTATAGGATGTGGTACAATTCATCTCCTTCAGCCACAGACCAGTACAACTTGTTTTAGTTTGCTCAAGTATCACCTGCAAGCTACCTCATGCCAACCTGTCTTACCTGTTTGTAGGGCTGTCTTGCACTATTTTTCAAAAAGAGAATTAAAACTTCGCCTGCTCAGGAATGCAGGAGGAAAACAAAAATGCAAGAAAAAAAAAATCTGAAAACATCTTACTATCTAAGGTTGAACGCATTTGATGATACAGTACAAATAAATATACAGTTGTAAAGTGGTTTTGTCTTTGAAAGAATCACCAGAAGGAACAGAGGTAGATTATCCATGGTACTGTCCCAACCAGTCCTCCAACACAATATTCTACCAGTAGGGCAGGAGCCACTAGAACCACAGTGATCAATATGGGAGGTAGTGGCTGAATGGAGCAGACTTCTCCTGGTCTTGGGAGTCCTCACATCCTTTTAAATCTGGGTGAGAGTAATGAAAAATTGGTTTTACACACTCATGTCAGTCCTCTGCTGAACCATCAGTAGCCACTACTAATGTGTATGAAGGCAGACACAGGAGGAGTGTTCCTACCTAAATACAGAGCCAAATACAGAGTCAGTATTGCTAAGAGCATCTATAAATAATAACCAGGCATGCTGCTTATCATCTCACTCTTTTTCTGTACTGCTAAGTAGAAAAGGGTCCAGATCTACTTTTGTGTTGAAGGTATATTCCACAGAACTTAATTCTACCATGCTTTAGAGACCAAGGATAAACGAAGTCCTGGAAGGAGATCCGAAGGTAACACTGTGCGTGTTTGTATGAACAATATGGAATGCGTGGGATTCATGCCCTCAAGAAAACATCCACTTTACAGCTCAGGCAATGTGGAAACTCTGCATCTTCCTTTGAAGAGCCTTCAGAAATATAAGAAATGGATTACCAGGTGAGTAAACTGCAGAATAGCACTACACACACTGAAAAGTGCCTTTCCTCAAAGAGAAGGAAGAGCTTTACACCCCTGTAAAAAAAAAGGCAGGGGGAAGACAAGAGCTGCCAGGGAAGACACAGCAGAACTGCAAATGTCAACATCAAAATGAACAGGGAAGTTAACTTAGGATCAGTGATGGCTTTTCAGCTAGTGGATCTGCTGCAGTATTTCAGGAACCACAAAGTCATCAAAACTCTCATCCTCCTTGCACACTTTGGGACAATCACCAGGCTACATAGGTAACTATAAAAGACACATAATCAGCAAGCACAAGTTTCTTCTTTTTTGGTTATGACCAGGATTTCAAAAAGGCATTCCTGAATTGTGTTTTGATCTTTTTTTTTTTGTCCTAGAAATGAATAGAAAAATCCTGTGTAAGACAGTAAAACTCAATTCGCTTGGTCACTGTTCTTCTGTATCACCCACAAGATTAGAACAAAAAAGCCTTAACAGCATCTGCAACTGAAAGGGTTAGTGGCACTCTGGAAACTCCTCTCTGCCATTACCTTTATGCCAGTTACTCACACAGCACCTTTTCATATTACCTTTCCTTAGAAAATAATTTCATTGTAGGAGTAAAAAACAAAATCAAAACCTGGTCCTTTGGGCAGGAAAGAAATGCAGACTGTTTCACTGCTCAATTCCTTCTACTGCTCTGAACTGCATTAGGGAATTCCCTCTTCCCAACACCCGTGACAAACACTGCATCTCATCTTCCAGTAAAAAATAAGCTGCTACAAGAGCAACTGCAAAACCTGGATACACCACACCCTAAATGAGGGAAAAGAATGGAGGTTGAAGCTTACTCCAGGTTAAGGAAGAGGCTACGTGTCTAGGAGGTGAACAGCATCAAACATGCACTGGAAGCAGGTAGCTCTCCTCCTCTGCTGGAGAGAAAAAAAGGGAGAGGGGGTATGAAAATCCTCTCCTCCCAAAGTACGTTAAAAGAGTTTGCAACATTCTCTACTCTCTGATCTCCATTATTTTATATTGTCTCAAACTAAGGCAGAACACCAACCATTATTGTTTTGCTTTTACTCTGGAGCAGCTGCACTGGCAGCCCAATGCAGATGTGTTACCTACCTAACAATGGAAGTAAAACAGGGTAGTTGTAAGGCATCACAAAGAGGTTTACACAGGTTAAAGTAGTGCTTGCTTTTAAATACCCAAAGGGGTGGCCGAGTTCGCTGTATTTTCCACTGCTACTCACAAATACCTGACAAAGAATAAGAGAGAGCACTGTATTAGAATGAAGAATGTGAAGAACAGTAAGCAATGGGACTTTTTAAAATTCAAATCAATCTGAATCCAACTGCATTAAGACAGTAAATTATCAAGCACAGACAAATCTGAACACATCAGGGTGAGTGAGGACTTACATTCTCCAGTCACCAAACTGAGACATGCAACATTTAGCGTACACCCAGTAAGTGTGGAAATGCTCTTCACAGAGTAATCTTTACTGCTTTAGTGAAACTACTGTGAAGTGATGCCCTGAAGAGTTTTTGAAATTATTTAAAACAGGTTAGGGACATCTGTTGAAGGAATGTTAAATAAACAAGCTATTTGAAATTAGTCTTCTGAATCAAAAATAGCACAACTGATGTTTACAGCAATGATGAAAAGAAATGCAAAACATTTTTAAGCATAGAAATTAAACAAAACAAATAACCACTCAAGAAATGTCTTGATTGTGCTCAGTGCCAACATTCTTTAAATTTACTTTATTTTTTAAGTGCACATATATGAGTGTTTTAACCCTGAAAAGCAATACATGTAAACAATGTTTCAATAGGATAAAAACTGTAGATGTTCTTGACTGAGGCAAGCAAAATATCCCACATCTAAGTCAAAAATGGTTTTCCTAGAAAAAAATAAACCTTGGAGCAAATAGTAAGTGGTTTTCCTCTGTTTTTTTCAGGGCATAAGAAACTGGGTTTGTTGCATGGTTTCTATGACAATGAGCCTATTTCTCTGATTTGTAAGGGTATGATGTGTAGCTGGGAGAAGAAAAGCAGTTTTTGAAAAACAGCAGAGTAATTTTAGTAACTCAAATAATGTCCCTAACAGAATATAAAGGACATTTTTGAAACTAGTTTTTTTTAAGTAGCTTTAATTTTCCTTCTGAATATGCATGTCATATTTTCAACTAAGTTATAGTATTTATTAGGGATACAAAAACAAAGACACCTCCAAATTCCCAGCTAAAGGATCCTACTGAGCATACTCCTGGTGTACACATTAGGCTAATATTTAAAAGAACACCACCAAGATGGGAGCTTGATTTTAGAGAGGACACAAACTTATAAAAAAATTACAAAAGTATCACGTGACAAATATTTCAGCAACAGAACTTCAACCTCTTCAAGGCCAATCTAGTCAACAGGATCAACAGCTTCCATTCAATTCCCATTAGCAGCCTCAACCATCTAGTGAAAATGATCTGCAGCTGTTCATTAGGTAACATGATGGAAACTAGTGCTGGCTTTTCCCTGGAAGCAAATGGAAGCCTGCAGAGATTTTCAATTTATCCAAAAATGGAACCTGGGGGGCACATTTCTTAGCAAAATGAGATGGACCCAGAAAGAGAATTAAATGAGATTACAAAGCCTGTGAACACTCAATTCTGACTCCTGATAATTCTCTTAGAAAGGAGGTAAGTGAAACCTTGACATGTTTCTTGTCATCTGCTGCAGAGTTTGAACCAGGCCCCAATTCTCCAGGCTTGCAAAGACTGAAGTACCTCAGATTACCCATTACATTTCTAGAATCAAATAAAGGGCAAGTACCTGCCAGCAGGTATGGGGAGACTTTCGTTCCAGGATGTACTGGGTGAGGGGTGAAGGCTCAAGCTCATACTTGTCAAAAGGAAGCTTGTCTATGACCATGGGCTCACAATCCACACAGGAGAACCTCACCACAGGGTGAGCAGTACGTGGAGGCTGAAAGGGAAGAAAAGGGTATCAGTTTTCACATATTTATGGCAAACAAATCAATTCTCTTAAAAACATCCATAAGCGGGTATTTCACCATCCTGTAAGTCTTAAAACGCTCAGTTTCCACAGCAGTCCTTCGAAGAGAATAAATACAAGCTACCATAACAGAATATAAACTAAATATTTCTCTAACTGAAAAATAATGCTCACATACTGATACACTCTTCCCATCAAGAGAAAAACATGGTTAATATGCCACTATTTATCTTTATATTTAAAATATGTTTATCTTTATATTTAAAAGCCTTAATGTCAATTGAGCTACAACACAGACAGGCTTAAAGGAAACTTCAACTCTTCTTCCTAGCTTGAAGTCCACAGAAAAACAGATGGGAGAGGGCAGTCAATTCACAGAGAATCTCTCAAAGAACTCTCTACAAATCTCTTTTTTATTTTTCCCTCTTTAATCAGGAGGTGGGAACAAGGAGAATGGACAGAAAGTACCACGTGCACTTGCGAAGTGCAGGAACAGAACATGCCTAACAAAAGAGATGTTTCTAAAGGCTAGTAAGGCATGCCAAATGTACGATCATTTCAGTAAGAAAAGGAGAAATTAACACTGTTTTTCTCCTCATTTTCTGCAGGGAATAGCTCTTCTGTTTCCATTTTAATTCTTCCTACTAGTGAAAGAGTCCACACATGAAGTAATACCAAGGAAAATAAACCCATGGTTGATCTTCTTTCAAAAACAAATACTCCTTTTTCCATGTTAATGAATTTTATAAATCTTTGATTAAAATTTAATTAGGCTCACTATGATTTGTGCTACATGAAGTAACTTACAGTTCAATTTTTTAACCTTTTAAAATCTTTCAGCAAATTAACTAACCATATACATTGAAGTGAACTTTCTGGATACAAGAAATGTCACAGGTTACAGTAGCCACATTAGATTATACCATTCTGTTTTAACCCTTTAAAGCAAAGTCACATCATACAATAAATAGAGAAAGTAAAAACTACTCTATCCATTATCTATTTTCAGTCTGTTCAACTATTTATACAGAATCCTTTTTTCAGTTCTTATTTTACTTACCAGTGTTGGTGAATTCTGATCAGGCCAAAAAGATTCTGGGATTGGCCAATGCCCCACAGGAACACCCGTTTTAGGGTTAGGCCGTACATAAATGAGTTTATGACAACTATGCCACGGCTGAGAAGCAAATGAATTGATGGGCCTGGATGAATCAACAAGTCCATCTAAAATTTAAACAAAGCAAAATAACAAAAAGAAAATGAAAAGCTACATGCATGCATTTGTCTGCCAGCAAAATTTCTGTATTAGCAGCCAGTAAGGAATTTCATTACTCCTGTTCCAAAGACATACAGATCTTTATATCAGAGGCTGAAATAACCTATGCATCCAGGTGTACATAGAAGCATCTAAGAAACAATTCCAATATTTGCCCTGATCTCCCTTCTGCTCCTGTGACACAGTCCTTACACAGTGAGTGCAGCAAGGCATACTCACATGTTATGGAAAATGTATTTGCTTAAGCTCAGTGTCTGACACAGTTCCCACAGGCAGCACCAAGCTACTGCTGCTGGTTCTGCTGCACCTGGAAAGGCTGAGAATTGGCATTTGCATTCCTACATGAGCTGCAGTGCTCACTGACTGATGCTGCCACACATGGAAACCCAAAGAGGAGCAAAGTTTCTTGGAGAAGTTGGATCCATCTTGCAGGAGGCAGCTTTTGCCACATTTTTAATTACAACAATTCCCAGATCACTTAAACCCCACAGGCTGCTGCAAAGGCCAGCCTTCCCTGCCAGCCCACCAGCACAGACACTCGTGCACACTGAGGATAAAGAACTTTGTATAAAGATCTTTGTAACACTACAGATGTAACCAGTAGTTTTCAAAGACTGCTCTTCAAAGCAAACAGGACAGCAGAGATCACCCACTTAACCAATCTTCATTGTTTTAAAAAGATTTTACATTACTAGTTTTCCTTGCTTTAGAGAATTAGACAGTAATACTGTGGAAACCATGTTTCTGTGACACACCAGTTTGGTTTCAATGCAGTATAAAAACAGTGAGTTTTACAGCTTGGGCAAATCCTACAGTATTTCTCTCTAGTTTAGGACTTTCTCAATTTCCATAGAGATTAAAAGTCTTGACATTTTTATACATTCATATCCACAGCCCATCACCCATTCAAATGTGACAGAAATGAAGTTAACAAAAACCCCACATTTCACCAGTCATTCTGCCACACAGGAGAGAATATTTGGGCCACCAGAGACATTTGGGAATTTGCTGCTGTGCTGTCCAGCACAGCGTTATAGGAAAGCCTTCCTCAAATAAGCAAAAGGAGAAAACAAACATAGAAAAAGCTGATTCCAGAATGAAAGCAGGAATAAAGCTGGCTTTGCTAGAATGTTCAGGTGATGCTAAAGCTATTGTGTTTTCTGATATTCCAGGATCCCAACTTCCTAAACTGGAACTGGTCAGCCCTCTCCTTTTAAGCCATGAACTTCTGCAAATCTGAAGAACTGCTTCACATTTGAAGTGCACTTTCCTCTTTTCCTCTTATGCACTCGACTCACAGAGAGCAAAGTAATTCTTTGTTCTTTACACAGTTTTTCACTCACAGCTAAGAACATTCACCTGCATCTTACTGATCTGTGATCATTTAGCAGAATGAAAATCTACAGAAAATTAAGCATTGAGATTGCTTTAGAGATGTTTAAGTGTTTAAATACACTACTGCTAGATTTAATTATTTTAAGTACAGTCCTGACAACACTGTAATTCAAACTTAAATGCTTCCTGCAAACATTCATTTTCCTCAGCCATCCAAAAAGAGGAGTGACAGAGCCAGCCAGCAGTAGATGATCCATACAAGCATGTGCAGACATATGGCATCATTTCACTTAGCAAGGATCAAACTAACATTTGTAAAAGGTGTATCCTGTACACTACAGGGAAAAGCTGGCAGGAAGGACATGGAAGACATTTAAGGACATCTACACACAAACAAAACATTTTATCTTAAACATTAGGAGCGGAGAGGGGGAAAAAAAAAACAACAATCACTGTACCTTCTCCAATAGGAGCTGGGTCTGGTCCTGACTTCTCAAAGTTAATAACAACTCCACTTTGGACTTTTTGAACTAAAGATTCTAAACACTGATTCAACATTCTTTGTGTCCGAACGCAGTATGAACGACCTATGCAAGGGAGAAATTACAAGGGGAAACAGAAAAGCAAATTTTGAGTAATCTTAGTTAAGGAAGATGTTTTATTACCTAAGTCATACTGCCAAGGCTTGCAACTTTAACCAAAATAACAGCAACAAACTCTGTACAAGTTTATGTAAAAGGCAAAGTACTTTGCAAATCAAATACGACCAAGAAAAAGAACCAAAACCCCACAACCTGCTGAGATTTTGTTACTAAAAAGAGGCCATTAAGGCTTCATCAGGCTGGACCAAGGCCAAGTTTATAGAGGCCCTTAGGAAGGCCTGATTTCACCAAGACTATGTAATCTGCTTTTGTCTACTCAAACCTCCTCCTCCCACACAACAATTTCTCCAAGCACCAATTAAAAAAAAAAATCCTAATCAACATATCAAGCAATAGGCTCCAGAATTAATTTTTTAAAGATTAAATTTAGCTTATCAGCCCTGCAGCAGAATTAACATCTCACTAATAGCAATCCTGCTCAATTCAACACTTAAACAAAAAAAAAATTAAAAAAAAAAAACCCTCATGATGAGCAAAGCCAACCTCCAGAATAACCAAAGAAATTTTCTAAAACCTCCTACTGCATTTAGAAAATGCTCTCACATCTAGACCTGAAATAGGAATATTGCTTTATTTTAAAGTTCTCCTGTGCTACTGGAATCCAAGAAAGCACCACATGGATTCACATGGACACAAAGTAATTCAGATAGAAAAAACAGAAAGAGGTGAAGGTGAATTAAAGGAAAAGAAATATTTCAAGGCAAATGCCAAATGTGAAGCAAAGCAAAAAAAGCATCCAGTTACCTCCTGTAACCTCACACATCTGGGTGATAGCAGATTCATCAGTAGGCACACTCCCAAGCTGCTCTGGCTCAGCAGATGCAGCTCCTGGCAAACGCAGCACCAGAGCAAACAGCCTTTGATCCCAACGGAATGGTTCTTTGGTTAGTTCACTTCCAGGCAAAGGAGAATTCAATGGAAGATGAAGCTGGTGAAAAAAGATTTAAGAACATTTTCCAGTATTTGACACACCAGCTAAAAACATCATATCCAAATTAATTCATTTATCTGTAAAAGACCCCATTTCTCTCCAACCCACTAATTTATCTGAAGTTCTCATCTCAAAACCCTTACAGACTATGAATTTAGGGGCGAGGCAGTGACAGAATAGCTGGTTTCTATTCTCTATAAAAACAGGTCAACGATGAAGAAGTACAATTAGCAGGAAAAAACTGATTAATATTCATCTCAGCATAGCACCAACCTGCACAACCATAACTTGAAAGAACTTAATGCAAGTTTACCTCCTCTTGGACTCCAGCTGTATTTGTCAGTTTGTTTCCATCTGTGATGGTAATCAAAATAGATGGCTCCAAAAAGAAAGGATTCCTTCCCTACAGACAAAAGCACAAGAATGCTAAGAGCAACCTTAACACACAGGCTGAGAGGCTTGTATTTTTGTCATTATAAAATAAACAGTAAGGTAAGCAATCTTTCAAAATAATCCTGTAATTTTTTTAGTAAGTGTGGAACCACACAGAACTACACAAAATGGGCTACTCCTGTGAGTCTACAGTTGGGTCATTTATACTCTGCTTCTTTGTACTTCAGTGAGGAAAAAAATGCCAGCATTTTCCAGGGTCTTTTCAGTAGCCATAATAAGAAAAAATGAGCCCCCAGTTCAAGCTCTTACACAGAGCTATTCAACATTAAAAAAAAGTTAAATGCAAAAAGGAACTTGAACCACCAAAATCCCTCACCAACTATAACTTAAAAAAACACAGAAATATAAAAGACAGACGACTATAGATAGATTTGTTACCTGTCCATAATTGTCTATTCCAGACACTAATCTATTGAGATTTAACAAGTCAAACGATGACCTGAGTGCCTGACCAAGGGTTGTTAGTCCTGAAGCCTGAAGGTTTTTCAGTTCATTCATGAATGTTGCATGGTTTTCCTTCCATCCAGCCTGTTACATAAAATAAAAAAGCTTATTAGTTATTCTAGCAGCAAACTGCAATCAACTGCAAGTTGGCATTTATCTCTCTTCCCAACAAAAATTAATTATATTCCTGATTAACAGATGCACTGCACCATTTACATGCTGCACACACCTAATCCAGTTATGGACAACTTGATGTGAAACATGGTTACACCTACAATGGGAGACTCAAGAAAAACACACTGCCAAGCACTGGAAAAACTTTGTATTACCATGAAAATTGCTGTAGAGATGATGCTGTTAATAGAAGTATTTGGATTTAGCATGTAAATATTTTTTTAGGAGAAACTGCCAAGTTTGGAAATCAGAAATGCAGCTGCCAAAGTAACAGCAAAGGTAAAACCAAGACAAAAGCACCATAATGTCACTGCCTCTTCTGGCATATACCCATTTCCTTTTTGTCCTTTCTTCCATAAATTAAGTCTGGAAGAAAATAAAGGAGTGGCTGCAAACACCCTATTAAGAATCAAATTACTATTTAGTATCTCAGGGTAACAGCTTAAAAATCTGGAGGTCTTTAAAAAAGTTATTGCTGACAAAGCCCAGGGATCAAAGGAACAGCAAGTGATGAGGGTAGATCAGTCCAACCAAGCACTCTGGACCCTCTGGTAAGCAGGCCCAACAGGTGTGATTCACATTCTCTTCCCTTTAAAGTGATTTGCTGCACAGTTGGGAAGCTATTTTAGAAAAGACCAGCTCACAGGGAATTGGTACAGGATTTAAAGATGCCTTAGCTAAAAGCCTGAAAGTCCTGGATATTCCTGTAACTCTCAGCCATCACACCATACTCTCCAAGGCACTCCTGCAGCAAGCAAGCAGTTATTCACCCAGGCTCACTATCATCTGGCACCAGAGACATTCCCCGTGCTCCACCAGGAATGCCAGCGACGCAGACATGGAGAGGATCATTTCAGACAGCCTGACTTCTGCTGGGACAACCTCTGAGCAACACATCCTGCAGGTGAAGCAGGTTCTCCTCCCTGTGCACTGCCTCGGCAGCAACCACCTGCTGGCTGTGCCAAGTTGTGCAAGAACGTGAGAGGACAGGATTTTCCTGTGGTTTTTTTAAGCTGCTCTATCCCATTGCCAAACCTTAGTACACACTGAGGGCTCTGTAAATGGTCTTAGGAGAGACATGTTCAGAACTGTAAAAGATACAAGAATCGAGCAGAAAGGACATGTGATGATCAATACTTCTGTTGAGTTGACAAACCTAAGCTGGGTGGATTTCTTTTCAGAATAGAGAATTATCCCAAGATGATACAACAAAAGTATTTTGGTCAAGTTTAGCTCCCTTAACCAGTTCTTCAAGCTTGAGATTAATTCAAGGGATACAAGTGAAAAAACTCTGCAATGGGACAAAGAAAGAACAGATTTTCACCAAGACTGGTTCAGCTTTATGATTAAACTGCCCTGGCAGCTCAAAAGAACCAGGTAATTCTCAATAAAACACCAACACTCACACACAACCATAACTTAAAATATAGTATCTCATCAGCAGAGCCACAGCAACCTCCCACACCTGTGGTCAGCTCAAGGCAAAAATGAAATGCAAGCATAGAGTCACTGTTTTAGAGTAAAAGTGACTTAGTTAATGGTATTTTTTCAGAATGAAATAGCACCAGATCCCAACAAGATGATTTGCCTTATCCAAAAAAAGCTTCTCTTAAACAATTTTAAGTGAATAGTTACCAAAATTGTTTTGTCTGAATTCTAAGGACCCCTAAATGTAGGTGAGACTGCTCCCTTTTGTCTGGCAAAAACACCCACCAGTGAGTCCATCAATGTTCTTGGGAACAGCCAGGCTGGAGGTCAGAAAGTGTCTTCCAGCAAAGACCATTTGCCTCAAGTTGTTACTAAAGCACATGGGGGAACAAAACATTTACAAAAGAAACATTACTCCCAGTCTACATTTCTTGATTTGAACTCCAATGAATTTAAGAGTATTCTTTATAAAATAAACAGTAAGAGTCTTCTTCACTGGTATTTGGAGATTCTGCTATTTTCCCGTTGTGAAAATGTTTGCTCAGCTTCCAGCTCTCTGTTTGATCTTGCTGCAGTGTGTTCAACTGCCTGCAAAATAAAACATGTACCATTTCCCCAGGCAGAAGTAGGGAAGCTGAAGGTACAAGGAGCAGCTGATCTCCAATGGTTGGCTGTCCAAGGAAACTATTTTCCATCTTACAGATCTCACAGGATCTTTAAAGATAAAGCCAAGGAGAACTTTACATTTGAAATAAACAGAGTAATATGGAAGAACTTCTCATAATAAGAACAAGAGCAGCAAATGCAAGATTTCCATATCCAGCTCTAACTAAGTCTGATTAGTTAATGTACTCCATTTTCTACCTTATCCTCAAAAAAAAAAAGATTCTTGAATCAAAAACACTTAAATCAATGACAAGTCTGCTTCTGTAAAATGTTTTTCTCCAGAAAGACTCAAGCCAGTGTATATAATGAAACATGTATTTCAGGGACAGAAACTCCAGCCCCATAGAAGTCTGTATATTCTCCTTTCCATATATACAGTAGGGCAAAACAGAGTCAAGTACCCAACACTGAGCAGATGCACAAGGAGTTCACGTTGAAGTGATTAAATAATAATCTTTCCTAAATTCAAAATACTGCCACTAACACTGCTTACAGAAAAACCCACTGGCTTTATTTGCCAGGAGAAACACTAATGACAAAAAAAAAAAAAACCCAACCAAAACCCCACGACCTTTAAAGGACCAAAACCAAACATATTCCACAAAACTACTAATCCTCTACAGGTCAGTAACTAAGAAGTCAGAACTGAATAATAGTTATTTCAGCTGTTTATGAACCAATTTGAACCATGAGAGTATTTGCTTCTAATCTTCCAATATTACATTCCAACTTAGTCACTTTTATGTCCAGAATTTATTAATAGCAATCTGAGCAGCCTTTACCTTACCAGTATATTACTGGCCTTTCCTTTGATAATTTATATGAACAAATAATTTTAGACTCTAAACACATACCAGAAGACTTTCAAAGATAGCTAGGAAAAAAACAAGTACTAAAATCAAAAATCTCACCCTCTTTGCTTATGCCAACAACAGACAAAAATGCACTGTCATTTGGCCTTCTGCAAGCTCTGGATACCATCCTACAAACCACCCAGAGATTTGGAAGCATCACACCACCCTCCAGCTCCTGGCTTCAGCCTTGGCAAGCAAATCATGCTGACAAGAAATAACATACTTTAAAAGTAACATTTTCCTCCGGTAACTTAGTTCTCGGACAAATCCATGCCCTGCTCTATATTTCACCACACAGCTACAGAAGTATTTCAGCTGCTTCAAGAAGCAGGTAAGGTCAAAACAGCTTATTTCAGCAGGAGAAAGGCCCACATTAACGAGAATTCAAACACCAAGGTGAAAAATACAGTGAAGAAAAGGAGATCTTATTTAGACCAAGCATAATCAGGACTAACTGAACATCAAAAGAACAGCTGAGCAGCAAAAGAAAATCTTGGTCAGAGCCAGTAACTTAAAAAGACCTTCAATATTTAGGAGAAATAAGATTTTAGTTGCAAGACACTAGAAAGAAAATCTTAAAATTCTGTAGCAGGAGTTAAAAAACAAAAATAAACCGCCTCACCTTCATCACATAAAAGGGGGCAGTATCAATGTACAAGTAAAACAGCACCAGGTTTTGAATATATGTAACACAGATATTGGAATCTCAGCTACACTGGTTTATCTGTCAGGTTTACTGGTCTTACTGTAGTTTTTTACTTGTTCATTGTTGGTTTGTTCTGGCTTTGATTGATGCTGTGCTTTTTTTCTTTTATTCTTTCCAACTATTTCTTGGCACAGTTTTGTCAGCTTGTAAAAAAGGGGGCAGAGCCAAAGGCTGGGCATTAGAGCACAAGAATTCCAGGTCCAAAACAGTTCCCAGTTTCACCAGCTTCAGGAAATCCAGGGACATGGTGCTTTGGAGGCTGCAAGGCTTCATCTTCAGAGATTATAATAAGCAATGCCCTAAGACTGAGCTGCACAGTTTATTGTTCAGTGGAATGCTTTCAGATCTAATTCAAAAAACAATTACTAAAAATAATCTTCCAAGAAGACAATTTGCAATCCTGCATGCCAATCACAACAGCCTGTGTTACAGTACATACTCAATAGTTAATCAAACATACAGATTTTTAAGAATTCTGCTAATGTTTCCCTAGAAAGAACAACTGCATTTCAGATATTACAACTTGTTTAAAGTATTTAAGTTTCTCAGTAATTCAAGCTATTATTAAATGCACCCATCTTAGGAAAACAAACTACCTGAAGATAACATGCCTGTGGCATCCTAGCTTGTCAGTGGCAATCATTTGGAAAAAAGGTAAGAAAAAAAATCCAGCTGGTGAAATGTGAAACCACCGCTGCTATGGAATTTCCAAGTACCACAGGAAGACAGGGAGACCAGCAGAGCATTTTACCTCCCAAATCACCAGAATGACTCATTTTTAAATTACCTTTCTGTTCACTGGTGACTGTACACATGATCACAACTCAGACCTGCTCATGTCTGAGCCAAAGTCAAGCAAAGTCAAGTGTTTCTTTTGTACAGAAATGAATTATTCTTTTTACACCCTAACAATTCACGGGGCTGCTTCCCAAATGCCGAAGTATCTCCACCTCTTTGTAATCTCCTGAACCCAGCCCCAGCACTGCTCAGTGGGTTCTGCAGCAGGGAATAACCTCCTATGCAGCTTTGAGCTTCCCTGTCTGAGCATCAACTTTGGCATAGGAGTTTTAGCAAGCCAAGACTGTCTTGGTCACCCCAGCTCTGCCATAATAAAACTCAGCAAACAGGGAGAGGGAGAGGTGCTGGTACCATGTGTCCCCCTGCCCATGAAGGACAGGGTAAGGCTGCTCCTCAGTACAGAGCAGCCAATGCCCACACCACCCCCACGTGTTTGATCTGTTATTCAAAGATTTGCTAGCTAAAAATGGTACACGGGAGAAGAAAGGTACTGACTACACTACGAACACCAAATATATTTTTATTTAACATTTTTTATTTTCCTAAAATTATTCAAAATCATATGACCTACTAATCACCTGCTGATTTCATCCTCACAAATGTTTGTCTATGCAAATGGGGCAGAAAAACAGCTCTAAGAGACACAGACATTGACCCCCCTCCAAATACTTATGAATGCCATTTTTGAGTCAACACAGCCCTCAGGTTTTCTGTACCTTTGGCTGCAGAACTCTTTCTTATTTCAGCACTTCTACTCTCTCATTTATTCTGTGCAACACACCAGTCCTGTCACTGCACAGCATTAAACAGCCCATAGCAAAGAAACTCCCAAGATCAATTCTTTTTTTTGTTCTTGGCACAGGAGAGCAGCACAGCACCCACCTCTCCTATCTGAGATCAGCACAGCTCCAGCTCAGAACGACACTGGCACACAGGTCTGACCTCAGCTCATCACTGGGGTGGTGCTGAGCACAGGGAGCAGCAGGGCTCACTCCAGGAGGTGCACACTGCTATCTGCTCTGAGACCTGCCTAACAAAGACCCTCCTTCTCGGTTCTCATCTGAGGAGTATTTTAGCAGGTAACCAATTCACAGGTTTAAACCACTCCCTCGATAATCCCACAGAGTAGTCAAGTACAGTGAAGAGTCTATAGAAGCATCACTTGGTGTTCCTTACATCAGAGCTAGTGAGCACCAGGTCAGAGTGTTAAGGCTAAGTATTGTGAATAGTATGCTAAATGCTTTAAAACATCTTTAGAAAAAACACATCTTAAAAAAAGAAGACACTGAAGTAGAGGATTCCTTTGATCCCACATAGCTGATACAGCGTGACACCAGATTTTTAGCAGAAAGCTCTCACTGCACAACCCACTATCTCCATCCAGCTCCAGGCACCACAATTCTTCCTTTTTCTCTGGGACACACTATGTACCTTGATAACACAGAATCTCTCCTGCCCTCACCCACATTATTTCTCCCTACACAGCTGGAAACAGGGCAGGGCAGCTGTCCCTTGGGACACAAGAGCCACACTAGAGCCCCTCCTGGACACTCACCACTGGGGAGCACCCTCCAGTTTCACTTCCCCTCAAAGCAATCCAGGCCTTGCACTCCAAAGAAGGGCTGCAATGTGAAGTGAGACGCCCAGGAGATCCCCTTCAATTGCACGTTTCTAAGCTGAACTCTCCTGTACCTGCACCCATCAGACTAAATAATTTTTGAAGACAGATCAAATCAGTTGGTTTTCTAAAGCACATTAGTGAATGTTAAATACATTCTAGCACAGTATGTAAGTGCCAGTTTTTATTACAGGCAGTCAGCTACACAGAAAACTATTTCATCTTGTATAGAAAGAAGTATTTCTCCAGGAAACCTTAAAATAAAAAAACCCAAAGAAAGCTCCATCAAACTACACCATGCAATTCACTGTCCTTTCAAGATGACTTCACCATTAAATAAGACACAGAAACGCTTTTCCTTCAAGAAGAATTCAAGATGTTTGTGTCACAAACAACTCAATCTTTAAGCACAGCACCCCTGCAAAACACAAGCAGAGAGGTTCTTAAGCTCCAGTTACAAAACGTGTACTGGGGTCCTTTGCTAATATCAGCATTTAGAGAGAAGCAGCATCTTCTCCTACAGGAATGCCAAATGCAGAAGCTGTATGAACAACTCAAAGCTGGAAACTGCTTGGAACCAAGGGATAATAATCAATGCCAAGCAAGAAAGAAAAAAGCCTACACTACCTTTTTATTTATTACCCACTGCTCCTGCTTCAATCCATCTCTGGATTTAGCTTTTTGGTCAACAGTATTTCATGCATTTTGACAGTTACTCTCACTGCACTTTTTCTTGTACAAGGAAAAAAAGGAAACACATGAAGAAAGGAAAGTATAAATACCAAAAAGATCATGGTATCACCCTGTTCCAAAAATCATTCTCATTTAAATAGAAAAACACTATCCAGTTAAAAAAGCACCTATTTCTGAAGAACACTCGAGAAGCCAGGATATTTCAGTACAGAGCTGAACCAAAACAAGCTACATTTCACACAACAGCTTAATGGAGAGGGAACACAGAAGTAATCACAGTTTACAGCCTTAGCACAGTAAACATAACAAGAGGCTCCATGCTCCTGTTCAGCAGCATAGCAGTCATTTCAGAAATACCATTATAGGTGCATCTTATCCAAACACTGTAGAGAGGGCAACTGCAGAAATGTGGAGGTTTCAATCAAAGATTTTCTGCTACTCACAGTGCCTGTTGCTCTTTCAGCCTATCAAATATGCTCTCAATACCAATCAGCCCCAGCTCTGTCCTTCTCCTGGTCCCTTCCTACACTCAGCATGGCTGGAGAAGTCACAAGGAAAAAAGGCAATAGCTAAGAGGTTACAGAGTAGCTGCTACTACACAACACAAGGGACTCCTCACTGCACGTTTTTTGCAATCAAGTGGAAAAGCATTACTGATGATACTCTAGCTTTACAGCCCAGAGCTGGAGCAACACAATATGATTCACGTTTCTTTTGCAAACTGCCACATTCTTTCCTCCTTCCTCCCAAAAGCACATCACAGAACTAGAGCAGCACACCAAAGTGCTACAAGTATTGCAAATTTACTTCGAAACTCACGAATCTAGAAGGAGTCATCTAATCACCAGCTTTCCTCAATTAATGTCTGAAATGCTGTTCAACACACTGCTGAGGAAAAGTAGTACTTTAGATGACCATTAAATTCATATACTCATGGAAAATATCACCTAGCCAGCCCAGCAAATAACTTCACTCTCATACAGCCAAAAATACACTGATGGCCTTGGGAGCATTACTATTGATCAGATTTTTATTTCAGATGATGGCAAGGTTGGATTTCTTTTTAATGCAAGAGTCATCTGGACCAAAAGTAACTACCTGAGCTTAAGCTCTTTTGATTAGAGAAAGCTCCCCCAAGCCAGGCCCTCTGAGTGCAGGGCACATGGTCCTGATCCAGCCCTCCAGTCCCACCACATCCCAGCCTGGGAGAACCATCGGGAGCCCTGGCAGCAGCTAAAGGCACCAAGTGTTCTGCCTCAACAGATGCACATTCTCCCACAAAGCAAAGCTTAACTTTTTTTTTTTTTTTTTAATCAAGACTCACTGGCTGAACCATTAACAAGCTATGAAGACCAGTGCTAATGCATTATACTCACTTAGAAGCAGAGCATAGCAACACCAGCTTAACCACACTGTAGATCTTTGTTTTCTGCCCAATTAATTGCTCGACAACATCCATCTTATCAAGATTCTCACTTTTTAAAACACTATTTCACACGTTTAAGATTTTAAAAGCATCTGTGAGAACAAAGACAAACCAACAATTGCTTTATCTTTAAAAAGTAAAATTAAGGCGTTCTGAACTGTTAGGTTTTTTTAGTCTAGAATAACATTCAATAAATCTAGTGCTGCTTATGCTGAAATTTACATAGATACACAAGGAAAGAATCATAACTGGGTAAACTCTGGGACAGAAAATCATAACAATAAAAATAATAGCTATTTAAAAATAAAACAAGACTTGTTTACTTATTTGACAATAAGCAGTTCAAGTTTCAGAGATCCTTGTCAATCTCAGTTTTTATACCAAAAGAAAGTTTGTTTTTTCAATGCTCTGCAGAGTGAATATACAAATCAATACAAGTCTATGGGCAAGTACAGATTCTGATCTGCACAATAACAGTCTCTTTACAAGAATTAATCTCTTGGCACATTCTTAAAACCTCGATCCTAAAACATGCTGCTTACAGCTGAAATTGATTGCTATGTGTTTTCCAAATGTTCTGAATCAGCCAGGAAAAAAAAACAAAGCAAAAAAATTCCTTTCAATTATTGCCTGCTATATTTTTGGGAGGTATAAAAGCACAAGAGTTACATCATTAAGACGTGCACTGTAAGGATAAAGTTTAGGAAAGAAAAAAAATACCAAGATTCAATCTCTAAAAGTACATTACTTAAGTAATGATCTATACACAGCACCAGCTGCTCTTTACATTTGGTGGGGTTTTTTTTGGTTTTTTTGTTTTTTTTTTTTTGGCTGGTTGTTTTTTTGGTGGGTTTTTGGGTGCGGTTGGGTTTTTTTTGTTTGGGTTTTTTGGAGGGTTTGTTTGTGGTTTTTTTTGTTTTATTTTGTGGGGGTTTTTTTTGTCAGCCTGTTATTAAATAAAATCAAGGATAGAGGCATTCAAAATACAGACAGTGAAGAGAATCACTAAGGCTGAAGCCATCTGGACCCTTCTGACAGGGCTCTTGGAGTTGCACTGCTCCCCACTCCAAAAGCACTCAGCTCCAGAGCACAGGTCACACAGTACAGAACGTGCTTTTTCCCATTGAATCCCAGTTGCCTGAGGTATGGGAACACTGCAGGAGACAGCACTAAGATACATCTTTTCTAGATCACAGCAAGCTCAAAACATCATTGTTGCACCACTGCTGCAAATCACAGTTCCTCCTGGCAAGCTGTTATAAAATATGCGAAGGTGAACAAGGTAGAAGTGTCTGCAATCTTAATTACCTTTTTCCACTGTTAAAATGTGAGCCAATCAAATACTACATCAGCTCTCATCGAGTTAAAAACGAATGAATGCCCATTCGCAAAGTATCACAGATGTACTTTGTGCATCTTTTTAGCCACCCCACACAGCCAGGGTGCAAGGCCCAGGCCTTTTTACATATATATATATACACCAACAAAAAAGACATTTTTCAAAAACCTCCTAAGTGAAACTGAAATAATAACAGCACAAAAGGGGTAGAGGCAGACCACAAAGATTCCATATGCCAGGAACCACCAACTTCACAAAGCACCCTCCTTACAGAACACCTCCCTACAAAAATATAACTCAGGAGATCCAACTCAACTGTTTTGATTCCACATTTTAAGCTTCTATTTTTAAAATAAAAGTGACCTTTGCACTGAGGATGAGTAAAGCCTCTTAATGCAAACCTATCTACTTTTGTCTAGTTTATCCTGTAGTCTTAAGGGCTTACATCTTTGAATGTGTCCAAGCCCAAATAAAGAACCAAATAAAAAGATGAAAATATAAATTGCTATAATGGCTATGAACAACAGATGATGGTTTCCATTCAAGGCCTCTGGCATCTCATCTATTGTACAGTACAAAGCAGAAACCCACCCCACATGAAAAAGCAAGATTTTACTTTGCAGATTCCTGTAGGAGCAGAACCAGTTAAAATATTTTCATTAAGAATTAAGCCAGCAACACACACTCGCCCTTCTGTGAAGACAGGCAGCAGGTGAAAGCACAAGTTCAAGTATTTAAATACTTCAAAATTATAATAATAAAAAGGACTGCCAAGCAGAGTTCAGACCCTCCTGTCTATCAAGAAGTTAATTTCTGAACTGTCCTTCCATTTAAATCTATTCCTTTCAAAAATTTAACCGTCACCTTTAAGTTCTTGCAGTAATTTGATTTTTTACAAAATACCTCAATTTCAGAAGGCACAAAACTATATCTTTTAGAAGAATGAATCACCCTGATTACTACTGCTCTGGTTTTTTTTAAAGCAAAAGGTACATTACTTTTCACAAAATTCCTCGTTATCATGTTCTGTCCTCATTACACCAGTTCCTGGAAGAGGCTGCTTACAACTCACAACCAGGACACAAAGAAGTAAAGCAGCATGCTTATGCATGTTTAAAAGCATTTTAACACATTTTACACTACCCAGTATGATGTTTCTCAGGAATGGAAATGTGCTTTTTAAAGGACACTCTCGATAGGAATCAATTTAGTACCTTTATAAGCTAAAAGGGGCTACAATACTTCCTTGCTTGCTGCAGGGATGCCAACTGATGATTCCTAGGATTTTAGTAAAATGCATTTTTAGATGTTTTCAGATTCTGAGACACATACACTGCAGTATGTAAAATACCTACCACCTGCACCAACAAGAACCTTCTGCCTATGGCCTTACTTATCCAATTGCAGAATAGATGACTAATTTAAAAAAAAAAGAACTGTTAAAAACACATTCTTCAGTCAGATTTAAGTGATAAAGCAGTTAAATTGAAAGAAGCATGTAAAAACTGTTTGGTGGTTATTCCCAAACAGTATTAAGTTGATTTTGTTTTTACCTCAAAAAAAAAACCAGACAATCCTATCTGCATGGGTTCCTTAAACAAATGACTTCTGTTTCTCTTCCTTAAGTCATTGTGTTTAACAGAGGAAAAGCAATTGTTGGCTTTAACCTGCCAGTCATTTCTGCTCAAAGACAGCCTTCTGAAAATTTAAAACAAAGCCTCAAACATGCACAGTGGAAGACATGGAGGAGAGGTGTGTGGAGTACTTCCAAGGCAATGGAAGATGTTGCTGCTCAGAAATAAAAATACTGCTGTAACTGACCCAAGAAGTGCATAGTGGTAGAACAGGGATGGTTATCTCTGTCCACTGAACAAGCACAGAATATAGTCTCCTGAATTAGTTATCAAGAACAGACACTGTGTGCTGCTTACACTTCATCCAGTCCCTCAGTACTACATTCAGCACCTCTTTTCCCCCTTTCCAACAGCGCCTGGCTAGTGGGTTCACTAAGTGTGTACATCATGAACAGCATATCTGCAGAGAAAGATAGGCCTCTCCCACTGACCTCAGCTCTCTCTCCCTTTTGCACCTCTCGGATAGCAGCTTCCCTCTTGCCCCTGCAGCTGCTATCTGCCTTGCACCAAAAATTCTGCCTGCACACCCCACTGCCAGCTTGTAAACCTCCAAGTGTATTCCCAGCTGCTCACACCACCCCTTCCCCAGCACAGGCCAGACCACCAAGTACTCGTGCCTGCCAAAAGTCAGACCTTTTACATATAAAACCCAATGATTTTCAGCGTCTCAAGGTTCCTGTAAAAACTTAATCAAATTAGGCTTATTCTGTGGATCTGCTACAGTTTACTAGGTATTCCTCTGGTTTTCTTCCTTCACAAAAATGAAAAAACACACTAATGCATTTCCTACCACCTCAGGCAGCATTCCTGCAGATCTCTGCCTCAAACCCACCAGGTTTCATGGTTGGGTTTCTCTTCCTCCCTGAAGCTCAGTAAGGAGCTCTGATCTAATTTCTTCCAAAAACAGACAAACAGATCTCACATCTCTTTCAGCAGTACAACCTATTCATTTGCCCCTGCCCTGTGCAGAGTGAATGGTAATCAGTTCCATTCTGCACCAGCACAGGATCTCCATGAAAGCAAAATTTAAAAATGCTTCTGCCAGAAGCTTCTGTGCCACTGAAATAAAAGACAGCAAAGTTAGTCTCCTCAAGTGTGACCTTATGAACTCCCAGTTTTGAAGCACTATTTCAGTATCATAAACAAGCAGGTTATTTACTTACAATAAGTACTCTCTGACAGATGCTTTAAAAAGCCTCTACAAATTCCTGCTCCAGCGTCTAAGATATCCCAATCCAACTCCAGAATTTCAGGGAAAAAAAAGAAGAGGTTGCTCAGAGTCCATCATGAAGAGCTGCTTCCACAAGGGAGCTCTTTAGCACTGAAACATATGTTCAGGCTAGCAGGGAACAGCAGAGGAACTGGAAGGCATCCTATCCATCAGTCCCAGTTTGCACATCTCAAACAGTGCAGTGTTTCACACGCACTGTATAAAGTAATTTCAGCTACTTCTTAGACAGCTATGTACATATTTCTGCACTCAAATTCATGGAGCCTATTTCTGCAGTGCAGTCACAGCTGACTCTTGAATTCAGTGTAACGCAACAGAAGGAGGAAAATATGTATTTCAGAATATAACTTATGTTCTCTCAGTCCTCTGACTTGTGACCAGATCATTTATGAAGGTCAGACAATAGAATCTCACATGAACATAAAACAGAAGTCATATTTCTGTGACCAGATAATAAATAATATTCCTCGAGCCCTGAGGAAAGGCCGTATCACTGCCAGCAGCCAGATATCAGTCACAAGGGAACAGGGCAGTCCAGTTAATCAATAACTCCACATAAGGCCACCATTGTGTTTTTGGTCTGGGCCTGAACTCGCCATTTGCAGCCCAAATCCACAAGCAAGCCACAAACTGCAGGATGTGAGGTTTCACAAAAATAGAGAATGGAAAAAATAAATGAAGAGTTAAGCTTGCTTTCCTTTTCAAAAACTCTTTTGGCTAAGATTTTGGCATGAGCTCCATTTTCAGACAAATCTAGATAGATCTTGCTGAAACATCATCACTGGAAAATAGCAAAAGCTTGCGGGGAAAAGGGTAGGTGAGAAGACTGTTCTCTTTTCTCCATACTTTTACTCTAGCACCATTACTTCACAAAAAAAAAAAATAAACAAAATGGCTTAAGATTCTGCCCACTTACACCACAGCATGTGCTTACGTACAGAGAAATATCTATATTTGACAGAGGATGCTGAAATTTATGTGATTAAAAAAAAAAAAAACAAGTGGGTAAATAAATGAAAAAAGCCACAGAAGACCATGAGGGCCATGGCAAGAGCTCATGACAGGCCCCTGACCCAGACACGGTGGCAGCTCGGGAAGTGCTGTGCACAACTGTCAGTAACACGCCTGGCCTGTTCCCAGCCTCCTGCCCCGGCATTCCGGATCAGCCACGTTGTGCAGGAAGGGATGAGAAGGGTGGGGCTGGCACACAAGGCTTGGAGGTGCTGCAGCACCAGGTCACAGCACGGCTGGGATGGAGCAAGACCCGGGCTCTAGCAATGCATGGACAGAAAGTCCTCAAAACAAGGACACACCAGGAACTGTATTCCCTGAACAGGACAATGCATTCTCTTAGCCAGAAGGCCAGGAACATCAAACACCCTGCCAGGCAGCAAGGCTGTTCTTGAACCCATTCTTTTCTTGCCCAACTGGATACACACTGGAAATAAACTCCTTCCATACCTAAATTTAAGCACTAGTGTTTTAATAGTAATAGACACCTCTTACAAAGGTGCTTCACTGTACATCTTATTACCTTCCCATGCATGCCAAATACCAAAAATCAGATGCCCAAATACCAGAACAGACTAGCTCACTTCCATGTGAACATGCCACCAACTAGCACATTCTCACTTGATAGCACCCTATCATAATTTTAATCTAAAAAATGCACTAAAAACATTAGGTTGAAAATTCTTATTTCATGAAATAACATACTAATTTTCCCGTAGTTCATAAAATGAGAGTTTGACCCAACATCCAATGGAATGTACATGTATTTTTCCACTGACCTATACAGGATCACATCACTTGACAATTACAAGGTAAATACATTTCATAAGATGTTTTTAAAATATTAAATATTTGTCTCTTACTGTAGAGTATTTTGGAAACAAAGTAAGAGTTATAAATGGTTGCACTGTAATTGCTGTCACAAATCACCACCTATACATTATATAGCAAATAGAAGCCAAACAGCTGACGAGGTTCCAGAGGCATCTGCTGCCAGAGTGGGGCTGATATTCCTGCCATCCCCACCTTCCCAGGACAGCACCCTGACTCCTCTTTAGACACTTGTCATCACAGCTCTTTGCAGAGCCCCACTGCAAACTGAGAGACTAAATAATTCCATGTTTAAAAAATGGCACAGAGATATTAGCAGTCAAACAGAATCAACAGGTCCTGTAAATAATTTCAAACCATCTATACTAAAGACAGTTTCAAAAACGCCACCTTACTTTCACAGATTTTGGCAAATCATTTGTGCAACAGCATGATTCTTCCACTTAGCACAATACAATACAAATGCATAATACTTTTTTGATATATTCTTGTCCATCAAAAGTGAACCAGTGCTGTTGGTTTGAAATAATTTAATGCTACAGGCAAACAAATTCTGATACAAACCAATCCAAAACACGTATCTCAGCTAACCCTGCTCCAAAACTCAAGTTCCTGTAATTCCTCTGTGCCCTAGGTGGTCTCAACTCCACCACCAGATTATTTCCCTCAAGTGCTTCTCTGGTAAACTATCTGAGAGACTAAGTAATTTAATTAGTATAAATCATAAAGAAAACAAGAGGATAAAACAGCCATTGCTGCACATACTTGGAAAGCAAGCCTGCAAAATGCATTCACTTGCCAGGTTTGTTTTCACATTCTCTAAATCAAGACAAACAAAGTATTTAACTGCAGCAGCATTAGCAAAGACACCAGATTTTTTATGTTTTACAAGCATGTTCTGTAAGACATAGAGAATCTGGCCTAGACCAGGAAGTTTTCCTGGCACAACTGTGGTTGTTAAAAAACACAACAGAGGGAACATCATAAATACCAGTGCAGGTCTTGAGAACAAGTCTTCAAACAGGGAGTCATCACTGCTGTGAGGCTTTCTCTGCTCAAGGAACAGACATGATGACAGCCCAATAACACTCATTATCCCATGAAGTCTTTACACAATAGTTGAGCTGCACTTGTGATTGTAATTACTATAATCAGGTATTTATTGAATCTGCAGCCTGTTCCTAGAAAAGTTACTACTTTTTGAAAAAATATTTTAAGATTGTTTGAGGCCCATTTTAAAAACCAGTGTGCTAAAGGCAGAAATATAAATTTCTAAGAAGAAAAATTAGCAAGTTACAAGAACCACAATACTTTTCCTTTCCCTTGGCTATTTAATGTATATTAAATATGATTGAATGCTATGACAGGTATCAGAGCCCCATTTATTTAAATTACTATTTACTAAAACTGTTAATAGTCAGATGCTCATTAGCACACCAGAATGTACACAGATGCTTATTAAACACAAGGATCTTTCTCAGCAAATCTGAGTATAGACGTGGTAATAACCTGCAGCATTACCACACAGACCTCCAGCAACAAAGTCATGTTTTATTAAATCACCAGTATGCTTGCTGTCACTGCAGGGAGCAAGTTCATTTCTCAAACATAAGATACACTTGTGAAATATTTGACACAAAACTAGAAGAAAAGAAATCTAGGACACAAGAAATCCAGTTAACACTGGCCTAACAAAGACTTAGGGTTTGCATCCAGCCACTAACACAAATGGGGCAAATGGTGTGTGCATCTTGTCTAAAAAACACCTCTCCTAGGCAGATGTAGGTTTTTTGGCAGTAACTTTCTCTAAGTCAAGGACAGTTTCAATTCACAGAAATTACGTCCACACCTTCTTCTGAGGAAATGAAAGGAGCAATACCAAATAATAAATACTTACTCTGTGACTTGTCACTTCAGAAAGCCCTGTAAATTTATTACTGATGAAAGGAGCCAAGATTCATAGCTCATGATAGTTACATTTCCTCATTATCCAAGATGTGAATAAGCTCTCAGCACCAGTGAGTCTACTTACTTCTTAAACATCTCAAGAAGTTCTAGCTGGTAGATCTAGAGAATATTTTCCTTTCTTCTCTATGATGACCAACAATGTATTCATACATTAACTTCTTTGGCCTTCATAGCATGGGTCTACAGCTCAACAGTTACCATAAGCAGTGTATTACTCTGAGCAAATATAGTCCTAATCCAGGACTATTCAGGATTCTAAAACTCCCATAGCAATGCTTTCTGCGACACACTTCACCTAAGTGTTTTCAGTCAGGATGTTTCCATCAGCAAGCTGCAGCCTACAGCATAATGGAGGCAGCACTACAATTTTTTTTTTACTTCTGCCTAAACCAAATGGTGCAGACAATGTGATGAGAACGGCATGGCCGTACTTGCCTCAAACTTGAGGAATGAGAAAACAGGGACAAGAGGAGCCAGCCAGGCAGACTTGTTTACTCTCAAGGAGGCTTAGGGCAAACCTCATCATTCTCTACAACTCCTTTACAGGAGGTGCAGTGAGATAGGGACCGCTGTCTTCTGCTGTGCCTGCAGTGAGGACCAGAGAAAATGGCCTTAAACTGGGACAGAGAAAATTCAGATCAGATATTAGGAGGAAATTTTTCATGATTCAGGAAGACAGGCTGTTTAGGGAGGTAGAGTCTCTGTCCCTGGTGGTGTTTAAGAGGCTGGTACTAGGTGATGTGATTTAGTGGTTTACAAATTAGAGTAGCAGTACTGGGTTGATGGCTAGACTCGGTGATCTTAAATGTGTCTTCCAACCTTGATGATTCGATGGCTCCACATCCAGTTCACCACGACCCTGCACGGAGTGGCGGCTGCGAGCACCTTCCACAGAACTGGTGCAGGCTACCGTGCTCAGCAGGATGAACGGGGCGGGGGGGACAGGGGGACACACAGTGGCTTCTTCAGTCGCAGAGGCGGAAACAGCCGCGGGTGCTGTCCCACACCCACAGCCGCGCCAGGGCCGGGCCTCCGCGCTGCCCCTGCCCCGCGGCCGTGAGGGGTAACTCGCCCTGCCCTGCCCGCCGGGCTCGGGCACTGCCCGCCCCACCGCGCCCGCGTGTCCCGGGGGTCTCAGGGCCGCGCGGGGCCCGAGCGCGGTGCTGGCCCCGCCGGAGCCACCGCCCCGCGGGGGGCGGAGCGCGGCCGCCCCTCGTTGCGCCGGGGCGGTGAATCACGGCCCGCCCGTCTCCTCCCCCCCCCCTCCTCCATCTCAGCAGCGCCCTCAGCCTCTCTCCTCCATACAAAAGCAAAATGTCCGCCATCTTCACAGGCTGCTGCTGCCGCCGCCGGGCCGGACGGGGCCGCGCCGCGCCAAGGGCGGCCCCGCCGCGGGGCCGAGGCGGCCGGGGGGGGTCATTACCTTAATGCAGTAGGGAGGCTCGTCGAACGTAACCAGCATGTACCTGTCGCCGCGGCTGGCCGGGTCCCGGGCCCGCAGCTGCGGAGAGAGCGGAGAGAAGCGGCGTGAGCGGGGCGAAGGGGGCGAGGGGGGCGGCGGCTCCCCCGGCGCCGCGCACTCACCTTCATGAAGATCTCCACGGCGCCCTTGGCGATGTCCAGGTAGCTGGTGCCCAGGTACGCCCGCTGGTTCATGGAGGCGGACGTGTCTATGAGGAAGAGGAGGATCGGCATGGTCCAGGCAGAGCCCCGGCCGGCGGGCTCCCTGCGGAGGAGGCGCGGCGCTCGCCCGCGGCTCGCTCGGCTCTGGCGGCGCTGCCCGAGCTCGCCCGGACTCAACTTCTCTTCCCTGAGCCTCCACCAGCACCATGTGACCAGCGCGCACGCCATTGGCTGGCAATTATACCGGCATTTGCATATTCATGGCGGCGTGCGCGGGGCGGGGGGGAAAGGCAGGAGGGGGAGCGGGGTGACGGCGGGCGCGCGCGCGCCGCACCTGTCACACACACAGAGCGTTGCCCCGCCCCTCTGCGGGGTCCCCCGCCCCGCGCTCCAGGGGCCGCTCCGCCCGGCGCCTCGCGGGGCCGGCCCCTCACGGTCGGTCGCGGTTCCAATCCCGCCGTGTGCCCCCGGTACCTCCCGGTACCCGCGGGCTGAGTGACCGCGCCGCCGCCTCGCACCTCCCCGCCACCCGCCTCACCTCGGCCCGCGCAGCCCTCGATGGCTGGGGAGTATGCAGGAGCTGTGTGCTGGTGCCGGGGAGCCGAGCGAAGCCTCTCAGCAGCTCACCCGGTGACATAATCGCCCCCGTTCCTGTCTCCAGAGGTTTCACTTAAGCACTAAATCCCCGGGCCCCCACACGCGATCCTTTCCCAGGGCAGGTAACAGCCGTCTCCCACAGGCAGTGCCTGGCTCTGGCCATCACACGCTGACGGGGCACTGCAGTGTGCCTAGATCAAGGCAGGATGGCAACAAATCAATTGTGGCAAAGCTGAAAACACATAAACCCTGCAATATTTCCTACCAGTCAGAAAAAAAAAATAAAAGTATTATCTGAAAGGAGGTATCAGAGACCCAGTTGGTCTGGAAAGTCTCTGTGAGATCATCGAGTCCAAGCAATGGCCCAGGACCACCATGTCAACCAGACTATGGCACGGAGTGCCACATTCAGTTTTCCTTTAAACACCTCCAGAACAGTGACTCCACCACCTCCCTGGCCAGCCTGTTCCAATGTCTAATCACCCTTTTTGTGAAGAAATTCCTCCTAATGTCCAACTTAAACTTCCCCATACAGCTCAAGGCCATGTCCCCCTTGTCCTTCCACTTGTTGCCTGGGAGAAGAGCCCAGCTTGCACCTGGCTACAACCTCCTTTCAGGCAATTTTGGAGAGAAATAAGGTCCTCCCTGAGCCTCCTCTTCAAGGTGTCCTGCTCCAATGGGCCTGGCAGCCACCACCAACAGCAACCAGATACGGGGAAGGAGGCTGAGGAAGTATTTAGCACTATGTCCACTCATGAATGCTTGTTTTCTTCTAGGAGTAAATCCAAAACACACAGAAGAAGCACTGCCAGCATGTATCTTATTTTAAAGTAATAAAGAAACTGATAATATTTTCCAGTGCTTTTAAATTCAAATGCTTTTTCCACTTTTTTTTTGTCATTCATTTCAACAGCAGGCAGAATCAGTTTCAGTTTTCACTCGATTTTTTTTGAAGCACTTGGACAATACTGTTATTGCACAACATCACAGGTGAATTCTTATGCCCCAGTACAAAGCATTACAAAATACAAATGTTGGTAAAGATATCATTGCCCGTTTTGATCAGAATAATCAAGAGATGAAACTCATTTGATTCAGGCATGTACTCATCCCTTTTGTCAACAGAAAAAGCCCACCATCTGCACACAGGACCTGCCAGGTCTCTATTGGCTTTAGAAAGAAGTTTGTCTTTTAAAAAAACCTCTGCAGATATTTTTCAAATTACATTCTTTCATTAATTAATTCTATTGAACCAAAAGTAGGTAAGTTAAAGAGTTGAAAAGCAGCTCATTTTGAAAAAGAATCCTGTCAAACTTGGAGACTCCATTCCATTATCCAGGCCCTCCATAAGTTGTGCATGTGTATCTGCAATTAAGGTTTCTGAATTTTAACAATTATAGCAGAAAGGCCAGGATATTTTTACGCATGTCATTAGTGCACATGAATGGAGCCAGACTGATACAAATGGGATTTGAATCTCTAGAGATAAGATAAAAATGCAGATACTGTATTTTTGTACTGCTGCATGTTAGCCTGGAAAGATAACTCCTGGACAGGAATGGATTTGCAAAGGCCTGAGTGGAACTGAACGATTGGTAGAAGAAGCCACCTAACACCACCAGGTCCTGGCACAGGGAACTCGATGAGGCCACCTATGCATTGCTCTCATGTCAACCAGATGAGGTCAGAGACTCCTTCTGCCTCCAGCTGACCTCAGCCAATTCCAGCTGGCAGCCCAACGCCCCGTGTCCTGCAGCCTCCTTCACTGGCTATATGAAATGCTAAACAATTACAAATTCATATCCCCACCTTTTTTTTTTATATAATTCCAGACCACCAGATACCTAAAAGCTACTTCTTTCCTATCCAAACATAGTATTTAAAGGTCAAGATGAAACTTTGTTTCCCGTTTCACAGGTTGACCTTTCCAAGGGCAGCACCAGGCAAGGTTCACATACTCTCCCTCTTTCTCTCTTGAGGATCTTGTTTTTTGGATCCTGCTCCAGCTGGACACCACAAGAGCTAAAGTCTAGCAATCTTCTAGGCACAATGCAAGATATTTATTTAGTTTAATGAGACACTTTTTAATCCCTGAAATTACAGGCACCATGGTTGCTAACATGCATGAATACAGCTAGAGTGCCTATTACTCCTCCTCCATACAGTTTGGTTTTGCAGAGCTGACTACCTGGCAGCTGTGGCAGCAGACATTCATCATCTCCATAAAGTTTAAATTTTTCTTGGTTTTTAATTGAAAATACACTCATCTACTATATTTCTTCAGCTGCAATAGTTAAAGAAAGAATTTCCCCATAAAGAATAGTCTTTATGGGGAAATTAATCACAACAGGTACAGCAGGTTAAGCTCTCCTATAATTAAATATTTTGAAATAATTTCTATGTAGATATTCTATCCCATAGTAAAAAGAAACAGAATTCTGGATAGGTAATTCTAGTCCATTTTTGAACCAAACAAATCAGTGGTATTTTTCCCTGTTGTGCTGATAAAGTATTATTTTTCTCTTTCTTGTTCTAACACAGCTTAACATCTAAGCTGTTACCTCTAACAGGATTTTAGCACTAACAGTTCGTTTCTTAACACTTTTATATTGCTTCATCTTATGTTTTTCTCACCTAGCTGCTGTTATCCTGAACAAGCAATACACCTGTGAGACAGAAGCCATGCTGTTTTAGCCACCTGAATTTGGGGCACACTGGATACATTAGTCAGAAATTATCTACTTAAAATCTGGATCAACAGCTAAACCCTTCAAACCTCCCTCTGCTGCTGTGGCTCCCTATCTTGGTCATGCAATACAGCTGCCCCGATGATTTTCCTTCTTAATTTAAAACACTTCCAGCCGGAGCAGAAATGGTCACTGCTAAATCACTACAAAAATATGGATTAATCCATGCAGTGAGCTGGGAGGTATGATCCCTATCACACAAAAAAAGAGGCTGTCACCAGAGCTAAGGGACTTACTTGGCACCATAGAAGGTGCATTTTTCAGTACCACAGTGAGAATTCAGAAGGGTTTAGCTCTTAGGCAACCATGGATCTCTGCTGTCCCTTTCAGAAAGGTGAAATCCCCTGTTAACGTAAAAAATTTGTGTGCAGCTGGACCCGGGTGTGGAAGGTAAGAAATTGTTCTGAATAACAGCTCCTTCACAGTTATATTCAAGATGGCAGAAGCTGAGCAAATTCAAGTCCTGTGATATTGTGTGCTGCATCAGGGCAAAATATTCTCCCCCATCAGCAGTTAGCTGCTCTTAAGCCAGACACTAGAAAAGGCCAGGCTGCTTCTGCCAGTGTGTCACACAGCCCCTTCTGGAAAAACAAAACAGAAAAAAAAAAAAAAAACCAAACCAACAAACACAAACAAAATCTCCAAACCAGTATTTTCCAGGATATTGCTCAGCAGGACCTTTTTTCTTTTCTGTAACTACACTGCAAACTTCCACGAAATTGTAACTCATCCTTAAAGATTTCTGCCCCTTTCACTTGCTCCGTGTCCTTTCTGCAATGATTCCACTCAAGAGTTTGGGAGCCTGATCCAAAATTTGCCTTTTTGCTGCTTTTCAGGAATGTGGGTTTGCAGACGGAAGGACAGTAATGGAAGCTGAGGAGCAAACCCTGGCTACTGTGAGCCATCAGACTTTGTGTAAGTCTCTGGTGGAGATGTGCACCTGAATTTTTTTTCACAGGCTTCAGCAAATTCAGGAATTCCATTTTCAGCTAAAATATAAAGAACAGACTATGGATACATGCCCTGACTGCAGCACGTTTTCTGCTGATTTATTGACTGTGCATAAATACTGCACTATAACTGTCATATTTAACTACAAAAAGAGAGAGCTGTATGCTCAGGAAGATAATTCAGGGCAACTCTGAGGTTTTTCATCTGTCTTCCATGTACTTCAGAAAAAGCAGCCACTTAGCAAAGGGGCAGAGTCCAGCCATCCTGATTTTCTCCCCTTCTCCCTCAGACTTGTTAACCCTTTGCTGTGCACAGTTCAGCAAGGTTTCCTCTTCCTGCAAAGTTTTTATGCAAGCACAGCTAATACTGCCCAGAGTCCAAAGGTGAAAGCCAGATCCACAGCCTGCGTAACAGCAGACAGTTTAATTGCCATTTTGCTTTCAAGACCAATGAGAAGGGGATGAGGAAGTGATTGGTTGCTTAAGATGGGGGATCGTTTTGTAATACTGGTAGATAAGCAAAATTCTGACAAAATGTCTCCGAGGAGACATAAAATGAACCCACAAAGCAGCACTTTGAACAGCAAAGCAAGCCAGAACAGATTTCCAGATAGGCAAGGCTTTCCATATGAGAACAGGTTTCAAAGTCCAAGAGTCTCTCCAAAGAAGAAACAACATTCAGAATAAAAGTTTGAAAAATATCCTGGCTGCTGAAAAAGAAACTGAAACCTTCTCCTGTTTAGCAAACTGGAGAATTGTGTTACTCTAAACGTCAGAAGATAAGAAAAAAAATTTAAATTGTGCACATACCTATGCAGGGAGATACAAAACCCAAAGTGTGTGCTTCAGCCTAGTGTATGTTTGTGATCCAACAGCAAATAACATCAGATTAATGGCCCCAGGCCCAAGCCCCCATATGTCCTGCCAAGTTCTCCCCTAGGAAAGATTTATCATCTCTTGCTGACAAACACTGGGAGACAACAGAGCTTGTTCTGGGGGGTAAGAGAAAGGGAGAGGGATTTGTGGCTGAGACAGGAGCCTTGCATCAAGGGCTCACGGGCTGGGGATGCTCTGACTGTAGGACTGTAGGTGCATTTGAATTGACAGCCAGCCAAGAACTGCGTGAAATTCCCCGTTACTTCCTTTTACTAGTCTTATGCTAAGTGTTGCTAAGCTGTACCTGGGAATCAGGCCAAATCAGCTTGGGATCTTTGGATGAAAGGCATTTAAAAAAAAAAAAAAATCCAGAGTATTACCAATGTAGAAACCAACAATATGAATTAAACAGATGCACAAGTGGCAGGATTTGGATTTTATTACATTCTACAAGGTAAAATATAAAGATAGGCTGAAAAATTGCCACTTCTGAGGAAAACTACAACCTTTTCCCCGGGTTCCTGTGAGGAAGAGTCATAAAAGCAGCATAACGTTACCAGAACTGAAACCTGAAAACACATATGTTTAAATAGACTGGAGCCAACAGGGACTGGTTAGGAGAGTCGTTTTTCCAGGCTGTGCTACACGGATTTGTGCCGCCAAGTGAGAAGTTCACACTCTTTCATCTATTACCTATCAGCATTTATTTTATGGCAAAGAATACTCATGGGCTGGAGACCTGCTCTGAACTGACAGGATTTATCATAAAGCAAAAGCCACAGTTGGCTGTTTCATTTCTGGACACAGTTATGATTTTTTACTATATACATGGCTTGCCTGCAACAGAAATTCTCCCTTGCAGAGTTCAAAGTGTCTCCCACAGAGAAAGTTTAGCTAACCTGACTGCTGCTTGTGCCTGATCCAAAGCAGACCAGATCTGCTGGAAGCCTCAGCTCTCTGATTTCAGCTCAGCAAGTCACCTTTCACCCCCTCACTATCATTTCACAGCACTGGGAACACCCACTGTCCCTCACTGGCATGGCACCTTGTGTCTTAAAAAGTTGGGGACAGTCTCCAAAATATTGATGGGACACCACTCCATGGGATGTTAACTCCAGGCTGAGGGCACCTAAAGTAACTTACTGGTCCCAAACAGGACATATTATCATTTAGGGATGAATATTAACATTTCCAACATATCCTTAACAGATCGTCATCATCTTACTGAAACCAAACACTTCCTGGCACGAGTATGTTTATCATTATTTAGTTCCCCCAAAACAAGCAAAAATTATACAGAAAACACTGTGCCATAAAAACATTGCATTCTAATATAAGCAATTTTCACAAAATTTTTTTTCCTCAAAGGAATTCCATATTTAATCCTTAAGACTATTTATCATGAAAGAGAGTTAGAAAAGCAGACAGAATGATCTACTTGGAATACAAGGCTTTGGTGCCACGTGAGCTCTCACTGGTTCTGTTATAGACCTTCACCAGCACTTTCCGTGGGTACCTGGCCTTCCTACCTTGGTTTCCCCAGTTGCAGAAGTGCTAATTTTGTTGTTTTCACTATTTTTTAAAAAACAACTTAAAATCATATCAAGCCCTTGCTACCGAGGCGAGGCATCAGCCCTGCCCTGTAGTTTTCACCAGCTAATTTCAGCCATGATCTAATGAGTGGGTGGTAACAAGACAGTGAGGCAGGGCAGGAGGGAAAGGCCCAAGCAGCACTGGGGGCTTAGCAGGAAACTCAGCAAATGCATAGGAAAATAAAACAAAGATCTTTTCATTCTTCAATATATATATATATATATTTTTTTTTTGATAGACAATGAAGAAGAGGAAGTGAAAGCTCTTCTCCTGAGATATCTGGTATCTTGTTTGTAAGAAACAAGTTTCCAGGAAGACCTTAGGCAGGGACACAACGACATCTTTTGAGAGCAGCTCTCTGTGTAGGGACATGGAAAGAGGAGATGGCAGGAGGAGACAGTGCGGGGCAGCAGCACTGCCAGCAGCACGCAGCAGATGGGAAATCCAAAGAACTGAGACACAGCAGGAAGCAAGAAGTAGGTGTACAGAGTCTTGAAGAGTCAGCTCGAATGCGACAAGGTAGGAAAAAAGGGCACAAGGTGGAAGAGCTTTGTGACTTTGCCAGACTGAAAGGACAGCAAGGTGCTCCCTGCAGATGGTTGTGCTCAGATCTGGAGACATTTGCATTTGTCTCTCTCAGATGGAGTATTTGTGCCAGATAGGAACACAGAAACTTAAAATAAAAATGTGCTCCCTTTTACTCCTCTGTCCCTTCAGATTTAGACATAATAGAAGATACTGTGCTTATTCTGGACTAAGTAGAATGAAACAGCCCCACTCTCTCTGGAGATGCTGTGTCCTGTTAGTGCTGCTGACCTTGTTCAGTACAAACTGAATTACTGGACTTCCTGAACTCTCAGGTCCCAGTTTTGTCACTTCCTTGCACTCACTCAATTTTTGTGTATTAAGTTGGAAGGTTTGTTGGCAACAAAGGAGAACTTCAAACCCAGACACTTCTGTTTATTTACTGCATTCTCTTACCTAGTTTTGTATATGAACACAATCTCAGACTGGAGAGGATTACAAGAACAACATTTTCTCTTCCTTTCAGAAATTTTTGGTAATTTTCAAGAGCCAAAAGCTAATTATTTTGGCACAAAGAAGCACCAAAGAAACTTTTAACCATGGCATTCCTGTATAGGGTTTCCTTGACACTTTTGTCTGAATGGAGAAAAAAAGAGAGGAGTAATAAAAAGCCCACATTTATCTTTTTTGAGATACAGAATTTTCACAGCAAGAAGAAATGAAATAGACGAAGGCTCTTCAGGTGGGAAAAAAAAGATGACTGCAGCAGGAAATGATGGCAGTCTGTAAAACCGAATGAGGAAGGTAAATGCAGAGTAATTGTTCACTTTCTCTTGCAGTACAAAAGCTGAGGGGGCATCCAACAAAGGCATTTAGCAGCAGGTTTAAAACAGACACACCCAAAAGGAAGTACTCTTTCCTACCTCCATAATTGCATCGTGGCAGTCAGTGCCTCAGGAGGTTGTGGAGGCTGAAAATGGATTTTAAAAGGCATTAAAGAAATTCATGTGGGACAGTGTGATCAACAGCAAATAAACCCTGTCGCTTTGGTGAAACTTTTGTGCTTTCAAACCCTTACCAGAGCTGGAAGTCAAGATGATTGGGTGTGTGGCCTTTTCCTCCATCCCTGAGCGCTGCTGGCTGTTCCTGGAAACAGCGAGGCAGTTCCTGCTGTTCATGAGCCGTGAGCCCGGCGGCTGCACATCACGAAGGAGCAGCAAACATTCTCTACGTTCTCCTGCCCGACTCTATCTTCCAGCAGACTCCCTCAGAGGGCAGGAGATGCTTCTGACAGAGCTTTACAATCCAACCCTCCCCCCATTTTCCCTAGAGCAACCACGCTTATAATTGTGCAGAGAGAGAATATTGCATTAGCTCAAGTAAAACCAAGGAAAATTTCAATCCTATGTTTGGGCATTTAATTGTAGCATTTATCTCATATTTAAAGGATAGAAAATGTAGCTGCCTCCATTATTCATCAAAATGCTTGTCAGTCTCCAATAATAATTCAGTACTTTCTACAAAAAAAAAAAAAAAAAGAAAAGACAACCAAACAACTGGTCTCCAAGTGAAAGTAACTATTTGCCTCAGACAGCAAGAAAAAACAAACAAACAGAAAAACCAGAAACTCCACCCTGAAGTCACTCAGTTTAATTTTTAAAAAATACTATCTGCAATAAAAGTTTTTATATTAAACATTCATATAAAGGACAAAAATTTCCAATTATGATTATGCTCACCCTTTTATTTAAAAAAGGCTGTAATAATGCCCATTCTCATCCAAACATTTTCAAACTTCAGTTATTCCCTATTCAGCTAAACCCATTGTGTTCGCAAAGAAAATCCAACTGAACTGGGAGCTTGTGCCAGGCCTTTCCCATGTCACAACAAGCTCATTCGTCACTCCAACATTTCTGCAGCCTTGCACAACACACACTCTGCATCACCACCGAGCCAGGGACAGGCAGCTTGTCCCTTACCCCGGCAGTCCCATCCTCCTGCCACCCCCTTTCCTCCCAGCACACACATCCTGCTCCCTCATTTTACCATCCAGCAGAAGAGCAGAGAGAAGAAAGCAGCAGACAAGGAGGAAGGGAAAAGGACGTGATGGGTAACCAATGTTGTGAACGAGCCTTGTATATGTATATTTCCAAGAAATGAAATTAAAAATTCAAGGGGGAAGACCACAAAAGCCTAGTGACAGTCTGTCACAGTGGAAAGCTGTGATGAGCTACTGGTGAACCAAGGTTTCCACAGCACTCGTATTCTCAGTTTAGGAACAGGTTAAAATGAAAATAGAGGCAAATGGTGGCACTTGCACTAAGGCAGGTGGATCCTGAGCTGTTCAACACCCCTGGTGGTGTGGGGTCTTATGGGGAGGAGTCACTGAGACTGGACTGTGCCCCTCATGCCCCTCAGGGGTTTGTATCTCAGGACAATGCCTTGGAGTTTTTAGCTAAGTGCTCACAAAGCCTCTTCCCTTCTCCACTTGCTCAGGTCTTCTCAGTACTCACACCTTAAGGAACACAGAAAATAAAATGCAGGAAAATGGATGGATAGAGACAAAATAAAGGAATAAACCTTTGAAAAGTAGTTATGAAAAAACAAGAACAAATCAGAAGGAAAACAAGCAGAGAGAAGCACAGTTCTACAAGGTTCCTGCTGTTCTGAGGAGGAACCACCATGATGCAAAACACATAACTTAATGCATTGAAACCATAAATTACCCTTTGATACACATAACAGGAACTTACCTGAATCATGTCTCAGGAAAACAATCACCTGATAAAGCTAAAATCGCAATAAAAATAGAAGTTAACTTTTTTTAAAATTCAGAAATTAGCACTAAAGAAAGTATTTAGCCATCAGACTGCTTAAAAAAACAGAACAGTATCTTACATCTTACTGTATCAAGGCAGAACACTTCAGAATGGTGGAAACAAAGGAAAAATTAGCCTCAGCTTTCCAAAGACACTTTCAGTGAAACACAGACGTTTCAGTTAATGGGCTTTGACTGTGGGTATTTTAGCTCTAGGCAGTCTCGCCTGGTGCACTTTGAGCTTAATTCTCTGAGGTATCAATCACTTGAAACTCCAGATGAACTTAGGAAGATCAGCAGCTGATGCTAGTCAGAGTCAGGCCCAGCTGTCCCAAAATAGTTAATTAAAGAAGCATCAAAAAAATGTGAATCCAGCAAGGTTATTGCAACCAGGGGTTCATGATGATATTGCCTGTCATCATGGCAGAACAAAAACCAGAAAACAGAAGGACTTGTGTCCTGATAGTAATATCCAAACATAATCTTTTCCAAATGCAGCACAAGCTGCAACACGCAGCACTCCTGCCTGAGGAAGAGTAGTCCCTGGGCCTGAGGAGCAAGCAGGACAGCACCTGTAGCCATGTGGGTTGTGGCTCCTGCAGGGAATGCAGTTAGGGCCGGTGCATTCCTTGCTAATTAAATACAGTCCTAGGCTGCCAGCCAATTACCCCTGCAACCCTCCCAGGGCCACGTTTGCAAACCTCTGGTCAAATACGGGATATGTGGAACACTTGAAAGGTAAGTAAACTCAAATTTAAAACCTTACTGCATACCAGATACAACCATAATATTTTTCTTACTTGTTTACTATTTTCAAGCAAAAGCAGCAAAGGCTGTCTGGACTCTTAACTTCCTATTGCTTGCAGAGACTCAGAGAGCTCTCCCATTAACCCTTTGCTTCCAGGCTTTGGGACTGGCACATCCACAGCACCCCCAGTTCCCTGGAGCTGGTGATGTGGCAAACTGGGAGGACAATAAAATGAGGTGGGGCAGTGCTGCAGCAGCACCATGGAAAACTGCTGTACTGGCTGTGAGTGTAACGTGGAGACTCCTGCAGTCAGTGCAGCTCTTTGTCAAAGTACAAAATGAGAATCTTATCTCCTCCAAAGCTTTCCTTGAAACACTATACAGAGCTGCCTGTGTGCAAGCTTTATCCTCAGCTGCTCCTTTCCCAGTAGATAGGCAAAAGAGTGTGATCTGATTTCAGAGGCCAGGGCTACGCTCTGCCTTCTGCCTCCAAATAGAGCTTTTCCTTAACACCATTAAAACAAAGCCAGCTCATCTAAGAAATGGGATTCTGTAGACAGTGGACTTTAGGGGTTTGGTGACAGTTCTTTCTCACTGAGGTTTGTTTTCTGGTCAGAGTCTAATCATGAGTTTTCCAGTGGTACAGAACATACACATAACTCAGCAAGGAAGCTGGAAGTGGCCACATCCCTCCAAAATCCAGTGATGAGGATTAAACAAGCTTGGTAAAAAAAACTCATTTTGTGATTACTCTGCAACCAAGAAAGCAGCTGGGAATGATTCTGTCACTACCAGTTCTTCCCACACATCCTGCTTTCATCTTAATTTTTATTCATTGGAACATGCAAATTTCCTGTGACATGGGCTGGAAATTGCTTCTACTGCATTTCCAGAAGACATCAGAGGATTTCAGCATCAGTCACTGTGTCACACAGGCCATTAAACAATTTTTAATGGACAATAGTGGAAAAAAATCCTGAACCAAGAGCTAGCACAACAAACATACAGAAAAACTCAGTTCTCCCTCTGGAAACACTATTGTTATTGCTGTCAGGGTCAATGAAACTATAAGCAAACTGTTTCAGCAAGCCCGGCAGATTTATGTGTGCTAATATTCCACATTGTTAGTGCAGAAATATTTTAAGAACTGTTAAAATCAGAAGTAGGCAGGCCTCAAATGCAGCAGCTGAACAAAAACTCTGTTGGCTTGAGTGGCATTGAGGCCAATCTGCTGCCTCTCCAAAAGAGTCCCTTCCTTTCTGAACCTTGGGAGAGAGGGACAAACTAGTCCATTTTTGCAAATACAGTGAAGAAGCTATGAATTTCTGGCCTCAAAGGCTAGGGACTCTTTGCTGCTACCCCAAGGGGACCCAAACTTTATTCAGTTCCTTAAGCCATCCCAGATGTCTGCCCCAGAATCCTGCAGAGAAGGGAAAGAAAGTCCCGTAAAAACCAAATATCACCGTGCTGGAAGAAGCTCTCCAGATGAGCCCAGATCTGACCTAGGATTATAACAAATGGAAACACTTCTACCATCCATGGTTATGGGCATGTCATACATCTCTTGTGATAATTAAATGATTCATTTGTTTGAAAATGAAGCCTTTTTTATCTTAGCAAAAAATGAAAGCAGGGAGCATAACCAACAGCAAGACTGAGCAACAGAGACGCTCTCCTGTTACTGGTGTAGTTGCCAATATTTTAGTTTAGTGACAGATATTAGTCCCAACTGTTAGCAGTTGTATAAACCAATTCACGTCCAACATGTTTCACGTGGTGTCAGTGTTTTATTCTCATTCACTGAGGAAGAAATCAGTGTCTAATTTGTAGGAGCCAAAGGCACTTTTGTCATTGAAAATCACCTTGACTGCTGCATGCCCCCTTTTCTTCACCACCCAGCAAAATTTTGACTATAGGTAAAAGATTCGGGTTTTTTTTTTTGTTGTTGTTGTTCTTTTCAATTGTACACTTTCTGCCTTTTTAATCTAAATCAGGTAACCTTTGCAGTCTGGTCTTAAATGACTTAGGGCAATACAGGGAATAAAAGGCAGAAATTAAAGCATTCCATTTCCTTACCTAAAGTTATGAGCTTTACCACTCTCCAGTGCTGCCTCCCTCACTGAAATAGTAAAGTGTAAGAGCAGGCAGTTCTGGCGTTCAGATTACAGATCCCAGCCTTCCTGTTTTGTTGCTGCTCATTCATCCTTTTTATGTAACTGTTGCCTTAGCTGTGAAACCCATAAAGGTCTACTTGACTCTAAACTGTATCACTGGGAAGAGTTATCAAAATTGCAGACAAAGTATACAAGGTTGCCACACATTTTCTTGAATTTTGGGAGAAAGAATGTTGGTAACTTTATTTTAAATGTAACTGCTTCAGTGAAAATACTTCTGCAATTGAATTTATTGCCTAAGATTGGGTCTGCAATGGGAGGAAGCTGTAAATAAATAGCACAGTCTAGCTAATGACTGTGTAGAGGGCAGAAATAAGGTCAGACAGCAGCGCTGTTGTTTTCACTAAATTCTGTGGATCTAATTTTTATCTCCCATTGCTGTAATTTCAGTGGTATTGCTTTATTGACTTTTATCCTAATATAATCTGAACTATCCCAACTGTTCATTGTTTCTCTTAGTAAATATTTCTTATGAGTGTAGTAAGACTTTGGTGAATTTATCAGTATTGCTACAAAATACAAAGAAACTGAAAATAAGATACCAACTGCAATATGTATGTGCTCTATACTGGGCACAGTATTATATTGGGAGAAGACTGCACTAGGCCAGGAATTTTATGAGGATCTGTGTTTCACTTATGTTGGGAACACCTTTCCCAGCAAATGCCCACTTTTACTGGAATGAAATGCTTCAAGCAATCAAACATTTTCTCAAAATTTCCTTTTAGCGGAAAACTTCTGAGATCATCTGGTGTCTTGTTTCTATATTTTCTCTCCAAAATAATTTTCCTGTGACAAGTAACACAGTGCCTATAAACAGGGGGTACACCATGCTGCAGTGCAGGGGATTCTAAATTAAAGCCCACGTTTCAGTCTAACCATCACACCTTTATCTTCTGAACGCTGCAATTTTACCCAAACGAACAAATTAAACTTCACAAAACATGTGCAGGAGATGTCTCCCTCCAGCATTCCTGATGCTGTTTCTGCTTTCTTCCACTTGTCCCTGGGGTGAGGTGGGTGCAGCCCTGCAGGGAGAACATGGCAGGAAGGCTGTTTTGGGGCTTGCTCTCCGCACAGGTTTGCAGCTCCGGCTGGTGTCACTCGCTGTGCTGGCGTCTGGCCGGGCTGCGCGGGCACAGCGGAGTGGGAGGTGGGAAGCAGCACGTGGAACTGCAGTGGGAAGGCGAAGGGGGCCGTGTGGGAGGCAGCAGGAGAGCTGTGCTGGTGGTGGCACAGCGGGCAGTGCCCACAGAAACCTCCCCGAGGCTCCCAGCACCCGCCGAGCGGAGCCCGGCTCTGAGCCTGGCAGAGCATTTTGAAAGAAAGGTTACACCCTTCAAACAGACAAAGATTAGGTTCCCACCAGGTTGTGGCCAGGTGTAGTTTAGACCCCTTACAAGAAGCCATCACCCCTGAGCTGAGCCATCCCCTGGGCTGCACTCAGACCACGTAGGTGCTGCAGGCCTGCCATGAAAACCCAGGTTATGCAGCGATTCTCCCACCAGCGCCAAAGGAAATCTGGGAACTTCATTGCTACCCTTGTCCCCACTGACATTTTCATGACTTTCAAGAGGGAGATTATATCTGAGAGCTGGTTATTACATGGGGGGAAAAAAAGCAAAGTCATTTAAAATAAATTTTGTTATGTTTGCATTTCAGAATAAATGTAAATTTGCACCAGAATTGATGTGGAATGAGACTTACAAATATGTTGGTACAAGGCTGCACATGAGGTAGTCACAGATGATTGATACAATGACTGATACTATAATTTAGCTTTTTATGCAGTTTAAATGAGCACTCAATTCTGTACCCTTTAATCACAAAGTGGCATTTCATCTCAGGAGTAGCCAGCTGTAGTTCAATAAAAGAAAGGCTGCCCAACAGGAATAGGCAAAGTAGGCTGAGGCCTCCAAAAGAACCAAGATAAAAAACATTATTTGAAAAATGAAATATTAATATGGGCAAGATTTCCAACTAAATGTTTCCTTTGGTATTTGTTCAAGCGAATGTTATACCTCTAGTGGCAGCAGAAGTGAATTATTTAGCATAATGACGATGGAAAATTCAGACTACACTTAAGGAGTTTCTACATCCTGGCTGTAGGTGTGTACATACAAAAATGTGCGTCATTTTTGAAAAATGAAACCTTAAATCCCCCTGTCAATAATTCACACTGCTCAGAGCCTGAAAGTGGAGCAAGAGAGGATGAACAGGCCTTTCCAAGTTAAATATGGTGATTTGCCCAAGTAAAATGACAGAACTGAGGCTTCCACACAGAATTGGGATGCGCCCATGGCTGGTGCTGAAGTGATGGGGTCTGGCCATTACCTCCCCTCAAAGGAGAGCTTGTTATAAAAATGCTAATGTGCAGTCTGTCCCTGCAGGCAAGAGGGAAGGCAAAGTGCACACCCCAGCTTCTGAGAGGGAGACACACACACAGCAGGCCTGGGTGAGGCTGTGACAGTGCTGAGAGTCAGGCTGTGGACATGTGTCTCCTCCCAAATCCAGCTCTGTTGACAGCACAGTCCTCCCCCAGTCTGCCCAGAGGCTGGTGAGCATTGCCCAGCAATAGGTTACCACCCCTCTGATCTGGATATACTTGTTTGAACACTCCTTAACCTATTTCGGAAGAAAATCACCTGGCCCAGTAAACCCTCTTACTTAAAATGTTACCCCATTACTTAAAATGTTGGGGCATGGTTGCACAGACATTTTTTATTCCCTGCAAAGCACTCCATCCATTTCTACTCCCTTTCTTTGAGTCTGCTTTGGCTCTGCATTCCCCTCCCCACAGGTCTATGCACTATTTTGTCTATTTCTATAAACCTAAGTTGTTGTTGGGGGTTTTTATAAGTTTATTCTCCCAACACTCCTCATTCACTTAACTAAATGTTACAGTCTGTACCAACACATCAGGGGAGATGGTGAGGGGTTGAAAAAAAACACCAGAAGGTTCCTTACATCATAGTTGTCTTCAGAATAAATGTCTTGAGGAAACCATGGTCTAACATTCCCTAATCCTCTACTGGGTTTGGCCTTTGGTAAACTACATGACTCTGGTTATTTTACAATCACAGAAACAATGATCTTAACCTCTTCTTAGTGTGACCTCCTCCAGATCCACCAAACCTGGCAGAATCTCCACAAAGGGGGTTTTGGCCTGGGCTTTCAGGTAAGCAATTCAGGCTGTTCATGAGTGATACCCTCCCATACACAGTTTGGAATAAGCCCAAGGCAGGTTGCTTCTAATGCCTGGAGGCAAAGGGGTCGCTCTAATACGAGATGGAGAAATAAACCCTAACCAGTGTGTGTGCAAATCAGGTACAGGTAGGATCTGCATGTCCTCTTTGAGCCAGAGCAGGTAGATTATCTGCACTCTAAGCTTCTCAGTCGCTGGTGGCAGCAAAGCCCAAATCCAGAAGCATTTTGAATTTCCAGGTCAGAGATCAACTCCAGTGTAGTTGCCTCCTGGTCTCTCTTTTCTGCAGCATGTTTGGAACGTGTCAAAAGCTGCACAAACTAAACACAAGACCATCTGCTTAGCAGCAACAGCAGCTCCTTGTCTTCAGCTTCTAGCCTTAGAAAATCCCTTGTCTTGGTCCTGTTGACCACACGAAAGAACGAGTTCAGCAGGAAGGACAAGTGCTCTCCAGAGTAATTCCCAGCAGAACTCCACGAGGAAGCCTGGAGCCTGCCTTGGCGCCATGCTCAAGAAACAGAGCGTGCAGTGTGGAGAGCCCTTCAGAGAGCAGCCAGGATCAGAGAGGGAAGGACAAATGGTACCTGCAGTCAGCTTTTAGCAACAAATCCAAATATCAGGGCAGGCATTTGTTGAGGCAATAGCAAAGCTGGTGGTGAGGCTGCCCTGCCTCCCCTCCCTGCAGCTGCACAAAGACTCAGTAAGTCACACACAGAGAATGCTTGAGCAGTGGAGGAGCAAAATGGAGCGTATTAACTGAAGCTTTTAATAAGATTTTGATAACAATGATTTTTATGTTAATCTCTAAAGAGTTTGCTTTTGTAACATATAACTGATAAGCATATAATCTAGTTTTAATTTAATCTCTGCAGGTGTTTCCCGATGGTAAATGTTAAATTTTTATTGCTTCCTTAGGCAGTAATAATAGGAGAAATGTCTGTAGGGCTCCCACCATCCATTTGTATGCAGATAGCATCATATTTTATAATAGCTGTAAATCTGACAGGATAGACTCTTACTGTTGAGATGATATTATAAATATGTGTCAACACTGAATAAACATCTTTGAAAGGAAAATAAAATAGAGATGTTATTAGAGGTCTAATGAAACAACCATAACTGCTTATTTATAAGAGATGTATGCACACATCCTTGGAAAAAAGTAGAGCCCATGCTGGGTTTGCAGCTTTCTGATGAGCAGGACATGGAGATTCTCAGCAGGGTCCTACAGACAATGCAGAAATAGATCCTACACTTCATAAAGATGATGACTGTCTATAAACGTCTGAATGTTTGTTCTCTCTGAGGTTTCAAAATGATTATAAATACCATGGTGTCTAAGACTCAATTATGGCTTCTTTCATACAGCTTAGGAGCACAGCACGTCAGGAGCTCCCACATGAAGAACTGTAAGACACCAAGTACAAGGAAGTGAACCCTGATGCCTGTCTGAAACATAACGCAAACACATTTTGGGCAAAATTCACTCAGTATGAGATTTGAAAGGTACTTGATCCCTTAGATCTTACACTTAGCTTTATTCACTGAGCATGCAAGAAACCTGCCCTTGTTTACATTGAGTGTTTTAAAGACAGCAACACTTTAGGATGTATTTTCCTCAAATAATTTTATCTGTTCTGCAGCAAATGTGGCTCTCTGGCATGCTGTGCTCACCGTGTCCATAGGCACATCTCAGGGACCCAGCAGCACAGGCAGAGAGCTGAGCTAAAAGATTCCTAAGATGGAACTGGCTTGGCTCCAGCCAGTGGGGAGCATAGGCAGACAGAGCTTTGAGCTGTCTTCAACTCTCCTGTATAGGCATGCCCTGGGAAGGATTACACTTTAACAGAAGTCTAGATATTTCCTCAACAGTGCTGTGATATGTGGCTCCCAAGGTCCACATCATTAGTCATAAAAACAAACAGTCTAACCTCTGAAACAAAAAATACTCACGAGTTCGTCTAAGTCCCCAGCGACAGGGAATGGGAATACAGCTCGCTACCACTGGAGGGGGGAAATTTGAAAACCTGCCACATAAGCAAGTCAAAAAAAACCAAAACACTTTTGCTGGTGAATTAAAGTTACAAGAAACAGCTTGGACAATTTAGGTTAAACAATTCTTGCTTCTATTGTAAGTCAGAACATGTATGCTGCTTTAAGGTTTAACAAATGCAGCATTGTTTCTTCTGCTAGTCTTTAAAAGTGAAAAAAATATTCGTTATGGAGACTTTTTAATAAATTGGTAGTAATTAGAAAGAAAACTCCAATCATTTTCTACAGAAAGACAACACAAGTGCAAATGGAAAGGCAGATACGTCATTCCTTTTCCTGAGTTAATTCAAAGCCAAAGAGGATCTGCCACATTGTGCCGTGGAGAAGGGAACTGTCAAAAAAAAACCCCAAAACATCACATTAAGAACATTAATTAATAATAATTAAATGCATTATCAGCTATAGGTAAGATTCAGGTATATAAAGTGTTTAGCTCTCTCCTATCTGCTCTCTTGTTGTTTTCACATCAGATCTTGTAAACATACAATTTAATCCATGTGACTTCTTCAGACTGAGGATTCATTAAAGGAGGCCCCTCATGAAGTGTTTGCAGTCAGTCTCTGCAACTGCACAGTGCCAGTGTTCCAGGCCCACTGGGCTAGTGGTGAATACAGAACCCAAACATGGTACCCTCTGTTACAAATGCTACACCATGTCCTTATGCCATGACAGATACAGTGGAATATTTTGCTAATCAAGTGTGCAAAATTACAGGAATCAGGCATAATGCTGTGTTTCTCACAACTTAGGTAAATCTTTTCCATGATAAATGGGTTGTGAATCTCCCATATGAAGTATTTAAACAGATGGATAATCACCACAGCAACCAAAACCACCACAGAGTCCTTCAGGAGCATTTCATCTCTGCACACCCCACTGTCAGGTTTCATGCTATGAGGAGGCAGTATTTCATGTAACAGAAGACTAGCCAATGCTTTTAGGTAACTCACAGCAGTTTCTAAGGTAGGTAAAAAAACAGAGGACCAATTATAAGCTGCAGGAACCGCATTTTTTTACACCTTGGTTCACACTTAAGGTGACCTGACAAACTTGTTGCAGATTCTTTGCTGCATCTGATGTCTCTGCTCCTTTGCATTTGTATTTCTGTTGTCTTATTTGTCCGCATTTTCTCCTCTCATCGTTTCCCTGCTCTACCAGCATCATAACAAGGAATGTAACCTCAGTGTCCCTCTAATCGCAGAAATAATTGATTATTTGGGCAGAATAAAGCAGCCCAAAAAGGAGAAGGCAAAAGAACCAATGACCTAACGATAAAGGAGAGAACTTGGCACAGATCTGAGATACTCCTGGTTACTGCCACACTAGGCAGCAGTCTCCAAAGCCCCCGAGCAGCCGGCACTGAGCACCCCGCGCTCACCCTCTCCGTGGTTTTGCACCCCGGGGGCAGCGCGGCACGGCAAGAGCAGCGGGACGGGGCCAAGCCAGGCTCGGTGCTGCCCCAAACCAAACATCTCTGGGATGTTTCAGTGCTGGTTCAACAGCCATGGCACACCTGTACCTTTGGGAATGTCAGGGATGGCAGGGACCCTCCCAAGGGCACGTTACTGCCCCATCGCCGGGGACGCGGCTTTGCGCTCTCCGAGGCACCAGCAGCAAGGACAGAACACACCGAGTCCTGCTCGCACTCGTACAGACTTTCTCATTTAACTGGAGTCAACACAGGGCTTTTAAAAATCACAAAACAGCCTGGACTCTAGCTGCAGTGATCGATGGGTGGGAGAGGAAGGAGACCAGCTGCATTCCTGATTTTCAACAGGTGGATGCAAACCTTATCAAATGTGACAGCAAAAACTTAGAGAGGCAGACATATCACCTGCCTTTAGAAAGTCTGAACTTTCTTTGTAAATGAACTGGATGAACTGGAAAATACCAATTTGTCCAATTAACGTGCTTTTAAGTCTAGCCATTTGAAATTATGTTTTAATTTGATCAGTCTGTTTGTTATTAATTTGAATATCTCTGAAGCATGTTTATGTCTGCTGCTTCTTCTGAGACAGGTTTACAAAATGAGGAATACCCTCCACTGGATTAATACTCAATAAAATCATAATAATTTTCTGAAATCCTGAAAGGCTGAAGTCTGATAATCTTTTTAAAAACAAGAATTCCAGTTTCTTTTTAAACATGTAAAAATCTGAACTGATTTACACTCATCAAGAAACAAAATATTTTGCCAGTTTTCACTGCACAGATTTTCAGAAATTCTGACAAGATTATAATTTCTCTATATAATAATTTAACAATATTATGTAATTTGTGTCTGTAAGACTGAACTTCTTAATGAACCATTATATCCGCAGAAAAATGTGGGTGCTAATACAGCTTGCCTAAGTTGGAAAATATACTTTTTAGAATTTATTTAATGTCTTCCATGATTTTAAATATGTTACTTCCTGTTCTGGATTGTTTCATGATGTTATTGTGAAACACTCATGGCTGCTGTGTTTATTTCACCACGGATGTGTGTTCATTTCACCGAGGGGTAAAGCTTGGTAATGGGTAAAAGATTTTGCAATCCTGTACTGGGTGGCTCAATATAAACCTTAATTATCCACCTGACTTGCAACAAAAACATTTTGCTGTACTAAAGATCTTGCAGTTTGGGATGATACTGGGTGGTGATTACACATGGATTTGTTTGTATTATACAAAGGGGAAGTTGGGGAAAAAAAACCAAGGGAAAATGATGTAGTGGATAATGCATAGTACGAGTTGAAGTCCACAAACAGCCTAACTGAATGAAAGCACATTAAGTAAATAAGAGGAATAAAGAACAAAGGTAACAGCATGGAAGTGTTTACAGGGATAGCGCGTCCCATTTAAGCCGTGCTGCTGGGTGAGCAGGCGGTCACGCCCGATGTTCGGCTCTCTAACACTTCTGTTCTGGTCCAGCCCGGGGGTGACGCTCGCCGACCCTTCCAGCGGGGACCTGCCCGCGACGGGCATCGAGGTGAGCGGGGAGAGGGGCAGGAACCCTCCCGGGACGGAGCCAGACCTCGGGAACCGTGGGGTGAGCTGCAGCATTATTAAAAACACCTCCCCGCAGGTGAGAGGCGCCGGGCCGGCCGCACAAGCCCCGCTGCCCGGGGAGCCGGCGGTGCCGCGGGGAGCCGGGCGGTGCCAGCAGCGCCCAACGCCGCGGTACCGAGCCCGCCGCAGCCGGGCGCGCCGGGGCAGCCCCGACATGGCGGCGGGGGCGGGCGGCGGGCGGGGCGGTGACGCGGCGGCGGCGGCGGCCGGTCGGTCCCAGCAGCCCCAGCGCTGCCCGCAGTGACGGGCGGACAAAGGGGCGCCGCGCCAGCCCGCACCAGCGGCCCCGGGCGGGTGAGTCGGGGCGGGGGGCGGCAGCGGGCACGGGGCGGGCGAGCGGAGCGACACCCGCGGCCCGGCCTGGCCCGCCCCGGGCCGCGCGGCCCCGCGGGCCGGGCCTCCCGCCCTGCCCTCCGCAGGCCCTGCGGGAGCGCGGCGCGGCCGGGACGGGGAGCGGGGCGGCGGCCGCGCTCCGAGGCCCCGGCCTGGCGCCGCTTCCCCGCGGGGCCGGGGCCCGCTGCGGGCGGTGCGGGGCCGGCGGTCGCTCCGAGGGGCGGCGGTGCGGGGCCGGGGCTCGCTGCGGGCCGGGCCGGGGGCGGTGCGGCGGGGCCGGGCCGGCTGCGGGAGGCGCCGTTATCGCGCAGCTGCCTCAGCCCGTATCGCTGCTGCTCCTCGTTGGAGAACAAAGAGGATCAATTAAGAGTGTGCAATTACCGCCGTGCCCTGCCGGCAGTAGGCACGGCTCGGAACGCCTTTCCTCCCGTCGCTCTCCCGGGGAAGAGTGCTCCCCTCTGTTAATCCGAGGCGGTTTGGGGCCGTGCAGCGCTAATGAGCACAACACACGTTTAAAAATCAGCCAGTTTAGTGCATTAAACACAAACTTAAAGTGGGGAAATAGAGACTAAAGCACATGTGCCCTTGAATGTCTTCTCTGCGATCCTTGCGAGCCTGTAGCAGAATGGATCAGAAGCAACGCACAGCTGTTGCTTAGTTTTTCACTGCTTTTCATGCCTCTTAGTTGTATTTGAATACTTCCTTTTGTTAGTCACCTTTTCCGCATTTAAAACAATAATGTGGTCCTAATAAATTTTGCTGTCAGTGTCAGCATGATTTATGCGTGTGGTCATCCATGCTAATAGTTAATGCTCCGAGACTATTTCATTTTGCAGCATCCTGGAGACAGTGACTGGTGACATTTCTCATCATCCTGTGAAGGGGTGAAGAGTAGCAGTTTTGCAAAGTATCAGAGCAGTTCTGCGGGTTCAGAGGGGACCTTCCACCTACTGAAATACTTTGTAGAATGTGTGCGCCTTCATAGATCAGCAAATTGAGGTGAGGTTAACCAACTTGCTCAAGGTCACGGAGTGTCAGTGACAGAGTTAGCAATAATGGAATCCAGCCATCCTGGCTGCTGGCTCTGTGCTCTCATCATTGGGTGACGCTCCCAAGTAATTGCAGGTAGTTTAAACATTGGTTTGCGCAAGTGCACACCGAGGCCTTCAAAACATTTTGGAGAAACAAAATGTTTATGGTGTGCTTCAGATCCCATGCTGCTTTTGTATGTAGCTTAAAGTGATTTCTCAGCTTGGCATTGGAGGGAATTTTGAAGAAGACTTTGTGGTTTATTTAGTAAATATGTGCTCAAAAACCATCAGTTTTACTGAGTATAAAGTGGAGAAAGACTTGTGTAGATTTAGAAGGTAGATCATGAGATGTAACAAAAGTAGATTACACTGTAATTAGGCAACTTTTAAAGCAGCAGTGTGAAAGCATGACTGTAAAGAGGTTTTCTTGTGAATGAAGTGTTTACCCGGTGACATTCTGTAGAGTTATTTCCAGTTATTATGAAGAAAAACAACCAACAAATGCACTGGGAAGCCATGGTGATGAGGCTGTTGGAGTTAAAATTGGAACAGAAAAGTTCCTCAGTTGATTTATTTATTCAACAGATACTTGTTAAGTAAAAACAAATCACAATGGATGTTATTTCTGACCCTGGAGAGAAGTTACGTTTTGCTTTGTGTTTTTCTTTGTCAAGTTAAATTTATGAAGAAAGGGATTTCAAAGGAAATGCTGGCAGATCTGTGCTATTGTGACACCAGCAGTATATATTTAGTAACTTCACGGAGGAAAGATCCCTATTGTGCTGTAAAAATACCAGTGACAATTGTTTGTCAGGACTTCAAAGGGTGCTGGGAAGTGAGCTGGCATTGTTCAGGTGTTGCACGCTGGCCCTGGTGAGTGTTACCTGTGACAGATCCCTGCTCCTGTGGGAATTCCATCCTGGGAGAAGCCCATCTGTGCAGTGCAGATCACAGGCCTGAGACCACAGATCCTGGGTTAGGACAGATTTGCTTGTGCTTAGCTTTATGTTCTGCAAGTAATTGTGGTGACTGTTGACCACAAAATTTAGTGGTTGTGGTGCAGTGGAGATGCAGAAGAGCAGCAGCTGAGTTTCTGTTCATGAATTGTCTGGGGTACGTGACCTTATTCTGAGCTGCTGTGGGGTTAATCTGGACAAAGAAGTTGTGGTGATACAAACTTCCTCTGTAAAAGTGTTGTCAGTTTCTCGTTGATGGGAAAGATGTGCTGTTATCAAGAGTGTCAATACCAAACCATTGCATCTCCCTGTCATATGTGTGGTTTATCCATCAGTCTTTGGGAACAGTGCTTTTACTGCTGTCACTTGGTGAGATGTCCCAGCAAGGTGACTTCTAAGCTAAAATTGTTGTTTTTGAAAGGATGCTGGTTGCTTGTTTAGGAATACAGAAATTTATACCCTGAATGACACTGCTGTGTCAGCAAATGTGTCTACTATAGGCCTGCCAGATGTTGCTTTTGCAAGTTGGGGCAGTAGCTCCTCATCCAGCCAAGTTAAATAGGAAAAGGAAGCAATAATGGGATATTCTTTTTTAAGATTGGTGGCTTTCCGCATGCAGGTTGTGGAATCTTGAGAGCTTTGCACACCGTTTTCCACAGATGTGTAGCAAAAATGAGCCTGTTGGTAGGTGTAGTGATCCATACCTCCACTGGTACTGAGAATCGTGGGGTTTTGGACACTGAACACTTGCCACAGACTGAGCTGAAGAAGCTGAAGATGTGGGATGGAGTCAGGAATTGGAATGAAACATGTGCAGTGTTTAAATAAAAAACTAAAGCATCAAAATAATACTGATTATTATAAATAATACTTGAAAATTTTATTACACATAGTTGTGTAATTACACATTATTTATTAATTTATTACACATTAAGTTGTGTAGCAGTAGCTTGCTGTTGGTTTAATGGTAGCTTAAAACATTTATTTGAAAAAAACCCCTTTTGTTAATGTCAAAATGTCAAAATTTGCCTGTATTTCTGTTACACGTGATGTGCAGAGTGTAGATAGATATGAGAGCCAAAGAGTCCACCATATTCTACTGCATACTGCATTGAGCTAACTTTGGTAAAAGAAATTTAAATAAATAATTCTTAATCTTCTGCCTATGACAAGCATCAAAAGGTATTTTATATTCCTGTGTGCTGGCAGTTTTTCCACAGTAGCTTTTCATATAGTCTTAATATGTTTGACCAGAACAATGAAACTCACTTTGCAATAGTGTGTTAAGTTGTTAAAGAAATAATACTTGCACTTGCTGTACAAAGTCATTCCAGAGTTTGTTGATTCTTCTGAAACAAAAAGGATTCACCATAATTCCAAGAAGCAATCAGAGCCCAAATTGCCACTTAGAGAGCCATTTCTTTTTCTAGACTCTTCTTAATAAGGTAACAGAACATCAGCTTGGAACACTGTCATTGGGGATTTGTTTTCAGAATATTATTAGTAGCATTTCAGTGAAGTGGAAACAAACCTGTGCTCTGAAAAGGAACTGGATCATGGGGAAAGACATTCCAGTGAGATCCATGAATTTGAATTCTAAAGGGATAATTTGCTATTTTAATAACTAAATAAATAAAATTAAAGGCTTAGTTTGTGAATAAGAATCAGAACCTGTAAATCTGATGGCATGACAGATATACTTTTGTAAACACATGAATGTGTGTCATGTTTCAAGTATGGAATATGTATCTGGTGCTTGGAGATGTGATCATCATGTGTTTAGAATGCAGAAACAAGCATTTGTTTTTGATTGTTCATAACGTTTAGGCTATTTCCTGCTAGAAATTTCAGAAGCTAAATTCTTTAAGGTGTAACTATCCAGTGTATTGAGCTTGAGAACAGGTAAAATGTACCTTATTTTAAAAAGCTTTATGGGAAGTGGAAATTACATCTAGTGAGTCAGTAGGAACTTTTTGTTGTTTCAATATTTTTTGCTATAAAGTTAGACCTCAAAGGACACCTTCAGTTTGATAAGTAATCCATAGAAGCTGCAGTAAAATATGACCTTCTTTGGGGGAGCAGAAAGACTTTGTTCTCTCTGTCATGTGTTAAGTCAGTGGTATGTGTGCTGAAGAGTCTGGCCTTAATTTTATTTTATGAATTACATTTGGGATTGTTTCTTGCTTGGGTCATTGGTTCTGCTTTTAGTTCTGGAATGTCACTCAAAATAAAACAGAACTGTGGGGGGTGGCAGAGGGAGAATTGTGATGATTGTACTTTGGATAGAGGTAGTGGTGTTAGAAAATCTGTCATCTCTTATCTGTTTGCTGTTACTCATCCCAGGCATTTTCCCATTCATTACCTGTAACATACACAGTTGGAACAGGGAGTTTGGTTTAAACAAGACATGAAGGTGTTCCCCATTCCTTTGTTCTGAATCCCTGGGATTTGACATACCTGGGTGCCTAGGTGAGAAGATTCCTAACTTGTCATACCTCATCCAGGGAGGTCATCCCCACGGAAAGGTTCCTGCCCAAACAGTGACTCCTGCTGCCTCAGTGTCCTTGCATTTCCTCATTTCTGCCCTCGTGTTTCTGATGTGTTGCTGTCCTGAGGCAAGGATGGGATTTCTTTCTGCTGTCATTGTTTGGCTTGTGCTGCAAAGACCCAGCATAAGCAGCCCTAGTCATGGACTGGGCCCCCAAATGCTGCCATGATACACTGAAGAGGTGCTTATCCCTTTATTTTGTAGCAGTTTATTAAATAGATGGAAGCGCAGTGCAAATATTTTTTCTATTTCAGTATTTTTGAAGGAACATAAGTAGAGGTAGATTCATAATCAAGCATCATGTTTTATATTTTTGCACATTTGTTAACTGACTCAGTTTAGTATAGACTTATGGAAATAATCTTCTTGCCTTTTCTCTTTTTTTTTCCCATTTTTTTCCTTTAGAATTGCCAAAATGCTTTGGAATTCTTAAACGATTCAAAAGCTGAAGTCTCTGAGGATACAAAAGCATAAGAACACAAGAAGCAGCAAGGAGGATTCAGTGCCAATGCAGCAACAAAAAAGACAGCCAGAGTTAGTGGAAGGAAATCTTCCTGTTTTTGTTTTTCCTACAGAACTTATATTTTATGCAGATGACCAGTCAACACACAAGCAGGTGTTGACTCTATATAACCCCTATGAGTTTGCCTTAAAATTCAAAGGTGGGTTTCTTAGGTTAAGTTCTATTTAAGGGCTAGTTGATGATCTTGAACAGTCCAATTATAATTCATGTAACAAATCGTATCTATGACAAAACCAAACTCGTCTCTCTACGTGTGTCTGTTGATGAAGCTGGTGATGTATTAGTGCATGATTTGTTACCACTCCTGTCCTTTTCCTTGCAGTTCTTTGTACAACTCCAAATAAATATGCGGTGGTGGATGCTACTGGTGCAGTGAAGCCTCAGTGCTGTGTTGATATGTAAGTAGGAGTTGGTTGGGGTTTTTCCTAATATATAACATTTTATTACCTTAATTTCTTTTATTACTTAAGAGGTTGTAAATGACAGCATGCATGTTATAATACGTAAGTTGGATAAAGATATGTTTTCCTAATCTCCTGCATACTTGTCGTTCTGATTTTTGCTGTTCTTTCCCTCTAGAGCAGAGGTATTATAATATTGGAGATATGTTCTTCTTTAATTTTGCCTTTGGGCATAAATAAAATGCCAGTAAATGCATCTTGTAATGTAGCTTGTAAACCAGGAGCAAGAGTAATATGAGCCTTCTCTGAGCACCTTTTTGTTAGAAATAACAAGAAAACCAAACCCCCAGGGCTGAGATCTGTTTGTGACAAATACTTGTTTGCAGATTGGCAAAATGGAAATGTATGCAGTTCTACTGAGCACATTTTCCTGGGCCATGTTAATAAAGGTAGTTTTGCCTACCTTTCACCCTGACCACCCATCTCATTCTCAGATCTCTGTGTCTGCCCTTCCTCTCTCCTGTCAGGTGTCAACCCAGTAACTCAGAACAGAAGGAGGCTGCTTAAGTGACCACAGTAATGTACAGGGTCTGTAGGCTGCTGAAAGCTGAAACAGAGTAGGTGTATAAGCTAAAATAGACCAACTCTTTTTATCTTCTATTTGCCACATTATTTCTGTGCTGATGTACAGATACAGCTGAAGAAAATCTGAAGTACCTAAAAGAGCAGACTGAACTTTTTGAATATACTTTTTCCAAACTATAAAACACCACCTGGAATCTCTGGCTAACAAATGCCCATATACAAAACCCCTTTGTCAGATAAATAATAACTGTTCTTGGGGAATGGCTTTTTATTCCTATAGACTGTTTTCCCTAGGTGCAATTTGAAAAATTCCAAGGACTCACCAAATAGAAAAGAAGCTTAGAACATGGAACTAGAAGGTTTCAGTAAGCAGGGGCAACAATGCTAAAAATGGAACTAAACAGGTCAGAATATACCAGTGTACCAGTGAGCTCTTTCATTCTTCAGAAGACATTTACACAAGTTTGATTACATTTGGTTAAACAAATGTGTTTTATTAAATAAAGGAAAATAAGACAGACATATGTTCCAAGGGGATTTTTTTGTGCAGCAAAACCCCCCCATCCCATTCCAGTGGTTGCTGTCTAAGGACAGTGTTTACTGCTAGGATGTGAGCAGTACTATGCAAGTGTGGCCATTTGCCAGATAAACAGATATTCTACAGAGCTTCCAATTATGCAATGATCTCTAAAAAGAAACAGGAGAATGTATCTGTTTATAAGGGTCTGCAGAAAATATCTCCTTGCTTGGCAGCAGATACATGTTCTCCTAGCACAGTGTTATGTAAAGATTCTGTTTAGGTTGGTAGTTGGTACCATGGTACTAGGAGTAGGAGCACCAATTTAAAAAGAAGAGTTAAAGGAAGAAATCAGACTTGATCTGCTGTGTTGATATGCTAAGAGCTGTATGAATTAGGGTTGTGGGGGGAAAAAGCCTTTTGTTTTAGTGAAGGCAGTTGCCCAGCCAACACTCCACTTGCTGAAAGCCTGTCATAGGCACTCTCCTTTGCCTCTGAAGTGACGTAAAACATCACTGCAGCCTCTTGCTGAGGGGATGACTTGGTCTCTGTTTCTGTGTTGAATAGTCTATTCAAACCAGATACCAGTTGCAAGCACTGGCTACGTGCTAATGCTTGTAGATATCTTGATGTGATATAGTTCCTTTAAATAAGGACTGAAAAACAAAGATCCATTTCTTGCAGCATTTTAATGTGTATAGTATCACAAACATTGGTTTCTTGAAGCAATTTTAAGACTACTATTCTGAGTTACTAAGGGTACAGTAATTTTTTTTCCCCCTCATGAGATGGCATCCTTCTTCTTTGTACGTATGTTCTTCAGATCAGCTGCTGTTATCTTGGAAACTTAGAATAATCTATCACCAAAAAAAATCTGGAAAAATAGTTTAAATCCTTATTTACCTAAGAGCTGATACAATTTCAAAACCTAAATGTTGTAGCTTTTCAATGGTAGATATGTGTTCTCATGATGAATCACAAATGCAGAGAGGAGGCAGTTGAGCACAGCACTGCTCAGAGGTCTGTTTTGCTGTTGATCAGTGCTATTTTAAAGTTGTGCTTTTTATAGGTTCCAAACATGCTCTCAGTGGTGGGTTTCTGATTTTGAAAATCCCTAACTGACTCTTGTCTATACAGGGAATGAGTTTTGCTTCTGAGAAAGTAGAATTGTAAAGCTTTGAGCCTGGTTTCCTCAAGAAGCTGGAGTGTTGATTGCCAGGCACCTGTCCAACTCCTTTCCTTCCCTGGCTGCTCCAGTCCCATCAATACTTTTTAAAATCACTGGCCAGCATCACACAACATGAGGAGGAAGGATCTTTCAGATAATTGATGTTTCATCAATTGGCAGCTGGGCCTCAGACTGAGGCAAAGATGGGCTTGGGATAAAGACTTAACTGTTCTGTGTGGCCAGGAGCATTAATATTTGGGAATTAAAGCAAACATAAGGAGGGGAGAGAGGAGGTAAGATCAAGTCTGCAAGAACATTGAGTGGTGGAGGAGGTAATGGAGGTCTGGATTATTCCAGTTTAAATGGAGGAGGGGGAGCAGAGAGCAGACTTTGTGATGTAGGATGTAATTCCACAACAGACGTGCTTCTTAGTAGTTCATCTGTTTGAAAATGCTGTTTTTCTGCAGTGTGATTCGTCACAGAGACGTTCGGGCTTCTTACTATGGTGTCATAGATAAATTCCGTCTCCAAGTGTCTGAGCAGAGCCAGAGGAAAGCATTAGGGAAAAAGGAGATTATTGCTACTCTGCTTCCATCTGCAAAGGAACAACAACAACAAAAGGAAGAGGAGGAAAAACGAATAAAAGAACACCTGGCTGAAAGTGTCTTTTTTGAGCAGACTTTGTGTCAACCAGGTAGCTGAAATCTTTTTCCCCTCCTATGTTCTGAATCAGTTTTGCATAGCTCATGTGACTAGACTGAAAAACATTTTTTAAATATAAACAGAAATACATATTAAAATAATGCATTTTACTTACCTGTAAGACTGCTATCTTTATCACTTGAGGATGACAGTATACAAGAACCCAAACTGTGGCTATTTTGTTTATACTGCCTTGATCAATCAAGACCCTTTGCTGCCCTGTGTTTGCATGTCACACCTTGGAGAGTGCATCCACTGTTCCTCTGGAGCAGGAGTTCTCATACAGACAATGGGAATTTATCTGTGAAAGGCTGCTAGTTATTTTTTTTCCCTTGGACTCTTTCAAAACATATGCCCCTTCTGAGTTTGTTCCAAACCCTTAATCCCCCATTTCCTGATGAGCAGGAAATATTGCCAGAACATCTTCTAAAGTGCTCCTTGTTCTGTGCCCTGTCCTTTGTCTGTCCCACAAGAACAGAAGAGCACAGTTGGTGGCTGAAAACTCTGCGTGTTTCATACACACAGTGAGGAAGTGAATCAACAGTCTTGAAAACCTGGGCCAGACAGTTAAATTAAGGGATAGGCTATAAAGTGTCAAGTTGTACCTGAAATGAATCTAAACTGATTCTTGATGGTCTACATTCTTCTTACTTTTATTGATTTATACTGAAATGTTCTTGTCACTATTATATTTTTCAGGACAACAAAAACCAATTCCAGAAAATAGATGAACCTCCTTGAGAGTATTCATGTTGTTAAAATGAATGTTTCACTATTTATACTGAGTTTGTTGGCTGGTGATACACTTTTTATTTAAAAACCCCTCATAATAGATATTAGTAGGATACACAGTTAAAGCAAACCTACAAAGGTCTCTGGGCTCACAGAACAAAATGTTTCTGTGATAGCTGATCCAGGACAGAGGGCCTGAGCCATCCTGAACAATCTGATACTGGTCTTATTCCAAGTGCTGTTCCTCTGCTTAAAAACCTCATTGACTACAGTATATTGCAGTAAAAGAAAAAGCAGTAAACAAAGAAACTGCAGTTTTGCATGCAACCTGGAAATAAGGGATTTATGGAATTAAAATAGAGCACATACTGCTAGTCAGTGAGGATAGGAGAAGTTGATAAAAACATTGGCTCTTTTCCAATGGGTCTTAAGGATTTGGTTAGAGGTATTCAGCTGACATGTTAACAGCTCTTTTCAAACATGACACAGTGGGCCTTTGAGTAGGTTCCAGCTGTTAAAGTGCAGGACAGCAAAGACTATGAAGGACTCTTTACTGTCTGTGGTTTGCATTTCCTTGTTCTGATAATACTGAACTGTCAGAGTGGTTCACTCTCACAGTTTTTAAAGTAAGATTCAAATTTTACTGATTTGTGGCATCTAAACTGACTGGCTCAGGTGTAGGCCTTGAATGCTGTAAAGAATGAAGGGGAGCTCATCTAGCCCAAGAACCTGTGCTCCTGCTGCAGGCAGGTTTTGTTCAGGAAGTGTGAGCAGTTACCTACCTGTGCAGGTCTTTTGGGTGCTCTAACTGATTGATTACTGATCACTGAAGGAACGTATCAAGGAATGGAGTCAGGATGCACAGGAAAACCTCAAGCATTGCTGAGACATCCAGCTGTCCTGAGTGTGTATATATAGCAACTGGGCCTGGCAGGCTCTGTTCCTCCAGAAGGGAGTGGTTTGGGAAGTCATGTGAAAACAAGTTCCAGCATCAGAACAGGGAGCAGCCTCCTCCACTGCAGAATGCAGAAGGTTTAGAAGAGTGGGTTTAAGAGTTGTCTTCCACCCCCTGCAGACTCCAGAGCAAAAAGGAAAATTGAGGATATTTCAGCTCCCATGTACTGCAGACATTTTTGCAGAATATTCAACGTTTATATTATTTAGATCTTTCTTACAGTTGGTGCTGCCTTGCTTTTTCAGAAAACAGAACTGCCTCGTCGGGACCTAGTTTACTCACAGTCTTCCTTGGAGTGGTGTGTGTCGCAGCACTAATGCTACCTACATTGGGGGAAATGGAATCCCTGGTGCCTCTCTACCTCCACTTAAGTGTGAATCAAAAGTTAGTAGCTGCTTATGTTTTAGGTAAGTACTTTGGATTTTATAAACGTTTTCCTGCAAAATCTGTGAGTTTGGAAAACTTCACCTGTGTTTGCCAGTGGCCTCAGGAAACTGGATGGAAACAAAGCACCACGTTAGGTTTTGTTTTGCAACTCAGCTTACATCTTAATTTGTAGCTATGGTAATAGCAGGGTAAATTAGTTATTGTAAGTGTTTTAGACCAGATTTGAGTTGATACCTATTGCACACAGGCCCCTACATGCTAATTTCAGCTTTATTTGATGATGGGCCAGCAACAGTAATCTGCCAACACACCTGAACGGAATGTGCTGTTTCTTCCCCTTGCATTGCAACAGTTACTCTATTGCAGAATGTAGAATGTGTTACTGTATTTCTCTCTCCAGCCCCCTGTGAGCTGTTTTTTAACGGCTGATTCTCAGTAGCTGTTTAATAAGCAGTTGATATGTGTGGCAGTAAGTTGTTGTACCCCTCTCTGACACCACTACGATCCACAGTTCTTCCTGATTTGTAACTTGCTCCTGCATTAGCTAGCATAGATGAGTTGCACATTTCATTTGTTATGACTATTTCTCTATAACTATTTCAGATTTGAAGAACAGTCCCACTAAACTCAATTCTCCTCTCCCACTAACTGGCAGAAATGAGGATTTAAAGGAAAAGAGCTAGGCAGCTCCAGACTGATAGCTAGAGGTGAGGTAGCCATGGGGAAAGGTGCAAGTTCTTGATGGTTCATGCACACTCTGCTGACTCACAAAGGTCCATCTGCTGAAGTGGTTTGAAATCTCACTCATGGCTCTTTGCCCAAGCTGATGCTGATGGATTCTCAGATCAGAACCTTGCAGTAATCCTCACTTTGTTTTTATCTCTGCTTTTGAAAATTACTCCAGGTTCTGCTGGTGTCAGCTACAGTTTTAAGCCTTTTGACTCTCTACATTTGCAAGAACTGAACCTGTTTCTAGATTCCCTATGAAGTTTTGCCTTCTTTGCTGGCAGTGCTTTTAGTGTTCATGGACAGATTATTTTGTGTACGACTCTTGCTCATGTAAAAAGTCAATTGCTCTTGAGAAGTTGAAACCACTTTTTTCCACAAGGAAGTACAACTGGATTGTGGAGGATTTAATTGGAAAGGGTTGTTATCTACACCAACAGGACTATATGATATTTGAGAAGTATTTGATTTACAGAAATGAGTTAAACCCTTTATTGTCTGCAAGTCCCTGCACAAGTGGTGCAGGCTGTTCTCCAGAAGCCTCTGCTGTTCCTCTGCCATGATGGAATTGATCCAAGCTAAGGATCCAGCAGCTGTGGGAGCACTGATTGTCTGAACCAATACAGACCTTAATAAACAGCTGAGCTGTAGCTCCCCTTTTAGGGATAAATTGCTGATCTAATGGAAGGCAGTGTTGCAGCTCTGTTCTGTTGTGCTTCTGCCTTCACCATCTTCATAAAGTAGCCAAGTTCCATCAGTATGGAGTGGCAGGAGATAAAATAATCTCAGAAACATCTTTATCCATGGTGAGATCTGTAGGCTTTAGCTGAGCTTTCTGCAGTAAAAGGCTGTTACAGTGGCATCATCTGAGCCTGCAGGAAAGTGAGGCTGTTCAAGAACTGATTAATTGTTATTTTGATGTTACATAAGGCTGGAATTCAGGGAGCCCCTATGTTCTTCCATCTACCTCACCTTGTGCTATATAACCCATGGCTAAGAACTGCAGATTTGCACTTTTTCCTGTATCAGCATATAATTAAAATAAACTTTTCAGTGTTTCATGAGTAGGTTTATTAGCCCCTATTTCCTGTTTTCATCTGGTTTTAATTGTTTTTAACCTCTATCAGAATAGTCCTTTTTTCCCTCCCTCTTTAAAGGTCACAACAAAGAATCTGTTGAAAGCTCCCTCTGCAAACTGACAAGGAAGCTTAACATCTTTGTCTAAAACTGGTCTTTGATCAGTTATTATTCACAGAGCAGAAAAAAGCCTTGGAGCCTTCAACTGATCTGCCTTACTGATGATTCAGCATTTGAATGACACTGCCCAAAACTGGCCCCATGAGGAATGAGGTTTGGGTGCTAGTGTTACACTTACCCAAGTCAAAAGTTCAACGTTAAGATTTTCCAGTAGAGAGATCAGTAATTGTTTGGAGTATTTCTATCTCTTTGACATTCAGTTATTAGATGCACCACGCATCAGCATTGATTTTTGTCTATGTCAAAATTTGGAGTGATACTTGTAATATTTAAGTGTGTATATAAATGCATTCTGCATGTATTTATGTACTTCTACCATATTTTCTGGCCTGTGACAGAGTAAACTCTTTATTTTAAATGTTTTATTTCGAGTGAAATAGAAGTGTTTAGTTCTTAATTTTTGTCTTTCAGGTCTCATCACCATGGTTATTTTGAGAACATGAGCAATGAGTTCATAGGATGTCAAACACCTTACTGTATATTCACATCATGAATGTGGACTGCCTTTTACTCCCATTTGGCTCATTAAGATGCTAGCAAAACTGTTCAGTGATTTAAGATACCTTCAGAAGTGTAATATATTTTAACTGTGTATAATAAATGAAAGACTCAAAGCACTTTGCGGTGCTTCTGTAACAGACAGCTATGAAATGTTCAGTGATACCTGTGAAAATAATTTGAAAAAACTTTTATATCTATGCCTACTGTAAAAAATCCTTATTAAAACAACATTTGTTATTTTTAGTCTATGTTCACATCAGTGCGTGATCACTATAAAAGCAAACTGTCTTCTGTAAAAACGCTCATTTGGTTTGTGGTTCTACCTGCTGAGGCTGGCACATAACACTTCTGTATATACCTACCAGAGGGGTGAGAGTCGTGACTGATCATTGAAGAAAATGAAAAATTCCCTCAGTGGAACTATGAAATAAACCATGAATTTTAGGTGAAGAAGTAAATCTCAAATTTCTTACTTCATCATTACCAATCTATCGTTGAGTGCTCATTTTCTTACCTGGGGAAATAATTTCTTGCAACAGTCATTTTGTACCGCAATTATTAGACAATAAAAACAAGTTCTGTAATCAGATCCTTAATTTCTTAGGGATGCATGGAAGTGGCATTAATGGAAACTGAACTTGTACTAATACAAAATTAATCGTTTTCTCTATTTTAGAGACCAAACTAAGTGAAATAGCAAAGGCATTTCTCTACATCCTTCCCCCTACAGCTACCACAGGAACTTCTTTTCTATCAGAAACTCCTGCTTAAATGCCAGTTTCATATTTGAGGTGAACATTAATCTTGTTTCATACAACAAGTATTTCCCTTTTTTTGACATTTCATTGTCGAGATGTTAATTCTGAAAGGGCAGCTATTACTGCGTTGGATTCATACAGACAAATCTTTGTTTGTAAGAAGTCTATAGAGTATGCTCTGATATGAATAATAAAGTTTGGAAATCAAACCTTCTTTCCCCCTGCATGTTTTGGGTCACTTTTCTGCTTTTGCATGGAAATGCCAAGAAACCATGCAAAAAACTGTTTCTTAAAAAAAAAAAAAAGAGAAAAAGAAGTTGAAAAAAGTTGTTAACCACTACCTTTTTTCTTTTACAATGCTACTCCAGTTTGATTTTTGGAAGAACTGGGATTGTGTTATCCATTGATCAGCATAAGATGATAAAGTCAAACATTAACATTCACTAAGAAAAAAAACCAAAAAAGGTTCCCAGCTGGTTCAGAAGGCCATGTGCCAGAGCCTACTGCAGGCACTGCACTTCCTCCAACACTGAGCTCATGGCTGGGTCAGTGTTTTCCTGCCACTGCAGGGCTCTGTTCTTGTAGCTTCACTGTTCCTTAGTACCTACACTGTGAATTCTGATTTTCACGAGGTGGTTTAACCTGCTGCTGTCTGGGGAAAGGTGAGGGAATGGAGCGGAAGTGGGGAGATAAAAGTACCGTGTGATACCTTATGTTAGCACCCAACAGCCAGGCTAAACATTTTGTTGTGCCCAAGCTGATTAAAAAACCCAACCCAAACCCTTTTTTTCCTGGCAATCTGGTCATGGACAGGGATCATGTTTTGCCAGGCAGGTGCAGAAATGCAGAAGTGACAATCTCACCTGTAGGAACCCAGAGTCACTGAGTGACTGTACCCAGGTCTGCCACCTGCAGCTGCCTCAGTCCTGCAGGACAGCGTGTGCATGGGGAGGGGAGGTCACAGCACACAGATGCCAGCAGTTTTCAAGGAATCTGAAGAGAAATGATTGGTTTAACCTTGACCAAAGAAATCAGGAACAAAAAGTTATTGTCAACCAAAAAGACTAAAAACATTGGACCACTTCTTTGTCAAGGCAATGGATGAGCAATACACAGGGAAAAAAAAAGATTAAATGCACAGAGTAACTCAGCAGATGTAGATAAAACTGGTGCTTGGGTGAAATAAGGATGACAAGTGTGAATTCTGACTTCTTTCTCCTTCAGGGAGGTTGCAGCACACTGCAGAATCACAGATTTATCCCAGTTATGAAAACAAGACCTGGGGACTGTTTCAGTTCAGCACTGAGGGAGAACATATCAAATTATGTTACAACATAGTCATAGCAGGGCACCAGTAAAATGTTACCAGGTGGATACACAAGATTTTGAAGATATTTCCTGATTTTATGTATATTTAATGTGCATGCACATACCTCCAAGTACTTACATACTAGAGTTTCAGATAACACTGAACACCTTTGGAAATAAGACCCGAGACACTGAATATACCTCTTGGAAACACCAGGAAAACCAGTTAAGTGTTCACGTCATTTCCCATTCCTGACTCCTAACACAAACAAACAGTCGTTTCCTTGCAATGGGCAAGTGTTTTCAGCAGACAGTTGGGAGGGCTTTGAGATCATCCAGCAGAAACAATCCTGGTGTTTACCCACACTTGCCACGGCACGGATTCCTCAGAGGAGCCGTGCTGGCAGCAGGAAGTGGGAAGGCTTTGGGGAGCGTCACTCCCAGAGGCTTGGTACATGATCTTCTCCAGGTGTCTGCACTTGTCTGGATCAGAAAATCCCGAGGTGATCGTGTTTCTGTGGAGGAGTGAATCACAGAGCGCTTGAAACTTCAGTAGAGCCGGTGCACTGTTGCAGAGCTCCAGGGACAGGAGGGGCTGCCAGGGAATCAGTTAATTGCAGCAGCCGATAATGGAGCCCCAGGGAGCGGGGCCACCACCTGGAAACAAAGCAGCCCCTGCAAAGGGAAAAGCTGAGCTGCTGCTGCTGCCATGTCTCAAGACATGGCCCAGGAAGACAATGGGATGTTGCTGTTGGATGGGAACAGTCACTGCTGCTCTTGAAACAGCTCCACAGGGATGTTTGCAGCAGCTCCAAGAGGAGCCCATGCAGAGAAATCCTGCAATCAGCTAATTAAGCCAATCATATGTTATTTCATCTTATGCTAATATGTACAAGTATCTGATGACCAACAAGCCTAAACTGGAAAGAGGCTGCCAAATAGGTTTGGCAATAAATCATTGTATTTTAGTCCTTATTTGTCAATGTACACTTAAGATACCTGGCTTTCCTTATAACAGCTTTCCTTATAAATGCCAAGTTCCATTGCCCCTTTCCTTTGTCAGGAGCGTGAATCTCACACTTCAAACTTACACTCAGGGCAACATCAAATTTAAGGATCAGGTCTTAAAAAAGCTTTTGTACAGGAGGCCTTAAAAAACCCCCAAACCTTGAATCATCTCTGGCAGGTGGGGTTTGAGTTGCTGGGCTGGAGCAGCTCGGGTGCTTTGCCCTCTGACCTTGCATGAGCCCCCCTGGGCAGAGAGAAGAGAAGGGAACACACTGTCCTACAAAGTATGCAGGGCTGAGCAGTGCTGCTGCTGACCCTCCTGCCAGCTGTGTGCCGACAGAGGGGCCAAGTGGCCGTGGAAAACAGGTTCCCTCCTGTGTCCCTGGGACATGGGGCACTCACCTGCCTGCTGCAGTGTAGGGAAGGCACCATCTCTCACTAGAGCTGGAGGAGAAACAGCCGAAGTTAACAGTGCTGGAGTCTCTTTCCTGCAGGCATAATGTGCTGCCTGAGGAAATTAAATTAAGACTGAAACCACTGAAGGAAAGTGAAGTTCACTGCTGCCAGCAGCCCATCACTCACTTGTTACTGCCCCACAGGAGCTGGTGAGGATCGGGAAAACATCACCACGCAGTCAGCAGGAGCCATTTCCAGATACCGACCTCAGGGAAAGGAGCCTGGAGAACAAGTGCATCCTCCCGAAAGGAGAGCAGGAGGGATGAACACAGGCAGGCGACACTCGCAGCATCTCACTAAAGCCGAGTAAGGGGTTTACTCACTCACTTTTGGGTGTATCTTTGTCTTCTTTAGAAGCTCTCCACTGAACGCTAACGAGCTGTTTACTTTGGAAAATGAGCTGTAGCTAATGCACATCAGCTCTAGGAAATCTGCAAAGCTGTATGACCACGCTATAATGTGGAATTACGTGCAGGCAAAGCGACCACACTGGTCTTCAAAACAGCAGAGACTGCAAAGAAATAATTTAAGCAAGAGCACAACCACGATTACAGCTGTGGGTGTCCCTTCAGTGTGAGGAAAAAGGCTGGTAAGGTATAGCTGAGTAACAGGCACCATGTAATGGAACTTACATCCATGTTTCCAGTTTAAAAAAAAAGAAAAAAAAAAAACCATAGAATTTTCAATAGCAAAATATTATTCATAGTAACAAAATGAGAGTGTTCTCTAGAAAACAGCACACTCGGTGGCTTGAGGTATGAACATAAAGGCATTAGAGGAACATTTGCTTTAACAAAAAATCACCATCAAGAGACAAAACTGCAGTAGGGAGAAACCCCGTGTTCCATCAACATCACTAAACCCATTAGCACCTTTCCCTCAGGAATGTGCCAGGAATCTCCACAATCCAAACCGACTGCTGAAGTGAATGCACTTTAAATGAAAGGATGTTGATGTATTTTTAGCAGGAAGCTTCTTGCAGCAATTTCAGTGCAAGCTGTATTTAAACTGCCTTGAGAGACAACACAGTACCTGATTTCTGTGCCAATACAATATCTGATTTCTGTACTACAGTACCTGATTTCTTTCTACCTGACATGTGCTGTGCACATCATGGGTTTGATTTTTCTCCACACAAGGACAGAAAGTAACCTGGAGAACCACATTTCCAAACATGAGTCCCTGCAGCAAAACCTGCTTCCTCTTGAGCAGCTCTTCCTACCTGGGTTGACATCCAGCAAAATTCTAAACATTTTACATACAATTATTTGTCATGGAAGGAAGTCCTAAAATAGCATTTTCTAAGGTTCTTAAGAAGCAAATAAAAGAACAAGAAACCAAACTAACAGAATAATTTAAAATTTGATAAATGCCAGATTTGTCTGATGAATCTTTGTGGCACTGGGGATGTCTCACCAGTTCCTTGAGAGACACAGGGGAGCCAGCACGAAGGGTGTGGAAGCTGTTTGGTTTTGGTTTGAATGCACCCAACTCCTCCCCCCTTCTGAAATTTCTGCTCCCAAGCCAGTTACTGAAAGTCAAACAAGGTTATTCTCCTTCAGCTTATTTTTTTCACCTCCTCTCTTGTGCTTCTACCACAAAGCCCCAGTGGTGGAAGCAGTCTGGGTCTTTGGGATGCACAGTGTCTGCCTTGAGTGCTCCATGCCAGAGGAAAAGAATCTCCTGAGCAAGGCCTGGGCTGGATGGCAACTGCTCTCAAGTTTATCAAACAAGGATGCTCCCATCAGATATGCAGAAATGGGAAGGCTCCACTGGTACTGGTAAAACAATCAGTCCTAGAAAATTAACCCAAGGTGACAGTTTTTACACCCAGTTATTGAAAAGGATTCTTGCCAAGCACTCCTCTCTGTGTCAGTAAGGTTCTAATTACTGTGCTGTAGCTGTAAACATTCAGTTGCATGTACAAATATTTTAACTTGTTGCTTCCAGGAGAAGAGGGATCGACTTAAACTCCATCTGCCTGTTGGTTATGAGAAAGGTTGCTTAAAAGAGGATAGGAAGAGCTCACACAGTTTAATTATGACTCCTGAAGCTCTCTATTTTAAGTAAATGAGTTATGACTCCAGCATATGCAAGAATACAACAGCATAAAGTGAACATTTCTGAAATGATGACTGCTAGGGGAGGCACAAGCTGTTCTCAAGCTTAGGGAGTGCTGGAGGTCCCTCCAGTCACTTCACCAGCAAATCATTGCACAACAGCAGGGCTGGACTCACAAACAGCACTGATACTGCAACCACAGCACACATCTATAAATGGAAATATCTCAGTCTCACCAGGCTTTGGAGACTTGTTTTGTTTCTATGGGTTGGTGATCATTTACATTCAAGTTTTCTGAAAAAAGGATGAGAAGTTAGAATTTAGGATTAAGTTCTTACACTGATCTCAGGAGGACCTTGGGCAGTTGCTCAGCTGAGCCTCCAGGTCACTGCCTCTCTGGCAACACACAGAAGATCCTGCAAGTCAATCTAGCTGAGGCAGAGGCTCGTTTTTCCTGGCATTTGTACCTCTCTTCCAGAGGGAAGTATCTATCTCTCTGCTAAATGCAGCAACCACTGAAGGGTTCATTCCAAAAATACAGCCCCATGAGCACTGGCACGGTTACCAACGTTCCCTCAGCAACTGTGTCACTCTGGAGAAGGTTGAAGGAAGGAAAACACAAAACATCATTTGTCAAGGAGGACACAGCGGCCCAAGATCTGATTTAACTGCCAGCAAATCCTGCAGGACAATTTTTGACCAGACCAAGCAAGTGTCAAACCCAAGTGTGATTTTTGGAAGGTGCCATTCGTGGCAGAATCCCAGAGAGAAGCAGAGATAATATTAAAAGCATGAGTTCCTAGACAAGTACAGGGTTGATTATGTGCATTGTATAACATCCTGATTCCCTGTATCCAGATACATATTTTGGAGTATAATTGATTCCAGAAATTTTGAGTGGAAAAAAACCCCTATATGTGTCACTGGACTCCAGGGAGTGAAACTGCAGCTTCTTGGTGACGTGGAGATAAAACTGAGCTGCTTTCCCACAATTTCAATGCAGTTTCTGTTTTGCAAAAGCAGGGAAAGGAACAGATACAGATAAATAACTATTTAATTCCCTCCAACAGCATTAATTGATCTAGAGAAGTTGTGGACTCCCCATCTCTGGAACTGTTCAAGGCCAGGTTGGACGGGGCTTGGAGCCACCTGGTCTGGTGGAAGGTGTCCCTGCCATGGCAGGGGTAGAATGAGATGGTTTTTAAGGTCCCTTCCAACCCAACCCATTCCATAATTCTATGATTAACTGCCCTATTAAAGCAAATCACAAAGACTCCCCACTTTTTCCCAAGAGTTAAGACCTTCAGTACTTCCCAGCAGCCAGCAGAAGCTTCTGTCTTCTTTATTTCACTACAACTTCCTCTAGGTATAAACTAGGGACACATGTAACTTGTATTCAAAAATGTTTGGGTTTATTCTTTATTCCTAGAGTTGTCACAGACCTGCAAGACAGCATTGCACAAGGAAAACAAGGTCTGCTGCAGATTTTAATACCTGCTTGCATGTTAACTAGACTGGGTGGAAGTAAATTACAGCAGATATTCTGATTTTAAAAGAAAGCATTTAATCCCAGAAGGAAACAAGAATATGGGTATCTAAAAAAAATGCAGAAACAGCAAAACACATTTATTTTTTCCATTTATTGGCACTTATTTGAAAAATAGCATAAATATTCAACAGAAAAGAGACAAGTTGACCCACACTCAGCTATTAAACCCCCCTATACTGATGTGTCTTCTTACAAAGAGTGGAAGAGACACCAGGAGGTTCCTTCTTAAGAAATAAGCAAGATTAAAAAAAAAAAAAAAGAGTCTTGCTGTCACCACAGAAGAGTGGTGGCACAGCAACTCTTTGGCACAAACCTGAAACTGCAAAGCCAAACTTTGCCTCAGCAGAGAGAGCAAACAGAGCCCAGCACTCCCGTGTGCCTCTGCTCGGGGACAAAGGGCAGCTGGACTCAGGGAGGGACTGCAACCAGCAGGGTGATTATTACAATAATTTAAGAGGAATGATACCAGAAGTAAACCATGTGGTATGTTAACTAGAACAGAGTCAGACTATTAAATACATTCTATTTTCTCTCTACAATAAGGACACACAGAAATGGGTCACTGGCCCTCAGGTCGCCAGGTCTTTGCGCTCCAAGTCATCCCTTTCTCATTCTGATGGCTGCTGTCAGTCAAAGCTTCATCCATGTGAATCTTTCACAGCAGAGTTCAGGGTAGGTTTTTCTCCTACTTAAGGAAGTTTCCATACTTTTCTCACTTTATGACACACTACAAAGATTTAGCATTTAAAAATAAAACATTTTGCTTCATTCTTAACCTCTCTGGAGAGGTTTGAAACCACGTAGCACAGATGCACAGACATGTACAAAGAGGGACTCAGCTGGGGGAGTTCAGCTGCACAACCTCAGTGAGGGTGTCACTGCAAAATCCCAGACAGCTGTCCATAGGGGGGGTCTGCAAATTCTTCCTCCTGGTTGGGGATTTCAGAGTTGAGATCAGGATATCTCAACACACTGACTTTTCAAGCATCTCAGATTACCAGATTCCAGGCTTCCAATCAGCATCTGAAGTTTTCAACAGCAAAAATGACTTGATGTCATTGTTTGAGGAAGCAACATCAGGAAATTGAATACAGATTAAATATGTTTGATGGCCTCAGGCTGTAAAAAGGCATTCAAGATTCCTCACTGTATCTGTCATATATGAGGACAAATACTGACTTAAAATAATGCATTTCTGAAGTACTAAATACTAAAATCTCAGGTTTTAATGCATTGTTCCAAATATTGTCACTATTTTTCCCTATTAAAAAGACCTTTAACAGAGCATCTACCACTCCTATACATCATCTAAATGGGGAAGAAAAAGAAACAAATTCCAGATACAAAACCCCAGAAGAATGTTCCACACCTAATTTAGATTTAGTCACAACAGCACTCATGATCATGAATGAAATCCAACATATAAATTTGACAATTCACCAATTTGTTATTTTCTGACATCCACTGGAACACAGACTTGATTAAGAGCCAATCATAATAGAACACAATAATATTAATAGCAATCAATTTCCTCCCTGCAATATTCTTCCTTTCATATGAAGAAGAAAAAAAAATATAAATATCTAACACTCTGGGAATAGAAACAATTAGTCAGCTGCTTCATTGGTATTAGGCTGAGGATAAACGTGAGTTATCTGCTCCTCCACAGGCAGGGAGGACACAGGCTGCTGGCAAGGCAAGTCTTCCACAAGCAGGACACATGTAGTGTTTGTAACTCATGCCAAGCTGCAACTGCATGCCAAGTGTGCAACTGCAAACCAGCAGCCTGACTGATGTGAGCACCCAACGTGTCTGCAGCCCAAATGCTTCTGAATTGTAGTAAATGTCATACAAATCACTAGAAAGGTGAATTCCTCCTCAAGGAACTATTCTGGAAGTTTTCTAGAAGTAATGACATTGCTGGAAGTTCCTATGAGGAACAGAATGGATACACACAACAGAAAGTCAGGGCGATATCCGCCGGTTTCCCGGTGTCCATCAGCAGATTCCTGCTCCTCAGTTCATCGGTAACTTGGCCATGAGATCCACTGGCAAAAACGGGGATCTGGAGTCAGAGAGCGACACTGGAGAGTCTGTGCTGGTGCTAACTTCAGCTGGGGAGTCACAGGAGGAGCCTGCACTGCTCCTGTTGTCATCCAGGGCGTGTGAGGATAGACTGAAAACAGAGTGAAACCAGGGCTGAGAAATGAGGCACTGGCTCAGGTAAGTGCCCAAAACCAGCCCAAATCATCACAATGCCATTCTAAACACACACGTGCAGCTCTGAAGGAGCAGCAAGCCCTGTGATCTGAAATACCCCTGCAGCTACACACACAGTCACTTCCAGACTCACACAGGACACTGCCCATTTTCTCCTTTGCTCACCCAAAAATGGGGCACAGATCAGAAATTCCAGACCAAACAATCCACTCCAGGTTTACTCCATCCTCAAAACCCTGGGCCAGCACAACAGCCAGAGGCCTTTTTGCCAAGAAAGCCAATGATAAATTGTCCATCTTCCATTGTACTACATATTTCACAGGACACAAATACGTAACTACAGCTGATCTGTCATCAGTGATAGCAGCAAAGTGATTTTTTTTTTAGAATTACTATCTCCTACACCAAGAGGCAGCAATTGAACCCACACTGCTATCCCCACTGTGAACAGGGTGTGCAAAAAAGATATGTTTTTAAAGTGCCTTTAAAACATCTATTTTGCTATTGCTACTCAAAGCTTCTGCATGACTTGTACATCAGCTGAGAGGCAAAAAGACAGAAATACTGTGAACAACCCTTGACAGTTGTGTGGGCACACCCTACGTATGATTAACCTTTTGTCTAAAACACCAGATCAAAATCCCTTGCTATTATCAATCACTACGATTTTTAACAAAGTACTTTTTATCTCCTCCCAGCTCCTCTGACTCTCCAGGGAGGGGTCAGACAGACTCATGTTCCTCTGTGACTAAGAACAAGGGAAAAGAAGAAAAACTCAATTCACCCAAAAAGCATCAGCATTCACATTTAATTGCAATTTGAATCAGACTCCAAAAGCTATCATCCATGAGGTGTCTTTTCCTAAACATGCTCAACATCCCATGTTATCAACCAGGCCTAGAAAGTGCAGAATTGTAGGGAACATTGCTGCCTGTTTACTGTGATAATTTCAGTGCTGTAACATTATGAGGTATCTCTATTAAAACAAGACAAAAACAAGCACAAAAAACTTCGAGCATTATCACTGCTAGAAAAAAAAAAAAAAGGAGATTTGTAATGCTTCTGCTGAAGATACAATAAAGAGGACAGATTTACCATGCCCCAAGGTCCGCCTGATGTGCAGCCTCGGGGGTCAGCATGTTGGTGGATCCTTGGAATAATCTTTTTGGGTGATCTTCCATCTCTGTCACACCTTTGGGAAGAGATTCCAAGTGGTAAAAATTACGACTCATTTAAACTAAAATCTACTTTCACTGTACTTCTACAGAGCAAACAGAATAGAGGCTCAAACTTACAATATTTCATATGTAGAACACAGAATTTAAATGCTGAAATTTTAAAGACTGTCTATTTTCTGGAGCCATTCTGTCCAAGCTTCAGTACAGTTTAGTGAATAATTAACTAAGTCTTAGATATCAGATATTTATTCTTCAGTAGTGAAGAATAATCCTTTTGTTTCATTTTATCCAACTATCAGTTCACTGACCAGCTCCACCATAGCAGAGAAGCTGAAAATAAGGAAAAGGAACAAACTCCAGAATTATCACAAAACTTTTCTATTGACTTTGATTTCCAAGCACTCTGGAAGAGGAGAGGATAGATATATGCTTCAAAAGGCTATGACAGAACTCAGATGAAAGTGTTTTAAAAGTTGTCTCAGAGCCAGAGATGTTCTGTAACAAAGGTGAAGCTTGAAGATACGAAAAGAGGTGCAATAAAATTTCCAGAAGTTAAACTTGAAGAAAAATGCAGGAAGAGAGAGAAACATTTCCTAATAAAGCTGTAAGGTGGCTACCAGGCCTGTGCATCAGCTTTGGGTTTTGAAGAGTTAATTTAAGTGTACAGTACCTGTGTGCTTCAGTTAACCAGGATTTCAAAGTTTTCTGTTTAAGTTAAATATACCAATAGTTGTATTTATTGTTTTGTTAGGCAGGTTACATCAGATTTTTTATCACATCTGTATGACCACAGCAATGGGGAGGAATTAGAACAAAACAATTATTAGCTTTATGGAATTAAAAGCTTTATGGAATAGTAAAATCTAATTTAATTATTTATCTGTTTCATTATGTGTAAAAACTTCTATTTCTAGTTACTTTTTGAAATATCAGCCAACTAGACAGAATTATGAAGAAAGCTATATGAATTATTATATGACTAAAAAGTTGGCCTATTGTATTTGCCAAACCTAAATACTGTACCTTTTCTTTTGATTGATCCAAGAACACTTGGTCGAATGCAGTTAATTGGGCTTTGGCTTCTCCTGCTAAAAGAAGACAAATGCTGCACTGAGATCACCATTAAAAGAGAAAGGTTGAAAAAAGAATCAAAAGATATTCAGAAAACAAACAACTAGGTGGAAACCACTAAGAAAATAGGCTTTAAATCCAAAACAGGATAGGCCATGAAGCACAGAACTGAGCAGGAAATGTTTAATTACGTTATTTCACAAGTGGAGCAGTCTAAAAGCTCTCATCCAGGCACTGACTACATCTCAGTTGATAGGCTGAACTGTGAGGGCCTAGTAAAATTTAATTGTATGCCCACATCACTCAAAGGAGTAACAAACCCTAAATCTGTTTGTGTTTTCTTTCCCTCAGAATTCAATTACTAAAGATGTGAATGACAGCAATATAGAGACTACACTGGGAAGACAGATGCCACAACACAGCCCATTTCCCAATGCTATGACATGAGGATTTTGACAAATGTTTTACAACACTATAAAATCTAAAGTCTTCAAGCATATATGAAATTATGTTTGTGCTCAGAAATCAATTATGGATGCAACAAATTCTGGTATTTCAAGTGCCTACTATGAACAAGTTACATTAATTTTCTATCATTGATATGATCTAGTGACTTACCTTGAAAATCTCCTTGTGGGACTTGGGCTGGGACTTGGAGGCAACCCACTGCTGCTCACCAGACTTTGCAAAGATGGTGAGAAACATTGCTGAGAGGAAAAGAGTTTGTGTTACTATAAATGCTGCATCACTCCCATGTGGTAACAATTGATGCTTAACTGCAGAGAAATAAACAACCCACTATCAAATTCAGCAACCAGTCATTTGCTATACTGAGACATCACTTTTTGCTACTAAGAAAAAAAAATTAAAATTGGACCGATTCCATTTTCATGTAGATTTATTTCACTGTACTCTGGTGAAACAGACTTACTTGTTTTTTATTAACCACAGCATAACAGCTGAACACTCCACAGAAATTCACATCCACAACATGAACAGCTGGTATTTTCTGGTTTGGGGTTTTAGGGGGTTTTATTTACTCTCTAGTTTCTTGTATGCAGCTGAGGTAGAAAGGAGCAGGTGGCTTCATCTTTTGCTACTAATTTGGTTGAATTTATTTAGCTCTACTTCAGATAAAACCATTATTACCCCATTTTGCTCACCTTCCCTATTCCTCGTGTAGGTGAAGGAGCTGGAGAAACTGGAACAAAGTCTACTTGCTTTGGTGATAGTGATTTTTCAAAATCATTGTCACTCTGTAAACAGTACACATAATTAATCTTACAAGCATGTACCTTAACAAGAAAAGGACTAATCGGTGTGAAATCCCAAAATTATCCTCCATCATATCAACAATTATTAGGCAGCCATTTATGAGTTTATGCTTAACAAAAACAAAAAAACATTAAACATTACATGGAGAGTATCAGAACATGGAAGAAAATTTGAATAGGCAGACATCCATGCAATTTCCTTTTGACACAGCAGCCCAAGGAACCCACATGTACCTTGAACAGTTGATAATTCTAAGCCTTGTTAGTGTGATAAATTGCTGATCAAAAGCAGTACTATACTAACAACTTAACTGTAGGTCAAACTATCAAAGGAAATGTTGACATGAGAGAGTCTCTAGTGTCCTGATACTGATGATAGAAACACAAATTAAAGCATGAATGCATTACCAGGCTCAAGCTCTCCTCCCATGAGTGGCTCATCTGCATTGCTACTTGCACTTCTCTATAAAGAAGAAAAGAAATGTATTGTCCCAGGCCCACAGATGGCTGCAGTGACTGTTCTGCTTTGCCTTAGTGCTCACCTTTCACGAACAGTTTCCCTGTTCAGCAAATTCATTCCTTCTTCCTAAAACATTAGCACATGAAGAAATAAGGTCAAAAAAAAAAAAAAAAAAAAACCAAAAAAACCCGACCAACAAAAAAACCCACTTTGTTCCAGCACATCAGAAAAGCTGTGGTTTCACTTCACTTTGGCACATGGAAAATTTAATTCAACTCGATTAAGCAACAATAACCTCAAGTTCTCATCCATGGAAAGGAGTGAGGAGGAGAGGATGAGAAAGAGATGTAGCAGGAGAGACCATCGTGTAAGAAGTGCTTATGTGAGCTGTTGTTCCCCAAGCAGCTTTATTTTCATTACTAACCAAAAAGTACCTACAAAACTGAGTAATGATAGTATGAACCAGAAATTCTGCACATGCCAGAGCATTTTTATGCAGTCTTGAGTAATTTCATTTTACAAAGGGGATGCTAGTACAGATAAACCTCAAAAACATGGCTGGATTCTTACCTTACTCTATGGATTAGTGACTAACTAGACACATGTCAGCATCTCATTTGCAATACACTGCATTGCACACAATGAATTCAGGAGTCAGTGAGGCATTTTTCTAAAAAAAACTCCATAAAATACTATTAAAATGAATCAAATATATAAAATTAAACTAAACAAGTACAAACATGACTCAATCTCCTCTTAGGCAGACACCATTCCTTAAAATTAACTGAATGCTACCCAGTTTGTTCAGTGAATGAGTAGGTTCCCTAATTCAAGAGTAGAAGTTCAAGTAAACATCTTCACAATCCTCATAATAAGTAGGAAGTGTCTAACTTTTTCACCTGTGTGATAATTTGCTCAGATTTGAAAGAGATCAGAAGTGAACCACACAGGTTCTCAGTGAGTATACAGGACATGGAATTAATTCCAACTAGTGATTCTAATGCTCAAACACAAATTAGGAAATTACACTGTTTGCTTTAATAAATGGATGACACAAACATGAATGCAGAAGCATTTTCCAGAAGATTGAATTATCAAATTTTACTTCAGGTAATAGAGTAGGGCCACAACAGTTCAATTCTTTGCTCTCAGCATATTTCTCATTATATCTCCCTGCTCACTGCAGGGGGGGTTGGACCAGATGACCTTTAAAGGTCTCTTTCAACCCAAACTAATTTATGATTCTATGATATTTACATATTAATCCTAAGCGTTTTTATATTGATAAAAAGAACTGTACAACAGACCTGAGTGCTTCAGAGTTGACTCAAGCCAGTAAATTATTTACATAATGAAAGCAAGCAGTTATTTTCTTCAGGATTACTGTGCAACTACCTTAAATAAGTGAGGTAGGAAGCAGAAATGCCTTCCACCACTCAGACACCATGCCCTAAAAATGCTGCCTGAAGCATTAAATTGTTTTCTTAACTTTTGACCCTGTAAAAATCAAGCCTATCCATTGAAAACTAGCCAGCTAAAAAAAAAAAAAAAAAAAAATTTAAGCATCTTCAAGCCAATTTTATAGCCATTCTACTATCAAAAAGTGGAGATATAAAATGAAGGAGACACAAGAGTTGGAGCTTGTTGATTTTAAAGCTGGAGCCTTCAGCCTGCAGTGTGCTGGCTGGGAGCAGAGCTATTTGAGCCTGCTCTGATATTCCCCACACCACCCCCCTTCCCGAGTGTTTGCTCTGCTGCCCTTCCCCCTCCGTTCCTGCTGTGACAGCACAAGTACAGGGATCTGGATAAGAAAATTATACAGATGAAAAATAGCCCAGCCAGAAGAGTACAGACTATTTTTCAGCCAGAGTGCTTCCTTATCCTGCTCATTTTCTGGCTGCACAAGAGTCTTGTGCCAACACAAGTTAAGGAACACTTTGTTATTGGCCCCGAATATTTATGCTGGCACTGCTGCCAAAAACTTGGTGAAACTTTACCCTAAGGGTTTACATTAAAGGTTTCCTTTCTAAAATGTCCATTTTAAGAATCCTCTCTCTGCTCAAATGTTCTCCTTGCAGTAATTTGCATTTTGCTTCATGAAACGTGGAACTGGACAGGCAGTTTGAAAATAAAATCTACAGCTAGTTGAAGGACATTAAACATCAACTACAAAAAAAAAACCCAGCCACCTATTAAAAACTCCTTTAGAAGAATCTGTGCTTACTTGTTTGATTTGATGAAGACGGCTGCTAGGAATACGGATAGGAGATGATGGCACAAACTGCAAAACAAAATCACATTCAATTGAAAGTACAGCAGAAAGGAGGGAAAGGTGCCACAGAAATGATAGTAAACTAGTGCTGCCCCAAACTAAAAAGAACCTAATAAAAAAAAGATCCATATCACTTATAACATTCTCACTGTATATATATATATATAACCTACATTACTTACTTGCAAGAATGTTGCATTCTTGCATGTTAACATGCATTCTTGCATGTTAATATGTATCTCCACATTATACTGCTTTGTAAGCTCACAGATGCTAATTGGTATCAGCCTGGCTTCCATTCCATTTCCAGGCAACTAGAACTGACAGCTTTCCCCACAGAATGGAGCTGCTTTTCACTAGCACACTGTCACCCCTGGTATATATGTTGGCATATATATTTTCCTTTATGTGACTCAGAATATTTATTTTCATTTAAGTGGTCCAGAAAGCTCCACAATAGATCCATTAAAATACAAAGCCAAAACAACGAATTGTACAAAAAGGTTCCTGGACTGTTGTCTGTTTATAAATGAGTACTTTGACAGGTGAAAAAAATCAGCCATTAGAAGGCTAACAAAGAGTTAAACACTTTCTTTATGGTTTCTCAAGAGCTTCACCAATTTGGGTGAAATCTGAGAAGACGTCACTAAAAATGGTCTTCTGTTAATGTTGACAGTTTTGCATCAAGATCTCACTGGAATGCTATGATCTAAAACTGCACACCCAAAACCAAGTAATTTAAAGTGATTATTTCTCAAAATATCATTTTCTTTCATAAATTTTCTATCCCTCACATTGTCAACCCTCAGTTTATTTATGTCATAGCCATTCAGGGAACAAAAATTCTAAACCAAAGCCTTGAATAGAGGTTTAACTTCTCTGTAAGATGACAATCCTTCCAAAAAAATACGGTGTCTTTTCAAAATAGATGTCTTCAGCAAGTAAGACTTGCATTATTATAGGTGTTTTTATACTTCATTCATTATAAGGCTTCATGTGCTTTACAAAACATTACTAGAGCTCTTCATCATGCTGAAGCTGGAGAACTAACAAACATTCAGTTAACTCTTACTGCACCATCTTCTAACCAGTGCCACGGAGAATACAAGGATTTTGCTGCCTGACAGGGTGAGTTAACACAGACTATTACTGCTTCATACATCCAGAACCCTCCTTCTAAAAAAACAAACATGAAGACATCACACCCTGCTTCTCACAAAAGAATTCAGCCTATCAGGCTCACACAGAGGATGACTAATATTTGTGCCAGATTCTAGTCATCGGAATATATAATACTCAAGTCTAACAGCTATAATATCTTGATTTGCTACTTTTAAGGTCCAGTTTAGGTCAGCTTTACTATTACACTGGGTTCCCAAAAATCCTGTGCACCTAATAAGAATTCCTCCAAGCTGTACCAGCCAATGCAGACCTTGAGTTGACCTTGATTCTCACACATAGAAAAGGATTTGGACAATAGTGCATTCCTGCCTATTCACTCTGTCATTCCACAGTAGAAATGCATTTGTTCCACTCATTATATTCTAATTTTATGACTGTGATCCACATAGTTTAAGGTTTGACATTAATAGAATATGTAAAAAACCAGTGGCTTGCAGTATAAAACAAAAAATATAAAAAGACAATTGAGTGTTCCTCTGCAGGGTCTGATGCACTAACACAGCTCTGAGGATCCTACATCTTGTTTCCAACAAGTCATCATCCTTGCTTTGTCAGTGTGTAAGACTCACTTTTGCTCTGTTTGCATCCTTTGATTTAATTCTTGTGAAAATAAACCTCTGTCACTTTCAAAGGATACTTGCTAAACTGAACCCATATATTAAAATTATGCTACTCAAATCCCTATTGTTTTAAGAGAGCAAAAAGCTTAATAAAAACATTACAAACCATTATACTATGACCTTCCCCCCTACTCCAATGTGTCAGATACTGTGCTCCAGTGCAGGTAAAGTTTCAGCAGTGCCAGGCTGGCAGGAGCCACTGCCCAGGTGAGCAGGGACTGCCCCAGTGCCTCTGCCCTGCCCTGCAGTGCCCTCTGCCTCCTGCAGCACAGCCACCTGAACCCTGCAGGGAAACTACCCAGCTTAACAAAAAAAAAAAAAAAATTAGAAAAAATTAGAAAAAAATTAACTTCTTTAACTGCTTCTGCTGAAATAGCACCTAAACATCTAACCACAGACTCAACCGCTCTGCTTAAGCAACAAAACAAAAACCCCAGCCATGCAAAACAAATCAAAAAACCACCAAAACATTTACTCACTGGTATCTCCTGGAAGAAAATAAACTGCAGATACTGCAGAGCCTGGTTAACCCTTCCTTGGCAATTACATGTAGTGTCAGAAAACTGCAGATCAAGCCCCAGCCCAAATGGCAGCACTGCCCTTGCAGTCATCATTATAAACCAGCTGAAGCCTGAGACTTGGAGAAGCTACTGCAAACAGATTGTGGAATTCAGCTGAGCAACTGGGACAGCACTGAAGATGGAGTTGATGGGTATGACCTCCAGTTACCAGAGATTTTAGCAACTCCTGTTGCTAAACACCACACAGATTAGACAAACACTAATCAACTTTTTTTCCACAAAGTTTAACAAAACATAAAATTTAAGCTGTACTTGCAATATTTGTAATAAAGAAGTTTCAGGTGCTTATTGAATTTTTTAACCCTCTTACAGTCTACACTGCAGTAAAACTTGGATTAGTTTTCTTGAATACAAAGAAGTAGGTTTTGAAATACACTTTATCACCTTCTTATGTAAAATTTAATTTACAAAAGTAGATGTGATCTAGCTCCTTAGAATGTCTCTAACATCATAAAACTAAATGTACTTCTTTGCTATAGGAAAAATACCAGGGAAGGTTGCTTAGGGTCCTTGATGCTGCAAGTTTAATTCTATCACAAAATCACTTATCTGTGGATGATTCTGGCTTAAGACCACAGAAGGATAAGAATCTCTAAGATCCTTTCCAATTCCATCCTCCCTGCCATATTCAACAGAACCATAACCCAGATCATAATTCAAAGGAGCATTTCAAAGCAGACAAGGCACTGATCTAGCAGTCAGTGGAGAACTTGATTTTCAGTGTAAGAAAAATTTCATGTATTTTGTCAGCACCTAGTCAGCTGAGAGTGAAGAAGAAGGACACTTTTTAATAACATTACTGTGAGGGGAAGGGTTAGGAACATCATCCCATGAAGATGGAAACACTGGTTAAGTCCAGGAGACTGCAACATTTAGGAGGGGCAGGCAGAAGAGCAGCCCATCAGTGAATTGGCTCTGGCTTCCCAGCAAGTTCTGGGCAAGGCATCCTGAATTAGCATCTTTTTAGCCCAACAACTGAGGATCTTCAGGAATAAACACAATAAACTGAGCTTTCACCTTTCTTTTTTTTCTCCTCTTGCCTGACCACAAGCCCAAACAGATTTACACTAAGCTGCTGCCCTAAAAATATGAAGAAAGAGACTTGATTAAGAAATCTTGACCATAACACTTTCTTTCAGTTTTTTCATCTCAGCAGGAGAAAGGCTTTTCCACCAATCTTTTCTTTATAAAACTATTCTGGTTTTGTTACAGACGCAACCTTGCTGAAGTATTTGTCTGCACTTTTTTTCTTAAGCATCATAAATCACTTAAGACATTGATTACTGTTAACAGTACAGTTGTATAATTAGTTTTCTTAGCAAACGACCTTTCTTACTCTACCTTGGAACATCTCTTTTACAAGCAAAGTTATGATCACAGTGAAATACAGGCATTCTCCAAGCCAAATGATCTATAAGTAACATTTCATTATAGCTACAGCATGTTAATGTCACAGTCTCGAGCCTTCTTTCTGAAAGCAATGTGGTGATAGTTTCACAGACTGCAATCTAATGCTGTTTATTCCTGTTTGCACACTTCTGCCTGGCACCTGTGGGGTTGGTGTAGGAGTTTCCTTACCAGGCTGTGCCGATTCATGACCGTGGTGCTGTTCCTGCGGGTGCGCAGGACGCTGGCCTGGAACACCTGGGAGTTATCGCTGCGGAAAGAAACACTCGTCAAATGCAAAAGCCATTTCCTTCCTAGCAAAAAGCACCTCTTCAGATCAGCTCAGCTCCAAATGCTGTGACAGCTCTCCTGTCGAGACAAAGCACTCCAGAGACAGGTAGGTAAGAACTCTTTTAGCTTGTTGGCAGAGAGTGCAAATCAACTCGTTCATCCTCCAATTCCCAGCTACTTCAATTAATGACTTCAATTAATCATTTTGTGTCTTCAGAATAATTGAAGAATTGTTTAGACTGTGGGGATTTATTATGTTTGGAATGGCTGTTGCTTGTATATTGCTTTAAATGTCATTCAACAGAACAAATGTATAAATGGCTTCTAAGCAGTAACTGAAACAAGCTTCGATCCCACAGCTAAAACAGAATTTAAAAATACAGCATCTTGATAAATCTTATCACTACAAACATTTAATATCTTCTGAACATTTTTCCAGCAAAAGTTAAATTAAACTTACAGTAAACCCAGTTTTTAAGGCCCCACAGTAGTGTATCCATTGAAATGGTATAGGATTATTTATCTGACACAAAATGAACTTCTTTCTCAAGGCAATTTTAGTTCTATTGATTCCTAAAGCGAGTTTTACTGGTCATGTCATCAACAATGTTATCAACAGCCAATGATCAGCACTTAATGAATGTGACTGCAGAAATAAACTAAATTTTATGGTCGCTAGAAAAAAAATGTTGAGCCGCAACCCTACAATCCCCATGCCCAAAAATCAATGAGGAATTGCAAAGGTGAACAAACCTAAATGTAAGACTGTAATAAGATTCAAATTACAAGAATTCACATTGTATCTTTTTGTTTCAGCTGCTAATTTGGGATTAACAAAAGCCCCCCACAAATACAATTTCTTTAAAACTAAACTGACCAACAGCACTACCTTACTGTAAGGATTGATAACCCACACCCTACACACTGTTGTCAGAATTCTCTAGTTTAAAACACACCAATTAGACACATAAGTTTTAGACAGTTTTTATGTAGCTGTAAATAAAAAACAAATAAAACTCATACTGTAAAATAAAAGCCAAGAGCAATTGGCATAAGCACTGTACTTTCTGCCAAGAAAAATGCATAGACTCTCCTTCTCCAAATTGTCAAGTACATAGGACCAGACATCATTTACAATTTTCCAAGAAGTTTCACTCAGCTCACACCCACAAGAGATCAAACAGCTGCCATTTGACAGAGGTGGAAGAGGAGAAATTGAAGGGATCCATGACATGATGTTTAGAGATGAGTTTTGGCTGAGGCCACCAGCCACAATTCTTTTCAGTGTAAGTGTACTGGTTGGCATGCAAACACAAGACAAACAGCACATCCTAAAATCCAGGGTCTGAGTCAAGAAAACAGGTTGGAACAATCCTGTCCCACATTACCACAGCCTGAGTCCAATAGTCACTGCTAAGTAGCAGAGAGGAAGAGAAAAAAGACCTACAAATAATCCTATCTTTAACCTCCCTTGCAAAAACACTAGAACTGGTCAGATCTCAGATTCACTTTTCACAGAAAACTACAGTTCCCATTAAAAATCAATTTTATTTGGCACAAAAACAAGAGTAAAAAGTAATGTGAAATGTAGCTTTTGTGATCTAAAATATTCCACTTATAACTGTTCTCTGGATCTATGGCAACTCATTTTTCAAGTTCCTTACTAAAAAATAAAGAAGTCAAAACAGGAGGCAGAGGAGAAAAAGCAAGCTGTGTAAGAGCAAGAGCTTTTGTTTCAGTTTACCCAACAAAGCCATTCTGGGAAAAACTGAAGTTTCTTGCCAAGAGCTGCAATCTTACAAAAACAGTATTCTGGTGGAAAATTCCAAACTAACAGGCAAACCACTGCAACCACCTCAGATTAGTTCAATGGCATTTCAGCTTTATTTGTATGAACACCTAACCCATAGTGTCTGCACAGTGTCAAGGCAAGAGCTCAGGCTTACCCTTCTAACTGCCCAAACCCTGAACTAATGGGGTGGTTTTGCAAAACCACCACAACTAAATAATTTGTTCAGGGTTTTTTTTAAGAGTCAAGGGTCTCACAATTTTCAATTTACAAAAGGTTGAGATTATAAAAACATTTTGTCTCAGTTACACAATTATTTTACCTGCTCAGAAACCTCCTAGGGGAGAGCTGCCATACACAACCCTTCCATACTGCATCAAAACGTAAAATTGGAGTAGTTTCATTGTGATTATGTAAAAGAATCAAAATTACACTCACTTAACATTAAATCACGATAGAATAGGCAAGAAGTAGTATTTTGTCTGAACTGTCAGGCACTGTTAACCATTTTGGTAAAAGAGGTATGTGAGATTTGTTAGTCTCTTCATATCCAGTTCCTTCCAGAAACAGAAAGGAAAAAAAAAATCAATCCACCGGGAAGTACTTATCACTTAATATACTACAGTTTATGAAATTTATTGTCAATATGCTCTCCCAGAATGCAGACACACCACTAACAGCAGCAGCACACGGACCACCTTACAGCTGGATGGAAGCCACACCATGTAGCAGATGGGGCATCTCCCAACTTCTCAACAGCCCAGAGGAGACAACAAACAGCCCTCTGGCTTATAAACTTACCCAAACAAACCCCTACCTGTCTGAAAGCTTTCACCTGCCCTTGCCTGCCACTGCCACTTTCTGTCCTGTCGGCTGAAGAGAGCCAGACCTGGCAAACACCCAACGCTCCTGAAAACAGACCTGCCACAGGCTGGTGGCAACATCCAAGCACAACTGTCTACACAGCACACTGTATTTCTCCCCGTAATGCATACTACAGGAATTAGTACCACCCAGGAAAATTCCTGGCCACCTGACACACTGTTTTACACTAAATGTAAAACTTACGTCAAGGTCCCGTGAAATGACCTTCCTGACCAAATTTGCCTGATTGCTCCGAAAGCATTTACTGTTGTAACCATACACAGAACAGTGATTTATTTTGTTCTGACTTGATCCATTACAGAAATCATCGCGATTGTTAATCGATGTACAAGAACAGCCACAAATCTGACGTTGCGGACGGTGTTTCTCTGCAACACGCAGCAGACCGTGGTGAAAACAAAGCGTTTCGGTAAAACCAAAGCCCGTCTTCCCGGGCTTCCTCACACCCCTCCATACGTTGGTATGTTCCCTAAATCCCTCCCAGCCTGGGACAGCGCTCAGGAGCCCACTTTTCCCCGGAGTGGAAAAGTGCATCCCCCCCCGGAGCATCCCCGGAGCCCCCGCACGGCCGGGCCGGGCCGGGAGCACCCCCGGGCCCCTCACCTGAGCCCGTGGATGAGCGGGGCGCTGTTCGACCGCCTCAGGCCGCCGCCGTCGCCCGGGGCCGCGGCGCTCCCCGGCGGCAGCTCCAGGTCCAGCTCCATCTTCTCCTGAGCCATCGCGGCGGCTCCGGCTCCTCCCGCTCCGCCCATCCGCGGCCTCAGGCCGCCGCTGCCCCGGCCCTGCCGAGCCCGCGGGCGGGGGGGCTGCCGCAGCAGCGAAGCCGCATCCCGGGGCTCCGGGGGCGGCCCGTGCCCGCTGTTCCCGCTGATTCCCGCAGCCCCCGCGGCCCCGCGGGCCCCGGGCCGCTCTCCCCGGCCGGCCCCAGCGCAGGCGGGCCCGGCCGCAGGGCGCAGGCGCAGCGCTCGGGCTGCGGCCGCTCGGGCACGGGCACGGCTCTGGCGGACGTGAGGGGTCCGGAGCGTGCTCGCTCTGCAGAGCTCTCCGGCCAAAGGACGCCGCGCTGATCGCTACACAGCGCAAATACCGCCTCTGAGTTCGTGCCGAGCTCTTGTCGCTCGCAGAAGTACCAGCGGATGGTTCTGTGCAGGCCCAGACAGCTCCAGGAATAAAGAGTAAAACCAAACGCTTTCAGTATACTATAATAGCTACATGTGGCCCTAGTTTATACCTAGAGGAGGTTGTGGTGAAATAGGTTGGAAGGCCAGTGCCACGCTGGCTGGTGGACAGTGCTGAGGCTCCTAACTCCTGGGAAAAAGTGGGGAATCTGGTTTGCCTTAACACGGCATTAACTGTAGAATCATGGAATGGTTTGGATTGGAAGGGACCTTAAAAACCGTTTTGATCCATCCCCCTGCCATGGGAAGGGGCATCTTCCACCATCCCAGGTTGCTCCAAGCCCCGTCCAACCTGGCCTTGGACACTGCCAGCGATGGCCAGCCACAGCTTCTCCGGGCACCCTGTGCCTGCTCCTCACCACCCTCACAGGGGAGAGCTTCCTCCTAACACCCAATCTGAACCCACTCACTTTTCATTTGAAGCCATTCCCCCTTGTCCTGTCAGTCCAGGCCCTTGTAAATAATCTCTCTCCATCTTTCTTGTAAATTTCCTTCAGGTACCAGAAGGCCACAATTAGGTCACTCCGAAGCTTCTCTTCTCCAGTTTGAACAATCCCAATTGTCTCAGCCTTTCCTCACAAGAGAGGTGCTCCATCTCTTCATCTGTTTAGAGTGAGAGTTTCAGGCAGTCTTTAGGAACAGAAATAGCCAGAGAAAAAGGGTAGATTATAGAAAGCTAAAACATTTTTTCATGGGCTCCATGCTTACTAATCTATCTAAGGCTGATGGCATTTTGTGACTGTGGCTGTGTTTATTTCACCCACAGGGGTATTTTCCTGACACTATTAAATACCGCAACATCATCACTCACTTCATGCCCACCAGTCCCTCTGTATCACTGTACTCACATATCTCATTCTTTCAGTCTCTGTTGCCCCACTATGAATATCCATCCTTCATCCTCCCAAGGCTCTGTTTAACATGTTCTCTCCATTCTTAACCCCTCTTGCCATGGTGCTGTTTATCTAACTCAACAATTCGTCATTTCCTCATTTCCATAGTTCTGTTCCACAGCACAACTTTGCCTCATTACCCTCCTCAGCCCTTTGAGGGTCACCCTGACAGTCCCCACTTTCCTTTGGACATATATTCCCATTAAAGCTCTCTTGGCTACAGTAAATCCTGGTCAGACAGCAGGATGATGTGCCTGGCACTGGAAAATTTGAGAACATGGAGCAGATGTTTTTGAGCTCTCAGCCACATTTTGGATATTGTTGACTTTTTCCTTAACAGTATCCTGGTACATGGCATTTGAAGCTGTTTGCTGCCCTTAGTGGCAAGGACATAATATAATAACTCCACAATAAAAATAAATAGCAAAATCCACATAGTTTAGTGCTGTAGTCAGATCCTGCAGGTGGCTTTTGTATTAAGAGAACCATACATATTTGTGTAAGAAAACCAGCAGATTTCCATTCAGAGCTAGAAGTTTTGCTAGGAACTTTCACCTGAATTGCCTTTTAGGCAATTCTAGCCGTGGGAAATGAAGGTATGGGAGCTGTTCCAAGCTGTGAAATGCTTGTGCTGAAGCACCAGACAAGGATTTTGGTGCAAGTTCTATAAAAGTGCCGCATTCCTTTTAGAGAATGGTGGCAGCAAAAGGTGATTAACAGCTTTCACAGCTGCAGATCCTAATTTTTCCAGTGAATCAGACTGGTCATAATTATTAGAAATTAAGCAAAATTATTTAGACATTTACATTCTCAGTCTTTGCAGGAGATGGCAATTCTTTATCACCTCACAGAAGGGTGTCTTTACCAGCTGTGATAGGCCATAGTGTAAGGGGCACAGGACTGTGAAAGGTATTTCTCCTCTGCAATAATACAAGATAAGGATTTTTTTCTCTGGGTTTTTCAATATAAATACATATTGAAAAATCCCATAAATATTTTAAATGTAATCTTGTGAGTCTTTTAACTCAACTCCGTGCATCTTTGTGCATGTCAGCACGAAGCTCTTCATTAATAGTATCATTTCAGTGAGAGAAATGTAAGCATCAAAAACAGTTAATGAGACATAGAGTCCCCAAATATAGAAAAATGGAATATGCTCAAGTCAGTCTTGATTTAAAAAAATGCAAGGAGGTACCACAATAAATATTAAGGTACAGAAACAAGAGTTCTAATCAGTTATCTAGAAGCATCTACCCTTGATCATTTTAAAGTAAGAGAATAATTCATCTAGCCATGTTCCCAACTGAGGTAGCTGAAATATCAAAAAATACTAACTTTTCTATCTTAACAGTTTCAACAACTAGTACTCTGGCAAAAGAAGTGTTTTATCCCAGGAGAAAATGGAGACCTTTTAAAATTTGGTGCTGGGAAAGACCCTAAAGCCCCTTGCATGTAAGAAACAAGTACGTACAATGCAACTGTTGTTGCAGAAAAATACTGTAAAGTAAGCACAAACTTTGATGCTTTGATCACTTAGAGTGAGTTTGCCCAAGTCAGTCCCAAATCTGAATACTGTCAAGAACTAGGATCTCGTCTCATAACGAATTTTACACCAGATTTCTGAATGCTGAGCATACTCTCATTGCAATCAAAGCCCTGGTACGTGCAACAGCAGCTAGGGAAGGCTGGGGAGAACACTGGGAAAGCCTGCGGGACTTAGATCGGAGAGGGCCTAATCCTGAAGAAAGCTGTAAAACCTTTTCCCCACTAAAACGGGAAAAAGGCGCCGGGTTTGTGGCCGGGCTGGGACTCGAACCCGGATCCTCCCTCAGGTCACGGCCCGGCCGCGCCCCCGCGGCGCGCGCGTCCTAGCGACCGTTGCGGCGTTTCAAACACACACACGCTCCCCCCGCGGCCAATCAGCGCGCGCCCCGGCCCCGGGGGCTGTCGGGAGCTCTCCCGCCGCCGAAGCGGTGCCGGGGTGCGGCGCTACTGCGCATGCGCCATGCGAGGCGGGCGGTGCTGCCTGCGCCCCGATCCTCGCGCATGCGCAGCGGGCAGTGCGCGGCGGCGGGCGCGGAGCGCGGTCGGCACCGACGGGAGCACCGGGAGCGCTCCCACCGCCACCGCGGGCAGCAGCACCGGCTGCAGCTGCTGGAGGAATTGGCCGCCCCCGGGCCGCCCCCGGGATGCGGCGCTGCTGCGGCCGCCCCCCCCGCCGGGCCCGGCGCGCCCCCGGGCTGAGCCCGCGGCGCCGCCCGCGGGGCCTGTAGGGCCGGGGCGGCGGCGGCCCGAGGAGCCGCGGCGGCGCCGGCAGTGAATGGGCGCCGCGGCGGGGCGGAGGAGCCGGAGCCGCCGCGATGGCTCAGGAGAAGATGGAGCTGGACCTGGAGCTGCCGCCGGGGAGCGCCGCGGCCCCGGGCGACGGCGGCGGCCTGAGGCGGTCGAACAGCGCCCCGCTCATCCACGGGCTCAGGTGAGGGGCCCGGGGGGCTCGGCTCATCGAGCCCTGCGGTCGCCGCTGCCCGCCGGCCTCGCCGGGGGCCTGGGCCAGGCCCGGCGCTCCCTCAGCGGCCTGCGGATCGTGTCCCTTGTCCCACGGGTGCGCCGCCAGTGCCCCGTTGTCCTCCCTCGGTTCAGGGAAGGTGCTCGCCGCGCTCCCGGCGACGGCTGTGTTCCTGTTCGAATAAAATAATGTTTTCAGCGCTCTGGGGGCTGCAGCGCCTGTCACAGCGCTGTGGAGCTTTCAGTAAAGCGCACCCTAAAAAGCTGTTCACAAAACTTTGTTTTCTCCCCCTGCAGTGACAACTCCCAGGTGTTTCAGCCTTACGTGTTGCGGACTCGCAGGAACAGCACAACAGTTATGAGCCGTCATGGAATGGTGAGGAATCTTAAGCATGTCATGTTTACACCCAGCAAGGAATAATTGGAGTAGAGAAATGAAGTTAAACTTGATTTGTATTTGCACTGAGTATCCCAGCAAGCTTCCAAGCTGCAGAATAAACATTTTTTCACCTCTAACTGCAACTTATAATGAAATAATACTGGTGTGTTGACTGTCCCCAAGAAGACAAGAGCAGTTGACGTTTTATGTGACTTCCCATATTAAGTCCAGTTTTAAAGTTAATTTAAGCCTGTATTAGAAGAGTAGAATGATATCAGAATTAAGTGTCTTGAAAGGGTGTTTTACTTTGTTCTGAAAATGGACAGTGTCAAAGTTCTTTGTTGACCTGTTTGACATATGCTCTTTTTTTGCAAAGGCAGAACACTATCCTCAGAAAATCACTGAAAGAAGGGGAATTTATTTGTTGCTCTCTGTTATAAATCTGGCAGTGTACACTACTGCAGTTGTTTAACTTTTCAAAGATGTTACATTTCTTTTTTTCTACCCTCTCCTTGTCAGGTGAGGGATTTATGTGCTCCTTCCACTGAAATTGTCTTGTCTGGGGGTAGTGAAGATTAAATATTGCTTTTCTCAAAACCTTAAAATCCTGTCTTCTGTTCAGGAAAGGTGTCAGGGATTTTTAGTTCAAAGTCTTCTGTTGTGAGACTTCTAAAGAATCCAGAATTTTGGAGTGTGTCAGTCGGTGAGACATTGGACACACGGCCATCCTGAGTGGGAACTGTTGGCCCATTTATATGTGGTGTTGGAGTTCCAGAGGAATTAGGTGCATAAAATTGCACACAATTGAAAACTTGCAGACCTTAAGCTTTAGGGAGTGTTGTTCAAGACTGAGTTGAAGCACTGAGATTTCTCCTTTACAATAGCCAGCAGGTTGAGTAAGGTGTCCTACAGGAGTTTGTCATATCCTGAGCAATGGGGAATGGTGTAACAATCACAGTTTCATTTGTAGTATCTCCCTTGTCCAAATGGCATCTGTAGCTATTTGTGTGCTTGAGATGCTGGGCAGTATCTGCCTGCAAGTCAGATCCCTGCCACTTGCTGAGTGATACAAGGAATTTGTAAAGTGGTAAAACAAGTCTTTTCTCTTGAAGGTCAGTGTTTGCTTTTTTGCAACGTTGTTTGAGTCATCCACATGTAGTTGTGCAGCTCATTTTGAACTCCCTAAGAATGTAGCTGATGGTAAATAGTGTGCATGCAAGCAGTTGTGTGTGATTTAATCATTGTGGCTGTCACTTTTTTTTCCAGTTTTTGTCATCATCTCCTATTCGTATTCCTAGCAGCCGACTTCATCAGATCAGAAGGGTAAGTGGAGTTTTTATCTGTGTATTCAGTAACAGAATGAACAGTACTGTATGATATTGAAGTACTTGCACAGTGGGGGTTTCTTATTTCAAGTACTAAAGAAAATGGAATATTTCTTAAGACTTAATTTCAACAAGGAAGTGGCCTTGCAAGGCTTATTGTTGTGTTTAAGCTATCTTGCATTTTAGAAGTATTTAAGAGAAGCAGAGAGCTGGGCTGGTGGCTGTCCTGTCTTTCTGTGTGTTCTGCTGTTCATATTTCAATCCTGATGGCAAATAATGGAATCACGAGTGTTATTTCAAGTACCTGTGATGAATCAAATGTTATGGGAAAACTTAGGATGTTTATCTCTTGCAGGAGGAAGGAGTGGATTTAATGAACAGAGAAGCAGCACATGAAAGGTGAGTGTTATTGAAAGAAGATGATAAATTAGCCAGAATTATCCTCTTTGTAGCTACTGATGGGGTTTTTTGTATTCTAGGGAAGTGCAGACAGCAATGCAGATAAGCCAGTCATGGGAGGAAAGCTTGAGCCTGGTAATCTTTTTATAGATGTTTCCTATTTAATTCCACTTTTACACTCTAATGACAAATTTAAGGGAAAGAGAGGAATTAACTGTGAAAATAATTTAAGAAGAATTTAAGCCCATCTGCTTTAGCTACTTTGTGCATTTGACCCAATGACTTTCCATTAGAAGGTTGTGCCTTGGATTTCAAGGTAATGTCCTGTGCTGGTGATAAGTCTGAAACCTTGTATTCACAGAGCGACAATGACTTGGACAAGTCTGAGAAATCTTTTTCCCCAAAGAGAATAGACTTCATTCCAGTTTCGCCTGCACCTTCACCTACAAGAGGAATAGGAAAGGTAGGATAAGTGAAATACCAGGCTGAGATAATATTTCAGAAATCTAAACCAAGCTGAACTGTCAAGATCTGTAACTTCACAAATTGTTTCATCGTTTAAAAAAAACTCTGAAAAAGCACCAAAAAAGCCAAATCCATATTTTGTTGGTTTCTTAGAATCAAATGGTTGCCATCTGGGAGCCTGCAGAGTTTAAGCAGTGACACACTGGATGTTTTCAGTTACTGCTGCTTGTGAAGTGTTCGGCTGGGTTGGGGTTCTGGTTCTAGGGAAGCTGGAAGAGGTCATGAAAATAGTCCTGGACAGGATCTGTGGCTGCAGAAGTGGGGGGATTCTGGGGAAGAAGCACCAAAATTGGACTGCAAATCTGTATGGTGAGAGATGAAAATGTGTCCATCATTTATGGAAAGGAAGGCACAAATGCACTCTGAAGGAGAACTTGGGTGTGTTGAACTCGTACTGAAAACCGGCGGCAGATGCCAGAGAAAGAGCTGGATGTTAGAGAAACTACTTTTCCAGTGAGGAGTGGAAAAATGAAATGTAGCACAGGAAACTGGCACCTGGGTTTGAAGATGGGCTGCTTGACCTTGTTGGCACCCTCTTGAGTGATTCTGCTTTTTGTACAAAAAAGGAGCAATCTGTGTGCTTCTACCAGATTGGTGCATATGACAGCCACTTACGAGTGCTGGGTAAATGTTTTCCTGGGAAAACACTGATGCTGACAGATGGTTCTGTACCTTTGGAATTCTGACTGTAAAACACTAGCAGATAACTTGACAGAAAGATTTTTGTGTTTAGCTAGAAGCATTGATGGGCTAAGCTCAAATTAGCTGCAGAATCACAGACCTAAATATCCTGTTTTATTCTGGAATATTGTCAGTTTTCAGGTCAGATGTATTTTGAGTTAACTCAACTTGTTTGTTTAACAAGCCCCTTGAAAGAACTAAGTCCTGAGTACTGTACTGCTGTTTCTAAATGTAAGAAAGAACAGAAACAATTCTCTTACTTGGAGAACAGTGTCTATTTAAGTTTTACTTCTCTTGTGGGTTTCAATTTTAGCTTAATCTGAGCAGAATTGCATGGGCCAGTATGTTTTTGTAAGTTAAGTTCTAATACTTGTAATGTTATATTTGATAGTCTGTGTAATCTGTTGCTAGCTTTTCTTTAAGAATAAAAAGGGAATAGAAGGGGGGGATGTTTGTTTTGGAGGGTGGAGTGTAACATCTGAATATTTTAAAGGAAATTCTAAACTATCTTCATTTCTTCCTGCAGCAATGTTTTTCACCATCATTGCAAATGTTTGTGAGCAGTAATGGATTACCTCCAAGCCCTATTCCCAGTCCAACAAGGCGATTCTGCAAGTAAGTAATCAGTGTGTGTTGTGCTAACATTGGAATTTAAGCCAAAGGCTTAAATTAAGTTAAGGCATTAAAAGAGACTTCAGTTTTACAACTGCCAAAGCAGTGCCACATAAAAATGCTCTGAAAGTTCATCCTTCACCAATGGCAGCTTTATGTGTGTGCTCTTATAGAGCATGTGTCAACTTTAAACTAGACTTGGTAACTTGGGGGGAAGTCCTCAGGTATTTCAAATTAACTTTGTCAGCAGATTAGTTTTACATAAATACGCTGCTAAATTTAGAAAAGGATTGACATGAGGATGTGATTCACTAAGGGAAGGAGAAAACCTTAGAAAATCTTCTACAACTCGTGTGGCAGATAATCTGCTCTAATAGGCAGCCCTTATTTGTTATCTATGTATTTAGATTCCACAAGAATTACAGTTGTGCAGGAATAACTTTGAAGAATGCTTCATATGCTGTGGTTGTGTTGATTTGATGCAAATTGGAACCTTTACAGGCCTGACTCTCAGTATTCTCTCTTCAGCAGGAGGAGTCAAAGTCCAATCAACTGTATCAGGCCCAGTGTTCTTGGCCCCATTAAAAGAAAAGGTACATGTATTTTCCTTACCAGATGTTTTAATATGGATGTAGTTTCCTAGCTGGATACATTATTTGTTATTCTGTAAATACAATGCACTTGTATCCACCGTGAACTGGAATTTGCCAGGCAAGACTCAAAAATACAACGTAAAGTAGCTAATCTAAAACATAGGAATGAAAAACTTAATAAACAGCTACTGCTTGACAGAGGCAAATTTTGTTATACATCAAATTAAATGTCAGAGCTTACAAATGTTCATAACATTCCTACAAGTACCACTGAACAGTGCACACCCTTCAGGTCATCTTAGGAATGTTGCTTATCTTGCAGTATCTTCTAAACTTAGTACTGAATGTTTGTTTTCACTCTAAAAGTTCAGAAGGTGAGTGTTTACAGAAATGGAATAGATCAGTGCCCTTTCTTCCTGAAGGGGGAAAATGCTTTCTTTCCTGGAACTGTTCCATATTGGAGATTTTCAAGTATCATCCTCAATCAAATCTCCACAGTAGAACTGTAAAAATGAGATATTTTTAAAGTGTGCCTTTAGCTATGCTTATCCTTTCTGTTTTTTTTTTTTTTTTAACTTAGGCATTCTTAACTGCACCAAAACGTCCTTTTATTGTACAAGACTTACATTTAGGCTTTGAGAAAAGTTACTGGTTTTGTTATGCTTTTTTTCTTTTTTAGTACTGATTCTCCTGTCAGATAAACAACATTGTCTAACTGGTACTGATTTGACAGAGGAGAGAGACAAGTTTTCTCATAGATGTCAGTTCTATCTTGGCTTTTATTTTCTGTGAATTTTAGCAGTACTAAAAATGAACAAAAGTTTATTAAGCTAAATAATCAGTAAGGAATAAATATCCACACTTACACTTTACACAAATTGTAAAAGCAGTGCAGGTAGAAAGACAAGCCTTTCCTCACCAAATCCATGTGCTCCCATGGATCATCTTTTATGGAGATCTGAGTTTTCCTTTTCTTACTTGAAATATCAAGGTACTTTCAAAATGCTGCTTGATTTTGAAACATCTAATCCATTTAAATGAACTTTCTTTTCCTAAATACACGGTCCTGTTTTTTTCTGAATTTTAGCTGTAGATTTATAGTAGGAGAAGGAAAGACATGAACTGAAGAACTTTTCACTGCCATACTGGTGGACTCTGCAATGTATTGTAGCAGTGCAGATTTGTCTCTGTGAAATTTAAGGGGCAAAAGTATTATCTAAGTTGGTGTTGTGTTCATTTTTCTGCAAGACCAAGTACTTTATAAATGTTTTTTTGCCATTCTGCTTGCTAGAAGCAATTGTTCCTTGCCTTAAGATAGGAATGTATCCCTGTGGGCTGAAGGAAATGAAAAGTTTGGAAGTTCCCAGTCTTTTATGAAACGTGCAGTGTGATTCTGTTGCAGAATGTATAGAGTGGTTTGGTATAATGCTCAGCCTCTGTCAAGTTTTTGAACTGACTCTGCAACTACTGCAAAGTGTAGGTAAAAGCCAGAAAATTGTTACCATTTCATGCTTTATTTCCCCCTCAAAGTAAGAATGAAAATACACTGTAGTTGAGAGGTTTTTTTTTAAATTTTCAAGTTCATGATATTTTCAAATGTGTGTTGTAGAGCAGCTATTAGTGAGTCAGCTCATTGTCACTGCAGATTATACTAAACAGATTACATTAATTCTCCCCCTCATATTTAATCTCTTAATGTCTGTGGATGGTTACAGGTACAAAGACAGTGTGATCCATGATGAGTAAGTGGAAATGCTTCCACATTTTTACGTGGAATTTATTCCATTCAGCTTTCCTATAAAAGTGTACTCATGCATCAGAATTTGTTGTACAGGGGAGGGTGAAACTGAACCCCGCTGTCATTGTTATTTTCATAATCACTAACAATTTTAAACTTCATATTTTGACTTATATCAGTTACCTCATCTCAGCTGTTTACTTAAAACTAAGTCTGGTAATTAGTTTGCTTTAGATTATTTTGTCTGATTGCAGTACAAGTAGCAAGTTTTATGTCTTTGAGATCATTGTAGCCCCTCAGATACTGCTAAATTTTTAGCTTAGGATGGACTGGGTGGTTGAACAAGAGCTGTCATCAAATTGATGTCTTAGCCAGGTGCTTGGTTGGCTGAATTAGAGAACTGGTGCTACAAATTCAACCTTGGAGTGTTGTAGGTCAAACCTGTTTTTTACAGCAGACAAATATTAAAAAGGATGTTGCAGAGACTCAAGTGAGTTTGATTATTTGCACTGTTTTCCTTAGGTGAAATGGAAACTGAAAGTCAGCCAAAGAGACTTTTCCAAGGAACAACCAACATGCTTTCTCCAGATGTTACACATCTGACAGATCTCAGTTCATGGTAAAATATTTCATGTGCCCTGAAATAAATGCCAAAACAAGTAATGTGCATCTATCACAAGCTTTCTAGTTTTTTTTTTTCCAGGAAAAAAAAAAACTTCATGTGTATCTTGTGGATGTGTATTCATGGAAGCTATCCTGTGGTAGGGTCCTGTGACAGTGCTCCTTCTCCTTTGATCAATTCTTCCTGAGCAGACTCTAGCCTTGATTTTGGGTATCAAAGCCTTTACACTGCATATAATTGTTACAAATCCCTGTTGATTCATAAGCACAGTTACTTTGGTTCATCGTTACAGTATGTTGTAGGCAGTGGTCATACAGAGTTTGTGGCACTTCACTGAATAATTAGGAAATGTGTGTGGGTACTTAATTGTTCTTGTCCCTAAGTTCACGATTTTTAGTATTATCTTTCTTTATTACAATCATAAATTGTATTGAATCCGATACTAAGTATTCAAAAATATCAGCTGTTATCACTTTAATTTCAGTTTACCTACAGACTTGAAACTGCCTAGATGGTTGTGCCATGTTGCTTCCCCCTAAATTGTAAAAGCATCAGTTTATGTGCCCTCTGGGATCTTGTATCTAGACTTCAAAATCCAAACACAGGAATTCTGTGAGAAAAATAAGTCTCAATCTTGCTTTGAATAGTGCCGTGTTAAAGAGCATACCAGCTAATTAATGACATCTTTGCTGCATTGCTGATTAATTTATTATTTTTCCTTTACTATAAGCTTTTAAGGTTTTATACTTACTTGTTGTCACCTCCTTTCTATGTCTGATTAAAATCACCTTCATAATTTATTCTGCATGTTAAAAAAACCCAATAATTCTGCTCCTCATTCCCGTGAGGAGCATGAATATCTCTAACATGCTACAGAAAACAAGGAGTTTTCAGGGCTGCCAGTCTTGCAGTAAAGACTGAGTGGTAGTATAGGTCTCCTACAAGTCCTGTCCAAGGGTGAAGCATGTCAGCTTTGTTCAGAGCCTCGTGCCCCTGCACTAAAGGACCTTTTTCCCTTTCCCCAGCCTGTCCTCGGATATTCTCGACGGGAGCAGCAGCAGTGTTGGCTCTTCCTCTGATTCCCTGACTAAAGGCAGCATCACCACGGAGTCTCCAGTGACGTGCTCCAACTCCTGCTCCTCGTTCATTCTGATGGATGACTTCTCACCCAAGTGACTTTACCAAGTCCTGAGTCAGTGTCTGGCTGTGCTGTCCCCTTCCTGTACACTCGTACAGAGAAATGAACTCTGATCCTTGAACCATTCATATGAGGTTTATTAAAAGGAAAAATTGTTGTTACTGTAATCCTTGGCTACTTTCCAGTGATTTTTTTTTTTAATTTATCCATATAATGGACATTGTAGACCATATTAATGTCTGGTTTTGCAAATTTATTTTTTAAACAAGATGTCTGCTGATATTATACTAACTTTTGCTTTCAGGAACTTGCGTACACTTTTTGATTCCAGGAATAGGTATTTACCTATTAGTGTTGCAATTATTAGGAATGTACTTCTATCATTATGGTCGCTATGTCTAGGGAAATAACTTGGTTTGGAAGGATTTGAAAATACTAATTTATTCTCTGGCACTTCTACTATTGAGTAAAATTACTCTTGCTTTTTTTTTTTTTTTTTTTTTTTTAGTCACTAGCCTCAAATTCCTTTATGGAAGGGAGAAAAAATATTTTATTTCCTTAGTGCTGCTAGTCATTTTTATGAATTCATTTACAGAAGACCACATTGAGTGTGGAAATCTCACTCTATTACATTAAACTAAAAACCCCACAGCAGAATAACTAATGTCTGTCACTTTTGCCATCAGTGAAGAAATAATAATACTCTGCAAGCAATTAAATTAGCTGCATAGTTCTCTTCCCAGAACATTTGTCCTACAGATTGTATGAAATAAGATTTGGCCAGGAAAAATTAAACCACACCTCGATTGAAGACATACAGTGCAGATAACTAAGTTAATTAAACTACTGTGTAGGAGAACCATGTATGGCACCATCGATGTCTCCTGTGGCATTGAGGTCATAAGTATTTTTGTGCCTTAGGGGACATTGTTACAAAATTATGGAATGTAAACCAGAGGGGTGGGTGGGGAAAGTCCTTTGTGTACAGCTTGTTTATAGAGTGCTTACCCAAGTCTGTCAGGGGTGCTGCTTCCCTTTGTGTTCCTTTCCGAGGTGTGGAGGTGCTGGGGGCAGCCAAGGTGAGACCCTTTGCAGCTGCTCGGGGCGGAGTTTGTCCCTTTCTTGGTCATGAGCAGAGCAAACAGCTCAGCAAACATTGGATTCCTGAGGAAAGGCTTTGGATTGGATACAAGCTCTGCAAATTGCTTGGTGAAGGAGTTCTCTTTGAGCTATGAGTAGTCTTGATACAGTACCTTGGTCAGTCTGAGGTAGGAACAGATATTTTACTTTTTAAAGACTATAACGGGGCAAAAGAAATCCGTTTGTAATCTACTGTGTTATGCTATTTATTATTTATAACTCTGTAAAAAGTCTGTGGTGATGAATTATAGTATTTTTTTATGATTGAATAAGTTTTTTATGTTCAGTAATTGCTGGCTGGTTTGTATTTAATACGCAACGTTGTCTGCCAGAATCATAAGCTTCCATTTTTGAATGTTTGTACCATAAATGCTTTTGTTACCTAAAAGTACAACTTGTGATCTTTCTGAAAGAAAATAGCACTGAATTTAAAGTAAGATTATGTGCTTTAGATGTGAGCACAATCTCTGGCAATACTGTCTGGCTAAAAGGGCGGGGGAGAACCATAGTTTTTTCTGTTCTGAAGAAGCCGTTGGGTATCCAGAAGACATGTACATACCAGATTATTTTTAAAAGTGTTTCCATTAAATTGTAAGAAGTACCAGAATGGGCCAACAGTGGCACTATTATTTGTATGATCATTTCCACCTGTGGAACATTAGTTCCCCACTTCAAATAAATGTGCATATTGTAAAATATTGTCCATCGGTGCCATTTTTAAATGAGCTCTACAGTATTGAATGTTAATTTTGTTTGTATATGCGCAGTGCTATTTCTTGAATTTTTGATGTCTTAAGTAATTTAATTATTTTTTTAATTTATGCCTGTATCTTCTCTGCCTTCTTGATGCTTAAAGAAGGCTGCTTTTCCATTTGCAAAATAGTGATGAACAGTCTGTGATAAAATCCAACCCCGTTACCTCTGCCCCTCTTCCCTTCTACGGTGCTTTTACTGGTACTGTGATTTGGAAATCTGAACGAGGGGTGGCAGGAGGGGGAAACCTATTGCATGCTTTCTTAAACCTGAGAAGAGCATAGCTATTGCTTAATTTTGGCTGATTTACCTGTACAATTGATGTATTCCAGATTTGTTTGTTAGTGGAGAGTCCCATCTGAGTGCTGGCCTCTGTAAACATTCGAATGTAAGCTGCATAAAGCGAGCGCACAAATAGTCACTCTTGTTACAGCAGCTTTTTGTAGTGTTCTGGCTATTCCCCACTCTTGGAAGGCCTTGTAAAAGACATTGCTCTTTTATAAAATATATCCGTAATGCACACACGCTGTGTCTGTTGTTTCAGAATGAATGGATGTCGCTGTGTTAACAGGCCCGAGGCAGGCCCAGGTTCTCTTTCATGCTCCTAACACAACTTGTTCATTTTGAAACAAAGTTTTCTAATGTGCTGATTACTGATACTTGCAGTTCTCTGCGTTTGAGTTGCCACTGCTTAGAGGGTTCATTGATACTGTAGCATACTCTAAAACTGACTTTTAAAAGTTGCATTTCTGGTTTTGTTACCTGCCCTGTCCGAGGGAATTGGACTCCAGTTGGGAAAGGCGGCCAGCTGGTGCTGGTAATCAGCTTTAATGTATAACTATTGACATTTAACAACTGTTTTTTATGACTTCACCAGACTTACTGCTGCTGAATTGCCATGATGAGTGTCTGAGAATTCCTGTCTTACCCCCACTTCCTTCTTTTTATAAGGGATCATTAGTGCATATCTTTTGCTGAGAATCACAGTGATGAGTTACCTTTAATGTTGTAATAGTTGAGAACTAAGTTAAAATACCTGTGTAATTCAAGCAGCATTTTAGATGGACTATTTTTAATATGTTAATTAGCACAGCATTACAGCAATGGTCTTTGTACAGCTCATTGACCAGCACTGCCTTTAGATCATATCCAGAGCACGCTGAATCCTCATTTCATGGGCTTAAAATGCTGGAAGGATTTTACCAATGGTTTAGAAAAATGTGTGTGTCAGCTGTGGAACTCTGTGTGTTTTGATAATATCAAGTGTTCTGCATCAGGAAATAGATCACAGTGTGCATGTTTCATTCTCCTTCATTGAATTTCAAATTGGGGGATCATGGGCCCAAGAGCCAGTATTTAAGGGGCTGTTTTTCTGACTGTATGTGATGAAATACTTTCTCCTACAATGGAAGTAATTAAACTGTCAGTGGGTGAGGATGTAAATCTGAGTCCTGTGGACTTTATTGGAAAACTCATTCTTGAAAGGCTCGAAGAACTCTATACTGCATAAAAACACTGAAGTGGGATTTTTTAAAAAATTATTTTGTAAGTCATGATAGAAATAGAGAACTCATTTTAACAATTCAAAATGCTAAAACCATTTTAAATGCAAGGCTTTAGCTTGGCATATTTCTCCAGGCAGGTCTATGTTGGGGCTGTTTGCAGAGGTGGAACTTGAGCAGGCTCATGCAGATTTGAACTGAGGTTCTGGTGAACAAACACAATAGAGTGGCCCAGGGAAATTATTTTTTGCAAATATTCACATTCTTATCTGTAGACCCTGCTAATACATTGTGTGACAACTAAGATGAGAACTCGTTTTTCCTGGAATGAATTTCATTGGCATATAATTTTCCTGGTAACTTCATAATAAAAAAGCTTTGCATTAACATGAGTTCAAGAATTTAATGAAGTCATGGGCCTGTTGCATTTGCTCTTTTGGAGTAAAGGCCAAGGGATATTTTTGGAGCTATACAAACTGCCCCTTGTATTCCAAGTCTATTACATGAATGGCAGCTGTCCATAGTAGATGGAAAGTATCTTTGCCTATCAGTGAGTATTTTAGTCTCTCTTGAGGTAAATCCTCAGTGTAAGATGGGTCACTGAAGGTACCAGAAGATCCCAGGAAAAGGAAGTAGTGACTTGCTCCCCTAACTATAAATGAGGAGTTTTAGCCTTGAGTTAATCTTACCCAGCTAATTTTCAAATGAAAAATGCATTTTTCCTTTGAAATGCAGATGATTGAGACTTTTCATGGGGGTCTGCCCTGTTCAGACTTAGAGGAAAAGGCTCATTGTGGGCAAGTCTAGGGCTGTTTTGCTTAATCCACTCCAAAAAGAGGGAGCTGTGCTTGCCCATCAGAATTGGAGCAGCATTCTCCCAGTTCCAGCTGGTTTTGGGGAGGGCGGGGATTTGGTGTTTGGGTTTCCTTAAGGGCTGGTTATGAAATTCCCAAAGGTCCCAACAAGGACCTTGGTCATCAGGCTAAAATCAGAAGTAAATCTTTTTTAGGGCATGTCTGTTTTCTGAGGGAGTAATTTTGCTACAGAGCTGGTTTAAGGGTGACAGCTGGGGTTTGCTTCCTGCTGCAGGGACAGAGCTGCTGTTCCTACAAATGCAAAGGCACAGAAACCACTGTAAAGGGTCCCTGCACCTCCAGGCTATCCCTTTATCCCTTTAGAGTGGACTGGGCACTTGGCGGAAGTCTCTTGTTTCAATCCAAACCCTTTTTGCATTCAAGCTGCTTTTTATTACTTGCTCTTAGATCTTAAAGCCTTTTGGTTTGAGTCTTGCCTCTGATTATCATGCCAGGGCCAGCGTTTTCTTTTTAAACCTGGAGCAATTTGGTTTGTTGTTCTTGCATGATGAAGTTTGGAGATGGGGAGGAGGTGGGTTCTTGCTATTAACAAAGAATGCATGTTAGCTTGGATGATCACAAAAGATTGTGGGGGTTTAAAAGAAATGAGACCTGAAAACACAGAACAAAGAAATGCCTATTTTTAGTGAACCAATTTGGCTGGTTTGATACCAGGCTCTTTTTCTAGACACAGGCAATAGTCTTTTGAGCATATTTTTAGTAGCAGCAACAAAGCCCAATGTGCTTCCACCTCCAAAGTCCTCTTACTGTAAAGTAAGAATTTATTACTGACAGACCACAAGTTTTGTCCATCTCCAACTGACCAGGCCAGGTCTCTCTTGGTCTCTGCCTAAGTTTGCAGTAACAGTCCCTGTGATTCAACGTGCCAGTTAGTGACACCAGGCTGTCAAGCAGTTCCTGTGTGTCCAAAAGGCATCTCCTTACATTGCACAAGAGTTCAAACACTCTTGTTCTTCCTTAGCTTATTTCTGAGGGCCATAAAATTTTATTACCTTTTATACACAATTATGATTTACTCTTAATTACTCCAGGTTGCCTATCTTACTGAATAGCTGTGGTAAAATTCCTGGTGGGCTCTTGCCTGTCTCTCCTCTTGGGGTATAACAGAGTTTGGTATTTTTGATTATTTTTCAGATAATGCAATGTTTTCTGGAAGAAGCATCCATTGTGTTTTGATTCTGCAAGGTGTTTGGATATAGATTATGCAGAAGTAAGTCCTATTTGACATGAGTTAAATGAATTTTGGAGACAGTGACATGAGATTATTTTTTCAGAATATGAGTAGCTTAACCCCTGCATTACCTAATGAAACCTCCTGCATTCTGCCACCACTTTTGAACTACCACCAAAGTTGAGTAAGTTGGCAGAAGCTCCCAGCTGTTACTTGTGTTTGGATAGTTTATAACACAGATTACGAAAGCCCTATTGTGCTAGAACAAAAATATTTTCCTTCCCCCAAATAATTTGCAATTTAAATTTATCATGAGAACTGTAATAGTTTATCAATGCAATGTGTGCTCAACAATTTTTTCAGTATGCAAAAGTTAGGGCTTGTGATAGGCAGGTAAGAAGCAGGTGGTATTAAAAACTATGGGCCCAAGTAAAATAAAGAATGTCATGGAAGTTAACTAATCCAGCATGTAAATATAAATGCTGGTTCCAGCCTCTGACAAAGCTCTACAAGCCCCTAAAATTTTGGAAAAATTCATCTACTGCCATGAACTTAACAGCTCTCTCTCAACCCTAGTTAATGTCAACACTTCCCTATTTATGACCAGAACCTCCAAGAATTTGGAAGAAAATTAAATATGAAAAGGGGGAGCTAGAATAAAAATGTCTCTGTGCCTATGATGCATGAGTAGTGGTTTGAAAAATGTTACAAAGTGCAGTGAGTTGGGACAAATATGCTTTGAATAAGAGTTGAGGATGTGCTATGCAGAGTACGTGTAACATCTTGTTCATGTGCAAGAACAGACTGTGAAAGAAACAGCTCTGTGTGGGAGAAGCAACATCAAAGGCCCTGGAAGAACTAGTGCTGTAATAGAAAACATTTGCCTTTGAGGACTCTTTTTGTTTCTGGTCACTTCTTATTTTTTTCCTTTTTTTTTCCCCCTCTCCTGTATTAAAACACAGCAGCTGAGCAATGAAAGGAGCATGGGTAGGGTGAGTTTGGATGGGCAACAAGGAGGGATATGGAGGGCCAGCTGAATTTCTATGGGATTGCACAGCTTCCCTCCCACCCCCTTCACGTGGAGTTTGCATCAGCCCTAAAGGCTGTGGTTGTGTTTTTTGGACAACCAAGGCAAGTCTGGAAGCTCAGCTTTGTGTCTTTAGCTGAAAAGTGAGCACACAGGATCATCAGCTTCTGTCAAACGTGTCCTGCACGGGGGCAAAACTCTTCCTGGGGGCAGAGCGGGAATGAGAGGGGAATTAAGGGTGTAGGAGTGGGGCAAAGGTGCTCCAGAAGCTCGGGCACTGTGGGAGAGCAGGAGGGAGCTGCTGGGACAAGGGACTGCAGATGAAGCAGCGTAACTGAGCCGGGGGAGGAATGTCACCCCGCAGGAAGGCCGTGGCCTGGCAGCAGGCTGGTGCACACACCCGGGGTGGAGGATGCCATGGTTTTCCTGCAGAGTGTCGGGGCTGTCCTTGCTGCCACCAGAAGGCTCACGCTGAGGGAGAAAGCTCGTGGAACAGCTGAATGCAGGCAGCAACCTGCCCCGGCCACATCCTCCAGCCTGCGCCTCTCTGCGTGACTTTTGGGGAAGTAGCAGAACTTTCTCAGCCTTGCTTTACATTAGCAACACAGAACATCGGGCATGAAGGACTGGAGGGAGCCTCAGTGCCAGCGAGCAGCGCATCCCTGACTGGGCTGGGAGCTTTGGAGCGGCTGGGGGAAGCGTGTGGGGATCTGGATGGCCACGGGATGGCGTCTGGCGGCTTGCAAAGCGCAGGACGGTGTTTGGTGAGCAGCGGTGACACCGCCTGAAGTGCCCTGATCTGCACTGACCCTGCAGCTTCTGGCGCTAGAAGCTTCTGATGTTTTCTTCCTTTTCACTTACAAGGTAACCTCTTCCTTTCAGAGTCAACACTGACTTCCCAGAGTGAGAGTATGGGCTTCTTCAGGCCAATTACCTTAAAGCTGATTTTAAAAAAGGTTCTCTGTAGCTGTAAGGATAACACAATCCTGTCCTAGAGGGGACTTGGATCAAATTTGCTTGACAACCTGAAATGAGTGAATAGGCCCTGCTCACAGTAAGAGAGCTTTCCTAGCAGTACATTGCACATTGGCTGTTTTTCCCAGCCCCGTGGAGCCTTTCAGGAGCCTGCTGTGGCACATTTTGGTTGGGTTTAGGGGATTGCAGTGTACAAGCTGGGGTTTTTCCCAAGTGCTGAGCTGCAGTGTTCCCATCAGGAAGCATTTTCCTGTTGTTTCTCTAAGTGGGCACACACAGACCCGGATCCTGGAGAATGTACAGCAGCTTCAGCTCTGTGACCTGCAGCACACAGGGAATGTCTGCCTGCATGGAGAGCGTCCAGCCATGGAGCCCTGGCCAGGTGAGTGCTCAGGTAAGGCTGGCCTGAACGGGTCTCGGTGTCTGCTGCTGCTTTGGACAGAGATTTGGTTATTTACTGGAAACCAAGGTGTAAAACGGGGCAGCACCAGCTCTGGGCTGTGTGTGAGAGCTGCCTGCAGGGTCACGGCGTGGGCTGGGATGGTCCAGCTGCTGCCCTCCAGCTCTGTGGCCTTACCCAGTCTGGAAAGGAGCTGGGGGAAGGTGGGGAAACCTCATGATCTTCCCAAAGGGCTTTGGGCTCCTTCCACAGCAAGTGCTGTGCTGAGGCTGAGTGCTATCAGCACTGCTGCTGCTGGGAATGCTGCTTTGGCCCCTGGATCAGTGGCTGGCCTTGTTGTGCCTGGGCTGCACGTAGTTTTGACTGGAGCTGGGAGCGGTTTCTCTGCTCTTTCATAGTTTGCCTTCTCCTTTGCACGTCTCCAGCAGGAAGTGCAGATTCAGCAGGCATTGTATGCCTCAGCAGCCTGCCAGCTGCCTTGCTGAAGCTAATTCACAATTCAAGTCACTCCTGATAAGTTTGCAAACAATGTGCAGTGATTTCTGAGCTAGATAGCAGCTGAGCCCAACTCCTCCACTTGCAGCCTGTCAGTTGGACAAAGCTCTGCACTCACCTAGTGAAGCTCATGGGTCAAACGTGGCCTCAATATTTTGTGCATCTGTGATGTTTCATAAACTTCTTATTTGTTTAGCAGTAGCTTTGAGTGTCATCATTATTATTGAAACCCTTGAGTGTGTGGAGACACAAAGAGCTCATGTGGTTAGTGTTGGTTGAATACGAGTTAGAAATTGAGCCCAGGATTTCTGACTTGCAGTTTAGTTCTTTGATCACTGGATAATTGTGTTACCCCCTTCATAACACACTGGAATAGCCTGGGAATTTCACTGGGAATAACTCCAGAGAAAACAAGAGCAACATTTTTTTCTTCAGCTAACTTCATGTGGCAGCCACTGGAAGTGTGCTCTGAGGAACTGGCCCAGAGGAAGAGACTCTGCACTCATGGCTCATCAGCCCTGGCAGGAAACAGCAGGTCAAAGTTAGAAGGAACTTAAAAGCTAATGAGTGAGTGGTGCAGCAAGCTCTGCAAGAAAGTAAGGCTCCACAGTCAGCAGGGGAGCTTGGGGTTCTCTGTCTCTGTCCTTATTCCACTTCCTCTCTTCTTGTTCACATCTGTTTAACCAAAGAGATGCCAAGGTGATGATCTGTCAGACGAGAACTTGTAGGTGAGACTGTGCCCTCTCCTGATCTGAACACAGCTCCCTCTGGAAAATAGGGCTCGTCAGAAAACACACTGTTTAATCTTCCTCAGTATGTTTTTATGAAACTAAATTAAATCCTCATGACTCTATATTTCAGCTTGGCAGATACTGTTTTTTTTTCAGACATGTGTAAGGTGAGTAGTCAAAATGTAGCAGCCTAAAACTGCAGGGTTTGACCATTCTGTGCAAAAATTGGTACAATACAGTGGCAGAAACAGGAATATATATTGCTCCTGACAGATGATAGCAGAGTTTTTCCCTAGGTAGGCTTTGGGAAGCCCTCCTTGGTGCACCTTCCAAAGGGCACGAGGTCACATCACAAAGCAGACTTACATTTTGGAGTGTATTTGTCTCTGTGCCATGAGTTGGGTCGGGTTTTTTTGACTCCTCCTTTAGTATTGGAATTGAAAATTCAAGTTGGAGAAATGTGAAAGCAATTGGGCCTAATCCATTCCTGTTGTTACTCCTTTTGTTTTCACTGGAGTTACTCCAAGGCTGAATTCAGCATATGATGAACAACTTGTTCTCCAAAGCTGGAACTTAGGGGAGAAGGGTTTAGGGATGATCACGCAACTCTGGGGCTCCTTCTCAAACAGCTGAAGCTCCCACAAGAGGGACAATATTTGGTGAGTTCAGATTATTGAATTTAGTACAGCATTCTAGTAATAAGCCCTCTAGTCATAATAAGACATTATTATCCCTTAGAAGAATTACTTGAATAAAACCCAACTGCTTGCTTAGATTAGATGGAAAAATCCTGTTGAACTCATTTACCAGTCAGCTGCACAGATACCAACCCAGGGCAAACACAAATGGTTCTGAGCCTGGTAATCCTCATCCTGCTCCCTGTCCTCTCATCTTCTCTGGGACCAGCCCCTCCAGGGTTGCTGCCTGTGAAATGTTCACTGCTCTTTGTGCACTGACCATCTCAGCTGCAGCCCAGGGAAGTCTCCAAAGAGGTTACAAGCCCTAATTCTGCCTTGGTTAGATGGAAAAAGGAGGGTGCTACAAGCTGTGGAGAAGCTGAGTGCTACTAGCTGAGGACTAGGTTCTGTTTATTTGAGTTTGGGGTGGGTGGGTTGTTTGTTGGGGTTTTTTTTCAGGATCAAGGATATTGCTGTTTAGAACTAAGATGAAACTCTTTATAAATTTGCAAGATGAACCAGTCCTCACTGCTGGTTAATTCCTCCTGTGTTCCTGTGAGTTGTTGGAGGGGTCATGGCAGAGGCAAGATCCCCATGGTAAAATTAAGCTTTTCCTTCTTGGAGAAATAACCATTACTGTCTCTCTGGCTCACTCTGTTTCATTTACTTTCTAAACAACTTAGATCACAAAGGGCTCCAGGAGGGGTGCAGCACTTCCAAAGAAAAGGCCTGGATGACTTTCTCCAGTTTAAGAGAGTCTTGTGAAAGTTGTGCTTCCTGCCCTTGCCCAGAGAAGAGGATTTATAACAGATGCTTCTGCAGCCTGCATTGTGTGATTTGAAAGGTAGAGGATGCACCAATCTTGCTGTGCCTGGGAGGACAGGGCAGCTTTCTGCTGAACAACACAAGTCCTGGCTGACAAATAGAAAATCCCAGAGCCCAGCTGACAATGAGATTCCCTTCTTGCACGAGCTCTGGTGTGTTGGGGCACATCTCCTCAGCAGCTTTGCTCAGGCAGTTTCCAGTGCCACAGCCATGGTATGTCCTTGGTCTTGCTGAGGTTGAGCACTTCTCTGTCACCCTTTGGTTTTCACCTTCCTCCTCCTTTACTTTACTTCTGACCTGGGGATGCCAGCTGCTCTCCCTGCTGCTGCTCCTTCCAGACTGTCTCTCTTCTCAGTGATCCAAGCTGCACTTTGTGCCCCCACAGCCCTGACTTCCAGGATTGGTACAGAATGTACTAAGAATAGAAACAGCACTACAGGAAGGGGCATTTACGCTGCTTATTACACTTGATTAGGGCTAGAGGAAGTGCTTCCTTAATGCCTCAGCTGATGCACTGGGTGAAATACTTTCTTCAGCAGTTAGATACTCAGGAAGGGGCAAGGAAGAACCCCTCACTTTTAAAACCAAAATAAAACAACTTCCAGTCTTACTTGTCTTGATCTGTTTCTCTCCACAGCAGAAAATGCATCACTAATAAGTTTGTTGGGGTAATGGTCAATGAGACGCTGTTTCACTTAGATCTGAGGAGATTTTAGGGAGAAGGCAGAAAATTTGATGTATCCTAGACAGTCACTAGCCCCAAGGTCAGCAGAACAAACACCAGGAGGCCAAGAAGAACAGGTAGAATAGTTAAAATCTTACAGACAACAATGTGGAGGGATTATCACACCAAACTTTGGTTAAAGTTCACGTGGCAAAGGGGATCTTTGTCTTCTGGGAACTGCAGCTCCTACTGTTTGTCCACCACGCTGCTCCAAGACATAATCACTTGCCCAACTTTACCTGGTCATCAAGAGGGCTGTAATTTGGACCAAGACTTCAGCACTAAACCAAGCAGGTTTTTGCTCAGCTGAAGCACAGGGCAGGAGGGGGTGGATTTTTCCCTTCCATGGCTGTAGTTCTGCAGGGCACCCAACCACAACGTAAATGCCTGGATTCATACCACAGGGATTTGACACAGTTCAAAGGTGGGATGTGCTCAGCCTCCTTGTGTGCAAACCTCACCTTCCCTGAGAGTCCAGCACCAGGTAAGACTGGAGGCTTTTGCCTCCAACCCTGCTGAGCTCTTATTTTGTCTCCTGTTTGGGCCTTTGCTTCACTTCCCTTCAAACACTTGGCTCTAGGAATTGGTACATCTCGTCTTTCACTTTGAAACTCTCTGTTCCTACTAGCTACTGAGTCACCTGGGAATTGCAGATCCTAAGAGTTTGGAAGCTACAAGATATAAAAAAATAAAGCCTTTAGAAACTGTATTGTCTTAATTCCCAGAGGAGGTGGATTGTAACTCATGTCCTTGAATGCTCTGCTTAGGTGCTCAGCCCGTTTCTCTTGTAAACTAAAATTTTATTTATTTTGCCATATGAAATATTTGCCCAAGAACTTCCTTCTATCCCCAGGTTAGTAGTAATGCCTATGGAGAAAGACTGACTGCTTCTTAAAAATCCCTCAAGTCTGGGTAAAGGACACAGACAAGCAGCCTGGTGTGGGGAGTTGGCATGGGTGTTTTGGATGAATTATTACACAACCTCACACTGTACTCATTTGATTCAGGCATGAACTTTACTGAAGCAGGGAATTTTGGGTTCTGTGTTCAGCTGTGAGAGCTGAATTTCACTTTCCAGATGGGCATCCCCACTTCTTGAAGAAACCCCCAGTTCAGTCCTGGCCGTCAAGGCACTGATTATTTTCCTTGATGCCATTCCAGAGCTCTGTAAATGCTCTGTGTCCCAGAGAGGTTGTGACTGCTCTGGAGGCTGCTGGTCAGGCCTGTCTGCAGAGGCCACTGGACCTGAGAGCATCGAGGGGCACATCAGGACCAGACCCTGGTGAGTGCTGCGGATTTTATCTTTTTTTGATCCCTTTAATTTAGCTGGAGTGCACGGCCATACTTCAGGACTTCCAAGGGCTGCTTCTCTAATCTCCCCAGCAGGATTACTGCCTCTGGAAATCATGAGGGCTTGGACTAGCTATCAGCTTTATCAGGAAAGCTTCTTTCCGGCCAAGCCAGTAAGAGCTTTGCTAAGCGGGAATCTTGGGTTGAAGCTGCTCTCATATTTCACAGATGGCCTCAATGAATGATTTACTAGGAGAGTAGAAGATTAGCCAGATTCCTCCAACTGCATCTCAAGTCACATAAAGCACTTGGTTTTGTTGGAGCGTGGGCAATTGCTATTTCTTTAGCCTCGTTAGAGTGTTTTACAGTGACTAATTGCCCTGCACTCCCTTCCCTGGGAATCAGGTGTCTCCTGGGAGGATCCACGCTCCTCGCACGAGCCTTGCCCGTGCCCTGGAACAGCCATGCCAGAGCAGGCTGCTCCACATGGGCAGGAACCCAACAGCCTTGAAATGTGGTGTCTCCAGCTGTGCTTTACTGGAGAGGTTCATGTCCTTCTGGAAGAGAGACAATAAAGGAAATACTCAAAATATGCAATGAGGTGTTCCCATAAAATTATCAAATGCTTTGCTGAATCTTCCTGTGGAGAAAACCATCACTGCAGAGTTCAAGTGAACAGTGGTTTGGGAAGGGCAAAACCTCTAGCTTTAATATTTTAACCGCTCTCCAAGGCTTGGATGAGCTCTTCTGGGGGAAGGGAGATTACTCCGTGTTTGCCTGTTACAGAGTTTCTCACATTTTTCTCCTTTACACTTGGCAACCAGAACTCTGTGTCTGTGTCTCTATGGCAATTTCTACAGATTCTGACTGTTTTAAAAGACTGCAGTATTGATTTAAACATCCAAATTGGAAAAACAGGGTTTAAAGTGGACCAACTTTTTCCTTTAGAGCACGACTTCTTAAAGATCTTTGTTAAATTATTTACAAGTGGTCTCACAAGATGAACAGATCTTTGCATATAATCATTGGTATGACTTTCACTGTGCTTTTCTGCCCTGCCCACTAAATCAAGACACAATCACAAGATCACTAAAGGGCTTGCAGGGAGGGATGGGCCATTGCTATCCATGTATGAAGTGTACATGCCATAAAGCCTAAAGCAGAATTGGCATGTGCTGATCTCCTGTGAACAGGCTTTGATTTACAGCCGTCAGAGATGAGAGCTCTGGGGCTCACTGGGGGAATCAACCCCTACCAGAAATGCTTAAAATACTTGGAGTTTAGCCAAGAGGCTAAGAAAAGAGGGGTTTGTATCTTCCTTTCTCTCTGCTGTGATCTCCTCTCATACAACACTTAAAGCTGTGCAAGACACAGGGATGAGAAGAAACAGCTTCGTCCCCAAGACATCAAAAGTTGTTGAAGATCCACAGTCTGCTCCAGAAGTACAAGCATAATAAAATTTGCTACTTTTCTGATTTTTGCATCACCATTTAGACAGAAAAATTTGGCCTGAACCTACAGCCTGGCAGTTCCTTTTGGTTGAACCTGTGGCACAAAGGAGTCCCCTTGATAAAACTCGCCCACTGCAGTTGTGGCAAAATGTTAGCCCTGAAGCAGGGTGAGGGAAGAGTTAGAAAAAGTATAGGAACATAACTGTTTAGGATATATAGGAACAACATTCTGTTTTCTTCTCAGTGAAGGTAGAAGTAAAACATTTGTGCACATTTCCAGGACAGAATATTATCTGCCACCAGTTGTGTCTCATATAAATGAGCTGCACATTGACATTTGTTGCACAATTTTTCAAGCCTATCAGTCAACAGAGCAGACCTTTATTTTGAGATGACTCTGTCCTCCCCATGATCCAACTGGCCTGTAGGAGCAGAATATTAACACCAAACATCACTTTGAAAGCAAATGGCATCCTTTGATGTTTAAATATAAAAAAGGACAGCCAGTGTTTATGAGGGCAACACCAAATCTCAGGGGATTACTCACCATGGCAATTTTTGAGGCTATTAAGTCACTCACACAGATTTTATCCATAGGCTGCCAGACCAGGAGGATCCCTGGGGTTGCCTGAATGTGATCTCCCACCAGTGACCATCGAAGGTCTTGGAGCCCTGCAAGTCCTCATCAAAGACTGAGATCCACTTCTCATTGCCAAGCAGATGGGGCTGCTGATCATGGTTTGAAAAGGCACTGTCAAAAGATGGAGAAATTAACAGGAAGAATTCAAAGTTGTGAGAAAAGACTGTGAAATAGTGAATATTCTTAATTTTTTAATACCTCTCTCATTATTTTCAGATGTAAGATTGTTGTGCCAGATGCACCAAATGGACACCTGGGACCCCAATATCATATTCAGAAAAGGTGCAGGGCTGTGATTCCAGCATTCCAGCCTTTTGCTGTGCATCCCACCATGTGTCAGCAATGGTGGGACAGCTCTGGAATATACTGCTAAAAAACTTTCCTCTTGCAATGCTGTCTTACTTTTTATTCTATTCCTCCTGTTTTTCTATTCCTCCTGTAACTGCCAGTGCAGCAGTGGATCTGCTCCTACAGAAGGGATTGTTCTCCATGTGCCTCTGATGCCTCAGGTTTTAGCTTCTATATTTTTCACATTCTGTGCTGCTTTAGTGTGTAGTTCTGAGCTTCATATTAGGGGATGGTGAGCTCTCTTCACAGTGCAGGGAGACAAAACAATTCCTTCTCCAGCTGGGGACCAAGGACAACTGACCCAAATTTCAGGCCCAAGAGCACAAACAGCATGGACTGAGGAGAGAAAACCAAGCAGGATGGGACTTCATAACCTAAAGCTGTAATTGGACAATTAATTCCAACATGCAAATGGAGCAGAACTAATAAAAGTGAGAGACCCCATGACTGGTCGCACATTTTGTGACCATTTTGGTTCATCTTGGGTGCAGCCCTGGCTGGGCTCTTGTGCTGCCCAGGGTGGATCCATTGAGGCCTTTTAATAAATCCCCACTTTATTCTTTAACTCCACCTAGCCTCTGTTCCATGTCAGCCTTCACAAGGCATCACCTGCCCTTGTCCATGCACAGATTTAAGATACCCCTTTTCAAAGGCAAACAGGAATTGGAAAAAGCAATAAGTTTAACATTGAAATAAAAATGTATTTATGAGATTACTTAAAATGCATGTTTCTTACTATTTTGTGAGGATTCTGCCTGACACTGGCATGAAGGCAATTGATTAGGAGCAGAGACAGGCAAGGAAACAGCTGTGATCCCTTTTTGGAGCATTTGCTCTTATTCATCCCCTTAGATATATCCCAATGTAAATAACCTTTCAGTTCACTTTACAAAGTGATTGCTAAGTGGAACTGAGGAGAAGGTATTCTGTAATGTACTAATTCCTGTCTTTTCTCTTTATTTTCGTGCTTGGTCATGGAGAGGAAATGTGGCTGGTTGTTAATTTGAAAGCATTTGTAGTGGTGAAGGCATAATAGATGTGAAAGTTCACAGGACTCTGACAACTGCCAATGTATTGAGGCTTGCAGATGAAAAAATGAAAGCTGCCTGTAAAGCACTCCCATTTGTCATGGAAACCACACAATACCCCAGGACAGCTGCTTGCCTGGGATCTGTACCTCATATGTAAGGAACCAGAACAGACATGTACTCTATTATACAAAAAGTACAACCCCACAGAGACAGGTAAATCATTCTTTATAAGGGAAAACCATCATCTAGAATTAATGTTTTCTGTAAAAGATGATTTTCAGGGTTTGCTTGCTATCCACCATAATCAAAAATATGGCTTAAAGTACATACATTACAATCTCTTATAATCTAATGCCCTAGTACCTCCTCTGGAGATGAATTTGGTGGTGCTGCAAGTGTGGCTGGAGAGCTGGTGGGGTCTGGTTTGGCAAGGAGCTCTTCTGTTGTTGAGCACAAAAGTGAAACAGGTGGCAAAAGTTTCCTGGAAATGCTGGGTCTGGATTCTTTCCTCCCCTCAAGCTACTCTGTGCTTTACCTTGCCCCCCATAACAAATAATCTGGTGAGGTTTCACTTGAAAATTAGAATGAAAGAAAAAAAAAAAACAAAAAAAACCCAGTCCATGGATGAGGCTTTACCAAGCAGCTGGGAATTAGGAAAGGCTAAGCTGTGATGCAGAGGTAATACAAATTTCATGCAAGGGGTGAACTTCTGGAAAATCTCCCTTTGGTTGTTTTGGGGTGCATTTATTTTTCATGGGGTATCTTTACAAGGGTTTCAAACACATCCTTGAACTTCAGTGTGACCAGGTTGCTTGGGAGACTGCCACAAAAGGTCCCTCAAAAAAACAGGGGTATTGCTGTGAAGTTCAGGGAGGAGAAATAATCCCCATCAAGCTCCCCAGGAGCCTCCTTTTTGGTATATTTTTAGCAATGGCTCCTTTTAGTTCAGTCTGTGTCAGGAAACTCTGTACTGAGCTTCCCACTGTGCCACGCTGTGCCGCCAATGTCACAAGGGCAAAGCACCTCTGCGTGGAAGAGTTTATCTAATATTAATTTCCTTAACTTTGGCAGATCCAAAGATTTCCTCCCATCCTTTCTTCTTCTCTCCACTTTTTGATTATGGCTTCAAATAACCAAACCAAGGAATATAGTAAACCTTGTAGAACAGGGGTGACAAAATTATGAAAATAAAATGGCCAGATTAACCCAATTGCAGGCTTAGTGTGTGCAGACATAGGAAAGTGAAAGAATACTGAAGGAAGCTTTCAAAACTTTGTTTCTTTGCCAGTGCTCAATCTCCAGACACTAATTTAGCTGTGCTAGTAATGCATTTAAATGCATTTAAATGTGTTCCTCTGCTAAGCAATATATTCCCTGTGGAGCAGCTCTGGAGCAGCTGTTGGCTACAGGCACTCTGCAGGCTGAGGCCTCATCTTCCACCAGCACAGCCCCTGTGCTGCTCCACACACCCGTGATCTGTCTTCAGGCAAGGTGACTTCCAGGTTTCAAAGTGCTGTAGCTCAGCTGCTGACAGAGGCTGAGGGCAGCTCGAGTGTTTGCTGCTCTGCCAGAGGGAGAGGACGTGTCTGGGGACTCAGCACTGTCCCTTGTCACACCTGGAGACTCAGCACTGTCCCTTGTCACACCTCTGCTGACAACAACACTGACTTCATTGTGAGGAGCAGTGCCTGGCTGCTGCATGCTCACTGCAAGTCACATAACCTGCTGCTCCCGTGCATTCAAGCACAGACACTTCATTTTCTTTAAGCTGGTCTTCCTTTTCCAGTGCCTCCACGCTCACAGAGTGCCCGTGGCCAGCTGAGACACCAGGGCTGAAGGAGAACAACTTTGACTTTGTTGCTGCTAAAGAGAGAGATTATATTTAATGTAAAAGTTATTGTCTTGGGCAGCCTTCATCTCACCAGTGCACAATTCCAGAATGCTTTAAATTAAGTCTGGAGGCTAAAAGTGTGTTAGTCATTGCCCATACATCTTGGGGGAAGCAGGGCTGTCTAGAGTTATTGTTAGCATTAGGCATCTGGTTTATGTTTATAATGATTTATTCAGCAATGGGAGACAGGTAAGGAACTATTGTGAAAGACAAACTAGAAAAGATTGGGTTTTTCAAAGCTCTGAAGCCATTGTTAAATCAAAGTTGTCTGACTTCAAAAGGAATATATAACTTGATTAGATTCTTTAAACAATGTACAATGCTCACAAAGTTGGCAGCTATTATTAGAGGCAGAGTTGGTAGCACAGCCTGCTCTGGAGGTTCATGTCCCTTCTAAGTACAAGATCCTGTTCTTATGTCATGACTCTGGCTTTTGGGGTTTTTTAAGAAAAAAATTCAGCCAAGTACTTCAACAGCCTGCAAGAGCCAGGGAAGAATACACTATTTTTTTCAGTGTTAGAATAATTCAGGAAATCCTTCCTTTGGAAAGATCTAATGCTTCTATACTTTGAAAGGGGGACTTGAAATCCAATGTGGGAAGATAGGCTTTGTGCTAAAGAAGGCATGCTGCCATTGCCATAAGGGTCTGGCCACAGTTTTTTCAGTTTTATGAGACTCTGAAGGAGTCTAGTTTGTGTCTGTGCAGTAGGGCTTTGCAAGGGCTTAGCTAAGATTAGAGAAGAGTCTCTGCTTGTGTCTTCTCTTGCCTGGCCCTCACTGGCCTGTGCCATTGGTGGAATTGGTCTTTTTCACCTCCTCTGCAGCAGGAATTGGGGAGGGACAAGGGGAAGCCCATCCACTGCAGTGCTGACATGCTGGAGCAGGGATGGGAGCTGTGCCTGGAAGAAGGAGCCAGTGGGACAGGGCAGGTTGGGAAGGACAGGTTGAGAGGTTTGCCTGTTTGATCCCCTCTCCCAGCCTGATGGGTATTCCCTTCCTCTCCTGCCTGAACAGACACTCACAAGCAATAATCCTCATTCCCCCAGGCGTGGATCAGGCAGGGAACACACCTCTGGCTGCAGCTGCCCCAGGTTGTGGAGCTCCCACCTCAAGGGCAGGAGGGCAGCCCAGGCCCTCCTGGGAGGGAGGTGAAAGCTGAGTCTGGAGATCCTCAACTCTTTGCTGAACACACAGTTATTCACCTCACCCACTTTTTGGATAAAAGATTGAGTTCTGGCTTGCAGCTGATGCACTCAGCAGGTTCAGCCTCCACAGTGGCAATCCCAAGCTGCTGGACAGGAGCTTCTCAATTTTCTGTGACACAGAATGGATAAATCCTTGTCATTACTCTGTGCTCTGCCTTGTTCCAGACTAACCTGTTTTCCTGCTGAGGAGCCACAGTGAAGGGACACAGGGGCTGGGCAGCCAGAGGTGCCAGCTGCCAGAGCAGGCTGCAGATTTCCAGTGCCTACTGTTTGCCTGCAGGATGCAAATCAGGTCTGTGCAACTGTAACTGCACACAGGCATTGCATTTACTTACCTATTTTTTTTCCATTCTCCAAAACACCCCTTGACCCAAGGGATGGCCCCACCTTGGGTTTGCCACCCTGCCAAGGAAAAATTCAATAAAATGTTGTGAATTTGGGGGGAGTACACTGCTCATGGAGAACTTACCAGGGCTCTGCTATAAACTCAGCATGCCTGTGCCACCAGGTTCAGCCAGTTCTGGGCAGAGTCACCTGTCAGACCTGCAGCCATCCCACATGGAAATAAACAACCCATGTTTTGCATGGTTGCCCTTCACCTGAGGCGAACCCTACACGCAGCACCCGTCCCATCACTCTTTGTCCTGGCCAAGGCACCACCTCAAAGATGTCCCTGGGCTGGGGAAGAGCACAGCACACCCTGAATGCCTCTGAGTGACATCCCACTGTGGGACACACACGGTGTGAGGACCAAACCAACACTCAGCGTGGGGAGTTCGTGGAGCTGCTGGAAGAAAGCCAACATCCCATTCCTGCTCGAGTTAGAAAAATGTCCCAGCGCTGGATCCACCCAGCTCAGCCAGAGCTGGGCTGCTTGGCCAGACAACAGGCCTGGCTCTCTCTCCAAAGTGGATGAGTGCCAAAGGGGATTTTTAATTTCCAGATGCTTTTAAAATAAAAGTAAAGCCTCTGCTGTAAACTGGCTTTGAATGGACGCTTCCCCTTCAGCCAAATAGCTGACTGATACGGGTGAGTGACTGGGCAATAAAACCTTTCACTGCAATCTGGTGCATGGTGAGCACTGGTCAGCCCTGTGCCAAGGTCTGCAGTAGGACGGGACTCCCTGCAGAGCTGGGGGTCCCACGGAGCCTGCCCTCCCCATGGAGCCTGCCCTCCCTGCCACCAGGCAGGTAGACATGTTCCCTCAGCCCTCTGACTTCAGACAGAAATCTTTATGTATTCTTGATTTCCATTTTGCCCTTTTTGAGGGGAGGTGAAAATGCTTTGTGAGGAGAAAGCTTGCAATAGTGGAATGGGAATGAAAAGATTTTGGGGGAGTGCTGCCCTGAACATTCAAAAGGCACGTGGATGTGGCACTTGGGGACGTGGTTTAGCAGTGAACACAGTGGTGCTGGGTTAATGGTTGGACTGGATGATCTTAGAGGACTTTTCCATCCTAAACCACTCTGTGATTCTATTCTGGGTCAGGAGTGGTGACAGGGTGACACTGCAGGATCCTGTGCACCTTGCTGGGGATCAGGACACAGATGTTTCTAAGCCTGGGTGAATCCCTCCACAAACAATCTAAACCTGGTAGCTGCCAACCAGCATCACAAGACTGGTGCATGAATTTCCAGTGTCCCTGGGCAGCCACCCACCTGTGCTCCAGGGCCCTGGGAGCTGGGGCAATTCCTCCACAGCCCCCATAACCCAATTTTGGGTGGAGATGGCTGTTTCATGCAATCTTATTTCTCCAGGGCAGCTGGGGGGTGCTTTGTGAACCCAGCCTGAGACATGTGCTATGGCTATTGAAATGTAAACGAGATGGCTTCCACATCTGGGTGAATGCCAGTCAGGATGGCCCATGGCAGGGACAGGGACACCTGGGGCTCTGCAGCCCATCACCTGCCCGTTCACCTCCTGCTGCCCATCATCGGGGGTTTCAGAGACATCTTTTCACTTGTGGGTGGAGGCAAGGGTTGAAGGCAGCACACATGGCTGCTCTCCCCTCCTGTTTGGAGGTGATCCAGGTGTGCAGAGGCTCTGCCTGGCAGCACCTTCGGTGGCTCCTCTGCCAGGCATTGGGTGACCCACATGGCGGGAGGGGATGTGTCTAATCCTTGTTCCTGTTTCAAACGTCACTCGATTCCCCGTGGCACCTCACAAAAGACTGAATGGACAGCAAGCATAAAGGCAGAATAATCCTGATGCTGGGAATGCCTTTGAACAGCCCTGGCCTGCCTCCACAGGCACCGGCTGGCACGGGGGCTGCCAAGCGGTTCTTGTTTGTCTGAAGTTTTAAAGGTGGGAGACAGGATCCTGACTACAATATTTGCATCTGGATTGGGATTTCAAATGGCAGAACATACATCTGTGTTGCTCCATGTTAGTCATTTCTCCCTGGTCATTGAGTAAGAGCCACAACAGACTTGCTTTTTTACCCTGCTCTTGTTTGGCTTATTAATTACATCTCCTATGACACTGCAGTCTGGCCTCAACG